>NC_060119.1:1074123901-1074801401 GCF_021461395.2 Schistocerca americana
TTCTATTTCCAAAGTAACTAAAGAACTACATAAGCAAAGAAGCGACTTCATGAAAAACAGCGTTTTCGAGTATTTGAATATCTGCAGTCCTATAACCGAACCAATATTTCCGTTGTTAGTTATTCCATTTTGTTACCAAAGTGTTCTCTTGTCGATCAGATCCATATCGACGTAAGAAACTAAAACTGTGTTTGTTTCCGTCCTGCAGGACTTGACTTCGATTTGTCGTAAAGAACGAGGCGCAGCTGTTGCGTACACTTTGTGAGACAAATGAAGGAAGAGAGAGTTTGCTTGTGTCCATGACCACAGTTGAACGGACACCGGGGAAAAAAATGCATAGAGCTAATGTCATGACTACGAATGAAGAAATAGTCGACTTGTCATCTATACTGGATGAAGTGTTCAAGAAACAAAATGAAGTTGAAAAACAAGTTGACATAGCAAGGCAGGATTTGGAAAAAGTGAAACTACAACATCAGAATGAGAAAAATGAATATGAGGGAGTACTTCGAAAGAGAAGAAATTCTGAGATGCAGCTAAATAATTTAAAAGAATCAATTGCTGATATAATGACGTCATTACAGAACCTGTATGAAAAAACTGAAAATATTTCATTTGCAACAGGTGACAAGCAGTTTCAGCAATCGAAAGCCAGCTTAATACTGTCACATGAAATGGTTCATCACAACAGATATTATCAGATAATGGAGAAATACGGTGATAACAAACTGTCGTCTGCTGCAAATATGTGTGATCAAACTGTGAGGAAGAAGAGAGATACTCTCTACACAAGGAAGAAACTACTAGAGAACAAAATTGCTGAGAACAGAAGGCAAATAAATATGAATTTGCAAACAGAAACAAAACTGAAAGAAGAAATACTAATATTAAAGAAACGGAACAACGCTTTGCTTATTCGCCTCCAGCGACAGTTACATGAAGCACAGTGCAGATGCAGCCAAGCAGAAGAAAGATTAAGTCGTTTGAAAATGACATTGCAAGAACAGAAACATGTCATTCAGAAGAATCAGATCCACAAATAAAAGTCTTTTCATGTGGTCTCAAGCTTGTGTTTCTCCTCTGCGAACAGCTCTTCAACAAAAATCAATAACAATACCTACACCGTTAGGAGTGACTAGATTTATTCATACATTTTTTCCATTAATGTTGTTGTCTTCAGTAAAATGTATTTCCTCACAACAGCTGCTGATGTAATAACAAGAGGATCCAGTGCTAATGATCTCCAGAATTTGTTTCTCATTCACTATGGAATCCGCAATAACGCACTAAACTGTTACTAGAGGGCCATAATTGATTCATAGGTTCCTGCACCCAGCAGTAACCACTATCTGTTCAAGTACATTTTTCTTAGGAGCGTATTGTACTTTGAATTTCTTTTAAAATTATGTATACTTAAAAAGGTTGTTACAGTTGCCATAAATAAGCTAAAAGGAAACTGAATTAAGAAAATTTTCGACATAGTCTCCTTTTAGACTTCATCCAACGCTGTTCTTATTTGTTGATCCCTTTTCTGTTGAATATGTAATTTAAATTCTTCTTGGGTGTTCACCTGGGTAAGATCACTGATATTGCACAAATTTTCATTTGTGAGACATGCCACCAAAAATTAATGCTTGTACCCAGCCAAAAACCCAAGAAGAATTTCAACTGAATTTTGTTGTATCAAATAAAATATGAAACACATTAACTGATAGATTTTACACATCCTGCAGGTCAAATTTGTGTTAGCTAATGCTATTATAAAGCTAACTGCATACACACTGTACCTTTGTTCAGATGTTAATTCTGTTTCCCTGCCAGTTTATTCATTTCCAGTTGTATTTTTAATTAATGCCAGTAATTTGTTGTTTTTGTTAATAAATAACACTGAAAAAAAGAAAGGGGTATGATTTCTGCTTTGGATGCAGGAGGTCGGATTCAAATCCCAGCTGAGTCCTTAATTTTTAATATGCTATATTACTTCCACGACTGGTTATTTCAGTAAAAAGAAAGCTTCAAAATTTGGGTGCGCAATATCGTGTATAGCAATAAATTGTACTCTCACACAAACGCGTGCTACGAAATTCGAAGAATATTTTCTGTGCTAAACAAGTTTAGCATCGTGATTCTAATTCCAAAGTAACTATTTATAAAAATGAACTACATAAGCAAGGAAGCCACTCCATGAATAACAGCGTTCTAGAGTATCTGAATATCTGCAGTCCTACAACCGAACCAATAATTTACGTTGCTTGTTACCAAATTGTTCTCTTGTCGATCAGATCAATACCGATGTAAGAAACTAAAAACTGCTTCCGTCCTGCAGGCCTTCGATTTGTCGCTGCTTCATTGGGTGGCAATACCGAGGAGACAAGTAGTCAGAACGCAGTCTCTAGGTCGCTATTTCAGCAAATCCCCATCTGTCCTCACAAGAATGAGCATACCTTGGAGATCAGATATGATTCTCTGCAGAACAGTCTCAAACGCGCACATGTCATCCTCGGATGATCAGTCACTGAGCTATCGGTAGATGTATCTTCAACTTCTCAATTGCTCTTTTAAATCTCTATTATTCTAAATTTTATACTGATTTTTTAGCCTCACATTTGGCCAGGGCAGGTTTAGAACTTCAATATCAAATGTTTTCCCATTTAGTATAACTGTATTTGGAATGTAAACTTTTCTATTAAGTCACCATCTAACTAGACTCAAGCTTCAACCAAGGCTTACCTTAACAACACTCAGTTTAATAGATGCCACATTTTTTGAAGCTGGAAGAATGCAGTAGGTCTAGTTCTTTCTGATTTCACAAAAGGCTTTTAAAGATATCAGATGTTCCCTTAAATGTAAATGAATTGTTCCTTCTTTTGATATTTAACACTGGGGTAGGATTCAGAAATTTATTTACTACAGAATAATATCTATGTAGTACTTACTTTAAAAGAAAAAAAAACGTTTTCCCGATCACTGGATTTAGATTTATTTTTAAAGTCGTTATCAAGAGCCCAAGGAAAGGCAGTTAATATCTGGACGGGAGGAGGGCGACGCCAAATGCGATGTCGCCTATGTGGAAAAATGTTTTCGAGCCTGTCCTGTATTCAAATTTGGATTCTTCTCTTAAATCCAAAACCTTCCTACGCTTGTACTTGAGAGAACATCAAGGAATATGATACTAGCATCAGGGGCCTAATGAGATCTGAATACTTAGTGGTCTAACTTGGTCATTCATCCAACAAAACAGTACATGTAGCTGCAGACTGGTTATTTCTCTCCGAAACAAAAACGCAGTGTAACTGTCTCAGTCGCATGGCCCAAAAATAGAGATATCAACGAGTGAGAAAGTATGTAGTCTTTCGAGAAAGTTTTGTCTATTTCTGTTCACACTATAAAAGCAGTAAGTCCGTGAGTAGAGGTAAATTGGAAATTGGTGGTAAGAGCCTATGAGACCAAACAGCTGAGGTCATCGGTCCCTAAGCTTATACACTACTTAATCTAACTTAAACTAAATTACGCTAAAGACAATACACACACCCATGCCCGAGGGACGGAGATGACTAGGTGTCGTGACTATGTGCCTAAGACCGTACGGCTACCCCGCGCGGCATGAGTAGAGGTCTCTCCACACATACAGATAACCGCAGTAATTACTGTTTTGAGGACAAGAGCGTACATCGATGAAGCTATGCGCAGTAATAATTATTTTGTGGTTAAAAGTTAATGGACAAAACAGTGTTATAATTTTCGTCTGTTAGCAATTCAGGCAATTTACACATTTGTAGGGGAGTAACACAATATTAGCTTCAGAATTCTGTTCCCTGTATAGTGTGTACACTGATGATCCAAAACATTATGCCCACTTACTTGGAAGCATGTTGGTCCACTTCTGGAACGCAGCTCAGCAGTGATTCTGCGTGCCATGGATTCGACAAGTACTTAACAGGTTTCCAGAGGTTTGTGGCAGCAGATGCCTACGCAAAGGTTACGCACTTCCCGTAATTTACGGATGTTTGGTTTGTGGGCGCGGAGCTGGTGCCCAATAGCGTCTCACTTGGGTTTCATCGGATTCCGATAAGCTGAATTTGATGGCCAAGACATCAGTGTGAGTTCGATACCATGCTCCTCAAACAACTGCAGCACAATTACGGCTTTGTGACAGAGACCATTATCCTTCTGGAAGATGCCATCGCTGTTGATCCGGGTTGGGGATTTTCTCTGCCTGGGGACTGGGTGTTTGTGTTGTCCTCATCATTTCATCATCGTCATTCGTTACAGTGTCTAGATTGAACTGTGAAAAAATTGGAACTGTGTAAAAATTGGAACTTTGTACGGGCGCTGATGACCGCGCAGTTGAGCGCCCCACAAACCAGACATCATCGCTGTTAAGGAAAACGTCATGAGCAAGGGGTTACAGTTGGTCTCTAAAAACGGTCACGTAGTCCACAGCTGTCATGGTGCCGTCGGTTACTGCCGTAGGTTCCATGGAAGCCCAGGTGAATGTCCCCTGTAAAATAATACAAATACTGCTCCCACCAGCCTGTGTCTGTGGCGCCGTACGTTTTGACCAGCCATTTGCCTGGATGACGGTGTACGAGGGGCGTTTGAAAAGTTCGGGCGAAGTCCGAGTGATGGCACCACCGGCGCGTATCGAGGTCATGTTTAGTTAGTAGCATCTTTGGAAAGAACGCACACCAAGTTACAGCCACATTGGACTATTTCTTTGTGTTTGGCGTTCGTGTGAATCAAGGAAGTCGGGTGATTGTCAAAAAATTGACGAAAAAGAATTTCGTGTGGTGATTAAACATTACTTTATGAAAGGCAAAATGCCTCAGTAGACTAAAGAGAAGCTTGATAAACATTACGGTGACTCCGCACCTTTGATTAGAACAGTTTATAAGTGGTTTCGAAATTTTCGGAGTGGCCATATGGACACAAGTGTTGCTGAACGTTCTGGTTGCCCTGTGGAGGTTATGACTCCAGAAATATTTGATAAAATCCATGATGTGGCGATGGATGACAGAAGAGTGAAGGTGTGTGAGATTGTTAGTGCTGTGGGCATCTCGAATGAACGTGTACATAATATTTTGCATAAACATTTTGATGAGGAAGCTATCCACAAGATGGGTTCCGCGATTGCTCACACCTGACCAAAAGTGGACTCGTGCGGAGTGTTGCAAGGATGGTTTGCAGCTGTTTAGGAAAAATCCGTAGGACTTTAAGCGTCGTTTCGTCACTGTGGATGAAACATGGATACATTACTATACTCCTGAGACCAAACAATAATCTAAACAATGGGTTACCAAGGGAGAATCTGCACCAAAAAAGGCGAAGACCAGTCCTTCGGGCGGAAAGGTTATGGCGACTATCTTTTGGGATCCGCAAGGGATAATCCTCAACGATTATCTGGAAAAGGGTAAAACAATTACAGGTGCATATTATTCATCGTTATTGGACCGTTTGAAAACGAGCTGCAAGAAAAACGCCGGCGATTGGACCGCAGAAAAGTCCTTTTCCTTCACGACAATGCACCAGCACACACCTCAGCAGTTGTGGTAGCAAAATTAATGGAAATAGGATTCCAACTCGTTTCACATCCCCCCCTATTCTCCAGAGTTGGCTCCCTCAGACTATTATTTGTTCCCCAATTTGAAGAAATGGCTGGTGGGACAAATATTTTATTCAAATGAGGAGGTGATTGCAGCAACTAATAGCTATAGTGCAGATTCGGAAGGGATCAACAAATTAGAACAGCGTTGGATGAAGTTTATAAGTCTAAAAGGAGACTATGTCGAAAAATCAAAAAGGTTTACCCCAAACATGTAAGTAGTTTTTATTTGTGCAAAGACTTTTCAAACGCCCCTCGTATCTCGACACGACCATCGACCTGATTTAACAGTTAACGGGATTCATGCGACCAGACGACGCTATTCCATTGATCCGCGGCCCAATCTCGATGATACCGCGCCCATTATAATCGTAATTGACGATTTGTTGGGTCAAATTGGGAACACGTAGGGGTCTTCTGCTGCGGAACACAATGTTCAACACTGTGCGCTGAACGGCGGGCTCCAAAACACTTGTGCCTACGCCAGCTCTGTAGTTGGTCGTCAGGTCTGCCACAGATCGCTGCCTATCCTGCTTTAGAGTGCGGGCAAGCCTCCGATCCCTCCTATGTTCTGTGATGAGGTGTGGACGCCCAGCATCTTGACGCCTATTCGTGGTTTCAATATTCTTCAACCACTTTCCATAGGTGGTCACGACAGTAGCACGCGAACAGCTAACCAGCTTCGCCTTTTCGGAGATGCTCTCTCCCAGGCACTCAGCCACAACATTGTGGAAGTCTCTCAAGTCGGATTTCCGCTTTATTCGTCTCTGCTCCACTCACACTCTTCTTCTACAGCGTCACGTGCCCTCAGCGTCACAAGGCAGCACACAACCTCGCTGTGGTCGTGGTCATAATGTTTTGGCTCATCAGTGTAGGTGTTCTTGACGTCTCCAAGACCCTTCTTACTGATTTGCTGTATAATCACACGTGCATCCTGTTTCTGTCGTACAAGCTGCTGTCTGACTTTCGCACTATTCCATAAAGCATACTAAAGGCTTTTTTGTATAGTAAAGACAGCCCACTGGTTGCAATGGATTTTATAGTCGAATTAACCATGGTTTCCACTCATAAACTAAGGGAGTCTTCATCAAAATTTATATTACCTGAATAAGGGGGATACAAAGTTAGTCATTAATAAGAAAAATACAAGGCAGTAATAATTAATATTCGTATATAAAGATGTACTTACATACATAAAAAGTAGAGCATAACAGCTCTCGTCATACAATTTTAACACCAAAAAGGCCACGTCACATAATAAAACATCATACTTAAAAGTTTTACTGCCATTTCTAGCTAAAAATTAAAGATTTCCGCTAAGGGCTGCTTGTGTATACTGAAACAGGTGGCATCAGACTGTGTGGCGCATGCGCCGGCTATACTACGATGTGGACACGAGGTGTCACGCCATCTAGTGATGAAAATTGGTAACATCTGCTTTACGTGATAGAAAGGTTACAGCAGTTTGTATAGCAGATGTGCCTACAACTTTTAAACATTTTATAGTACGAAGATATAATTTAAAAGCACTAAGAAATTATGAAAATTATTTTTCAGTAAGTTGTTACAGTAAAACACAGTAAGTGATTAAACTGCAATAAGAGTATGGGGAGGAAAACAACATTTCAGAAAAAACATGAGGAAAAATTGACATAGATGAAAAATATCTTTTAAGGATCCTTCAGTAAAGGTTTGAAGCCATTGAAAAAATTCTTGTTACGTAATTGTAACTGTTCATTAAGAATAAGGTTATCATTGAGAGAGAAGTGTTTGAATATTTCCATTTCCTCAAGAACATCAAGTCTACGCCCTTTTTTCTCTGTGGGCAGAATTTTATTTTCATTAATTTCCTTAGGATTGTGGCCTGTGATCAGCAAATGATCAGCGAAAGAAGAATTATGAATTTTAGTGCCTGTTTTCCCCAATAGATGCTCTTTATATCTGACTGAAAAAGCTCGCCCTGTTTGTCCTATATAATATGAAGGACATGTGTCGCAAATCATTTTACAGACTCCTGAATGTAACAAAGGGGAACCTACTGATTTTAAATTGTGAAGGAGATTGGTTTTCAGGTTATTATTAGTGGAGAATGTAACATTGCAGTTATATCTGTTTTTAAGGAGGCGCTGGATTCTGTAAGAGGTAGGCCCTAAAAACGGAATGCAAAATTTTTCATTTCTTGCCGTTCGGTATTGGAGGAACCGAGAGTAGTAACCCTGTTAGTTTTCTGCTTAAAGATATGATCTACTATAGTGGGTTCGTATCCATTATTAACTGCGATAGTTTTAATCAAATTTATCTCAGCATTGAGGTTTTCAACAGATAAGGGCGTAGAAACAGCTCTGTGTATGCAGGAATGAAAAAAGGCATTTTTGTGAGATGTAGGTGTGCAGAACTAGCTGGTACGATTTGATATGTGCAAGTTTCTTTTCGGTAAATGTTGAAAGAAATGTTATTGTCGATTAAAGTTAAATCCAGATAATTTAATTGACGGTGTTCGTTTTCTAGTTCAACTGTAAAACTGACTTTCTCGCGAAGTTCATTGAAGATCTATATTGTCTATGCCGTTAATAGGTCCTTTGTTAAGAATTAAAATGTCATCAACGTATCGGGAATATGAAAGGATGCCTAAGGTTGCAGCTGAGAAATTTTTGAAAACTTTTTCTTCTAAGGAGTTAATGAAGATGTCTGCAAGGATACCAGCTAGTGGGTTACCCATGGCTAGACCATCAGGTTGGTGATACAGTTGTCCATTAAATTCAAAATAATTATATTTCACTACAATTTGAATGAGAGTTATGTAATCGGTAACTACTAAAGGCTACTTTAGAACACTCCGTCCGTTGAAATGTTCATTTCATGGGCAGACTGCTGTTTGCGTATCACATACATTAAAAATAATGTTCGGTGTAAAATAAGTAAATCTAGCAAGGCTTAAATATATTTACAAGTATAGAGCGCAACGTTTAATTTACCGATGTAACGTTCTTTAATGTTAAAACGAATCAGCGTATATTTGACAAATTAACTGTATGACTAACCATAAACAGCAGGCAAATTGTGACGACTGTTTGTAACACAACTTTAATTGACTTCCCAGTGTTGCGGAGTTATTCCGCAGAAAATATCAAAAAATATATTTCATTAACGACGGCAGAAAGTTGTAACTCACGGAAAGTATAAAGACTAGGACAGGCAATGTAGTACTTAAGTGATGGTCAACCGCTGCCTTCTTAATCAATGGAATCTAAATTACGAGAGCTGATTTCTGCAGCCGAAAATTCAGGCCAGAGGCAAACCTATAGTCAGATGTCTGACATAGGGCCCAGTTAAAATTGTTTACAATACGTTAATGTCTAGGCCTACGGGTAATGCACGTATGGTTGCGGGTCTCATTAATTATCTCGCCTTTACAGACCTAAAGCCATGAGAAACAGAGAACAAGTCGCTTGTCCCGGCAATGTAGTTGGCAGTGATACGTGTTCCTCGCACGATGAATGGTTAACGGCAGTTAATTCAGTTAACTTTGAAATTGCAGTCATATTTGTGGAGACAAAAGCGGACTACGAAAATTTGGGCTAGAAAATGATCGTCTGTGGTACTGGTGTTCGTACAAAGGCGGGAAACGACGGCTGAGTGACGCGCGCTCCATCTGGCCGCGACGCGGCGAAACCCGGAGTGAAAACAGGGACCAGACGCCGCGCCGTTCAGCTCACGTCAGAGCGCCGCCTGCGAAAAGCCGTGGAGCACGCAACAGGTTGCACGCCAAAGACACACCTCAATAACGCCGTGGTTTGCCAACTTACTTCTCGCCAGGCAATCTGTCGATAACCCACAGTGATCAAGCCACAACCTACGAAGTTGGCTCAATAAACAAGTTGCAAAACGAGGTATCGCCTGTGGATATTGTTGTAGTTTTCACCCTGAAGACTGGTTTGATGCAGTATTACACACTCGTCTATCCATCTCTGCATACCCACATCCACGCGAACATGCTTGCTATTGTCAAACCTTGGTGTCCCTCTACTATTTTTACCCCCTGCACTTCCCGTCGTTACTAAACTGATGCCCGGGAATGTGTACTACTAACCGATCCATTTTTAGTCAGATTTTCCATGAACTTTTCCCTGATTCGAATCAGGTTTTCATCAGTAGTTATCCGATTTGCACATCTGATTATCGTCTCCTCCTGTAGCTCCACATTTTAAAAGCTTCTATTCTCTTCTTGTCTGAGTATATCTTTCACTTTTCGCGTCAGTACAAGATTACACTTTTCACAAATACTAACAGAAAATACTTTCACACACATTTATATTTTGTGTTAAAATTTTATCTTTTTCAGAAACACTTTTCTAGTTGTTGCCAGTCTGCATTGAATGCTTATACTTCCGCGATCGTCAGTTCTTGTGCTGCCCCAATGGCAAAACGCGTCCACTTCTTCTAGTGTCTCGCTTCCTACACAGTTTACCTCGCTTCATGTGGACTTATAAACCAGTCGTCTCATCATAAGATGTGAGTGAGAATTAAAAATAGGGACTACAGCTAACATTATTTTTATATACACTGAAGCGACGAAAGTCAAGGGATAGCGAAGTGCACATGTGTAGACTGCGGTAGTATCGTGTACACGTGGTATACAAGGGCAGTGTATTGGCGGAGCTATCATCTGTGTACCCAGATGATTAATGTGAAGAGGTTTCCGACGTGATTATGGTCGCACGACGGGAATTAACAGAATTTGAACGCGGAATGGTGGTTGGAGCTAGACGCTTGGGATATTCCATTTCGGAAATTGTTAGCGAATTCAATATTCATAGATCCATAGCGTCAAGGGTGTACCGAGAATACCACATTTAACGCATTAACTCTTACAACGGAAAAACACAGCGAGCGACAGCCTCCACTTAACGACCGAGAGCAGCGGCGTTTGCGTAGAATTGTCAGTGCTAACAAACAAGCAGAATTACGTGAAATAATCGTAGAAACCGATTTGGCACATACTACGAATGTATCCATTAAAATTATGCCGCAAAATTTGCGTTAATGAGCTACAGCGGCAGACGACCGTTGCGAATGCCTTTACTAACAGCATCGCCTACAGCGCCTCTCCAGGGCTCGTAACCATATCGATTTTACCCTAGACACCTGGAAAACCGTGGCCTAGGGAGATGAGTCGCTATTTCAGGTGTTAAGAGCTGACGGTAGGGGTCGAGTGTGACGCAGACCGCACGAAGCCATGGACTCGAGTTGTCAGGAAAGAACTCTGCAAGCTGCTGGTGGCTCCATAATGGTGTGGACTGTGTTTACATGAACTGGAATTGTGCTCTGGTACAACTAAACCGAAAACTGACTGGCAATATGGGTATTTTCGGCCACTGGGAGACCATTTGCAGTCGTTTAACGATGGAATTTTTATAGATGATAATGCTCCACGTCACCAGGCCACAATTGTTAGCGGCTGCTTTGGAGATCATTTTGGACAAATTATTCGCCACCCAGATCGCCCGACATGAATCTCACCGAACATTTACGGGACATTATTGACAGGTCAGTTCGTTCACAGAATCCTGCACCGTCAACACTTTCGCAATTATGGACGGCTATTTGGGCAGCATGGCTCAATATTTTTGCAGTGGACTTTCAACGACTTGTTGAGAGCAGGACACGTCAAATTGCTTAAGTATGCCGCGCAAAAGGAGGCCAGACACGATGTTAGGAGGTATCCCATGATTTTCGTCACCTCAGTACATATTATAACAACCTAGATGATAGTTCAATAATTTTACTTTTGGAGGAGGTCGAGCGCTTACAACAACACACACAGAGGTTATTGGGTCAATTTAGCTAAGCTCTTTATTACAGAATACTTGACTTGTATGCAGTCCATGTCCACGTAAATGACAATATATATATTGCTGTCGAGAACACAATGATAATTATTTATTGCTTTGAGTACCAATGAACGATAGTCAAATAACGCATTCCTTTAACTATTAACTTTGGTACACAGTTGTGACTAATCATACTAGCTCGCTCCTGGATGATGCTCCAGTCAAATTGGGCTATTAATGAGAGGATCTGACGTAAGTGGACTTCCCGCAGCAGCGGCGTATCGAACATCTTGAGGGCGCGTCTTCATCGAGGTCTCTCATTCGTGGCTGCGTCCGGCAGTGACTGTCTTGTGGTTCCGTCGTGAGGTACCAATTTTACTATGGGACACCTCTCTTTGAACGACGCCTCGATTACTCATGGCAGACACACTTAAACGTAATACGTTGTGATAATGCTGACCAACATAGTGCTGTGGTAATCATGAAGCATGTTTGCCTCCATAGCTGAGCGGTCAGCGCAGCTTAATGCCATGCTAGGACCCTAGGTTCGATTCTAGGCCAGGTCAGAGATTTTATCACCACGGGGCTGGGTGTTGTGTTGTCTTCAACATCATGATCATCGTCATACCATCATCACTGGCGTTCAGGTCGCCGAAGTGGCGTCAACTAAAACGACTTGCATCAGGCGACCAGTCTATTCGTCGAAAGGCCCTAGCCACACGACATTTCAGTTCATTTCGTTTCCAGATATGAGGCTCCAGCCTGACTAGGCATGGAGTCCTACTGAACTTGGATTTTTTTTTTGACATAGACGTGTATGTGATTCATTGCAGTTTCAACTCTATGTTCGTCTATCGTAGCAGCTAGCGAATGTTGGTGTGCCTGTGTCACGCCACTCCATGACCAGGTGCTTTCGCTAGGTGAGAGGTCTGGAGAATGTGGTGGCCAGGACAACAGTCGATCACACTCACTGTCGAGGTAGGTCATGATAGGACGAACACTATGTGGTCTGGCGTTACTTGTTGAAAGATACTGTATTGGAGATCTCGAAGATAGGACACAGCCACTTAGATTAACACATCAACAATGTAATATTTTCAATCCAAATTATTGGCTGTGGCAATAAAAGCTGATCGCGTTTTTTTAACTAGTCCACCTGATAAAATTACACGAGGTACTGGGTCCTTATGCCGTTGATGAAAGCAATCTGGCAATGTTAGTTCTCGACGACATGGTGCCACTGTGTCCAGTGTTGCGAACTATTGTCGGGGCGCTTCTCTCGGATCCCATGACAGTGGAAGCCAGATCTGTGGTCACCATGATGACAGTGTGGTGCTCCTGATGTCGTCGCATTGTGTGTGTAGATACTTATCTTGTTGCAAACAATCCCATTTCGTGACTCAAGGTACGTGTCAGAGCTGTACGATCTGGCACAGCCGAGTGAGCACTATGGCGGTCATCTAGGGTGCAAGTCGCACGGGACCACTTGGTGACCTCCTGACCCCATTGGTTCCATACTCGCCTTACAGTTTTTGAGTCCCCACCAACGCAAGCAGCAATATTGAGGTATGATAAACAGCAGTCTCGACAGACCACAGTCCTGCTGCTGTCGAATTCTGACATACACTACGTGATCAAAAGTATCCGGACACCTGGCTGAAAATGACTTACAAGTTCGTGGCGCCCTCTACCGGTAATGCTGGAATTCAATATGGTGTTGGCTCACCCTTAGCCTTGATGACAGCTTCCACTCTCGCAGGCATACGATCAATCAGGTGCTGGAAGGTTTCTTGGGGAATGGCAGCCCAATCTGTCTACTTCGGTCGGTGAGGCCTGGCACGAAGTCGGCGTTCCAAAACGTCTCAAAGGTGTTGTATACGATTCAGGTCAGGACTCTGTGCAGGCCAGTCAGTTACATGAATGTTATTGTCCTGTAACAATTCCGCCAAAGGCCGTGCATTATGAACAAGTTGAAAGATGAAATCGCCATCCCCGAATTGGTCTTCAACAGTGGGAAGCAAGAAGGTGCTTTAAAACATTAATGTAAGCCTGTGATATGACAGTGCCGCGCAAAACAGCAAGGGGTGCAAGACCCCTCCATGAAAAACACGACCACAACGTAACAACCGCCAACGAATTTTACTTTTGACACTACACACGCTGCCAGATGACGTTCACCGGGCATTCGCCATACTCACACCCTGCCATCGGATAGTCACATTGTGTACCGTGATACGACACTCCACACAACGTTTTTCCGCTGTTCGATCGTCCTATGTTTACGCTCGGTACACTAAGCGAGGCGTCGTTTGGCATTTACCAGCGTGATGTGTGGCTTATGAGCAGCCGCTCGACCATGAAATTCAAGTTTTCTCACCCCCCGCCTAACTGTCATAGCACTTGCAGTGGATCCTGATGTAGTTTGGAATTCCTGTGTGATGGTCTGGAAAGGTGTCTGCCTATTACACACATGACGACCCTCTACCAACTATCGGCGGTTTCTGTCAGTCAACATATGAGGTCGGCCTGTACGCTTTTTGTGCTGCACGTGTCCCTTCACGTTTCCACTCCACTATCACGTCGGACACAGTGGACCTAGGGATGTTTAGGAGTGTGGAAATCTCGCATACAGACGTATGAGACAAGTGACACCCATTCACCTGATCACGTTCGAAGTCTGTGAGCACCGCGAAGTACCCCGTTCTGTTCTCTCACGATGTCTAATGACTACTGAGGTCGCTGATATGGAGAACCTGGCCATAGATGGCAGCTCAATGCACCTAATATGAAAAACGTATTTTTTGGGGGGGGTGCCCGGATACTTTTCATCACATGGTGTATAGTGGCAGACGTTTTTCTTTCTTATACATGTGTAACACAATCTTCTCTCTGACATAGACCATTCGAATGCCATTTGTGGATGAGATACCCACTGAGTGATCTTTCGTTTTATGCTGAATGTAGATGACACTACTTCTACCTACTACGTACGGTTGCACGGAAATGCTTCTCATATATCTACGCAAATCTTATGCTCGCCGCATGTTGACTTCGTGATGTTGCTATTTTAGAGACTATTAGTGTAATAAAACTTATTTACATGTCACTGTGTTGTCTCCAAAATAGCCTACCTGAAGTTGTGATTAAAAAGTGAAGCGCATATGCTGTACACATGCACAACTTCGACGGGTATGTAAGTCAAGAGAATTGCAATTTTCTATGCCATGCGGAACTGCCACCAGATGCACTCGTGTTGTTCATGTTTATTGTTCTTACTAGGCTTGGTGGCGTATATAAGGCTGTTAACAGTGTCAGATGTTGAGTGATCACTGTGAGGGCAGCGCTATCAGCACTTGATAGAGTCGAAAGGGTTCTCACAGTGGGTCTCTACTTGGTTGGCTCGTTGAATCGTGCAGTCTCCAGACTTGTCGATCATTAGGATGTGAAAGTGATCTGATGTTGGACTGCATGGGAACGTGAGGTCAAGTATACTCGTCGTCAATGTCCCCGTCGACCACGCCTCGCCACCACAATGGGAAATCACAGTATTGTGCACGATGCATCACATAATCCCTTCACATCTGCTCATGCCATCCGAGCACAAGTAATGGACTCCTGCATCATTCTGCATATTCCCAAACCGTTGGTCGGAGACTTACAGCAGCTGGACCAGGGAATTGTCGTCCCATGCATTGGCTGTCGTTATCACAGCAACACAAATGGCTGTGTTTGGAGTGGTGCCGTGACTGGGCACGACGGGCCTCTGTTCAGTAGCGTCGCATTCTGTTTAGCGATGAATCTTGGTTCTGCACTACCCTCAGTGACCGTCGGCGGCGGATATGCTGGCGACTTGGGGAGAGGCCCCATTCTTCCAATTTTATGGAGAGCCACAGAGGTGTTACTCTCGGCGTCTCGGCTTGTAGTGATTGAGGGAACTACGACGGAACAACAATACACTACGGATATGCTGCATCCTCATATGTCACCTCTCTTCCGACGGTTTCATGGAGCCAGTTTTCGACAGGACAATGCCCGTTTATCCATACATATGTTGCTATGAACTCACTGTTTGATGTATTTATACAGACTGAAGCAACGAATTAAAATTTGTACCAAGGCCAGGATTCAGACCTGTGTCTCCTGCTCACGTCAATGGGTGATGTTGAACTATTTCCGTGGCCTGTAAGATTCCTATATCTGACCCCGATAGCAAATGTGTGGGAGCAGCTCTGATGTCAAATCTGTCCCACTGCCAATATCCAGGATCGCAAAGACGATTTACAACAGTTGTTATGTACAACGGGCAACGGCTTTGCCACAGTGGATACACCGGTTCCCGCGAGATCACCGAAGTTAAGCGCTGTCGGGCGTGGCCGCCACTTGAATGGGAGGCCATCCGGGCCGCTATGCTCTGTTGCCATTTTTCGGGGTGAACTCAGCCTCGTGCTGCCAATTGAAGAGCTACTCGACCGAATAGTAGCGGCTCCGGTCAAAGAAAACCACCATACCGACCGGAAGAGCGGTGTGCTGACTACACGCCCCTCCTATCCGCTTCTACAACTGAGGATGACGCGGCGGTCGGATGGTCCCGATGGGCCACTTGTGCCTGATGACGGAGTGCTTTTGTGTACAACGGCTTCATGGTGCTATTCCAAACGGAATCATGGCATGCATCCAAGCCAGAAGGGATGTGACATCATACTGATAAGTGGGCTGATACTGCCAATTTCTTCGTAAATGTGACTTCATTCTGTAATCAGTGAAATCACACACTTCTCAACCCGTTAAGTTACATTTCGCTTTCTTCTCTTCTTCTGAGTGCTTGACTCTTTCGTTAGATAATGAATAACATGGACAGTAATGGCTTTACCGCACTTTCGTGGCACATACCCGACATTATTGCTGTATTTAAGGATGACTAAACGTCGAGGACAGCGAATACATTGCCTAATAAGAAATCCTCAGTCTAGTTGTAAAAATAACGTGATCTCACGTGGACATAATCCGTAGCTGTCTGCAGTGCGGTAGCGAACTGACAGCCCTGTACAATCTACAAACGCGGTTGCAAACTGTATCACATTCGACTGTAAACCAGCTCATTATCGGTTGATTATGCTACTGACACCGAGCACTTGAAACGGTCGCAGCTGATAAATATCTGGTAGTTAAGTGTCGGAAACAGTTCAAAGTGAAAAGATCACATAAAATTAGGTGTGGGAAACGCAGACTCCAGACTGGGATTGATTAGAAAAATCCAAAGTAATTTTAATTCACCCACGAAAGATGCAGATAACGGTGACATTGTCCCGCCATCAATCTGAAACCCTCATTGGGTAGGTTTACTAGAAGGAGCTCCAAGGAAACACACTGAGCTTTAATGGTCTCGTTTAAACAACGTGAGATCATTGAACTCCAGTGTCAGACGCTTGAAGACGGGCGTGCTATGTCGCAGAGAGGTTTACTGTTAAAACTACATGTGTTTAGGTTTCAAGAATAGTCTGTCAAAATACTGTTTACTCCCACATACGTGGCGAAATGACCCATCTGTAAAACGAGTAAAGCGAGACATATTAAAGCTCATATGATGGTTTAGCGACAGTCGTTCTCCCCCTCCCAATTCGCGAATGGAACAGGAAAAGGGGAGAAATTGTAGTGGTCCTGAAGTACTTTCCGCTACATCCCGTAAAGCAGTTAGTGGAGGATAAACGCAGATGGATATGTGGAACGCAGACAGAGGTAGACTGGTTGGAAAGGTTCCGGAATTAATATTTCACTACGCAGCAGAGCGTGAGTTGCTTTGAAATTTACTGGTAGATTAAATCTAGGTGCCACTGCAGCACTCAACCCGATACCTTGTTTTTCACAGTCATCCGTCTTCTGACTTGTTTGACGCAGACCGCCACGAATTTCTGCCAACCTTTTCACCTCGGAGTAGCAGTTGCACTCTACGTCCTCGAGTATTTGCTGGATATATTGCAGTCTCTGTCTTCCTCTACAGTTTTTACCATCTACTGTTCGTCGTTGATGTCTTAACACATGTCCTATCATTCCGTCCCTTCTTCCTGTCGGTGCTGCGCGGAGTAGCCGCGCGATCTAGGGCGCCTTGCCACTGTTTGCGAGGCTCCCCCCGTCGGAGGTTCGAGTCCTCCCTCGGGCATGCGTGTGTGTGTTTTCCTTAGGGTAAGTTAGTTTAAGTTATATTAAGTAGTGTGTAAGCCTAGGGACCGATGACCTCGGCAGTTTGGTCCCATAGGAACTTACCACACCACCACACCGTTCTTGACGATGTTTTCGATCTATTCCTTTCTTCGCCAATTCTGCGGAAAATCTCATCATTCCTCACCTTATCACTCAGTCCACCTCATTTTCAACGTTCTGCTGTAGCAAAACACCTCAAATTTTTCGATTCTCTTTTGTTCTGGGTTTCCCACAGTCCATGTTTCACTACCGTACAATGCTGTGCTCCAAACGTACTAGTCAGAAATTTCTTAATCAAATTAAAGCCTGTGTTTGATGCTCGTACACTTCTCTTAGCCAGGAATTCCTTTTTTGCCACTGTTAGTCTGCTTTTTATGTCCTCCTTGCTGCTTCCGTCAAAGGTTATTTTGCTTCCTAGGAAGCAGAATTCATTAACTTATACTCCGTGATCCCCAGTTTTGATGCTGAGTTTCACGCTATTCTCATTTTTGCTAATTTTCAGTACTTTCGTCTTTCTTCAGTTTACTCTCTGTCTATATTCTGCTTAGGCTGTTCATCCTGTTCAACAAACCCTGTAATTCTTCTTCATTTCCACTGAGGATATCAATGTCATCAGAAAAACTCATTATTGATATTCTTTCACTGTCAATTTTAATTCCGTTCTTGAATCTTTCTTTTATTTGCGTTATTGCTTCTTTGATGTATAGATTGAACAGAAGGGGCGAAAGATGATATCGCTGTCTTACATCCATTTGAATCAGAGCTCATCGTTCTCGGTCTTCCAGTCTTATTGTTCCCTCTTGGTACTAAATGAACTATTCAGGCACCAATCGCAACCCATTTACACAAATTTACCTCGACCGTCACATCTCTTCCAGTTTTCAGATCCATCTCGTGGCAGTGATATACTGTCTCTGGTCTGCAGAAATCAGTCACAGAAGGACAAAAGACAGTAAGGAGACGAGCGAGAAATAACTTAACCACACGTTATGGGATTCTTTCCTGAATGAATCTTTCACTCAGCATCGCAGTGCATCCAGAAGATAAACTGCCTAACATTAGGATGTTGGTCCACGTTTGGACCGCAATAGAGGAGCGATTCTGCGTGGCATGGTTTCGATAAGGCCTTGGTAGATTTCTGCTCCAGTCTTCATGATTAATTATGTAATTAGCGCCGATATTTGCTTTAGTTTCCCACCCAAAATAAGTAAAGTACACTAACCTAACCTTCCTCTCCTGCATCTGGACAGTTTCCCTGTGTTGAGGGACACACTCTGACTTTCTGCCCAGAAGGACTGGTGTTCTAATCCCAGGAAGGGCACTGTAATTTTGAATTTCCCGCCAATACTGGGCTGTGAGGGGGGGGGGGACACAGCAAAGCCTTTGGAGAAAGAAATTATCGCCATTTTTGAAATTCCCGTCATTTTTTAATTTCCTGCTAAAATTTGCAATTCAAGATAACAAGTCAGTTGGGTGGGGGGGACGAGAGGAGGAGGGTAGGGGGGTTGGAAGGGACTCACATGCCGGCTGGCGAAAACCCATGACGTCATCTGGGGACGGGGGTATAGGGCAATTAATTAATCAATTTAAATAATTTGAATATCAAATTGATATCAAAAGTGCACCAGTACCGCCATCATCCGACTACTTACGAACAGCCGAACTGCATCGTCGTCACCGAGTTGCTGGTACCCAGATGCCGGGCCAAACAGTTTGTCCTTGTCAAGGTCGCCTTCTTCACTAGCCGACCGGTGTGGCCGAGCGGTTCTAGGAGCTTCAGTCTGGAACCGCGCGACCGCTACGGTCGCAGGTTCGAATCCTGCCTCGGGTATGGATGTGTGTGATGTCCTTAGGTTAGTTAGGTTTAAGTAGTTCTAAGTCTAGGGGACTCATAACCTCAGATGTTAAGTTCCATAGTGCTTCTAAGTTCTAGGGGACTGATGACCTCAGATGTTAAGTCCCATAGTGCTCAGAGCCATTTGAACCATTTGAGATTTCGTCATTGAATTTCCCCCATTTGCGGCATGTATTGCCACCAGAGCGATGCCCCATTCGTCGAAGCTCTGCTTACATATTTTCCTTACCGCGTCACGTGCTCGCAACGCCATTAGACGATGTTCTCCCTCGCGGTGGGCTACGGTCATAGTATTTTGGCTCATCAGTTTACATGAACCTTCCACTCTTCGTATTTAATAGAAGGAAATTGTAATGAAAGATCCACCAACAGAAAAACCGCTCCGTCTCCATCGTTGTACCCGACTAGTGACCACCATTGTACCTGCGGATCAAGTAAGTAATAGTTGTGGCGGGGAGTATCTGATGTCGTCCATCTCAAAGACAATAACTGCAAAAATTATTTAAAAATATAACCAGTCATTACCAATTTATTAGCCTCTAATATTTAGTACGTCGTCATCGTCTTCATAATCATCATCGGTCATTTGACAAGCGCTGTTGGATAACAGCCTTCTCTAGACTTTTCCGCGCACCTCGGGTCCCAACATTACGCATCCATGTTGATCGCGCATATTTTTTAATGCCATCTACTCATCTTCCATATGGTCGTGGTGCAAGTGTTCCCTTATCTCTTGCAGCAGAGCAAAAAAACCTTGGTCCATCTACCATCCGTTCGCCATCATACGCCTATCTGCATTTCATCTTCACGAGACTCGTAATTACATCTTCGACCCCAGTCTGTTACCTCATCCATTTCTTTTTTTCTTCTGCCTCTCCTAATATTTCCCAATATTCACCTCTTCAGTGCATGTCGGAAAATTGGAAATTTGTGGTAAAGTCTTATAGGACCAAACTGCTGAGGTCATCGGTCCCTAAGGTTACACACTACTTAATCTAACTTAAAATAAGCTAAGGACGACACACATCCATGCCCGAGGGAGGATTCGAACCTCCGACGGGGGAAGAATGCATGTCGAACAACCATTAGTTTTTGAATGGTTTCCGTATTAAATGCCCGTGTCTCTCGTCAGTCAGTCAAAACTGGAACTCCTCAACGACTGTAAACTTTTAATTTCAAATTAGTTGCTAGTTTAGCTTTTAAATTTGATATTGTTTACCAGATGCACTTCAGAACCATTTCCTCTTATCTTGTCATCACATGTCATCGTTAATAATTTCTATGAACAACTTCCTTGAATTGGAAAATCACCATGAAACTGCCCTAACACAATTTTCAGCGTGCCGAGAAACAACCACAAAGAAAACATTTTAGGGAAGCAACTGATAGTAGCCGCCAACAGCTAGGAAAATGCCTTAGGAATACCGATTCCATTTGCTACAATTTGCAAGTATGAAGTTCATTTTCGAGTATGTTACCTACGGAAATAAAAGTGAATAACTGACAGAAACATGACTTACGAGATACATAGACTGATAGCAAAGCGGATGGAAAAATTAGCAGCACCAACTCTGTCACTGGCTCAATATTTCTTGTACCATCTGAGTTTTGTTTTTGAACTCGAAATAAATATTTCCCTTTTGTTATACTTCGTTTATTCATTATGCTCAACTAAGGAGCGCGTTTATACATATTTAGCACATTTTTCATAAGTCTCCCCCCCCCCTCCTCCCCTCCTAGTACCACATCAGTCTTTCAGTGTGTTTCGGTGTACTTTCCTCTGTTTATCCTGACTTTTTTAGGGTATCCTGAATTTTTTAGGGTACGCTTCCCAACAAATTTGAGTTCGTGAATTAGCCTTCCAGTTTTCGGTCTAGCTTGAATGATTTTCCTCATCAATGCAAATTTGTTTGGGTCTTCGTTAAATTCTGTTAGCCAGGTTTGGATTTTCATCGACAAGACTATGTTTAGAATTTCCTTTGCCAGACTGTTGTTGACCATTCTATTTATCTGACTATAAAACTGTAAACGCCATTTACTGTTGGCATCTGTGACATTTTCTGTCACTTGATAGAGCTCTTTATGTACTGCGTACAGTAAGGAAACAGTTCAGAGATCATTGATTGCATCGGCATGATGACGCATCGTGACAAAAACCAACATCTGTGAGACAGTGCTTTGTGGACAATATCATTCTGGAAATGGTCCAGCCTGCCCAGAGTCTCGACAGTAACACAATGTAACATCTTTGGTATAAGTTAGAACGTCGACTTCACTCCAGACCCCAGCGGCCAACATCACTATCGTCTCTGGTTTAGGCTCTTGAAGAAGAAGAGCAGCCTTTTCCTCACAAACATTCTTGACCCCTAATTGCAAGCGTCCCCAGCAGAGCTTTTAAATATCGTACGCTGTATTTACGATCCGCACATGAATGTGTCCATAAATAAAGAGCCATTTCATTCATATTCTTTATTATGCTCGAATTATTCCTCGGCAGGATTGCACCCCAACGAATAATTATCATCAGTAAGGCAGTAGACAGGTTTTGATATTAAGTTTTCCATCAATGTCACTGTTTCATTTTGCCAACAATACCCACTAAGCCTACCATGAAGTTAAGTATCTTTATTATTATCATTACTGTTTTATTATTGTTGTTGTTTTTTTCGAAGATCACAGTTCATTTTAGCGATACAAGTATTTGGAGGAAGACTTTGGGGATAAAAATAACTTGACTCGAACGCAGTACGGACACAGTTGTAGACTGTCGCCTTGGTGCATTGTACAGGGTGATTCAAAAAGAATACCACAACTTCAAAAATGTGTATTTAATGAAAGAAACATAATATAACCTTCTGTTATACATCATTACAAAGAGTATTTAAAAAGGTTTTTTTCACTCAAAAACAAGTTCAGAGATGTTCAATATGGCCCCCTCCAGACACACGAGCAATATCAACCCGATACTCCAACTCGTTCCACACTCTCTGTAGCATATCAGGCGTAACAGTTTGGATAGCTGCTGTTATTTCTCGTTTCAAATCATCAATGGTGGCTGGGAGAGGTGGCCGAAACACCATATCCTTAACATACCCCCATAAGAAAAAATCGCAGGGGGTAAGATATCGCCTCGGGTAGTTGACGTTCAGGTAGTTACGGACAGATAAGTGCCAATGTGGTGGCGCTCCATCCTGCTGAAATATGAATTGTTGTGCTTCTTGTTCGAGCTGAGGGAACAGCCAATTCTCTAACATCTCCAGATACTGTAGTCCAGTTACAGTAGCACCTTCGAAGAAAAAGGGACCAAAAACTTTATTGGCTGAAATGGCGAACAAATGTACAACTAAATGAAACTTTATAGCTCCCTTAATTCGCCGACAGATAGTGCTTAGCTCTGCCTTTTGTCGTTGCAGAGTTTTAAATTCCTAAAGTTGTGGTATTCTTTTTGAATCACCCTGTATTAAGGCCGCTGCTCGACTGCTTGCGCTGAATTGACTCGTAAAACTGTGGACGTCGAGTTCTTCGAAGAGGTTGAAACAACAAGTTTACTGTTACCAGTCGCCGTTTATTTATTTCCTCAAAACACACTCACTCACACACACACACACACACACACACACACACACACACACACACACACACTTGTATAAACATAAACTACCAACGTAACATAGTAATAATAAGTAAATCGCTTTTTATATACAAATTCTGCCACTTTCCGCAAATTGTAATTACACTTAGCGTTTCTAACATGTTATCCTGGTAAGGTAAATGTGTACGAAGTATTAAGTTATGTAAACTTGACAGAAAAGAGTCTGTGAGCACTAGATATATTTACAGTTCATTTCTATTTATCCGTGCAACCAGTTATCACCATAATTCTTCGAGATGTGCTTCGAAATAGTGTTTTCGTTTTGCTACCATTTTTTTGCACTTATTAGTTCCTAGACGCCATCTTTGTTCCCTCGGTGTGATTGTGTATCTGATGTAAAATGAGAAGGGAAGGAGCCACTGGAGAAATTTGATTTTACTTTCGCATTTACATTTTCGTTCAGCCTTTCAGTTGAAGACCTCCACAAAAATATGAGACATGTACCTAAATAGTGTTTTTTTCCCTCTACTAAAGAATGCCAAAGGTATTCCAAAGTCGTAACACAACACGTACATGCCATATTAATACACATACACAGTGACAATTATTGAACTATACGTCGTTATCAGGAAAAAGAAAACTGGCGTTCTACGGATCGGAGCGTGGATCACTAATGTAGTATTGTAGGGCAGCGTGGAGGGTAAAAATCGTAGAGGGAGACCAAGAGATGAATACACTAAGCAGATGTAGGCTGCAGTACCTACTGGGAGATGAAGCAGCTTGCACAGGACAGAGTAGCATGGAGAGCTGCATCAAACCAGTCTCAAGACTCAAGAACACAACAACAACAACAACAACAACAACGAAAAAAACGTAAATTTGTTGCAAACTATGTCGTGCACACATTTTATTCAACATGCAAACGTCACTAAAAATATTCGGATTTAGATTATAACATGTTCCATATGCCTGCCATCATTGGCGATGATGTGGTGCAGACGAATAGCGAAATTCTGCATGACCTGCTGAAGTGTTGGAACATCGATGTAGTCAGTGACCACCTGAATGGCTGTTTTCAACTCAGCAATGGTTTTGGGGTTATTGCTGTACGCCTTATCTTTAATTTGGCCGCCCAAGAGGAGTTGGATGTGTTCAGACCCGGAGAAATAGCGGCCAATCGAGGTCCACGCCATTGCCCTCTGGGTACCCCACAGCCAGAATGCGGCCCCCAATGTGCTCCTCCAGGACATCACTCTCCTGCTTCGGTGGGGTCGAGCTCCGACTTGCATGTACCACATCGTGTCGAAATCAGGGTCACTTTTGATAATGGGAATGAAATCATCTCCCAAAACCTTCAGGCACCGTTCGGTAGTCACCGTGTCAACAACGAATATCGCAGCGACTTTTCTGTGACTGGACACTGCACACCACACAGTCACCCGTTGAGGTGAAAGACTTCTCGATCGTGAAATGCGGATTCTCAGTCCCCCAAATGCGCCAATTTTGCTTATTGGCGAACCTATCCATGCGAAAGTGGGCTTCGCCACAGAACCAAACGATACAATTCCTATCATGCCCCGTGCCCAACCGTGCAAATAGTTCAGAAGTTATGACGATTTTACTTCATATAGTTCATTAATTGTCACCGTGTAAATCCACATGATGATTGAGGTTTAAAACTTCGAAACGCATTGTGAAATAAATAAATAGTGAGTGGTAACAATAAACTTGTTGTTTCATTTGGTGTAACAGTCACGGTAAAGCCTAACCACATAAGTTTACTTTTAAAAGTTGTGAAGCGTGTGTTACGTGTGAACATGTACAAGTACTACAGTCAGTAAAATATGAGCAAAATCGCTGAGGCGTCGTGTGTACGCTTCCCATGTTAGGGACGTCGGCCTTGTAACGTACCGTCGGCATCACACGCAGCTGCAGACTCGGTGGGCCGCCGTGAAGAGCGCACAGTATATGGGCAGAGCACGGCTGACTGGCACGTAGCGTAAGGCAGCCCACAGGAATGCCGCGAGCGGAAAACACTCAGCGTGACCACTTTGCGCCGTGAGAACTAGAAAAAAAACCGTCTTCCTAGCGTAACACGTCTCGTGCAGCGCTAACGTAACGCAGTGGTGAGCGTTTGCAACGAGGTCGTGGAAGGCGGGGTCAACACCTAACGAGTTCCTAGAGAAACATTCTGACCGCGGCTAAAAACGCTTAGAGGAGTTTAACGCGTCCAGCCCCACTGATTACCCACTGATCTAACGAACGTCCAGAAAGACTACATATATTGCAAATAGGCTGTTTAGTTTTTATGCTGGTAACGCCACGTAGCGCTCTATATGAAAATCAAATCACTGGCTGTGCTGTGTGCAATCTGTGGCTGGTTTGCATTGTTGGAATATTTGCTATTGTAGTGTTGGGCAGCTGGATGTGAACAGCACGTAGCGTTGCGCAATTGGAGATGAGCCGCCAGCAGTGGTGGATGTGGGGAGAGAGATGGCGGAATTTTGAGAGCAGATGATCTGGACGTGTGTCCATCAGAGACAGTAAATTTGTAAGACTAGATGTCACGAACTGATATATATTATTAAAGGAGGGAATTTAAGGAGATGGGACCTGGATAAACTGAAAGAACCAGAGGTTGTACAGAGTTTCAGGGAGAGCATAAGGGAAAAATTGACAGGAATGGGGGAAAGAAGTACAGTAGAAGAAGAATAGGTAACTCTGAGGGATGAAGTAGTGAAGGCAGCAGAGCATCAAACAGGTAAAAAGACGAGGGCTAGTAGAACTCCTTGGGTAACAGAAGAAATATTGAACTTAATTGACGAAAGGAGACAATATAAAAATGCAGTAAATGAAGCAGGCAAAAAGGAATACAGACGTGTCAAAAATGAGATCGACAGGAAGTGCAAAATGACTAAGCGGGGATGGCTAGAGGACAAATGTAAGGAGGTAGAGGCTTATCTCACTAGGGGTAAGATAGATACTACCTACAGGAAAAGAGAGCCACTTGTATGAATATCAAGAGCTCAGATGGAAACCCAGTTCTAAGCAAAGAAGGGAAAGCAGAAAGGTGGAAGGAGTATATAGAGGGTCTATACAAGGGCGATGTACTTGGGGACAATATTATGTAAATGGAAGAGGATGTAGATAAAGATGAAATGGGAGATACGATACAACGTGAAGAGTTTGACAGAACACTGAAAGACCTGAGTCGAAACAAGGCCCCGGGAGTAGACAGCATTCCATTGGAACTACTGACGGCCTTGGGAGAGCCAGTCCTGACAAAACTCTACCATCTGGTGAGCAAGATGTATGAGCCAGGCGAAATACCCTCAGACTTCAAGAAGAATATAATAATTCCAATCCCAAAGAAAGCAGGTGTTGACAGACGTGAAAATTACCGAACTATCAGTAAAATACTAACAAGAATTCTTTACAGACGAATGGAAAATCTGGTAGAAGCCGACCTCGGCGAAGATCAGTTTGGATTCCGTAGAAATGTTGGAACACGTGAGGCAATACTGAGCCTGCGACTTATCTTAGAAAATAGATTAAGGAAAGGCAATCCTACATTTCTAGCATTTGTAGACTTAGAGAAAGCTTTTGACAATGTTGACTGGAATACTCTCTTTCAAATTCTAAAGGTGGCAGGGATAAAATACAGGGAGCGAAAGGCTATTTACAATTTGTACAGAAACCAGATGGCAGTTATAAGAGTCGAGGGGCATGAAAGGGAAGCAGCGGTTGGGAAGGGAGTGAGACAGGGTTGTAGCCTGTCCCCGATGTTATTCAATCTGTATATTGAGCAAGCAGTAAAGGAAACAAAAGAAAAATTCGGAGTAGGTATTAAAGTCCATGGAGAAGAAATAAAAACGTTGAGGTTCGCCGATGACATTGGAATTCTGTCAGAGATAGCAAAGGACCTGGAAGAGCAGTTGAACGGAATGGACAGTGTCTGAAAGTAGGGTATAAGATGAACATCAACAAAAGCAAAACGAGGATAACGGAATGTAGTCGAATTAAGTCGGGTGATGCTGAGGGAATTAGATTAGGAAATGACACACTTAAAGTAGTAAAGGAGTTTTGCTATTTGGGGAGCGAAATAACTGATGATGGTCGAAGTAGAGAGGATATAAAATGTAAACTGGCAATGGCATGGAAAGCGTTTCTGAAGAAGAAAAATTTATTAACATCGAGTATAGATTTAAGTGTCAGGAAGTCGTTTCTGAAAGTATTTGTATATAGTGTAGCCATGTATGGAAGTGAAACATGGACGATAAATAGTTTGGACAAGAAGAGAATAGAAGCTTTCGAAATGTGGTGCTACAGAAGAATGCTGAAGATTAGATGGGTAGATCACATAACTAATGAGGAGGTATTGAATAGAATTGGGAAGAAGAGGAGTTTGTGGCACAACTTGACAAGAAGAAGGGACCGGTTGGTAGGACATGTTCTGAGGCATCAAGGGATCAGAAAGTTAGCATTGGAGGGCAGCGTGGAGGGTAAAAATCGTAGAGGGAGACCAAGAGATGAATACACTAAGCAGATTCAGAAGGATCTAGGTTGCAGTAAGTACTGGGAGATGAAGAAGCTTGCACAGGATAGAGAGCATGGAGAGCTGCATCAAACCAGTCTCAGGACTGAAGACAACAACAACATATATATTATGACTTTTGAACACTATTAAGGTAAATACTTTGTTTGTTCTCTATCAAAATCTTTCATTCGCTAACTATGCCTATCAGTAGTTAGTGCCTTCAGTAGTTAGAATCTTATTTAGCTGGCAGTATTGGCACTCACTGTATTGCAGTAGTTCGAGTAACGAAGATTTTTGTGAGGTAAGTCATTCCTGAACGGTATACGTTATTGTTAGTCAGGGCCATTCTTTTGTAGGGATTATTGAAAGTCAGATTGCGTTGCGCTAAAAATATTGTGTGTCAGTTTAGTGTTGATCAGAATAAGTAAAGAGAGAAATGTCTGAGTACGTTCAGTTCTGCTTAGCTGTTTGAAAATCAGATAACGGATCCGAGGCAGAACTAAAAGGGAAAACCATTTAATCTTCGGCTTTCTTTTCCGGCACAACACCTCAAAAGCTGCTATCCCCGTTTTGTCAATCGTCCAAGATTCACTTCCGTACAGTACTACACACCAGACATATACCTTCATAAAAGACTTTCAAACATGTTACATTTATACTCCCCTGGCGATACGCCCAGACTTCACATGGGTAGCACTAATTATATCTAGGATCGACGACTTGTCTGTCGTAGCCATAATAAATTATATACAAAAACCTTCATCGTTACGCAGTTTATCTATTGGCGAACTTCGTGAAACCACGCCTTGTACTTATCGCACCTGATCTATTCCCCTTTCTTCATAGATCTAATGTTCGTAATATGTGATGCTGCAGAAACCAAAAGGTACGTTTTCTTCCTCAGACTCATCTTCCAGTGATAATGAAGATGAATCATCTTCTTGATTTCAAGGTTTCTCTTGAACATTCAGAGCATTTCTACAACGCTTGATCTCCTTCCTTTGGGAGATTTCAAAATGCAATTTTCTCTTCCCTCTCGTAAGACTGAGATGCACTGATGAAGTCAGATGTAACCTGAATTATTCTCTCTTCTCGCACGTGTCGTACTGGAAGTTATCTTTGGAGTCGGCAAAACAGAAGAAAATGATGATGGTGATCAGTTCTGACTTTCCAAATGTCTTGGAGGATTAGGAGTTGCAGGGCCTGGGTTTACTTTGGATTCTGTGGTAACAGAACGGGATACATCGTTCAGAAATGTAGACGAAGACAGGAATTTGTGTGATAATATTTTGTTGAGACTGAAGGGGAAAATTCCTGTACACTGAAATCCCTTAACAGCATTTCCTACACTAGCTCCACGCCTCCAGGCAACGTCAAAAATTGTACCAAAAATGAATTTTGTAATAGAGGGTGACAGATTATTGTGTTTAAACGAATTTGCTTCCTGATGGTAATATGCCTTTAATGACTTGACATTTCTGTCCAGCGGTTGCACAATGTGCGAAGTATGTCCTGGCAGACACAACAATTCAATGTGATTGTTCGCACAGTATTCCAGGCACTGGAGGGAAAGGTGTGAACTGTGACCGTCCAAAAGTAAAAGACATCTGCCTTGTGAACGGTGCTTGTTGAAATGTTAGAGCCAACCCAAAACCAAATCTTCGTTTTGTAGCCCGAATCTGACAGATACATGAATACTGGAGGGGCTTCCAGCTTGTATTCTTCTCGCATTCTTGTGCCTTTGAAGATGATGAATGGTGGAATATATGCTCCAGTGACATTACAGGCAACATCGACTGTCACATTTTCTCCCCTCTAAAAACTTGTCAATGCAACAATGTCTCTTTTTGCACCACAACCTTTTCCAGGCCTACTGTTCATGGGAAACAAGCTTTCGTCCACATTATGTTTTGTGGTTTATTTTGCAAATCAAATTCAAGTAAGACATATTTCAAAACATTGTAAAATTATTTAACGGCTTCCTTATTTAATCCCAAAGCTCGAGCTTCAGAAAGTGCGTCAGGCTTCCCTAATGAAATGTGTTCCGTGTGTCGTTTGATGAAAGAAAGGATCCAATCCTTACCAGCCACTTTCGTATCTTCTCCCCACGGAACCACAATGTCATTGATTTTGGCATACTTCTAATGCTGAGTGAGGTATGTCCAAAACCACAGTTAGATAAACTCTTCAGACTTTCGACCACAACTTTTTCTTGTTCTGCTGATAATACAGTTGGATGACCCATTTTTCTTCTTCTCTGAGTGATAACTTGGTGCGTGTGATTCTGTTGCATTCCTCGAAGGAAACGAGTTTCTTGAACCCGTCTATAGAACGTCGTAAATGGCACATCGTGAAGCCCAGCTGCAGCGCGCTTGCTTACATACCCTTGTTAAACACTGGTTGTAGCGCTTGCCATCGAGTCTTCTGACCATTGTAAACGTGAATGGCTTCGTTTATCGTATGTTCTTACCATCTGGAAAAAAGCGAAAAATAAAAAATTATTTTTATAATTACTAAATTAGCATATATTGCTAATTACTACAGCCTAAATTAGAACATGACTTAATTATAGTTGTAAGTTATAATATTTAGGCTACATGACTACTTCAATAAAGAAGAAATAATACAAGTTATATGAAGATTCAAGCCGGCCACTGTGGCCGAGCGGTTCTAGGCGCTTCAGTCCGGAACCGCGCTGCTGCTACGGTCGCAGGTTCGAATCCTGCCTCGGGCATGGATGAGTGTGATGTCCTTAGGTTAGCTAGATTTAAGTAGTTCTAAGTCTAGGGGACTGATGACCTCAGATGTCAAGTCCCATAGTGCTTAGAGCCATTTGAACCATTTGACGATTCAAAAAACCCCTCATGAAGACTGATTCACATAGCCCCATTACTTTATTATTTTAAAATGTAAGCAGTTGTTCAAATTAGCATGTCGCTAGTTGTTCTGTTGACTGACCTGATGGATCCTATACAACTGACAGTGGAAAGATTTATAACTAGCATTCATGTATTTCAATACTAGATCTTATTTACAACTAACTTAATGTTGCAAGGCAGATTTTTGTGAGCAGTACTGTGTTTTCTGTTTACTTCTACATGATTGCTGTCTGGATCTTGCAGCTTGCGCACGACTTGTCTACCAGGGATTCTGTACCAATGGCGTCCGAGCTGCGCAGTAGAATATTTCCTTATTTCTATCCGCATAGCCCCATGATTCAGACCCCCCCCCCCCTTACCTTATCCACCTCTATCACTGGTACCTGAACTTGGAATTATTTTGGAGGAAGAGTGGTACGAGATTCCCTTGAAACCCATGCAGGACGTGCATTTATCCATTCCGAGACTACTGGAAGCTGCTTTGAATGGTAACGGTTGATTTACACCGTATTAGGCATGGTAATATGGTTTTTGGTGATTCCATGTTTTTGTCCTCCCCTTGTATTCACACGAAAAGAATGGCTCTGAATACTATGGGACTTAACATCTGGGGTCATCAGTCCCCTAGAACTTAGAACTACGTAAACCCAAATAAAGTAAGGACATCATACACATCCATGCCCGAGGCAGGATTCGAACCTGCGACCGTAGCGGTTCCAGACTGAAGCACCTAGAACCGCTCGCCCACAACGGCCGGCACACACGAAAAGACAAAGAAGGTAAAATTAGAGATTGGAGCTCATACGGAAGCTTAGCAACAATAGTTCTTGGAGTATGGGTGCCGATGTACTTGTGGCGGGCTACATTAAGACGGTCAGAAGACTGATGGTGGAAAAAACAAGAGCGAAGTTCATCGTACTTGTCGCTATGTGGTTGAGCTTTAAACAACAAACGCAGAAGTTGGTAACAGTAGGTCCGGAAAGCAACTTCTCTGACTGGCGGCTGAAGTCTCCGCTGTGCAAACTTGTGCGCGGATAGCCGTACAGCGGTTGGGCACTGGATGGCTGAGGCAGCCGCCACACAAAGGTGTGCGCGTGGCTTGCTGGGCGTGGCGTGGACCCGGGCCGCGCTGAGCTGAGCTGAGCTGAGGGCGGCCTGACCTGACCGGATGGGGAGGAATGCAGTCCGCTGTCGTCCGCGGCTCTCCAAGGTCGCTCACCTCCACGGCGCTCTGCTGTTGCGGACCCCAGCCATAACAGTGACCCCATTTCATGTCGACGCTTCCACTCTTGTATATCTTACTCTCCTTTTAGGTGAAGCCAGTAAATTCCGCACTCCGGACTCTATAAATGGTCCAATGTAGACCGCCTCCGTAGCCGAACGGTAGTCACGTTCCCTCGGCGGATTGTGCCTCTCTGGCATTAAGAGGAAGGTGCACCATTTTGACGATAACTTTACGTCTCGGCCGTTCGCCTTAGTGCGTCCAGCAAGTCTTGAGCTCCCTGTTGACTTTGGTCTTCTCAATTTTAAGCTGATACCCATTCGAGCTGATACCCAAAGCCGTCGGCACACGGACCGTGCTATCGAACGTTGAGCGTGCCGAGTTTCCGACGTCATAGCGTGGAATAGTACGTTGGGAAGTCTTTCCGAATGTGCAGAGCAATATCTAGCATGTCAGATATTTTGAACGTGCGGTTGAACGTTGACCAATGAGATGGCAGAACGCCACATAAGTCATATGCACGTCATCTACATCTACAGCTACATTCCCTTCGATGAAGAATTGTAGACGCCATATTGGCTTCCGGTTGAAGCTCGTACATATATATGCCGTTTCTGAGCACCAGAAAACTGAGAGAGGTCTCTAAAACCATCCATTAATTGTATGATTCGTTGTAATGAAATGACAAGAAACGTCATATTCGTGAAAAGAGAATTATTGTAACTTGCGTATTATGAGAGACGGCCATTTGAAATCAACAGCACGTTGAGGATCCATTAACCCTTTCAGACCCGAATTTTTTCTGGAGGAAGGAAAATTTTTTTAAATACTGTAATGGACTTGGATGATTATTTAATGATTTTAGAAGCAACATTTATAAAAAGATGTTACCATTTTCGAAAAAATTTTTGTACACATTTGTGTACACTGAGTCTCAATCAACACTGAAATCATAGCAAACAAAACTAATTTATTTAAACATTACACATAAATTTGAAATCATTTACACACAAAATACATGCAAAATTCACCATAGTTTTAATTAAAAATGAAACGAGTCAGGAATTATGTACATTATGTGGTTCTAATTGACATGAAATGAACGGAAACCGTTTTTTTCCTTTGACAAACAAATATGTGCATTACATTTTATTCATGAACGTTCCTTGCATACCGGAAATTGCACCTGGTAGGCAGTGCACCACTTTCATGAAGAGGCAAGTGCTGTGTTCCATCAAACTGGATCTCTTCAGGAGGCCTATGAACAGGTGTATCTGGCGGCGTGGCAGATGGTCGACCTCGTTTTCTATTCGGGGTATCCTGTTAGGATGGCAGTATATATAGGTCGAAAATCATAGAACTTGTCTTTATTGTCTGCTGGTATAGCCATGTTGTTAACAAGATGTAAATTTGTTCTGAGTTGGAAGAATCTATTTCTGTGCATACTGTCCAAGAATAATTGCATTTTCAATGTTGTATCCCAATACATTCGGACTCTAGGAAATTTTAGAGTTCCCATAATTATATGAAGCCCAAACAAGATTTGGAGTTACGCTAGTGTAGTTTATTTGAAATTGCTAATTGTTCCACTCTGCAAGGCGTATAGGTTTGTCATATCAGCCATAGTAGTGAACAGATCATTGGTAATGTACTTGCTGAAATAAGTTGAAGGAGAAAGTATTTCCTGTTCTTCAATACATTGTTCCCATTCGTAATATGAATCCAGTATAGAGAGAGGACGATGACGCCATTTGATGCTTTTTTCTGACAAAATGTATTTTACATCACTGACTCATTGTTGGTAAGTGGATCACTGTCTTGAGACTGTTTATTTTGTCAGCCCCCACTTCTCTCTTGAAGTACAGTAGGATTCTACATCAGGAAATGATTCTTCATCTGATGATAAATCGATATCTGACACCATCTCTAAAATGGCATCTACATCTCTCTCAATGTTGAAATACTGTTTCTTCGACATGATCAACAGAACTGAAATATTCACAAATAATAATATCAGTAGTGGCATTTCCCTAAAATAATAATTTACAGTAGACCTAACGACATTATCATCAACTGGAGCTTCAATGCTGTGTCTATTTTCCTAATTGCTGCTCATAACAATATCTAGTAATACAACATACTTCATCTGTTTTGAATAAATCCCAGTCAAAACTCATACAGTCGTCAGGATAAAAAGAAACTGTTCCAACAAGCACTTCATATGAAGGAAACACAAGATACTAAAAGTTATGTAAAACGTTGTTCTTGAAACCTCATGGCTACATTTGTGCATACAGAAAAACATCGCTTCTGTTTGTTGACTAAAACAAATGATTTTGAAATATTGATTGTTGTAATAAATAAATTGAACATTCTACAATGTTCATGCAAAACAAAAATACTGGTACTCCACTATACTGTGGGTTATAGCTTACCAAAGACTACCACGTACTTTCAAGGTCACAAACTGCTCTGCACTACTACATTAATCTGTTGATATGTTTATAGCGCTGCACAACAGATGGCAACACTTGTGCATGGTGAAAAGAATGGACATTCACAAATGTGCACATCAGCTCCAAATTGAGGTAAAATATTTCTATTGCAGTTAAGACGTCGTGAAAATTAATGTAAACAATTGTAACCACAGGGTCTGAAAGGGTTAAAAACGCATTGATCTTGGTAGAATTTATTATAATTAAACTTCAATTTGTAATATAGCTACAATTAAAGCTTGCAGGACTCGGTAACATATTAGATATGGTCTTCCAATTCCCGTTGTCGCGGTAGCGCAATGAGCAGCATCACAGTTTTGTAGTGTAATGAAGGAATGTTAGTGATTCAAGTCCCATTGAACTTTTTTTTTCCTTCAAACCTTCACTTTTTTATAGGTTCTGATATTTTATTATTAGTTTAATCTAAGTATATACTATAATATTCGATGTTATGTAAATATAAAGGCGATATTTTTGAAGGGTGAGTTTGTTCGATTGGCTTAATCGACAGGACGCCTTTCACTACTTGCATTAAGATAGTTTGCCCTTTTTTAAGTGTTGTAATTCACATGTCGAGATTTTGCTAATGAGTAGGAACAGTGACCAAGTAAGAATAACCTTAGGGCTTTACTAAAAAGTGAGAATGATGAAATAATGTTTATCCTACGTGGAGAACTGTTGTAAACTTGTATCGCGCTATTTGTAATGAAACTTATATAAGCCAATGTCCTCAATGAGCGCTCCTGGTACTTTCCTTTTTGCCTTATAACCTTTTCACGGACATTGAAGTTTTTATTTATGTATACTACAGACAAAACAACCTGACTAACATATGGACACGGGAGGAAAGTACGTTTTAATAGAGCTAATATAGGAATTTTACGCGCGCCCCTTTCGCAAAAGTGTGATTTGCGAGCCGATACAGCCGACAACTGCCGCGTTGCGATTGCGCATACCACGTTGGGGCCCACATACCGTAAGCACAAGTAGCATCATTTCTGAGCGTTCAGCATGTTGAGCTCGGCACCCTCAACGTTGACGTTCGACAGCACGGTCCGTGTGGCGACGGCTTAACCGTAAGCTATTTGAGGACTGACATACTGCAGCGGCCGGTGCTCACGACCACGATTGTGTTGACACGTTGAGAAAGGATTCTCTGCGCCAATCTCGTTGAGCAGTTATCACCGCAAATATCCTGCAAAATTGTATTGGCCAACAGTAGCCTCCCGTTTCTATAAATGGCAGCGGCCTCCTCCTGCCACAGAGTAGTCAACAATTTCATTTCTGCCAACGAGCATCGGCATCGTGTCGGGGTTAGTGACACAGATAAAAGTGGTAGATCCGCGTCCCTAGATACGCTGCAGCACCAGTTTACTTGTGGTGGTCACCTAGCCTCGCGAGGTTTTCAATGTCCTCTCGTTCTCTTACGCCACCGGCTATTTCGTTAACATTATCAATACAAACTTTCCCATGATGGTAATGAAAGAAAAATTGCTTTTGTAAACGTTACGCAAAAACTAATTACCTTCACAATTCGAGCGAAACCAAGCCCTTACAAGCAGAGTAGTTTCGCAGTAAGAAGGCAAGCCAAATAAAACGATCTGAATTTTAATATTATGCTGTTAACAGTAACAATATTGTTAGCAAAATTTACGCAAACATCAATTTTACGTTTTGAGTGCGCACGAACAAACATTTTTAATATACAAGGACGAATGTATGAAAATTACACGCAGGGCCCGTACGCTGTATCGTAAGTGGCTTTTGTAGGCCAATTTGAGATTGTTTCCCGTCTTGACAGACAACACCTATTTCCGTCAGAGCAAAATCCTTTCTGTCCCACTCCATCGTTCAGTCACTTTCACGACATCATTCTCATTAGCAGGAACCTGACCCAGCAACAAACTCCTGCATTGTATTACGAAAATAACATCTCCAGCTTCAGAACACAATTAATGACTTATCTACTAAAGTAACAATTACGATTACCATTGACCCTGTACCATTGTACAGCCTTCTTTCCAACCAGATCTCTCTCTTTTCCCAGTATTTTTAGCTGATGGTGTCCCCCTAAAATTTCCTTTCCTCGTTATATCAGAATCCTCTATCTTGTATACCTATAAATTCTTTTTATACCTGCTACCATCATTATCGTTATTATTTAATTATTATTATTATTATTATTATTATTATTATTATTATTATTATTATTATTATTATTACTATTATCTCTGTTAGTGGCAGCAGCTGCCGTAATGCAATTTCTGCCAGCACCAATGGTATTAGTTCATAATCATCAGTATTTACACACTTTGCCACTTCAGACACTCAAATCCTTTTAATACTGTGTGTCATATTAAAATTGTTATTTCTCAAGAAACTATGGTGTAAAAAAGATACTGTATGTGTGAAACACTGGTCCGATGTAAGAGAAGGCCTGATGGCCCTTATCATGTCAAGTTATATAAATAAATTAATTAAATAAATAGATAAATTTCTTCGTCTCGACTTACCCTACACTACTGTGGTACGACGTAAAAAGTTATCGTTTACAAAAAAACTGTGTGTGAAATCTTATGGGACTTAACTGCTAAGGTCATCAGTCCCTAAGCTTACACACTACCTAACCTAAATTACCCTAAGGACAAACACACACACCCATGCCCGAGGGAGGACTCGAACCTCCGCCGGGACCAGCCGCACAGTTCATGACTGCAGCTCCTTAGATATCGTTTACACTCTGAATACATATATGATATAGTGAACAACGTCGGAATCTCCACGAGGCTTCTTGCAGACGATTCTGTTGTCTGCTAGAAGATAGTAACGCCAGAAGACAGTGGCGAAGTGCAGGAAGACCTGCAGAGGATCGACGATTTATGGAGGGAGTGGCAATTGACCATGAACGTAAAAAAAAAGTAACGTATTTTCCATAGATAGGCGAAGAGATCCATTACTTTTCGATTACAATATTGCCGAGAAATCACTGGAAACAGTAACTACCGTAAAATACGAAGGAGTAACTGTCTGGAACGAGTTGAAGTGCAATGACCGCATAAAAATAATTGTACAAATAACACACTCCAGGAAAAGTCTTAAGGAAATGTAGTTCATCCACGACAGAAGTGGCGTACAAAACACTTGATCGACCACTTCTTAAGTGTTGCTCATTAGTGTGAGACCCTGTCCAAGCTACATTAATGGAAGAGAGAAAAGATCCAACCAAGAGCTGCATGTTTCGTCACACCATCGTATAGTAAGCGCGAGAGTGGTACGGAAATGTTCTGTAAACTCCAGTGGCAGGCGCTAAAAGAGAATTAATCTGTGTTATGGAGAGGTTTACTGTCGAAATTCCGAAAAAGAGTCGGGCGACGTATCATTTCTGTCCATATATCACGGGAAACGACCATGACAAGAAAATCTGGGAAATTAGAGCTATATGGTGACTGGCAAAGTATACAGGATGAACGGGAACTCCCTCCACGGGCCTAGAATGAGTAAATACACGAAATTAACATAGATAAAATAAAATGTAGACGGATCCTTTGCAGATGACAAGCTGGGAGTATACACTACCATAAACTACAATAACGCAGGAATTAGCTTAATTTTCTTCCAGGAACTCCCAGAAGGAGTGGTCCATGAGGAAATTCTTCAGTTTGAACTTGATTGTGCGAGGATTACTGCTAAGATCTTTTGGTGGCTTACTGAAGATGGATGCAGCAGCATACTGCACACCTTTCTGCACAAGACTCAAGGAGATGCGATCTGAATGCAGTTGGGAATTCTGGCTAGTATCAACTGACTGAAAGGTGCTAATAGTTGGAATAAGCTCGTATTGTTAACAATAAACGGCATAGAAAATGTATATTGAGAGGCCAGTGTCAGAATTCCTGGACTATTCAACAGGAGTCAACAGGACGTTCGCGAAGTTCACAACAGTTGCTCGAACTGTCTGTTTCTGAGCTAAAAATACCCTTTGTCAGTGGGCAGAATTAAGTCACAATATAATGCCGTACGTCATCAGTGAATGAAAATAAGCAAAGTAGACTAATTTTCGTGTTAGACCCCCAGTTATTGCAGATGCTGCTCTTAAACCGATTTCTTTACAGTTAATCTACGTGATTACTCAGCAATTCGCTGACAGGGGACAGGCTGAGGGTTCATCAAACCACCTTCAAGTTATTTCTCTACCGTTCCACTCTCGAAAACCGCGCGGGAAAAACGAGCACTTAAAAACCTTTCTGTGCGAGCTCTGATATCTCTTATTTTATCACGATATTCATTTCTCCTCATGTAGGTTGGCGCCAACAGAATATTTTTGCAGTTAGAGGGAAAAGTTGATAATTGAAATTTCACAAGCAGATCCTGCCGCAACGAAAAAACCGTTGTTGTAATGAGTATCACACCAATTCACGTATCATGTCCGTTGCATTTTCTCCCCTATTTCGGGGTAATACGAAACGAGCTGCCCTTCTTTGCACTTTTTCGATGTCCTCCGTCAATCCTATCTGATGCGAATCCCACACCGCGCAGCAATACTCCAGAACAGGGCGGACATGCGTGGTGTCTTCAGCAGACCTTAGGTTTCCCCACAGCATTACCTGTGTGATCGTTCCAATTTAAGTTATTCAAATTGTAACCCCCAGTTATGTAGTTGAATTTGTGTGATTTATCGAGTAACCAAAATTTAGCCGATTTCAATTACTACTCCTGTGGATGACATCACACTTTTCTTTATGTACAGTCATTTGCCTTTTTTCGCACCATACTGGTATCTTGTATAAATCATTTTGCTATTGCTTTACACGACAGCAAATGACAGCATCCTCTGCAAACAATGTAAGAGGGCTATTGAAATTATCTCCTCTATAGATCAGGAACACCAGAGGACCTATATAACACTTTGTTGGGGAACGCTGCATATCACTTCCGTTTCATTCGATTACTGTCTGTCAATTACTACGAACTGTGACTTTCCTACGGGAACTCACGAATACAATCGCACAGTTGACGCTGTACTCCATAGGCACGCAATTTGATTCGTAGTTGCTTATGAGAAACGTTGTCAAAAGCGTTTTGGAAACTTAGAAATGTAAATATATGGAATCAATTTGACATCCCCTGTCGATAGTACCCATTACTTCGTGAGAATTAAAACTAGTTGTGTTTCATAAGGACGATATTACTGGATCCCTGGTATTTGTCAATAAATCGTTTTCTTCATGGTAATTCATAATATTCGAATGTAGTATGTTTTCCAGAATCCTAATGCAAATCGATGCTAGTGATGTGGGTGTGTAATTCAGCGGATTACTCCTATTTCCTTTATTGGTATTGGTGTGAGTTGTACAACTTCCCAGTTTTTGGGTATGGATCTTTTCTACGAACGAATGGTGGTATATGATTGCTAAGTATGGAGCTATAGTATCAGCATATCCTGAAAGGAACCTGACATATAAAATCTGGTAAGGATGTTTTGTCTTTATTACGAGATGTTTCGCTACAGCGAGGATATGTACTTCTATGTTACTTATGCTGGCAGTTGTTCTAGACTATAATTCTGGATTTTAGCTTTGTATCTCTATTAAAGTGAAAATATCAGCACACAAATGCAAATGCCGACGGTATGCGCTGCGTTTCTTGTTTGAAAATATACTTGTTCTACTCACCCACTGTACTTGTCATTTACAGCAGTAATACCCACTTACTCTTCACACCTAGGCTTGCGTTCAGTACTGCTCGGTTCTGTCTTCTTTTTTTTCCGCCAGTATTAGTTGTACTTTAACAGTGGTACGCAGCACTGTGGATAGATTTTCAGATAGAGAGTTGGCTGTTGTGCATCTCGTGTTTGGGATCTCTGAAAACAGTTAAGAGTGGCACAAGACACTATGCTGAGCTGTTCCCGCAGCAACGGGAACCACATCTCAGTACTTTTATATCTGTCTGAGGGCTGTTGCATTACTCTGTGTTTTGTCTTGTGCGTTTCGGTGATTACATTTTACGGGTTTTTCAGTGTCGTGAACATATTTTTACAGAAACGAAGGTACTTACGGTAACAAACCGAAGATATTATTATTAGCCCTCTGTAACGACGTGCTGGAGACAGTGGGTTCTCTATACCAAAATACTCAGAAAGTTTATATAAACGCCATCCTATATGTCGTCCGTGGGGCTCGGGTTGACGCTATAAATGTACAGTTGATGACATTGACGTGAGCTGGCCGTTGTGCCCGAGCGGTTCTAGGCGCTTCAGTCCGAAACCGCGCGACTGCTACGGTCGCAGGTTCGAATCCTGCCTGGGCATGGATGTGTGTAATGTCCTTAGGTTAGTTAGGTTTAAGTAGTTCTAAGTTCTAGGTGACTGATGACTCAGATGTTAAGTCGCATAGTGCTCAGAGCCGTTTGAACCATTTTTGAACATTGACGTAGACGAGGCGTTATAACCTAACATCCCTTTCTTCTCCTCCCTTACTTCGCAAAGGCTGCTCCATAAGACCTACAAGAACGAATGTTCCTGTCAACAGATGGACTAGGGTTGTGAGAAATACTGCGATATATATCTACTTTTAGTCTGACTTCGTCGCAGTGATTATGGAATCTCGTAACTTTTCTAATTTCTTTTAAGCTCACTGTCGGTTAGCAGCCAGGGTACATAATCATTCAATTACTCGATCAAGTTGCCCTGCGCACAGTTCGCTCGAGGCAGAACACTCGCATTACTGTTTTTTTCTGTTCTTGCCGTAAGCGGTGCATTCGCGAAGTAATTCTTCGAATGAGAAATGGTCACCGGTTTGTAATTTACGTGGAAGCCCGAGGTGCAATTTAGTAAAAGAACTAGTTAATAATTTGCATCTATACTGCACTCGATTAGGAACGCTCACTCTAATAAAGATGTCACGAAATCAATCAACTGACCTGATCCGGTTCACTCGCACAGCCCTGCGTCTACAGACAGCTGAAATGGAACCAGCTTTTTTCCTCACTCTAGGACGCCCCTATACTCCATCTGTCTAGCGTTTATCTCGTCGTGCCTGGTCCGCTGTTTTCACGGTTTGGCAAATTAATTTCATTTAACTTTGTGTCCGGATGTTCTTCTACAATTGTACACTACTGGCCACTAAAATTGCTACACCAAGAAGAAATGGATATGTTACACAGGTATTCATTGGAGACATATATTATACTAAAACTGACATGTGATTACATTTTCACGCAATTTGGGAGGATAGATCCTGAGAAATCCGCACCCAGAACAACCACCTCTGGCCGTAATAACGGCCTTGATACGCCTGAGCATTAAGTTAAACAGAGCTTGGATGGCGTGTACAGGAACAGCTGCCCATGCAGCTTCAACACGATACCACATTTCATCAAGAGTAGTGACTGGCGTATTGTGACGAGCCAGTTGCTCGGTCACCATTGACCAGACGTTTTCAATTGGTGAGAGATCTGGAGAATGTGCTGGCCAGGGCAGCAGTCGAACATTTTTTGTATCCTGAAAGGCCTGTACAGGACCTGTAACATGCGGTCGCGCATTATCCTGCTGAAATGTAGGGTTTCGCAGGGATCGAATGAAGGGTAGAGCCACGGGTAGTAACATATCTGAAATGTAACGTCCACTGTCCAAAGTGCCGTCAGTGCGAACAAGAGGTGACCGAGACGTGAAACCAATGGCACCCCATACCATCACGCCGGGTGATACGCCAGTATGGCGATGCGAAACACACGCTTTCAATGTGCGTTCACCGCCATGTCGCCAAACACGGATGCGACCATCATAAGGCTGTAAACAGAACCTGGATTCATCCGAAAAAATGACGTTTTGCCATTCGTGCACCCAAGTTCGTCGTTGAGTACACCAGCGCACGCGCTCCTGTCTGTGATGGAGTTTCAAGGGTAACCACTGCCATCGTCTCCGAGCTGATAGTCCATGCTGCTGCAAACGTCATTGAACTGTTCGTGCAGATGGTTGTTGTCTTGCAAACGTCCCCATCTGTTGACTCAGGGATCGAGACGTGGCTGCACGATCCGTTGCAGCCATGCGGATAAGATGCCTGTCATCTCGACTGCTAGTGATACGAGGCCGTTGGGATCGAGCACGGCGTTCCGTATTACCCTCCTGAACCCACCGATTCCATATTCTACTAACAGTCATTGGATCTCGACCAACGCGAGCAGCAATGTGGCGATACGATAAACCGCAATCGCGATATCCTACAATCCGACCTTTATCAACGTCGGAAACGTGATGGTACGCATTTCTCCTCCTTACACATGGCATCACAATAACGTTTCACCAGGCAACGCCGGTCAACTGCTTGCTGTATGTGTATGAGAAATCGGTTGGAAACTTTCCTCATGCTAGCACGTTGTAGGTGACGCCACCGGCGCCAACCTTGTGTGAATGCTTTGAAAAGCTAATCATTACCATATCACAGCATCTTCTTCCTGTCGGTTAAATTTCGCGTCTGTAGCACTATAAGTAGGCTGTTTAGGTTTTCTTAGCGCTCTGTATGAAAATCACTGGCTGAGCTGTGTGCAGTCTGTGGCTGGTTGGCATTGTTGTAATACTCGCCATTGTAGCGTTGGGCAGCTGGATGTTAGCAGCGCGTAGCGTTGTGCAGTTGGAGGTGAGCCGCCAGCAGTGGTGGATGTGGGGAGAGAAATGGTGGAGTTTTGAAATTTGTAAGACTGGGTGTCATGAACTGTTATATATATTATGACTTTTGAACACTATTAAGGTAAATACATTGTTTGTTCTCTATCAAAATCTTTCATTTGCTAACTATGCCTATCAGTAGTTAGTCCCTTCAGTAGTTTGAATCTTTTATTTAGCTGGCAGTAGTGGCGCTTGCTGTATTGCAGTAGTTCGAGTAACGAAGATTTTTGGTGAGGTAAGTGATTTGTGAAAGGTATAGGTTAATGTTAGTCAGGGCCATTCTTTTGTAGGGATTATTGAAAGTCAGATTGCGTTGCGCTAAAAATATTGTGTGTCAGTTGAAGCACAGTCTTGTATAATTGTTCAAAAGGGGACGTTTCAGCACGTCATCTTCGTGATGTAGCAATTTTAATGGCCAGTAGTGTAAATTAATCTAAGGATGGAAAGTGGTGTGTATCATGTGTCTGTAAACCGTGTGAACTTTCTTCTGTGTGTTCTCCCATTTTAACGTATTTCCTGAAGTGGAGATTGGGGAACAGCCCAGCATTTGCCTAACCGTGAAAAACGAGGCTCCCCTGTACTGTCTTTCTTGTAATTCGGGAACTAGATTAAGCTCTAACTTTAACCTGGTTTTTTAAGCACTATGCCCGTGCATGCATGAAGCAGAGTAGGAAGGATCTGCCTTCTGGCTATGCCGCTTCGCGACACACTGTCACTGATACGAGCCGCGTGCTCTTCGGCTTCTTGTGTGCCGAAGCCGAGGAGATAGGCCGGAGCGCCCGCGATTGGGGTCGGTTGTGAGTGTGCGAACAGGAAGGACATGAAGTGACAGCAGACTGACCGCGGGAGTTGTTCATATGAGCTCCGACTGCTATCGTACTGTATATGAACTCGGGCGGCGCAGTGGTGTTGTAAGGTGGCTATAATTTCGCACCTTACAAGCTCTCATCCACATACTTTGCCGTGAACTACAACCACAATTAGGTATCATTTGATAGGCTGTACATCGTATATATGAATATTTAAAGGAGATTGACATTGTCATGTGCGCCTTGTAAATAACTGTTAACGCTTATTGCATGGAAGGTGACGAATTGTCTTTATTATCAGAACAGTTTACTAAATGATTGCCTATACTAGTAGAGGTTGGAAGGCCAGTGATGAAACGGCAGGCAGAACTCAAGCTCTGGGTAGAAGGCCCGCACAGGTGTTGGTCTTGCTTAAAAACAGGAAGTAGCTAGACGGACGTTATGACACCTGAGCGCTGGGGTACAATACAGTCGCGACCGGCCAGTTTCTAGCCAGATGGGAAGGATTATACTTCGGAAACTACGAAAATCTTGGACGCAGCTGAGAAGAACAAGGAAGCGTCACCTCGGGAACCTCGCAGGCTGGGTTATTTCCAAGGATTTTTACTCAGAAACATACCATTCTACAAGTATAGGTTTTTTCTCGCAAACGTTCCGCGCTGGACGACAAAAGACTAAAATATGGTTGGTCGGCGTTCGGAAGAATCTGTAGAGAGGGAGAATATTCCGTGGTTTCGGGAATATGATTCGTTTTCGGAATTTCGAGGGTGGGGAGCCGAGCCTTGCTGGGAACCCAGTTGGGAAGAGACGAGGTGTTCTCTTGTGAGCGCCCGTGTGTGACGGTTGCTCGGTATCAGCTTTGTTGGTAAAGACGGACTTGCTGTCTTTGCACTCAGGAGGGTTTATAGTTAGAACAGTTAGGCACTGCACTGTTGCAAACCTATAAGATTCTGGACTTCATCTCCGGGTTGGAAGTCGTCGTTGAGTACGCACTGTTCAGTAATTGACAGCACTTCTTCTGCCTATACTTACGATGTTATCTGAACTCCGTCCTTGTGGATGGGAGTTGGCGTTTCTCGTCTGTAGAACACAGAGAGGAGAAGACAGTATTAGAGTATATTAGTCAGAGGACTTTCTTCTCCCGTCCTACTGTTTGAGTTTATTTGTGGCTGGAGTTCTTCCATCGTCGCAGACGAGTACGAGAACCACCACTTCGACGCACCGGACGCAGTACATACGGTGATATCGCAAATTGTTTCGGCTTATTAGGGCTATAAAAGTAAACAACTGTGATCACGTTAGTTTATTTCCACTGAGGGTCACACCACCGTAGATCACCTTCGAAAATAGTGTCTTTTAGTGTTTGGTACGTAGTGATATTAGACTGCGCAGTCATAAATAGGGGGCAGAGTTGGGCAATTGATTAATAATTTTAGTAAAGAAATATAGACAATTGTACTTAAAGGGTTGATTTTAATCTATAATAAATATATATTGAACAACAACGTTTATCATTTAGTAGTATTAGTTGCCTACATCATTCATTTATGTTTAGATTGTAATTTATATGTAAAAAAGAGCATTAAGAGATCCTAAGATCTGCTTCAGGGGGTAGTCAGACGGGGCCAAGTCACCATTTTAGTGTTTATTAATCTCCGTTGCGCACATTCATTTTTACATCCGCCCGGAGTAGCATCTTGGAGTGTGACTGTTTAGCTGGCCGCGGTGGCCGAGCGGTTCTACGCGCTTCAGTCCAGGACCGCGCGACTGTCGCAGGTTCGAATCCTGCCTCTGGCATGGATGTGTGTGATGTCCTTAGATTAGTTAGATTTAAGTAGTTCTAAGTTCTAGGGGACTGATGACCTCAGATGTTAAGTCCCATAGTGCTCAGAGCCATATGAACCATTTTTTGTGACTGTTTACGACGGTTCTAGCAGCGGACAGTTGATTTTCATCTGTCTTGAATTCGGATTAGCGCCCATCGCTGTGGATGTTCGAAACCATGCCTCTCAACGGAACCTTGACGCATCAGTTTGAGAGTACTGGAATTTCCAGGAGGGAATGTATTCTGGATAGATGACACTACTCAACGCGATATGGAATGAAAGCAGTACGTTATCACTGTCCACTGTAGACTCCTTAAACGTATACTCTGTTCCAGTTGGATCAGCTTCCCTTAGCTTGTGGACTTGGAACTGGAAGGGTGTCCACTGGTTCGTTTCGGCCTGGGCGAGTGAACTAGATCGGATAGCAGCCGGCGCCAAACCGACTTGGTTATAGTCTTTACCGATGAAACTACGTACGCGCTGGGGTCAGTGCTGACGTAGTTTGTTGCTGCTGTGAGTGTGGCGCGTGAATGCGACATGGCCAATTCGTAAGAAGTGGTCTATTGGCCGAATACTTAAGCTGGTGCTTCCTGTATTAAGCTGATCTAAAATTCCGAACCACAGGTGTGGCCAGGAGATTTTATACAGTGAAGAGCCAAAGAAACTGGTACACCTGCCCAGTATCATGTAGGGCCCCAGCGAACACGCAGAATTGCCGCAATACGACGTGGCATGGACTCTACTAATGTCGGAGGTAGTACTGGAGGGAACTGACACCATGAATCCTACAGGGCTGTCCATAAATCCGTAAGAGTACGACGGGGTGGAGATCTTTTCTGAACAGCACGTTGCAAGGCATCCCAGATATGGGCAATAATGTTCATGTCTGGGGAGTCTGGTGGCCAGCAGAAGTGTTTAAACTCAGAAGAGTGTTTAAACTCAGAAGAGTGTTCCTGGAGCCACTCTGTAGCAATTCTGGACGTGTGAGGTGTCGCACTGTCCTGCTGGAATTGCCCAAGTCCGTTGGAATGAACAATGGACATGAATAGATGCAGGTGATCAGACAGGATGCTTTCGTACTGTCACCTGTCAGAGTCGTGTCTAGATGTATCGAGTCCCATATCGCTCCAGCTGCACACGCCCCATTACAGAGCCTCGTGGATTCATGAGGCTGTCTCCATATCCGTACACGTCCATCCACTCGATACAATTTGAAACGAGACTTGTCCGACCAGTCATTATGTTTCCAGTCACCAACGGTCCAATATCGGCGTTGACGGGCCCAGGCGAGGCGTAAAGCTTTGTGTCGTGCAGCCATCAGGGGTACACGAGTTGGCCTTCGGCTCCGAAAGCCCATATCGATGATTTTTCGTTGAATGGTTCGCACGCTGACACTTGTTGATGGCCCAGCACTGAAATATGCAGCAATTTGCGGAAGCGCTGCACTTCTGTTCAAAATGGCTCTGAGCACTATGGGATGTAACTCCTGAGGTCATCAGTCCCCTAGAACTTAGAACTACTTAAACCTAACTAACCTAAGGACATCACACACATCCATGCCAGAGGCAGGATTCGAACCTGCGTCCGTAGCGGTCGCGCGGTTCCAGACTGAAGCGCCTAGAACGGCTCGGCGCTGCACTCCTGTCACGTTGAACGATTCTCCTCAGTCGTCGTTGGTTCCGTTTTTGCAGGATCTTTTTCCTGCCGCAGCGACGTCGGAGATTTGATGTTTTACCGGATTCCTGATACTCACGGTACACTCGTGAAATGGTCGCACGGGAAAATCGCCACTTCATCGCTACTTTGGAGATGCTGTGTCCCATCGGTCGTACGCCGACGATTACACCACGTTGAGACTCACTTAAATCTTGATAAGCTGCCTGGAGTATGTTATTAAGACGAATTATTTTAATAGTATGGGTGTAAAGAATTTTATTGAAACTTGCCGGCAGATTGAAACTGTGTGATGGACCGAGACTCGAAACTGGGATCTTTGCCATTCGCGGGCAAACGCTCCACCGACTTAACTATCCCTACCAGGAGGTTTCAGATCAGTGCACACTCCGCTGCAAAGAGAAAGTTCGTTCTGGAGGAATTTTATTGTCACACATCTGAAGGCTTAAAGGGTCTAAGCTTATAATATCTTGTCTGGCTCAAATTCTAATATGATTTATTTTACAGATCAGTTCTATATAAAATTTTCTGAGTAGCTACGAACGACTCTAAATACTGGGTGATTGTAACCGGTTTAAAGAACATTTCTTTCAAATGAATGAAACAAGCCATTCATTGTAAAGTGTCTAATGTTTAATTGCTGTACCAGACAATTATCTAATTTATTATTAGTAAACGTTAAGCAGTCATTCTGCACTTTATTGGCCCAGTTTTCGCTTACACTATCGACATGTGCTTGTATTTGTCACTATTGTGCCTTTGGGCAGAAAATAGATCTTTCATTCACAAACGACAGTTGGGTTGGCACGCCCGATCTGCTACCATAGCGCAACTCATAACGGACATTGTTCCGGCTTGCGAGACAGGAAGGTGAGCTCCACTCGAATAGAATCGGCACGCCATATTATCCACTGTTGGTATGGTACTTTGGCCAGCTTGACTGTGGTTTCATGCGGTTGCCCACACCCATTTAGGGAAATGCTGGGCTGATCCCCAAACTGCGTCTCAAGGAATACGCTAAATGAACAGTTAAAATACAGGAACACACAGAACAAAGTTAACACGATTCGCAGACAGGTGCGCACATGACTTTGTCATGTAGCTTTTACTACTGTGGTATCAGGAAAGTCACCCGGCCACAAAATTAGATAATAAAGTTCGTCAAATCCTGAAAAAGCGGACACTGTATTAGTCAGGATAAACCACGCTAGGGGAAAGAGAAAGGAGGCTTACCATCGACCCCCCCCCCCCCCACCCGCCTAGTCCGTCTGCTAGTTGATTGCAATAACAGCACAAACGCGAGGGTAAGAAGGGTCACCGCCTTTCTTGTTCTTTGCGCGATAGTAGCACATACCTGTGTCTAAGAAGCGCTGCTGCAGTACGATGCTGTTCTCATGCATTTCTGAGAATCCAGGCTGAAAGTTTAGCGATCCTGTTGAATACCACACGAGCGTGCCAGCAGTCGAGTGCAGCCGACTACAGCTTCAGCTTTAAGTCGGCCGGTGCTTTGTTCGAAACTGGTTATTTATTCTTTTATTTTTCTAATCTTCTACTAACACTTGTATCACTACAATAAATTATGTTTTTTTCGTAACTGACCTTTAATAATGAGATAATTGTAGCGGTGCATTCGAGGCGAAGTATAATAAAATATTGTGATAAAATGAACATTTATTTGTCGATACAGTCAGACGCGTATCGCAGTCAAGTTATTTGGGACTATGCCTGTTATGAATGATGCACGTTACTTTTGTAATGTCTGACAGACAGCAAAGTTATATTTGAAGAGAATCTGAAAAGGTTTCGCCTTGACAACTTCTGTTCGTTAGAAGAGTTTCTATTTTTGTAATGTATAAAAGATAGTGGATACGAATTCGTAACTGAAATCTACATTTAAAACAAAAATTAAAATATAAAATAATCACTTGCAAATGGTCATCACATACCCACGAATACATGTGAATGTGTAACGTGAATGTAAAGTGATTCGTTCCACAACACTGCGATTAACTGAAAAGTTACATATGGAACATGAAAAACAGCTGAAGGTGGGCAATCTTTAAATTGCTGTCCATTGCTGGTTACATTAGACGGCTGCGCGGGATTAGCCGAGCGGTCTCGGGCGCTGCAGTCATGGACTGTGCGGCTGGTCCCGGCGGAAGTTTGAGTCCTCCCTCGGGCATGGGTGTGTGTGTTTGTCCTTAGGATAATTTAGGTTAAGTAGTGTGTAAGTTTAGGGACTGATGGCCTTACCAGTTAAGTCCCATAAGATTTCACACACATTTGAACAGTTTTTACATTAGACGCGAATTTGTGATGTCTACTGGGTAAAGCTTGACTATTAACTCAGCTACGAACACTTACGACATTAATTCGAATTAAGAGAGTTGATATATGGTACTGTTAAATGCAATGTTATTAATAATGAAAAGTAAAGGCAATGTGTTTCAATTTTTGATGATGTACGGACCGCATGAATAAATGTTTATTCCAACAAGTGCAGTAGATCAGCAAGTGTGAACCAGTGTACGGTGAAAAAGAAAATGGAAATAAATTTTAAACACTTTTTTGTCGAATCATAATTTATACAGCAATTGCTCGAAATTCCAGACTTCAACATCACTAGTAAATATAGTCGAAGAAATGACTGGCGCATCCTCTCTAAAAGCCGTACTGCTGGACTCACCCAAATATGTTCGCTAAGCGGACGAAATTTCTCGTGGTAGTCACAGATTCGCAGCTTATTATTTCCGACCTACACTATCTGAACAAATGTACCTGGACACCTGTTAGTTTTGCAGAATAGGCCATTACATGTCACGAGAGGCGGACCCGCCTCTATAAATGGAGGCGGGGAATATTGTGTTATCAGTAGAAAAGCTGTAACAATAGAGCAGGTCGATAGGGACAACTCGCTGACTTCGAACATTGATTAGCCACTGGATGTCAGCCCGGTAATAAATCTCTAAGTCGATTGTTGATGTGATTGTGAAGTGAAAACGCGATGGAACAGCCATTGCTAAACTACGACCAGGTAGACCTCATGCACTGACGGACAGCGACAGCAGAGCATAACAAAGGATAGTTGTAAAGAAATAAAATAAAGTAAAATAAAATAAAGTAGCGTGAAATCAGTGGAATAAATTATTCGTGAGTTACAAAGTGCTACCAGCAGTCCAGCTAATAAAGTGACTATGCTTTGGGAGTTACAAAGAATTGGGAACAATAACCTAGCAGCTCTTCATAAGCCACATATTCCTGTGGTCATTACTAAGGAACGTTTGGAATGGTCGAAAGAGCTACGCACTGGACAATGGATGACTGGAAACGAGAGATTTGGAGTGGTGAACCACGCTAGGCGCCATGGCAAACCGATTGAAAGCTTTGGGTTTGGCGAATGCCTGGAGAACGTTATCTGCCATCATCTGTATTGCTGACAGTGAAGTACGGAGGCGGTGATGTTCCAATATAGGAGTGATTTGCGTGGCAAGGGTGTGTTCTCGTTACTGCATTTAAGGAAACGCTAAATGCGGAAGGATATGAACACATTTTCCCGAGTTTTGTACCGCCAGTAGAGGAACAATTCGGAGGCGATGATTGATCGTATCAGCATGACGATGCACCCTGTCATTGAGCAACACCAGTGAGGAAATGGTCTGTGGGCAGTAACATTCTTGAGATGGTCTGGCCTCCACAGAGTTCCGAATTGAACTCTCTAGAACGCCTTTGGGATGATTCTGAACGTCGACTTCACTCCAGATCCCTGACTCCGGAATCACTACCGTCCCTGGTTTCGACGCTTGAGGAAGAATGGACTGCCATTCCTCCATACACATTCGAGCACCTCACTGACAGTGTGCCGCGGGGCGGGGTTCGATTCTCTTCGTATTGTTGTCAAATTCACACATTTCAATCCACCTGCCTCGATAGGCTTCTTGTCTGCTCGTTGTCACTTCGCTCTGTCGTAGCAGGCTCTATCTCGGTGGCGCAAAGCAGCATTAATGAAATCACCACCTAATATGTATCGGATAAGAGGCCCCAAATTTCTAGTTAAAAATCAATTCCTGAAAGTTCGAGTTCTACCTCCTTGTAGAAAGATATTTAAAATGCTATTGACTATTTATTGCCATTAAGATTCACGAAGCGGCTATCGAGTCCGTATTTACGGGGTGACAATTAACGAACTATATAAAAAAACGTAAATTAATTACATACTACGGAATGCAAATACTTTATTCAGCATGTAAACGTCGCTACAGATATTCGGATTCAGCTTATGACACGTTCGAGATGCCTGCCATCATTGGCGACGATGCAGCGCAGACGAATAGCGAGATTCTGCATGACCCGCTCAAGTGTCGGAACGTCGATGTTGTTGATGACCTGTTGAACGACTGTTTTTATCTCAGCAGTGGTTTTGGTGTTATTGCTGTACACCTTGTCTTTAATATAGCCCTACAAAAAGGAGTCGCATGTGTTCAGATACGGAGAACATGGCGGCCAATCGAGGCCCTTGACAGTGGCCTCTGGGTATCCCAGAACCAGAATGCGGTCTCCAAAGTGCTCCTCCAGAACATCAAACACTCTCCTGCTTCGATAGGGTCGAGCTCCGACTTGCATGAACCACATCTTGTCGAAATCAATGTCGCTTTGTATAATGGGGATGAAATCATCTCCCAAAACATTCACATGCCTTTCGGTAATCATCGTGCCATCAAGGAATATCGCACCAATTACTCCGTGACTGGACATTACACACCACAGTCACTCGTTGAGGGTGAAGAGACTTCTCCATCGCGAAATGCGGATTATCAGTCTCCCAGAATGAAATTTTCACTCTACAGCGGAGTGTGCGCTGATACGAAACTTCCTGGCAGATTAAAACTGTGGGCCGGAACGAGACTGGAACTCGGGACCTTTGCCTTTCGCGGGCAACTGCTCTACCAACTGAGCTACCCAAGCACGACTCAAGCCCCGTCCTCACAGCTTTCATTCCGCCAATACCTCGTCTCCTACCTTCCAAACTTCACAGAAGCTCTCCTTCGCAGGACACCTGTTTTCGCCCCAGCGAAAAGGAATTTCCCTGGTCAAGACCAGATACATTTAATGGAAAAACTGCTACAAGAATGAAATGTTACACGGGCGGCCTCTGTACATTGCTACACTCTGCTCCCTAGCCACTCAGGTGGAAAGTCGACAAATAAAACTGAATCGGCAAGTAAATGAATAACGTTTGTCGTATGCAAATAGGATAAAATGCGAGGGGAAAGGCCTGAAGCAGGCCACCGCCTCACACCCGCACCCTGTATATCTTTCACTTCCCGTGTGACGCATGAAACCGTTACGGATACGTCAGTTACTCAAGTTTCCTTATTTGTCCAAAGTATACGAGATGAGACATTGCTTCTAGGTCAGTGAATCGTACTGGGGAGTGCAGAGCGAAGGCAGTGTGTGTGTGTGTGTGCACGGTGGCGCTCGGCCCTTCCCTTCGCGGAGCGGCCGCGCCGTGCAGCCGGTCTGCCGCCGTAAACAAAAGGCGGGCGCCGCCCCCGTTACCAAGGACGAGCCGGCCAGGAATGCGGCTGGCTGCCCGGGCTCTGCCCCGCGCCTTGCGCAACAGGGCGCCCCGCACTGCGGGTTCGAGTCGGCGCCCATCTCGCGCATTTTATTGCGGCCGTACATCGCCCTGACTGCGTGTTCCGCAGCTCAACGCAGCATTCGTTTCCGCTGCAGTCAGGGTATCAAATTGGACGAACGGCGGATATCGAGCGTACTCTCAGAAGGGCGGCACAGGTTTGGTCTACTCACGGCAAAGCGAAACTGAAACGCTGCGAAGCCGTAACTTGTGCCGGTCGCCGGTGGCGCTTCAGTCTGGAACCGCGCGACCGTTACGGCCGCAGGTTCGAATCCTTCCTCGGGCATGGATGTGTGTGATGTCCTTAGGTTAGTTAGGTTTAAGTAGTTCTAAGTTCTAGGGGACTGATGACCTCAGAAGTTAAGTTCCATAGTGCTCAGAGCCATTTGACCCATTTTTGAACCTGAACTGGTAGAAGTTTCAAGATACACGGCAATGACCATAGTTAGAAAGTATTAACCCTACGAATCTCTCCTGTAGCAAAATTATACTAGCTGCAGTGCGAGGAGAGGCATTTAAGCAGCTATTCTTTCTGTGCCCCATTGTCGTGACAGTCCAATGTATGATACAATCCTAAGGTCCTTCTCCTGGTCCCGTTATAGAGGATGCAGCTGTAGATCCACATGGTGTCCCAAACGTTTAGGATCAAAATTACGTGGACTGAATTATTTGAGTAATGTAGTCGAATTAAGTCGGGTGATGCTGAGGAAATTAGATTAGGAAATGAGACACTTAAGGTAGTAAAGGAGTTTTGCTATTTGGGGAGCAAAATAACTGATGATGGCCGAAGTAGAGAGGATATAAAATGTAAACTGGCAATGGCAAGGAAAGGGTTTCTGAAGAAGAGAAATTTGTTAACATCGAGTATAGATTTAATTGTCAGGAAGTCGTTTCTGAAAGGATTTGTATGGAGTGTAGCCATGTATGGTAGTGAAACATGGATGATAAATAGTTTAGACAAGAAGAGAATATAGGCTTTCAAAATGTGGTGCTACAGAAGAATGCTGAAGATTAGATGGGTAGATCACGTAACTAATGAGGATGTATTGAATAGGATTGGGGAGAAGAGGAGTTTGTGGCACAACTTGACAAGAAGAAGAAGGGACCGGTTGGTAGGACATGTTCTGAGGCATCAAGGGATCACAAATTTAGCATTGGAGGGCAGCGCGGAGGGCAAAAATCGTAGAGGGAGACCAAGAGATGAATACACTAAGCAGATTCAGAAGGATGTAGGCTGCAGTGGGTACTGGGAGATGAAGAAGCTTGCACAGGATAGAGTAGCATGGAGAGCTGCATCAAACCGGTCTCAGGACTGAAGACCACAACAACAACATCTTCCCGCCCCAGCTTCGCCGTTTGTCACTAGGTATCTATGGCCGGACATTTCTGGCTTAGTGGTAATTTTGTTTGAGGACGGTGCAGTTAATATTAAAATTGAAACAACAACGTTACGTGATTGTATGTCATCACCATCATATAACTTAGACGATTTAAGCAGCACACACCAGGAAAGACTTAGAATGCACGTATCTTATCTGCTCCTATATTCAGTGGGCGTTTTGGAGTGACATCTCGTGACAGTGATGAGAGCTGCGAACTACCGTGCCACTTGGGCTGCCAGCTCTATACCAGAAAATCTGTTCTTACCAGTGTAATATCTGACACGTATCGCAGATCGTTTGCAAAGTGGGTGGCATTCCGGTACGAGTGGTTAGCCCCAGCGTGTCACTGCAGTCGGGCAGCCACTGTGTGCAGATAATTCCAAGGAGTTCTGCCATTTGCCACGGGATGGCAATCGTATCGTTCTCACAGCGGCGAAGGACTTCAATTTATCATTCTTCAGCCAATTTGCACGAAATATTTATAACCTGTGAGATAACAGAAGTCATGGCATACCGCATAATATCGTGTCGGACCTCGTTTTGCCCGGTGTAGTGTGGCGACTCTATGTGGCATGGGCCGAACAAATCGTTGGAAGACCCCTGCAGAAATCCTAAATCATGCTGCCCCTATATCCATCCGTACTTGAGAAAACGTTGCCAACTGAAATCGGGACTCATCTGATCAGTACAATGCTTTCCAGCCGTCTAGGGTCCAACCGATATCGTCACGAGCCCAGGAGGGGTGCTGCAGACGATGTCGTGCTTTTAGAAAAGGCACTCGCTTTGCTCGTCTGCTCCCTCTAGCCCATTAACACGAGATTTCGCCTCACTGTCCTAACGGATACGTTCGTCATATGTCCCAAATTGATTTCTGCGGTTATTTCACGCAGTGTTGCTTTTTTGTGAGCACTCACAACTCTATGCAAACGGAGCTGCTTCTCGGTCTTTACGGTCTTCAAGTGAAGGCCGTCGGCCACTGCACTATCCGTGGTGAAAGGGTAATGCCTGAAATTTGCTATTCTCGGCACACTCTTGATTCTGTGGCTCTCGGAATATTCAAAGCCCTAACGATTCCGAAATGGAATGTCCCATGCATCAATCGCCAACTAACATTCCGCCTTCAAAGTCTTTTAATTTCCGTCGTGCGGCCAAAATCACTTTTGGAAACGTTTTCACATGAATCGCCAAAGCACTGCCCTTTTATACTTCATGTGTGCCATACTACCGCCATCTGTACATGAGCACATCTCTGTCCCATTACTTTTGTCACCGTAGAGTAAGCCGGCCGGCGTGGCCGAGCGGTTCTAGGCGCTACAGTCTGGAACCGCGCGACCGCTACGGTCGCAGGTTCGAATCCTGCCTCGGGCATGGATGTGTGTGATGTCCTTAGGTTAGTTAGGTTTAAGTAGTTCTAAGTTCTAGGGGACTGATGACCACAGACGTTAAGTCCCATAGTGCTCAGAGCCATTGTAACCATATTGAACCACCTTAGAGTAAACACAGGAAATTCCCCTATCTATCACTGTATCGAAACCCGTACAGTACTTCCTGAGATTAGTCAGAACATTCAGACAGAAATTGGAGTGGGGGACTTTAATTTATATATGTGTGTAGAAGATACATAGAAAAATAACATAGAAAGGAGAACCAGTGGTCAGAAATAAATGGGGAATACATCGAGGCAAGTGTTTGTAGCCTGCCTATGTACCATTGTAAACAACTGCTGCAGTTTCGAAGTCAGCCTGATAAACCATAGATAATCCTCAGCAATTTGTCCTTGGTGGAGTTTACCGTATTTTTTGCGTCATGACTAACTGCGGAAGATGGAGCATTACTCAGTATGGGAACGTCCGTTTAGTTATGGACAGCCGGAAGCAGTGCTCGGAGAGCCGAAAAAAGTACAGAAGAAAGTTTCTCAACTGTCGTCATCCTTATCAAAAGAAATTTATGAGTGTGAGTAAAAACGTAAAAGAAAACTGGTCTCCACCCAGAAATTGCCTGTTCCTCGACAAAGCACGTTTATTCAGTAGAATTTGAGGAAATGGTGGTTGATGGTGTGGGATATTCACCAGTAACCACGCATCAACTTGCTCTTAAAATACACTCATTGAAGAATACAGTGTGGAGAGTATTAATGGGGCGGCTACCGTAAAAAAGCTTGTGTAAATAATGGAATCATTTTATTTTGAACCACATACTAAGTTCGTCAGTGATATGTCGTAATGCATGCTCTAAGACTGGCGGTCGTCGCGTGCAACAGTTGCTATGAACTCTTTGTTGCTCTACTGTACAGTTTGTTAATGACAATAAAAAAACCAGTTATTCAGTCCCATCATTAATTTCTCATCTTAATGAACTATGTTCAAGATCCCCGAACATTTTTTTTTTAAATTATACCCTAAGGCTTTGGGCACCCTGTGTACCCGAGTCTTCTGTCAAGTGTAGGAAGAGCATCAGGAGGGTGGAGTTCTTTAATATTATGAACTATGTTCCAGCTAAATCTGTGAGGTCCTTCTGTTCTGGCGTATAATTAGTGTTCCGAAACGTGCCATTATTTCCAGTCGGGTTTGAATCACGGATTTCAACAGACCAACCGTACTAAGTAAACTGCCGTCGTGAAATAGCTTTGTCCCACGACATCCCTTGTGTACTGACATGCACAAACTCAGGAGGTGTTGCACTGGCGGTGGCACTGGACGCACATTGTTAGGATTCTCTCGAAACAACACGAGTACTGATTCATATTAGCGTTGAACATAGCACTCTACGTGTAAGTTGAAAAAAAATGGTAAGTATAACGGTCACTTGTTAACTTCCTGCGTAGTTCATCCATATTGTCTTTTGCTTTAGATTTCTCGTCATAACATCAAGCTTGGCACTTAACAGGGTGCAGCGCTGAAAATCTTTTCGGCTGACGTGGGTTGGCTCAAATGGCTCTGAGCACTATGGGACTCAACATCTGAGGTCATCAGTCCCCTCGAACTTGGAACTACTTAAACCTAACTAACCTAAGTACTTCACATACATCCATGCCCGAGGCAGGATTCGAACCTGCGACCGTAGCGGTCGCGCAGTTCCAGACTAAAGCGCTGACGTGAGGTTTCGGTACTGTTGCAGTTGAGACGTTGCAGCTAACACGCGGAATGTGATGGGCAGTCACGTAGTTTTAAAAACTAGAGCTGCGACCACGGAACTTGGTTGTAGTGTAGGATCACCTCTAAGGCGACAGGTTTTTCGCAGCGTTGGTTGAGTTAAGAGGGGACGTTGGTGCAGAAGCCTGTCTTTTGGACATTCAGGAAACGATTCGACTCGAAAATCACCTCGTTATCATTCTGGATGTGCTTGGTGGATAATATGGTGGGAGGGAGTGCAGTCAATAGTTAATAGGCCAAAGTAGCGACAAACGTCACTGTATCTTGTGGAGAATGAGCCGGGACGTCTTGAAGCAAAACCACTTCCTTGGACTGTTTCCAGTGACTCTACTACAGCCTCCCGCAACATCGTCGGGAGATTTTGGTAGGGTGCTCCCGTGACGGTTTGCCCCTTGCGAACATAATCTCATGGCATCTCATTCAGTACTTCCAAAGTAGATGTGCGGCTGGTCCCGGCGGAGGTTCGAGTCCTCCCTCGGGCATGGGTGTGTGTGTTTGTCCTTTGGATAATTTGGGTTAAGTAGTGTGTAAGCGTAGGGACTGATGACCTTAGCAGTTGAGTCCCGTAAGATTTCACACACATTTGAACATTTTTTCTAAAGTAGACCCAATATCCCTTTGCTCGATGATGCTTGGGTCTTCGCTTTTTTTGGGGGGCTACCTTTTGCCAATGCTTGCCTTTTCCCTTCGCCTCGGAGTCGTAGTGACACAGCCAGCATTCGTCCATGGTGACTGGTTGGGGTGCCTGGAGAAGTCGTCTGCTTGGGCTTGACACAGCTGCTACATTTCTGATGCTGCTACAGTTTGGTGGGCCTTTTGAATATTTGTGATATGTCGCGGCACCCAGCGGACAACGACCTTCGTCGTGTTCAAAATGTCGTAAAAGACATTTCCCACTACTGCCTCGATTTTAATACGCTGGTCTCTGCTGAATGTGAAAGTGCCAAGTGGTGATACTAGGTTTAATGTGCTCTGCGTGCCAGACAGATTTCCAGCAAAAATGTATGTAAATACATTAACGAAATGCTCTACCTAAGGTATGCACTAAAAGACACTGAGCTCACAAAACCCATGGGTTAGCGACATGCACATATACAGATGGCGGTAGTGTCGCGTACGCAAGGCATATAAGGGCAGTTCATTTTCAGAGCTGTGATTCATGTGAAAGCGATTCCACTTGATAATGGCCGCACGACGAGAATTAACAGACTTCGAACGCCAAATGGTAGATGGATCTTGACGCGTGGGACACTCCATTTCGGAAATCGTTAGAGAATATTCTGAGATGCACAGAATCAAGAGTGTGCCGGGAATATCATATTCCAGATTTTACCATTAACCACGAACAATATAGTAGCTGATGGTCTTCAGTTAACGACAGAGAGCAGCGTTGTTTGCATAGAATTGTCAGTGCTAATAGACGAGCAACACTGGATGCAATAGCCTCAGAAATCAATGTGGGTCGTGCGACGAACATCTCCGTTAGGACAATGGGGCGAAGTTTGGCGTAAATGGGCTATGGCAGCAGACGATCGACGCGAGTGCGTTTGCTGACAGCACGACATCGACTGCTGCGCCTTTCCAGGGCTTGTGACCATATCGGTCTGGACCCTAGACGACTGGAAAACCGTGGTCTGGTGAGAGGTGTCCCTAGTTCAGTTGTTAAGAGCTGATGGTAGGGTTCGAGTGTGGCGCAGACCGCAGATGCCATGGACCCAAATTGTCAACAAGGCACTATGCACACCGGTGGTGGCTTCATAATGGTGTGGGCTGTGTTTATGAGGAATGGATTGCCTCCTCTGATCCACCTCTATGTTCGGCTACTTGGAGACCATTTGTAGCCATTCATGGACGTAATGTTCCCAAACAACGATGGAAATTTTTTGGATGACAATGCGCCATGTCACCGGGCCACAATTGTTCGCGGTTGGTTTGAAGAACATTCAGGACAATTCGAACGAATGATTGGCCGCTCAGATCGCCGGACATGAATCCCATCGAAAATTTATGGGACACAATCGAGATGTCAATTCGTGCACAAAATCCTACGTCGGCAACGCATTAGCAATTATTAGCGGCCATAGAGGCAACATGGCTCATTGTTGCTGCAGGATACTTTCCTGCGACTTGTAGGGTCCATGCCATCTACATCTACATCTACATCTGCATTTATACTCCGCAATCCATCCAACGGTGTGTGGCGGAGGGCACTTTACGTGCCTATGTCATTACCTCCCTTTCCTGTTCCAGTCGCGTATGGTTCGCGGGAAGAACGACTGTCTGAAAGCCTCCGTGCGCGCTCTAATCTCTCTAATTTTACATTCGTGATCTCCTCGGGAGGTATAAGTAGGGCGGAAGCAATATATTCGATACCTCATCCAGAAACGCACCCTCTCGAAACATGGCGAGCGAGCTACACCGCGATGCAGAGCGCCTCTCTTGCAGAGTCTGCCACTTGATTTTGTTAAGCATCTCCGTAACGCTATCACGGTTACCAAATAACCCTGTGACGAAACGCGCCGCTCTTCTTTGGATCTTCTCTATCTCCTCCGTCAACCCGATCTGGTACGGATCCCACACTGATGATCAATACTCAAGTATAGGTCGAACGAGTGTTTTGTAAGCCACCTCCTTTGTTGATGGACTACATTTTCTAAGCACTCTCCCAATGAATCTCAACCTGGTACCCGCCTTACCAACAATTAATTTTATATCATCTTTCCACTTCAAATCGTTCCGCACGCATACTCCCAGATATTTTACAGAAGTAACTGCCACCAGTGTTTGTTCCGCTATCATATAATCACACAATAAAGGATCCTTCTTTCTATGTATTCGCAATATATTACATTTGTCTATGTTAAGGGTCAGTTGCCACTCCCTGCACCAAGTGCCTATCCGCTGCAGATCTTCCTGCATTTCGCTACAATTTTCTAATGCTGCAACTTCTCTGCCATGCCGAGTTGTCGCACTGCGCCGGCAAAAGAAGGTCCAACACGATATTGCGATGTATCCCACGACTTTAATCACCTCAGTGTATTTACGTGGCGGAGATGTTGATTGTAGAATCCTCCATTTTGGCTGCTCAGGAAACGTTAGGACTGAAAAATCACTTCTTCATCATTCTGGAAATGCCTACAAGATAATACGTTTGAGGGGGGGGGGGGGGGTCAAAATTTAATAGCCCGAAGGAGCAACATGGGTAGTGTCTGTATGTTGCAGTGAATGAGTTGGGATGTTCTCTTGGAGCAAAAACACATCTTTCGATGATGGCTGGGTCTTTGTCTTTTCTGGTGACGGTGAATCTACATGTTTCCAGTGACTGATTTTCTCCTTTCCCTCGACATCATAATGACGCACCCAGCACTCGCCAGTGGTGATCAGGTGGGTAGAGAAGTCGCCTGTTTGGCCTAATAGAGCTGCAACGTTACTGTTGCCACTTCGGTTTGGCGTGCTTTTTGAAGGTGTGTGAACAGTTGCGACATCCAGCGAGCGACGAGCTTCGTCACGTTCAAAACGTCGTGCAAGATACTGAAAACTGATCCATGATACACTGGTCTCCCAACATCAGAAGGTGAAAGTGCTAACTGATGATAGTGTGTTTGTTGCTATGCTGTGTGTGCCAGACAATTTCCACCAAAAATGTGAGTAAATGCAACAGTGAAATGATTTAGGCCCAAACAGACAATCTACAAAAGGTATAAACGAAAGTAAATGAATCTTTCTAGGGTTAAATTTCGGTACATGACGCCACAGACAGCCTTATCACACTTCAGATTAATGTACATTTAACAGTAATGTACCAGTTGATGGCAGCTAGCTGCCGAAGTGAGTCGTTCTCGTTAGTTAGTTACATGTTCCATAGATCATTTGAACGATTGTTTTATCGAAATTATGTGGAACGAGCTAGTTTACAGAATTTGTATACATGTTTAGTGTTAACATTATTTTTCAGACGTACTCATGCAACTATAGTTAAAAACAAGACTTTTTGTCTTTTTTCTGGCTACAAGTCTTTAAGTAGAAATTCGTTCATGAATAATTCCGAAGGAGAAATTATTTTGGATTAGATTTAGGCTTTGCTATCTGTCTGACATTTTGTGTTATTGGACAAATGATCAAACATTTTTGTTGCTGCCTCTGAACTCCTTTCTCATTCGCTGACAACTTTACTAAAGGGTAATACAGGTATTTTTTTCCTCTAATGGTGTAGGGGTGATCATCACTCTTCTCCTCAAATTGTGATGGATTATTTATGATGTATTTCATTATCGAACATATACAGGATGTTCGGTAATGACGTTTTAAAATTTGGGGACAGTTCCAAAACAAGAAAAACGTCCGGTATGTACGGGTTCTAAAAGTAATACCTACATCTTCGCTACAGAGTACAGTGAAACACGTCTCTTCTACTAAACAAATGCTAATAGCTCTTAAGGTATGCATTTTAGAGCCCATGCTTGCTAGACTTTTTTTTTCTAGTTTTGGCGTAAGGAACCGGTCGCCAAGTTTTTAAAACGTCATTTTGAAACACCCTGCATATTGTGACTATGCAGTTCAAATGCTCCTTGAACTTTCCAAGGGATGAGTTACCGCAGAGTATTACTCCAGAAGACAGTATTGAGTGGAAATATCAGGAGGTTGATTCGTTTGTTTCCAAAACCAGCAATTGCATTAAGTGCAAATGTAGCTGAACCTCATTCTTTAAGAAGTTCAGTAATATATTGTACTAATAAATATTGTAAAAAGTGTCTGAAGGAGTAAACATTATTTCACCTCCCATACTCCTCACGTAATCCATCCACTTCCGGGTCTTTCAGTTGCACCTTCTCCTTCGGTTACTCCCGTCCCGGAACGGCCAGTTGGGCGCCATTTGAGGAGGGAGAGCCTGCAATTTGGCACGCGGCGCTCCTGAGCGATCGCTGGGAGCCTGCCGGCGGCAACCGCCCAGCTCTGTCTTGCTGTCGGCGCGGGCAGCTCTTTGCGATTACTATCACAGCGAACAAGCAAGGGCGTAACTGGCGGGCAAACGCAGCTTACCCGCGTCATTAGTCACCGGCGCCGGCTACGCCTGAACGACTGCGATTTGCATGCGAGCGCCGGACTCGCCACGGGCCGTACGCACGTCGCGGCCGCTGGCCTCTGGGGGCCCCGTGTTTTGCTACGTGCTGTCTACCTTACCAACGCACCTACATTGCGTATTTCCGCCCTAACACGAAAAACTGGAAACATCGACGTCATCTCATTTCGAATATAATAAATGTCCTTGATACAGGAAAACTTCTGTCCACAAAAAGCATCGCGCGTGCGAAACTCAGCTTGCCCTTTTCTCGCACGATATCCTGCGAACCATGGATGTGGTGAAAGAGGCAGATTCAGTATTCATAGATTTCCGGAAAGCGTTAAACGCGATGCGCCACTGCAATCCCATAATACTCGAACACAGCCATGGTACTGCACTGCTTGACACAGTCACGTCGATTAAATTTGCAACGAGCACATAGGAACAATATTAGGGAAGTCGAATTGTCGACTTTGCTTAACTAGGAGAGTTTTAGGCAACAGCATGTAGGACAGTAGTGCGACCCATTCTGGAGTACTGCTCGAGTGGTTGGGATTTGTAACAGGTCATACTGGAGAAAGGCATCGAAGCGATTCAGAGGCGGGTTGGTAGATTTGCTACAGGTAAGTTCAAAGGAAGGAACATTAGGGTTTAAATTTCCGCCTACATCGAGGTCATTAGCGACGGAGCACAAGTTGGGAATGTTTGAAGGCTGGGGGAGCAAATCGGCCGTGCTCTTTGAAACGAACCATCCTGATATTGGCATGGAGCGATTTAGAGAAATGACGAAGAACCCAAATCTGAATGGCTGGACTCGGATTGAACCGTGGTCTTCCAGAAGAACGCTGAAGGTTAGACGGGTACATCGCATAATTAATGATTTGTAAAACAGGAAACGTCTAGTAACCTACCATAGGTTACTAGTGCTGCTAATAAAAACAGGTGATAAATCCAAAATTTGTTCATTTTGCTGCGATTTAGGGAAATACGAACATTTTCTAAATCAAGAGTTCATATGTGCGGTATGGTCAACAAACTCTCACGCGATATGCGCGATGGTGTATGATACTGGGAAATTTAATGCGTGGCGTTATTTCGTGACTAAGCCCAATACATTTGTTTTATCCTCTTCAGAAAACGTAGTTACACCTACATATTACTTCACAAGCTACAGCACAGTTTGCGACAGAGGTTATGGTACGAATGACGTAAACGTGCCAGAGCTGTTTCTTCTTTCTTTTTTTTTGTTATCGAGGTACTGTACCATCCTGCATTTGGAAGACATGTTATGCGGTGCTTATGCGGATTTGGAATACATATTTATACTGCGTTCACCACAAACGGTGTATATATTCAGTATAATAGGAAAATGCATCAGATCATTGTTCTTTCTCCTCACCAATGGCAAATCACGTTGTAATCATGTAATCTGGAAGATACTTTTTTCACTTAGCTGCCGTTTGCCTGTGTGCCTAGTAATCTCCTTTCCGCTTCCTGTCTTCCCAGTGTTTGTTTGCTTAATGTGTATTTTACGCGAAAATGGAGATGACTGCATACGTCTGAAACGCAGGAAGAGACTTGTGTAAATTCATACCGCATAATGCCCCGGACATCGATTCTTATTTCTGACGTGCGTGCCACAGTTTCATAATTAGGGAGACAGAAGGAAGATTGGGGTTTCACGTCTCTTTGACGACTAGAAGATTGGACGCGGAGCAGAAACATCGACTGCAAAGGAATGAGAAAGGAATTCTTCCATGTTCATCCTGGCAACTGTGTCAAGCGATGTACGTAAAATTCTGGATGTCCGGACGGAGATTTGAACCGCTGTCTTCCCACATGCGAGACCATTGTATGTCTTACAATTGCGCCATTTCGCTCGGTTTCAAAGTTAACGTCTCTCATTTTTTCCTGGTAAGCACCGAACGAAATTTTAAGGGCAGATCTTTGTGTAAATTTCCTAAAGATTGGAAAACAAGGAAATATGAAGCAAAGAATATCCATTGAAGCGAAATTTGTTAACAAAACCGTTGGAAATATCTAGATTCTTGCAATGCGGCGCAATATGATTGTTTCGTCGACTACATAATTTGCATCTCGTGAAGGTGCCACGTAGTTAGGCACCTGTCTCGTGTTCTCCAGCTTTGCGTATTCCAGCCAATGGACTGTTGCGCTAGTGATCCTTCTCCTTCCCTCATCATCCACTTCAATTTCTTATCTTGAGATTTTCTTTTGCGTGTCGTTGAAGATTCTCGAAAGCTTCATGTCGTGTTGTGCCCTCCAGAACAGACGGCACACAGTCATACCTCGAAGAGCGCCGAGGTGCCCAATACTCAGGTGCAGCTGTGTTAAGACTAGCCTCCAACTGAGAGCGCAAGAGCTTAGATCCACACTGGTGTCCAAAATTGAAGCAACAAAAGGAAATTCTGCAAGGATGCGTTTATTTTGCCTCAAAACAGCATAAACAGGTGGTAGTAAAGCAGAAACAGTTTAATGAATACAGAGCGCAAACGACTGCAACATGCACAACAGTAGACAAAAATGTTCTTCGTTTTTTCCAACTTAACGAATTTGCACACACATTCCGACAACTGGGTAATGTACTCAGTATAGGGTGTGATCACCTCTGACAGCAATACAGGCCTGACGACGACGGGGTATGCGGTGAATGATGTCATCAGTCTCATGTCGCAGTAACGCCTATTCTCCCTGCAGAACTGCTCGCAATCTTTGGGAGTGGTTGGTGAATGCTGACGTGATGCGAGCCATCTCCCTACCTCATCCCAGACATGCTCTATGGGATTCAAATGGTGAGAGCGAAAAGGCCACGCCATGTGTGCCCATCTTCCGTTTCCATTAAAACATCAGCCACCCGTGCTCTACGAGATTGAGCATTGTCGTCTTATCAGTATGACGTCTGGGCCCACAGCACCTCGCAACAACCGCAAATGAGGTTCCAAGATCTCGTCACGATACCTGACAGCAACTAAACCTTGCCAATTCACTCGTACAATTTTATGAAGAGGGGTTCGTATGGTTAGGGATCTTTCTCGATCTCGGTCTCTTTCCACAATGTTTGACCCGAAATCGTGTTCCACGTTCCCCCCAGTTGCGAAACCATCGAGAATCACTCTGCAGACTAAATCGGAACTCATCTGTGAAAACAACATTGGCCCCTTGTTCGACCGCCCAGGTGGCATGTTGATGACTCCACTCTAGACGTTCCCTTCTGTCAAGACGCGTTGGCGGTAGACATACAGCATGTCTCCGACAGCAAAGGCCACTCTGTCTTCTGCACACCGTTTGTCTCGATGCAATATGTCCAGTGGATGCTGTGAGCTCACATGCCAGTTGCCGTGTAGTACTAAGGCGGTAATGACGTGCCCTTACAGCCAAATAACGGTCCTCTCTTCCGAAGTTACACGTGATCTGCACTGCCCTGGTCTTCGGGATACAGTTTGGGCTCTGTCGCCACGTCCGAGAAACAACAGATCGACTCTAATTAAACCATCGGGCCAAATCAGTTTGCGTCTGTCCTGCTTTCTTTCTTTCTTTATCTGGCCCTCCACCACAGAGAGTCTGGCAGACATCTTTTGTGTCATACTGCACCGCCTGTGACAGTAAACAGCGATTGTGGGTGTGGGGCTACCTAGCAAACACTACGTTGTTTCATAGGTGCCCTGACGTCATCGTTGGCATGGTTATCCACTGACGGGAATGCCATCTTCCGTGCAAAACACGACTGTACGGACATCTGGTTGACAGTTAGTATGATTATATCACGGATTATTCGACACAGGACAGAGAAATAGCTGTTTATTGCTTTAATTTTGGACACCAGTGTATGCTATGCTTCCATGAGGACATCCAAACGCCAAACGCGGTTAAAGCGGACGCGCACGACTGCCCTCAGTCAGTAGTACCGACAGTATCAGCGGTACTTCAAGATGGCATCAGGACCATGTCTATAGTCGCCACCCAGAAGAGACACTGGACATTCTATAAGTGATAGTAAGCTCACCGCACAAAAAAATAGTCACCCCAAGAGAAATTATTACAAGAATCATTGAATTCTGCTCATGGACTTGATAACCGCCTGGATTCGGTTAGGAAGTGAGTTCACAAGGTTGTGCAGTCGCATCTACGTTAAACCGTTCGCTGAGGGTTTGAACGCGCAATCCCATCAAACTGCAGGGTTGCTGATGTCGACGTTTTACCAGCAATTCCAACATGTGCCACAGATTTTCTATGGTGTTAATGTCAGGTGCTTTTGCAGGCCAGTCGAGATGTAGTAGGGTGGGGGAAGGGTTCAGAAAACCAATCACATTTTCTTCCAGCCCGATAAATATTGCTGTTTTCGTCTTGGAAAATATCATGCAGATGTTAATTGAAAGGCATCACTTGGTCATTCAGAATGTTTAAACATCATGCTGGTTCATTTAGTGGTCTCTTCAGTGAGTGAGTGCAGTTCACGAAAGAAAAACATCCCCAAAATATCACGGACCCACCTCCAGCTTGAACCTGACCTCGCACATATTCTGGATGAAATGCTTCATTTGGCCTTCGGTGCACTCGATGACATGCGTCATTTGAACGTAAGCAAAAACGTGGTTCTTGAGACCACATTACGTTCCGCCGGTCAGCTAGCGTCCGCGCTCGATGATTTCTATCCCACTGAAGGCGTGCAGCATTGTGTGCCTGTGTGAGCAATGGCCCCTCGAAAAATGACCGACTCCAAATGTTTATTTGCGCGCCGTTCCCGTCGCAGTGTTCTCTCTCCAACAGGTTGGGATGGACCTTCATCTATTGCCTGCAGAAATTCGTGTCGCGTTTGGGAGCGATTGATTCAAATACCGTGAAACGTGTCTCCGGTCCCTCAGTCGGGATCTTTTTCCAAACCCAATTCTGACGCCATGTTTCGTGGCCACTGCTCGAAGACACGCTGAACACTCCGCTGCGAAACACCAAGAAATCCAGCAGTTTCGCACATCATATGGCCACAGGCACGGCCAAACACGATTGCCGCTTTTCGCCACTCGTGTCACGTCCGTACATTTACCCGTGTTTACGTACGATATCCGCTTGAAACATAAATGCATGAAATGTAACCACACAGTTCTGAATATGGACAACCGTCAGCTGTCCAATGGAATGATAACAATGAAAATTTGTGCTGGACCGGGATTCGAATCCCGATTTCCTTCTTATCTCGAGGGGTCGCCTTATAATTAGGCTACCAGGGCACAACTCACGGCCAGACCCAGACTTCAATATGTGCCTACAACCTATACTCACACATCCACCATGTATATTCCCATACAGATGAGACATTTTAATTGAAAGTCACTTGCCCAGTGTCGCCGGATACATACGATATTACAGTGGCTATGTTGTTCAGAAGTACGATGTAAAGTTCATCGGACATGCTTGTCCAAGGAACTTGCAAAGTATTCACTAATTACACTGGTGTCGAACATAAAAAAATGTTTAACTTCTCATGGTTGGGATTCGCGGTCATACGATATTTCTTAAAAGACATCATAGTCGCCGTTGACTGTATGAAATATTTATTATTACGTTGCAATTTCGGCCTTAGGGCCTTTTTCAAGTAACACTGCTAAAGTTACCTAAACACAAAAAAAATTAAGCACAGGGTGTATATACATAATTAAACAAACATTTCATTAAGATAACAGCGTAATTGTAAAAATTGGTGATAGACTGACAATCTGACAATGTGTCAGAATACAAGGCTATCTGACATCTACACTCCTGGAAATGAAAAAGAACACATTGACACCGGTGTGTCAGACCCACCATACTTGCTCCGGACACTGCGAGAGGGCTGTACAAGCAATGATCACACGCACTGCACAGCGGACACACCAGGAACCGCGGTGCTGGCCGTCGAATGGCGCTAGCTGCGCAGCATTTGTGCACCGCCGCCGTCAGTGTCAGCCAGTTTGCTGTGGCATACGGAGCTCCATCGCAGTCTTTAACACCGGTAGCATGCCGCGACAGCGTGGACGTGAACCGTATGTGCAGTTGACGGACTTTGAGCGAGGGCGTATAGTGGGCATGCGGGAGGCCGGGTGGACGTACCGCCGAATTGCTCAACACGTGGGGCGTGAGGTCTCCACAGTACATCGATGTTGTCGCCAGTGGTCGGCGGAAGGTGCACGTGCCCGTCGACCTGGGACCGGACCGCAGCAACGCACGGATGCGCGCCAAGACCGTAGGATCCTACGCAGTGCCGTAGGGGACCGCACCGCCACTTCCCAGCAAATTAGGGACACTGTTGCTCCTGGGGTATCGGCGAGGACCATTCGCAACCGTCTCCATGAAGCTGGGCTACGGTTCCGCACACCGTTAGGCCGTATTCCGCTCACGCCCCAACATCGTGCAGCCCGCCTCCAGTGGTGTCGCGACAGGCGTGAATGGAGGGACGAATGGAGACGTGTCGTCTTCAGCGATGAGAGTCGCTTCTGCCTTGGTGCCAATGATGGTCGTATGCGTGTTTGGCGCCGTGCAGGTGAGCGCCACAATCAGGACTGCATACGACCGAGGCACACAGGGCCAACACCCGGCATCATGGTGTGGGGAGCGATCTCCTACACTGGCCGTACACCACTGGTGATCGTCGAGGGGACACTGAATAGTGCACGGTACATCCAAACCGTCATCGAACCCATCGTTCTACCATTCCTAGACCGGCAAGGGAACTTGCTGTTCCAACAGGACAATGCACGTCCGCATGTATCCCGTGCCACCCAACGTGCTCTAGAAGGTGTAAGTCAACTACCCTGGCCAGCAAGATCTCCGGATCTGTCCCCCATTGAGCATGTTTGGGACTGGATGAAGCGTCGTCTCACGCGGTCTGCACGTCCAGCACGAACGCTGGTCCAACTGAGGCGCCAGGTGGAAATGGCATGGAAAGCCGTTCCACAGGACTACATCCAGCATCTCTACGATCGTCTCCATGGGAGAATAGCAGCCTGCATTGCTGCGAAAGGTGGATATACACTGTACTAGTGCCGACATTGTGCATGCTCTGTTGCCTGTGTCTATGTGCCTGTGGTTCTGTCAGTGTGATCATGTGATGTATCTGACCCCAGGAATGTGTCAATAAAGTTTCCCCTTCCTGGGACAATGAATTCACGGTGTTCTTATTTCAATTTCCAGGAGTGTAAATGCAGCCTTTTGACTGCGAGAGTCCCACAAGGTCCGATGAGTACGACGCTTCTTATGTCGTAAAATGTTGTTAAATATGTGCTGTACTGTCAAAGTTAACATCGTTCTAATAATCTACCACAAATAAAAGCTCAAGTGCACTGACAGCATGTAGAGCTAAGTCTGTTGGAGTTTTTTGTGATTAGGTAAATCTTGCAGTGTTACTTGAAAATGGCCCTAAGGCCGAAACTGCAACCGTAATAATAAATATTTCATACAGTCAACGGTGACTATGATGTCTTTTAAGAAATATGGTATGACTGTGAATCCCAACCATGAGAAGTTAAACATTTTTTTATGTTCGACACCAGTGTAATTAGTGAATACAACATATCGGGTAATGCGTTGGTCATCGTACTGCTAATTTAGTACTCAAGCATCTGTCCAAAAAGGTCTGCGGCCAGTTCTTTGGTTATTTCACGTCCCTGTTTATTAATGGGAAGGGGGCACTTCGGATTCCAAGATGTGTCTCAGTTTAGATAGCTCTTGTTGATACTGCACTTAACATTTGTCATATTAACCTGCTTTGTGTTTTTCCGTTCTGTGTATGTTTCTCTGTGGAACCTTGCTCATTCGGTTAGTTCTCCAGCTTCTGTTACAACACCGGCAATACTGGTATCAACTCCACAAGAAATAATAATTGTAGAGAGAGCCAGCAGCGATGTCATGTCTGCTGTCTCACTAAAAAGGATAAAAGACAGGATTGTCGGACGCTGTGAATTTTAAAATTTTCCGGGGGAATTGAATGTTCAAACAAATTTCGGACTTATAGCCGGTCGTCGTTCAATTCATCGCACGATATTTCGACTGGACATCTGGCAGTCACCTTCCCAATTGGGAATAAACTGGAGGGGCTTACCAGTTCCGGCATACGCCGTACATCCAATGAAAACCTTCCGAAAACCTTGGTCAGAACCGGGTGATTGGAACCATATAGCTTTATTTCTGGGACATCATCCTTCATTGAAGATGTTGCATCAGCAAAAAATTAAAATGTTGTGTGTTGTGGATGTGAACTTTTGTTGAGCGCGCGCTCGCTGGTGGAAACCCGAAACTCAGCTGTCCTCTGCGTTACCGCTCACCGTGGCCGTTGGAGCGCTCTGTCGTCTTCGGTTGGAACAAGTTGTGGAGATGACGAGGTTCCCGCACAGTCCAACTGGTAACCGCTATCACGGTCTATCAGATTTTCTGCCAGATCTATTTCCGCGGGTTCTTTAATATGGATCCCAAAAAGACGTTGCTGTAATCAGAATCACAGTTCTGTCACGGTGCATTGAATGTCCAGTGGAAATACGATGTTTAGCAATAGCGGACTTGCTTTGTTGCAAAAGGCGAGTGCAACGTTGGTGTTCAGTGCAGCGTTCTTTCACAGAGCGTGTGGTCTGTCCTAAGTAAGCCATACCACATTGACAACATATTTTTTTAAATTTCGGTCTTCCGCAATAGCAGGTCGTTCTTCACCGATCCCTAAAGGTCTGCAGTCTCCGATGGTGGACGGAAGATCAGCTTCGTTTGAAATTTACAGATGATTCTTGACATTTTAAACGAATTGCTGTCCACAAAAGGAACAAGAGCTAAAGATTTGCTGGTGTGTTCTACTCTTTATCCCCTTCCTGATTCTTGGTTTTAACTGACAGTGCACTGTTAATCTGCTGGGTGGAATAGGCAAACTATTGAAACCTGAGACAGTGAGAGCTCAGTGTTGGAGCACATGTAAACACGCTCATAGTTTGCGACGGGTGATGACAACTTGACGCTTGCAAAGACAAATCAGTATGAGTGGCCTTACGACAAACCCAATGCCCCAGAGAGCAATCATTCTTTCGTCTAACCAAGACATTCAAAAAGGCAGACAACCATCTTTCTCCATTTTATAGTGAACCGAATGTTATTACGAATGGAGTCGAGGTGGCAAAGAAACTCAATTAGTTTATCTTCTCCGTGAGGGCACACTATGAAAGTATCGTCCACATATCCCAAAAATACACGTGGTTTAATGGTAGGTGATTTAAGCGCTCTCTGCGCGAAATCTTCCATAGAAAGGTTGGCCACCAAGGGAGACAGAGGGCTTCCCATGGCGACGCCGTCAGTCTGTTCAAAATTTTCTGGTTGAATATAAAATAGATTGAGTATAGAGTGCACATACTACGTGCGCTACTAGGGAGCAGAGAGAGATAGGGGAAAGTATGCAGATAGTACAGGAGCGGCCAATTTGGCAGAAAAGCGCACTCACGCGACGCCCGATATCAGGCTGGTGCGGGTGCGAGAAAGTGTGTGCGGAATCTGGGCCACGCGCGCCTCTTTCTTTCTTTTTTCTGGCACCCACAACTGGTTCGGCGGCCAACGGCGATCGCTCGAGATCACGAGTTACCGAGGCCGAGCTATAATCTCAGCGGAGATAAAAACGCCAACCACATATGGAGAAGCCCGATCCACTTCCGGAAAATGGACTCAGGCCGCAACACCAGAGAGTTGTAGAATGAACTCCTTACTGCAAGGGTTTGCTGCTTCGATGACTTTCACAACTATCTAATTCGGGGCAACGATTCATGAAAGTGATAAATGTCAAGCGTGGTTCGAAATACAAGTTGAAGTGTAGGTGATCCTGCAGCTAGCTGGTTGCACTTACAGATGTGTAACCCATTGCACATCACACTGTGGACCTGAGGGTGGAGTTTTTGTGCTTTGAAATCGATTGCAACTAGTGAAAACTAATAAACACGGCTGGTAGGCATAAAGAGAAGCACCCAGAAGGTGAGAAGAAAACCAAATGAAACTTCATGGACTGAAAGTGTATATGATGTTATTTCAGTGACTACAAAATCGCTTCGAATTTACCAAGAACTTGGCAGCATGAGGCCACTTATCAGTGTGGAGTTGCACTCTCTCTGGCCTGAAATTATGCACCGATTCCATTGGGAAGTGTGTCATGTTGTATCGGGGACAGAGCTGGGAATCCTGCCGGCCACTGGAGTACCACAGCAACATACAGACAGTTCATAGAGACACATGCCATATGTGGATGACCAATGGCCTGATGAGAAACGGCACCACTGTGCTGTAGGTTGAGAGGTAACACGTGAGGACACCGCACATTTTAGCACCAGAGTTCGCTCAGTCACTACCAACCGTGGCCTGAGTCATACCCGACGGCACTACACACCAAGAAGCCAGGAGTAACACCGCTTTGTCTCTTTAAAATACTGGAAGAACGGTACCTCTCCCTAAGCTGCCGCCATACTCGTCGACCATGGTTATCTAGCCTAGTACAGAATCGTGATTCAAATGGTTCAAATGGCTCTAACTAGGGAACCTCCCCATCGCACGCCCCTCAGATTTAGTTATAAGTTGGCACAGTGGATAGGCCTTGAAAAACTGAACACAGATCAATCGAGAAAACAGGAAGAAGTTGTGTGGAACTATGAAAAAATAAGCAAAATATACAAACTGAGTAGTCCATGTGCAAGATAGGCAACATCAAGGGCAGTGTCAGCTCAGCAGTGCCGTGGTCCCGTGGTTAGCGTGAGCAGCTGCGGAGCGAGAGGTACTTGGTTCAAGTATTCCCTCGAGTGAAATTTTTTTTTTAAATTTTCAGTTTATGTCACAAACTCTTTTGTTTTCATCACTTTTTTGGGAGTGATTATCACATCCACAAGAAAACCTAATTAGGGCAAGGTAGAAGAATCTTTTTACCCATTCGCCAAGTGTACAAGTTATATGGGTCGACAACATATTCGTGTCATGTTACGCACATGCCGTCACCAGTGTCGTATAGAATATATGAGACGTGTTTTCCTGTGGAGGAATCGGTTGACCTATGACATTTCGATCAAATGTTTTCGGTTCCCATTGGAGAGGCACGTCCTTTCGTCTACTAATCGCACGGTTTTGCGGTGCGGTCGCAAAACACAGACACTAAACTTATTACAGTGAAAAGAGACGTCAATGAACGAACGGACAGATCATAACTATGCGAAAATAAATTTTTCACTCGAGGGAAGACTTGAACCAAGGACCTCTCGCTCCACAGCTGCTCTTGCTAACCACGAGACCACGGCACTGCTGAGCTCACAGTATCCTTGATGTTGCCTATCTTGCGCATGGACTACTCAGTTTGTATATTTTGCTAATTTTTCCATAGTTCCACACAAGTTCTTCCTGTTTTCTCGATTGATCTGCGTTCAGTTTTTCAAGCCCTATCCACTGTGCCAACTTATAACTAAATCTGAGGGGGGTGCGTTGGGGAGGTTCCCTTGTAAGCACTATGGGACTTAACATCTGAGGTCATCAGTCCCCTAGAACTCAGAACTACGAACTAACCTAAGGACATCATACACATCCATGCCCGAGGCAGGATTCGAAGCTGCGACCGTAGCAGCAGCGCGGTTCCGGACTGAAGTGCCTAGAACCGCTCGGCCACAGCGGCCGGCCGAACCGTGATTCATCGCTGAAGACAACGGGTCGCCATTCATCAGTACACCATGCTTCCTAGCCATGGCAGCACTAAAAAAGGTGCAGTTGTGTGAATTAAGTTTCTTCTTATTTAAATACGGTTCGTCTGTTCTAGGCACAGGGGGCAATGTGTGGCGCAAGGATACATTCACGCTCACAATAAGAACTTGGAAATTCTGGTGGAAACAACGAAGGTGCGCAAACTAAGATCCCTGACTTGGGTTCAGGGTGTATTACGAGCAGTCTGCCACTAGTGAGAGATCTTATTCCGAAGTTGCTCCATATATCTCCGTCAGCTGAGAGCGACAAATTTCCCGTGTCAGTGGAGTGATTCCCAAACGGTTCTGACTTAATTCGGGAGCGATTGTATGGTACCTTGTCTTGCTGAAGGTGTAAGTTGATTGCGTGGCACTTTAGGCGGGGAAGCAGATGCCTATGGTAGGATAGTATCGTTCACCATTGAGAGACAACAGACTTTTCGGATGCCCCATTTCGTTTCATGTAAATTGTAAACATATTCCACACAAAAATATCTTCACCACGATGCTGAACGGTGTCCTCGCGGTAAGCGGGAAGAAATGTCTCCCGTAGATTTCGAAGTACTGGTACACTGCCAGTAGCGTGTCTCGCAACTCATCAGTACGGGTGATCTTTTTCCTTGCTTCCGAAATCCAGTGACAGTGTTGTTGCAACCACAATACGCTCTGTACTTTGTGACTTGAGGAAGGCGCAGTGAAACGCGTGGATCATTAAGACCAAAGCGTCGAGATGTTAATGGATTGTGTGGCTTCCCATCGCTGCTTGTTGTCCAGCAATGAATTGGTGAATGATTTTTCGCGCGGCTTATCTGATTCTGCTGTTCACAACAGTCGACGCGATCCCAATCATCAACACGCATTTGTCCACAGCAGTTGACTTCCGTCGGCACTGCTTTTATACGAGGCGTGGTACGGCAGTGGCATGTGTACATCTAAGTACCTGCGCGACCTCGTTGGAGTGTCAAAACGTTGGGCAGTCACCGTCAAATCTGCTGATATCGCATGTCTTGTTCACCCGACAGGCGACTATAATTTCGATAATCCGTAGACGGTGTAACGGCAAGGCAGTTACGTGATAGGCCTTGCGATTCATTCGCAGTGGCATTCTCTCTGCCACGCAGTACCTGTATATAATTCAGTTGCGTATGAATACGTGTATAAATTACCCACATGCTAGTAAACAGGATGTTACAAAATTCCTATTACAGGCTTCTCGGGGTTGTAGATCAGACTTAGTAGATAAAGTTTTGATAAGGAATCCATGCCTGGAAATTTGCTGTTTGGATGTAAAGTAAGTTTTGAAGATCGAATTGTTTTCAAATCTCGCGTTCCATGGTACGCACTCAACTGAGACAGTAAGCTCTGACCTGTGTGTTCTACAGGAACCCATGGCATAGGAAATATTGCAAGTACTCGCTGTCGAGTTCTCTCCTACGTGACAAAGGATGTCCTCTTCAAAATCCAGAGTGCAACGCGCCCGTGGAACACAATAGCCAGCTAACCCACCTAGTTTCGAACGTACCAGTTTTTCGCAGTCATTGTTGTAGTCAGACGAAAATCGTTTATGACGTCGTAATGACAACGTTACGAGTACGTGGGCGAGTTATTCGTATTGAGGAGAGCTGAATTTGCTTGCTTGGCTGAGTGTGAGTCAGCGGCACGAGGAAATCACGCGGCCACCCCAGGCGAGGTCAGGTGCAGAGACAAAGCGACAAGGAGCGTGTCGCCAGAAATTAGTAAATCTCGAAGCTGGGAATTTTACTCGCATGGCCTTTGTGTAGGACAGACAATGCTCCAAGAAATAGCGAATGTCAGACAAGCTGGACGGTGGCTTCGTACAGCTTTACAATAATATACAATAATTCACAGTCAATTATTAAAGCAAATCAGAATACACAGCGATTTCAGAAAAACGATGTGCATCCAGTGACACAACAATATTTCAATGTCTTCAAAACTACATAAGTTAATATTTCACTGTGAATAAACATTTACACAATGAATCTCTGAATGAATCAACAACTTTTAAACACTTCATGCCATCTCAACTTCTGATATCTCAGATGATAGCATTCCACTATAGATATCATCTCTGGAAGCTACGTATCTTTATCTATTTTATTTCTTAATTTTTATTTCTTCATTTTATTTCTTAATTTTTTTTATATCTTTCCATTATACAAATGTTTGTCAGAACAATGTATCCTCCACAATTACACAGCAAATGAATACAGCAAGAATACCTCATATTTTCTCATACTTGTGTATTTACTTAATGAACGGTTTACTATTGTGCCAGAAACTTCGTTTAAATATTAACTGCAGTTGGTAATACAAAAACTGTGCTAATTTAAAACTTGTCAGTCGCTTGTGTTAGCGGACCCCATAATTTAAAAGAGAACCAAAAGACGCTGTGTCAGGAAGGCATAATTACAGTGAATAGTCTGAAAGTGACCGAGTATTTATAACTTTTTTTTATTTAAATATTGTTATAATATGTGAGTTTAGACTGAGAAATGCTCAAGTTGAGCCAGATCATGTCTGTAGAATGGCCTTCAGCCAATGGAAAGACAGATAGTAGCAGAACACTATAGGAGTCAACTGGAGATAGGACTTTTTTGAGTGAAGAGCTCAAGGGAGCGATTCTGGACACCTACATATACATCTACATGGATACTCTGCAAATCACATTTAAATGCTTGGGAGAGGGTTCATCGAACCACCTTCACAACAACTCTCTGTGCGGAAAAAACGAACACCTGTATCTTTCGGTGCGAGCTCTGGTTTCCCCTTTGTAGGTCGGCGTCAACAAAATATTTTCGCATTCGGACGAGGAAGTTGGTGATCGAAATTTCGTGAGCAGATTCTGCCGCAACGAAAAACGCCTTGTTTTAATGATGTTCACCCCAAATCCTGTATCATTTCGGTGACACTCTGTCCCCTATTTCGCGGTAATACAAAACGCGCTGCCCTTCTTTGAGCTTTCTCAATGTACACTCAGTCATATCTGGCAAGGATCCCACACTGCGCAGACGTATTCTAAAAGAGGGAGGACAAGTGTAGTGTAGGCAGTCTCTTTAGTTGATCTGATACATTTTCTAAGTGTCTTTCGTTAGCCTTCCCCACAACATTTCCTGTGTGTTCCTTTCCATTTAAGTTGTTCGATATTGTAATTCCTAGGTATTTACTTGAATTTACCGCATTTAGATTTGACTGGTTTATCGTGTAATCGAAGTTTAACGGATTCCTTTTAGCACTCATGTGGATGACCTCACGCTTTTCGCTGTTTAGTGTCAGCTGCCAATTTTTGCACCATACAGATACCTCTTCTAAATCGTTTTGCAATTTGTTTTGATCTTCTGATGACTTTACTAGTCGATAAACGACACCGTTATCTGCAAACAACCTAAGACGGCTGCTCATATTGTCTCCAAAATCGTTTATATAGATAAGAAACAGCAAAGGGCCTAAAACACTACCTTGGGGAATACCAGAAATCACTTTTGTTTTACTCGATGACTTTCTATCAATTACTACTTTTATGTCTGTGCTGGAAGAAGACAGTCCTGCCTGTGGTAACGTGGATGATTTGGATGTATGGATGATAGATTCTGGGCAGTCGACAGCTGCTCTTGGACTTTAACTTTTTGAACACTTTTCGGTTAGATTTTGAAGGGGACACGTGGATGTTCGTTCTGGAAGAAAACAGACTGCCTGTGGTACCGGATGGTTTTTGATGGAGCGGGTGATAGGTTGTGGGCTGTGAACAGCTACTACGATATTTTAATTTCTGAAGGGACTTTATATACTGATCAGCCAGAGCATTATGACCACCGACCTAATATCGATACAAACCCGTCCAGGCAAGGAATGACTGTTACTCAGACACACGCATGGTACATCAATGAGCGTATTGTCCAGGTGTAGAACGGGGACGACGAGCGATTTTTATGAGTTTGAATGAGGGCAGATTGTGATGGCTCAGATTCTCGGTGTGAGCATTTTGGAAACTGTAAGACTTGTCGGGTGTTCGGGGAATGCAGTGGCGAGTGTCTTCAAGACGTGGCGAAACCGAGGTGAAACACCCCGTATTTTGATTTCACGCCTGTTATCATTTTGTCTTCACACTCCATTTCTAGCTACTCCACAGATTGTATGCTGCGTAGTGTACGAAAGCAACATTAATGATATACTAACATTCATATAATCCGTTTAATTGTATAGGTGTAAAAAACGGAACCTGTCGCTGATTCGTAAAGCAGAAGTGACTGTTACTGCCAACACTCAACGATAATGTAATTTAAAATGTTTGAAAGTTTTTGACAGACTAAAACTGTGTGTCGAATCTGCAACATTGCCCTATTCCTCGGAAGGGGTGAATCAGATAATGGGATGTATCTGGGGGACTGGCGGCAGGGATAATAATTGCCAAAAGGTTCGAGTTCCGATTCGGCGTAGTTTCGATGCATCGAGACACTTCGTGATATATTACACGTCAGGACAAGCTTAATTCTGTGACTAAGTCCTAAGCCATTCCTACATCGTATGCTTTCTCTTAGAACTACTAGTCCAACATGGTGCCCAGGATGACTGAGGAGTTTTGACGGAGGAAAGAGATTAGAGCTACTAATCTGGCTGTAAAACGTGGCTATATTGTTCGGTCGGTATGAGCATTGGCTAAAACGGTAAGACACCTGGTTCTAACTGCAGTACGCAACACAATATGTAATGAAATTTCAGTGCAGCGTACAGGGCGCAGTAGTATAAACTATGCATTCTTAACGTGTTCGCTTTGATAGTTACACTATTGGCCATTAAAATTGCTAGACCACGAAGATGACGTGCTACAGGCGCGAAATTTAACCGACAGGAAGGAGACGCTGTGATATGCAAATGATTATGAGAAATGCGTCCCATCACGTTTCCGACTTTGATTAAGGTAGGATTGTAGCCTATCGCGATTGCGGTTTATTGTATCGCGACATTGCTGCTCGCGTTGGTCGAGATCCAATGTCTCTTAGCAGAATATGGAATCGGTGGGTTCAGGAGGGTAATACGGAACGCTATGCTGGATCCCAACGGCCTCGTATCACTAGCAGTCGAGATGACAGGCATCTTATCCGCATGGCTATAACCGATCGCGCAGCCACGTCTCGATCCCTGAGTCAACAGATGGGGACGTTTGCAAGACAACAACCATCTGCACCAACAGTTCTACGACGTTTGCAGCATCATGGACTATCAGCTCGGAGACAATGGCTGCGGTTACCCTTGATGCTGCATCACAGACAGGGGCGCCTGCGATGGTGTACTCAACGACGAACCTGGGTGCACGAATGGCAAAACGTCATTTTTATCGGATGAATCCAGGTTCTGCTTACAGCATCATGATGGTCGCATCCGTGTTTGGCGACATCGCGGTGGACGCACATTGGAAACGTGTATTCGTCATCGCCATACTGGCGTATCACCCAGCGTGATGGTATGGGGTGCCATTGGTTACACGTCTCGGTCACTTCTTCGCATTGACGGCACTTTGAACAGTGGACGCTACATTTCGGATGTGTTACGACCCGTAGCTCTACCCTTCACGCGATCCGTGCGAAACCCTACATTTCAGCAGGATAATGCACGACCGCATGTTGCAGGTCCTGTACGGGCCTTTCTGGATCCAGAAAATGTTTGACTGGTGCCCTGGCCAGCACATTCTCCAGATCTCTCACCAATTGGAAACGTCTGGTCAATGGTGGCCGAGCAACTGGCTCGTGACAATACACCAGTCACTACTCGTGATGGACTGTGGTATCGTGTTGAAGCTGCATGGGCAGCTGATCCTGTACACGCCATCCAAGCTCTGTTTGACTCAATGCCCAGGTGTATCAAGGCCGTTATTACGGCCAGAGGTGGTTGTTCTGGGTACTGATTTTTCAGGATCTATGCACCCAAATTGCGTGAAAATGTAATCACATGTCAGTTCTAGTATAATAAATTTGTCGTGTGAATACCCGTTAATCATCTGCATCTCTTCTTGGTGTAGCAATTTTAATGGCCAGTAGTGTATTTCGAAAAAAAAAAAACCTGAAGATATTCTTTTGTATACGATATTGTTGTTATTTCACCAACCTTCCAGTGGTACTTACACAGGCAATTACGTCATCTCGTGTAGCTAAAACAGAATGAAAATGATTTTTGAGTACGGAGAAGATGCGTGCTGCGTGATATTATCTCAGTTGTGCGAATGATTCGTGACTCCATTAGAAAGGACACAGTCGTAGTAAATGATGGGAAGTCATCGAGTGGAACAGAAGTGGTATTTGGCGTTCCCCAAGAAAGTGTTACAAGCCCTGTACTTTTGCTAATTCATATAAACGATTAGGGAGACAATCTGAGCAAACCTCTTAGATCGTTTGCAGACTAGTAAAGTCATTAGAAGTCGAAACGTCTTGAGAAATTATTTAGACGAGATATCTGTATGGTACGAAGCGTAACAGTTGAAGGTAAACAATAAAAAGAGTTGGCTCTCACATGAGCGCTAAAATGAACCCATTAAATATCGGTGATTTAAAGGCTGCTGATTCAACTAAATGCCTAATGATTACAATTACGAACAACTTAAATCGGAGCCACCACATAGAAAATGTTCTGGGGTAGGCGAACCAGAGAGTGCGCTTTGCTGACAGAAAAATTAGAAAATTTACTGAAGAGACTGCCTACAATACATTTCTCCGTCTTTTTATGGAGTATTGCCGCGCGGCAAGGGATCCTTACCAAATGGGATTGACGGAGGACGTTGAAAAAGTCAAGGAGCATCTCGTTTGGTACTATCGCGAAGTAGGAAATGATTCGCAAGTTCGGACGGCAACCAAACAAACAACTATTATTTCAGAAGACGGTGTCCCACAGCTGCAAATATTGAAAAAATCATGTTTACCGCCAAGCGCTGTTGATAAAGTTTCTTTATTTAACAACCAGTTACGGTTGTTAGGTGATATAAAATCATTGGTGTCAGGTAACAAAAGCCATGAATTTGTCATTGTTGTTACGTAATAATGTAAATTACATCGTCCATAGACTGTTCTGGCATTAAGGAGTGCACTGTCTAGCACAGTTATGAATGACAATATGAGTTTTATACTATTTGACAACAGTGGCGAATTCATGGATTTTATTATCTGGCGCAAATGATTCTATATTGCCTAATACAGTGTTGTACATGCTCTTATGCGTAGAACGAAACCGGTTGTTAAATACTGAAATTTTTCTGCAGCTCTTGGCGGTAGTCGTGACGTTCTTCATTAAAACAAAAGCGTTTCTTGTTGTTGCGAGATCTTTTCACGAAATTTCAGTAACCAACTTTCTCCTCTGAATGCGAAATTATTGTGTTTACTCAAATCAAATGGTTCAAATAGCTCTGAGCACTATGGTACTTAACTTCTGAGGTCATCAGTCCCCTAGAACTTAGAACTACTTAAACCTAACTAACCTAAGGACATCACACACATCCATGCCCGAGGCAGGATTCGATCCTGCGACCGTAGCAGCAGCGCGGTTCCGGACTGAAGCGCCTAGAACCGCTCGGCCACCGCGGCCGGCAAACAGCAGTCTCATTCGCCCGTACACATCTCCGCAGCCAGCGTTCACCTCTGTCATCTTTGGCTCGTGGTGCACCACAGTTTCCTCGGCAACGGTTTTCGGTAACGCCATTTTGCCACGCACGGTATAGTTTAATCTTGGCGGCACGCAATCGGTTTACAAACTTATCCGGTTCGTAAACGCTTCCACCCCTGGCCCGAAAGCCAGTGTTCACGCCCTTTTGGACGTCTAATAAATCGCTCCGTTTCCGCATTACGACAACGACCGCATTGCTTGTAACACCCTGTATACTCCGCTAGCCACCAAGCGATGTGTGGCGGAGGGCACAATTCGCGCCAAAGTCATATTCCCCCCCCCCCCCCCCCCCCCACTTCCATTCGCGGATCGCGCGAGGGAGAAACGACTGTCTCAACGCCTCAGTACGAGCTCTTATTTTCCTTATCTTTGAATGATGATCATTGCGCGATTTGTAAGTTGGTGGTAATATTATATGCTCTACATCCTCGGTGAAGCTCTGATTTCGGAATTTAGTGAGCAGTCCCCTCTGTTTAGCGCGTCGTCTATCTGCAAGTGTGTCCCACTTCAAACTTTCTATGAGATTTGTAACGCTCTCGCGATGGCTAAATGTACTAGTCACGAATCTTGCCGCTCTTCTTTGGCCCTTCTCAATCTCTTGAATCAGACCCAACTGGTAAGGGTCCCATACAGACGAACAATACTCCAAGATTGGACGAACTAACGTATTTTAAGCTATTTCCTTTGTTGAAGGACTGCATCGCTTCAGGATTCTACCAATAAACCGCAATCTAGAGTTCGCCTTACCCATTACTTCATTCCATTTGAGATCATTTCGAAGAGTCACACCCAGATACTTGACTGATGTTACCGCTTCCAAAGACTGATCATTTATTTTGTACTCATACATTAATGGGGATTTTCGCCTTGTTATACGATGTAGGTTACACTTACTGATATTGAGAGATAACTGCCAGTCATCACACATTTCTGTTCCTTTTCACCAATTCCAGCTGTGCTACTTCCCTTGTAAGAAAGTAGGCAAAACAAATCCGTTTGTCAGAACTTCCTTATTGAGTTTATTCAGGCTTTGTGAGAACGTAGAACTTACTCGCGTACGACTACATTAAGCTAGGGAAGAGAGCGAAAATGACACTACTCGGAGAATCCCGAAATTATGAATCCAAATTCCGTTTGAACGATCTACAAATTCGCGTACACGACAGCATAGCCGCATTATCCCAGCCGATCCATAAGGGCGTTACCTGGTTTCGGTACCTGACATGGCGTCCTTGATCAGCACATTGCAGCGGATTAGGTCATGTGTGTAACATATTGAACGGCCGCTAGCACACAATGGATGGTCCTTAACCTCTGATCCCTGGAATTCAGCTCCAAGGGCTAGCTGTGCTATAGCAAAAGCTGCGAACGCACGATTCTCGGTTGCGGCCATGGTCTGCACGCTGTGCTACAATAGAGGCGGTGCTCCGGTTTTTCCTAATTCCTAGGGGCGTGACGCTGCCGTCCGTACCCCACTCCCAGCCTCGCGCCCTCTGCCGTTCCGGTAGTCCGTCCTTTGTGAGGGGATTAGCAGCAGAGTTGGCGGCACGTAGGCTCCGGCGCCAGGTCATTGACCTCGACTCCAAAGCAGTGGTCCTCAAGTCTGAGCCTCTCTGATTGTAAACCGGCTGCTATCTACCGATCCTTGGCTGCAGTCTTTAATCACTCACGCACGAGTATATATCTGAATTTACTGTCACCTCAAGCCAATTCAGATTCGCTTCCAAAAATATGATCAGTACATTTTTTTGTCGATCCTTATATGAGCAACATTTGAAATTCTTACTGAGGATATACAGGGAACGAAAAGTTATGTGCAGCCTACACAGAAAACAATCTGCGGTTACAGGAGTTGAAGAGTACGAAAGTGAAGCAGTAGCTGAGAAGGTAGCGAGGCAGAGCTATTCAATATGTACACTAAACAAGCAGTAAGGGAAACCAAGGAGAAAATTGGAAAGGAAATAAAAGTAAAGAGAGGAGAAAGAAAAACTGTAAAGTTTGCCGATTACATTCTAATTCTGTCAGAGTCAGTAATAAAACAAGGCTAATGGAGTGTAGTCGCAGTAAATTTGAACTTTAACTGGAAATTGCTGGAAGTAGACCCTGAAAGTAGTAGAGCAGCCTTGTTATTTGACGAGCAAAAAACTGACGATAGTAGAAATAGGTTGTAAAATGTAGACTTGTAATAGCAAGGAAAGATTTTCTGAAAAATACAAGTATGTTACTGTCTAACGTATACTGAACTGTTAGGAATTGTTTTCTGAAAGTATTTAAAGTGTAGCGTAATGCGGAAGTGAAACATGGAAGATCACGTGTACACACTAAAAAAGAGTAGAAACTTTTGAAAGAGGGTGCTACGCAAGAGTGCTGACGAGAGGAAAGGTAGATCGGATAATTCGTGTACAGGTAATGAATGACGCGCGCGAGAAGAGAGCATTACACACAACGTGCCTGAAAGAAGGGATAAATTGATGGGACAGACACCAAGAAAATGTCAATCTGATAATGGAGAGAGTGCGCATGGTAAGAGTTGGAGGCCAAAGCTTGATTATATAAGGAGGGTTCAAGTAGATTTTGGTTGCACTAGTTACTCACAGGTGAAGAGGTTCGCTCACACAGTACATCTAATAGCGTGGAAAGCTGCATCAAAACTGTCTTCAGACAGAAGCTCACAATAAACAATGTTCCCGTACCTGCAGAAAGCATAGCGAAATTTGTGATCGCCCGTTCGATACAAGATCCTTAATTTGCGGTACTCAAAATATTTTAATCAAAGTTTTACAATTATCAGTGACATTTTAATGCTGAAAGAGCTCCTAAGGTATGGGGCCGTTTTAGGTTTTTGGCACATGTAATTCTTTGTTGATGTAAAGTCACTAGAAAATTGTTAGCTAATGCATGGGTTGCAGATGATCTGCGCTTGGTGCAAAGTCTGGTTCAAAAATGGTTCAAATGGCTCTGAGCACTATGGGACTTAACATCTGAGGTCATCAGTCCCCTAGAATTTAGAACTACTTAAACCTAACTAACCTAAGGACAGCACACACATCCATGCCCGAGGCAGGATTCGAACCTGCGACCGTAGCGGTCGTTCGGTTCCAGACTGAAGCGCCTAGAACCGCGCGGCCACACCGGCCGGCGCAAAGTCTGGTAAGCTAACTTCAACACAAAAAAATATATAATGCAGAACGCGTTGACTGGCGAAACATCCGATACTGTTTTATTACACGTATGGCGCTAAGTAATTGCAACAAGCCACAACCGTCAGATATCTAGAACTGTAGACCCGGACAGATTTAAGAAATTCTTCTTCATCTCATCCGGCCACGGAGAAGTACATGCCACTCAGATTTATCGGAAAAATCCTGGTGAAGTGTAATTCACCAACGAAGAAGGGCCCTTAGTGTTCGGAGTACACTACGTACAATTGTTGGTGGTAATTCTTAAAGAAAATAGCGACTAGGTTTAAGAAATTTTTGTTTTCTTCCTCAGGTATATTTCAACCTCTAAGTTGGGTTGCATAAATAATTCTATGGCAACTGAGAGAAACGTGGCAGAGTTTGAGTACTGTAAACTAAACGTACATTCAAAATTCATCTCGTATAGAAATTATTATAACGAACTCTAACAGAAAATAAATACAGTTCCGAATACTGTTTTGCCTAACGCCTTTCAACGTTGGCATAAAACCACAACGTCTGAAGTGTTACAGATTAAGAGTAATACACTCTCTAATTATGGGGTGAAAATGATGTCTGTTCACGTGCAGATCCCCTTAAAGCTCCGTGGTGTTGAAACCAACCCATCTGTCGAGGACAGCAGAGGGCAGAGGGTCAGGAAAGAAATGTCATGGTTGTGCCTTTATTGAAGGAGTCTTACCGGCATACATCGAACTCCGTTTAGGACAAGTATATCTTTCACGGTGTTGGAACGGTGATTCGAAACGTGCTCCTCGCGAATGTGATCCTGGTGTCTTAATCCTGCGTCAGCTCTTTCGGTAGCCCCCGCGTTTTGGAAATGGTATGGCTGGAAGTGGGTGATCTCGCAGACAGACAGCTATAGCGAGGACAATAAGGATGACAGTGACCCACTATTACGATCCAAAGCCACAATAAAATTAATCAAGGCAAAGTCGAATTTGGGGTGGGAATAAATAGGTATGTGGAAGCAGACCTGTTGGAATGAGGAACCAACTCCATTCTGAATAAATTCAACGAGTGCCAACAGACGGCAGGGTATGAAACGTCCAAGCAGGATCACGAGCTGTGGGAAGGAGTCCATCAACACCAGTCACAAAGCACGCGGGTGGTCCTCCCGCGAGATTCCAGCTGCAATGGCAACTTTACTGCTGGGCCGTCGCGAATGAAGTGTGCACATAACGGCCAGTCCAGGGAAGGCGGCGGCCGTAAGGCTGTCCGGAGCTGTGAGAGCCGGAGGAATGTAGATGTGGAGACGGAAGAGCCTCTGATTACTCGATCCGTCCAGAGGCGAGCCGCGGCCGGCCACCCATGGCGGCATTGTGCGCCTGGACGACGCGCTGCGCTGAGGCACTTCTCGCCGAGTGGCCCATCGTTCCAGGGGTACTTAAGCGAGGCAACTGACACCGCAGCAGTAGTCACTGCGTCCCGACTATCTCTAACGAAACGGTAATATTTTGTCACTGCATGATTTGTGTGCAATAAGCCACTGCCAGACACAATTTGGAATATTAGGATTTCTAATGCAGGCAACGCGCCCGCCCTGTATCCACCATAATTGTACCTTAGATTTACGCACTGTATAATAATATTAAATTTATGTGGTCTGATTCGGACCATAATGCCGAAAGAGGAAGAATGTTTGCAGACACGGATATTTCAGAATAAAAATATCTTGGTTGCGACATTATGAAGTACCAGTTTCGCAACCAAGACTTTTTATTCTGAAATAATTCGGAACTGGTTGGTGTAGCACCCTACCACATTAGCATGGTATAATTTTTTCATTATAGATGTGTTGGTTTGGTGGACGTGTTGACGTCACTGAAATCGGGCAGCCACTATTCCCACCCCCCTCTCCACACGTCCTTCTGTCTCTCTCTTATCCTCTTTCTCAGTCTGTCTGTCTCCCTCTGTCTCTCCCTCCTTCCCCCTCCCTTCCTCCCTCTCACTCCCTTCCCCTCCCTTCCTCCCTCTCACTCCCTTCCCCTACCCACCTCTCTCTCTCTTTCATCCCTCCCCCCCACCTCCATCCTCACACACATAGGCATACGCTTTAGCTTTTGACCGCAGTTTATTGTTCACTCGCCGGCCGAAGTGGCCGTGCGGTTAAAGGCGCTGCAGTCTGGAACCGCAAGACCGCTACGGTCGCAGGTTCGAATCCTGCCTCGGGCATGCATGTTTGTGATGTCCTTCGGTTAGTTAGGTTTAACTAGTTCTAAGTTCTAGGGGACTAATGACCTCAGCAGTTGAGTCCCATAGTGCTCAGAGCCATTTGGCATTGTTCACTCAGGACAAGGCAAGTCATTCTTAACGGAGGGAAATCTACTACTTTAAATCTTCAGGCGTACCCCAACGGAGTGTTAAAGCTCCATTACTTTTCACAGTCATAATGCGTGAATACGAAAAGCTGATGCTACGGTCGCAGGTTCGAATTCTGCCTCGGGCATCGATGTGTGTGATGTCCTTAGGTTAGTTAGGTTTAAGTACTTCTACGTCTAGGGGACCGATGACCTCAGATGTCAAGTCCCTTAGTGCTCAGAGCCATTTGAACCTTTATTTTTGAACGAAAACTGAACTACTGACTTTTAATATTAATTGTACAAGGATGCCAATGGAAGTTATGTCATTCGAAAGCTGTTTTGCCGCAGATGTGCACAAAAAGAAGCCGGCCGGTGTGGCCGAGCGGTTCTAGGCGCGTCAGCCTGGAACCGCGCGACCACTACGGACGCAGGTTCGAATCCTGCCTCGGGCATGGATGTGTGTGATGTCCTTAGGTTTGTTAGGTTTAAGTAGTTCTAAGTTCTAGGGGACTGATGACCTGAGATGTTAAGTCCCATAGTGCTCAGAGCCATTTGAACCACAAAAAGAAGGTAACATGTGTACCTAGCCGTTAAGAGAGGTGAAAGGGAGTAGACACACAGACACACGTCAGAAAAGGTTTCCCCTGTCTCTCACACTGCTACCAACTTCTGTCCCACTTACCGATCAGGTGCTATGGTAGAAGAGCCACACTAAAGTTTCAACATTTCGTGAAACCGCAATGGTTCCACTGCAGGAACACACGCATACCGGGCAGTTTCTGCGACAACTGCTAGGTCGTTGGTGCTGTCAGTAACAGAAAACAAAATACAGTAGTAACGAAGCCTTCGGGAGCAACCAGAGAGTAAGGGAAAAAGCGATCTGTACAAAATGTTGTTTATTAGCGTCATTTTTTTCGCTTACTTTTTTCTTACAGTAAATTGAACGGTTTTCATTTGTCAACGTTACCACAAAATTTTAAGTAAGTTCCTAATTTGCAGTTTATTCATTTTCAGTAGCTACAACTTCCCTTACTTCACGGAAGCTATATTTGTTGTATTCTACGCCTCGAAGAACACTAAACGGTCGAGCTGAAAGGGAAAGTGTTAAAGAGTATGCTAATAGGAATAATATGGACAGTGACAATAATTCAATTGTTGTTTTGAAAGACACACTTAAATGTGCGCTCAACGTAATTCAACATATTTTTAAGATTAATAACTGCGGCTTAATGAATTTACAGTGCAGAGTTTGCAACGTAAAACATTTCGCATTTGAGGTTACTTTACGTGATAAAAAGCTATTCACAAACTGCCTGTTTGCTTCTGTCTCGGGTTCTTCGGCCGACGTTCATCTAATGATTTTACTGACGTTTCGCCAGCACGAGTGGCTGGCGTTGTCAAAGCTTCACCCTCCATTGCCATCAGTGAAGCTTTGACAACGCCAGCCACTCGTGCTGGCGAAACGTCAGTAAAATCATTAGATGAACGTCGGCCGAAGAACCCGAGACAGAAGCCAATAGGCAGTTTTTCAACAAGTGGCCACGAAAGCCTTAAGAATTTTGTAAAAGCTGTTCACATTGTATTGTCAGAAGATAACAATTAATTTACCGCTGTTAATATAAAACTTATTTTTCAACGCACTGCATCAAGGTTTCATTTCAAATGATCGAACAATTAGGGTGAAAGCAAAGAATTATTTCAATAACATTCGTTGTTACAATGCAACATTTACTATGGTCAGTTCTGACGCTAAGATTTCAGACACAGTACTTGGAGTCCATCATCTCACGATACATGAGACACAGAAGAATCTGCATGCGAATAAATACCAAATAATTTATTACATAAAAAAATGACTTTTGTTTCTTTATAAACACAATTGGTCGAATTTCGACCAAAGGCTATACCAGTATACACACAGGTGACAAAAGTCATGGGATAGTGATATGCATATATACAGATAACGGTAGTATCACGTACACAAGGTATAAAAGAACAGAACAATGGCGGAGGTGTCATTTGTACTCAGGTGATTCATACGGAAAGGGTTCCGATGCGATTACGGCCGCACGACGGGAATTAATAGAATATTTTTAGCATTGTGCAGCAGAGTCATCAACTATAAACTGTAATTATATTAAATTTTAGCTTCCAGTTATATAAGCAAAGAAACTTTACCTAGGTTTTGGCTATAGTAATGTAGCCTTCTTCAGAAATGTCACAATATAAAATTAAATTAAAACATGCCAGATATTGGCCTCGTCAGATTTAAAATATTAGTACACCAGTACATAGTCATAAAACTGCGCCACTTCTACTAATGTTTTGCTGTTAGGTAACACCAACAGGCCGGACAGGTGGGCCGCGGGCTCTGAGTCGTAACCTAGGTAAAGTTTCTTTACTTATGTAACTGGAGGCTGAAATTTAATGGAATTAATAGACTTTGAACGTGGAATGGTAGTAGGAGCTAGACGCATGGGAAATTCCATTCCAGAAATCGTTAGGGCATTCAATATTCCGTTAAGAGTGCGCCGAGAGTACCAAATTTCAGGCATTAGCTCTAACCAAGGACGATGCAGCAGTGGCCGAAGGCCTTCACTTAACGACCAAGAGCAGCGGCTTTTGCGTGGACTTGTCAGTGCAAGCCGACAAGCAACTGTGCGTGAAATAATCGCAGAAATCAATGCGGGACCTACGACAAAAATATCCGTTAGGACACTGCGGAGAAATTTGGCGTTAATGGGCTATGGCAGCAGAAGACCGACTCGAGTGCCTTTGCTAACATCTCCTTGGCTTGTGGCGATATCGGTTGGACCCTAGGCGATGGCCGGCTAGATGAGTCTCGATTTCATTTGGTAAGAGCTGATGGTAAGCTTCGAGTGTGGCGCACACCCCATTGAAGCCATGGACTCAAGTTACCAACAGAGCACTGGGCTAGCTGATAGTGCCTTCGTAATGGTATGGCTGTGCTTACGTCGAATGGAATGGATCCTCTGGTCCAACTGAACCGATCATTGACTGGAAATAATAATTTTCGGCTACTTGGAGACCATCTGCAGCCATACGTGGCCTTCATGTTCCCAAACAACGGTGGTATTTTTATCGATGACAGTGCGCCATGTCACCGGGCCACAATTGTTCACGATTGGTTTGAAGAACGTTCTGGACAATTCGAACGAGTGTTCTGGCCACCTATCGGGATGGACGTAATCGAGAGGTCAGTTCGTGCACAAAATCCTGCACCGGCAACACATTCGCATTTATGGACGGCTATAGAGGCATTATGACTCAATATTTCTGCAGGGGACTTCAACGACTTGTTGAGTCCTTGCCACGTCGAGTTACTGCACTACGCCGACAAAGAGAGATCTGACATGCTATTATGAGGTACCCTATGACTTTTGTCACCTTAGTGTGCATAAATCACCAAGTGGATGACTTCGGAAAGCCATTCAGGCTGTTCGCAGATGATGCTGTTACATACAAACAAGTCGCAATGCTGGAAAACTGAAGCGAAATGCTAGACTAGCTGCAAGAGGTAGATGCTTGGCGCAAATACTGACAGCTGACCTTCAATATAAATAAATGTACGGTATGATAAATCCCCTTAGAAAAATTTATGAATTACTGTGGTGGTAAACCTCTTACGTTATTTGATTTTCTAACAGCTGAGCAAAACTGAACGTACTCAGGCATTTCTCTCTTTACTTATTCTGATCAACACTAAACTGACACACAATTTTATTTTTTAGTGCAACGCAATGCGGCTTTCAATAATCCCTATATAAGAATGGCCTTGACTAACAATAACCTATACCTTTCATGAATCACTTACCTCACAAAAATCTTCGTTACTCGAACTACTGCAATACAACTAGCGCCAATACTGACAGCTAAATAAAAGATTCTAACTACTGAAGGCACTAACTACTGATAGGCATAGTTAGCAAATGAAAAATTTTGATAGAGAACAAACAATGTATTTACCTTAACAGTGTTCAAAAGTCATCATATATATATATATATATCTCAGTTCATGATATCCAATATTACAAATTTACTCTTTCCGATGGCCACACGTCCAGATCGTCCGGTCTCAAAATTCTGCCATCTCTCCCTGGCGGCTCACCTACAACTACGCAACACTACGCGCCGTTCACATCAAACTGCCCAACACTACAATAGCAAATATTCCAACAACGCAAATCAGCCACAGACTGCACACAGCACAGTCAGTGATTTTCATACAGAGCGCTACGTGTCGTTACCAACATAAAAACCTAAACAGCCTACTTACAGGTATAGTGCATAAATAGGGAAAAATATCCATAGTTGTAGAAAAGTCACTGGAAACAGTCACGTCTAGAAAATATCTGCCAGTATGCGTACGGGGCGAATTATAGTTCAGGAACCACGTAAGACAAATCACATGTAAGGCAGACGCCAGATTCCTCAGCAAGTGTAGTCCACCCACAAAGCTAGTAGCTTACATATCCTCCTTCGACCAATATTTTAATATTGCTCGTCAGGATGGGATCCGTACCAGATAGGACTGATAGAGGAAATAAAGAAGATCCAAAGAAGAGCAGCGCGTTTCGTCACTGGTTCATTTAGTACGAGCCAAAATGTCACGGACATTTTCATTCAGTTCCAGTGACAGATGCTACAAGAGAAGCTTAATGCATCGCATTGTCGTTTTCTATTAAAATTCCGAGAGCAGACATTTCTAGAAGAATAAACCAGTTTATTGCTTCCTCCTTGGTATACCTAGCGAAAAGGTGACAAGGGTAAACTTAGAGATCTTCTAGCTCACTCTGAGGAGTGTCAACAATCATTCTTCCCGAGGATCGCTCGCGACTGCAGCAGGATTGGGGGAGGGTGCTGACGGAAGTACTCAAGGAATCCTCCACCAGATATCAGAAGGTTGCTTCCGAGTGAAGGTGTAGATCTGCAGCAACCGCCAGCTGGCCAGGTCAGCGTATGGTCTGCATTAATTCCACCCTCTGCCGCTGAGGGTGCAGATTTCCGGTTTGAACGATCGTCAAGTCTCGTTTTCGAAGGCACCAGTGGTGGTGTGGAATTTCTAGATTGGGCGTCTACTGGACAGCGCAGGTGTCGTAATACACTCCTGGAAATTGAAATAAGAACACCGTGAATTCATTGTCCCAGGAAGGGGAAACTTTATTGACACATTCCTGGGGTCAGATACATCACATGATCACACTGACAGAACCACAGGCACATAGACACAGGCAACAGAGCATGCACAATGTCGGCACTAGTACAGTGTATATCCACCTTTCACAGCAATGCAGGCTGCTATTCTCCCATGGAGACGATCGTAGAGATGCTGGATGTAGTCCTGTGGAACGGCTTGCCATGCCATTTCCACCTGGCGCCTCAGTTGGACCAGCGTTCGTGCTGGACGAGCAGGCCGCGTGAGACGACGCTTCATCCAGTCCCAAACATGCTCAATGGGGGACAGATCCGGAGATCTTGCTGGCCAGGGTAGTTGACTTACACCTTCTAGAGCACGTTGGGTGGCACGGGATACATGCGGAAGTGCATTGTCCTGTTGGAACAGCAAGTTCCTTTGCCGGTCTAGGAATGGTAGAACGATGGGTTCGATGACGGTTTGGATGTACCGTGCACTATTCAGTGTCCCCTCGACGATCACCAGTGGTGTACGGCCAGTGTAGGAGATCGCTCCCCACACCATGATGCCGGGTGTTGGCCCTGTGTGCCTCGGTCGTATGCAGTCCTGATTGTGGCGCTCACCTGCACGGCGCCAAACACGCATACGACCATCATTGGCACCAAGGCAGAAGCGACTCTCATCGCTGAAGACGACACGTCTCCATTCGTCCCTCCATTCACGCCTGTCGCGACACCACTGGAGGCGGGCTGCACGATGTTGGGGCGTGAGCGGAAGACGGCCTAACGGTGTGCGGGACCGTAGCCCAGCTTCATGGAGACGGTTGCGAATGGTCCTCGCCGATACCCCAGGAGCAACAGTGTCCCTAATTTGCTGGGAAGTGGCGGTGCGGTCCCCTACGGCACTGCGTAGGATCCTACGGTCTTGGCGTGCATCCGTGCGTCGCTGCGGTCCGGTCCCAGGTCGACGGGCACGTACACCTTCCGCCGACCACTGGCGACAACATCGATGTACTGTGGAGACCTCACGCCCCACGTGTTGAGCAATTCGGCGGTACGTCCACCCGGCCTCCCGCATGCCCACAATACGCCCTCGCTCGAAGTCCGTCAACTGCACATACGGTTCACGTCCACGCTGTCGCGGCATGCTACCAGTGTTAAAGACTGCGATGGAGCTCCGTATGCCACGGCAAACTGGCTGACTCTGACGGCGGCGGTGCACAAATGCTGCGCAGCTAGCGCCATTCGACGGCCAACACCGCGGTTCCTGGTGTGTCCGCTGTGCCGTGCGTGTGATCATTGCTTGTACAGCCCTCTCGCAGTGTCCGGAGCAAGTATGGTGGGTCTGACACACCGGTGTCAATGTGTTCTTTTTTCCATTTCCAGGAGTGTAGTTGCGTAGCGGACTTCAGTGCACTACTTTTAACGGACCGAAGGCACACAATTATTACGACTGCTTCGTATTTTAGGGTGAGCCACGGTAACGCCTGAAACAACTCAACGTCTACGTATGATCACAAGGAGGAGGTCGGATACGACTCTGGATAATGTGGCCTTACCTGGTCGGATATACAGGGTGTACATAAAGTCCGGGAACACTTTCAATTAGTCGGCCGAAGTGGCCGAGCGGTTCTAGGCGCTTCAGTCTGGAACCGCGCGACCGCCACGGTCGCAGGTTCGAATCCTGCCTCGCGCATGGATGTGTGTGATGTCCTTAGGTTAGTTAGGTTTAAGTAGTTCTAAGTCTAAGGGGCTGATGACCTCAGATGTTAAGATGTTAAGTCCCATAGTGCTTAGAGACATTTGAATCTTTGAACACTTTCAATTATTTATTGCACAAGAACCAAACAGGGTACAGATATCATACATATGTCATTTTGAAGAGAAGCCCTGAATTTTTTTTCATGTATCCGCCACAGCGGTAATCTGCCGATAGTAAGCGCTAGTCGCAAACATGGCGAGTTCACGCGCGGAGCGACCTTTCTGTGTGTTGGAGTTCAACAAAAATAAGTGTGCTACAGCTGTTCACCAGATCTCCCTCCGGGTGAACTTTTTCTGTGGTGCGCCTGCAGCGCCTTTCTTGAGCTTGTGACGATATCGGTTGGACCGTAGACGACTGGAAAGCTGCGGCCTGGTCAGATGAGTCCCGATTTCAGTTGGTGAGAGCTGATAGTAGCGTTCGAGTGTGGCACAGACCCCAATGAAGCCATGGTCCCAAGTTGCCAACAAGGTACTGTGCAAGCTTGTCGTGGCTATGAGCTGTGTTTACATGGAATGGACTAAGTCCGCTGGTCCGGCTGACCCGGTCGTTGACTGGTTCAAATGGCTCTGAGCACTATGGGACTCAACTCTTGAGGTCATTAGTCCCCTATAACTTAGAACTACACTCCTGGAAATGGAAAAAAGAACACATTGACACCGGTGTGTCAGACCCACCATACTTGCTCCGGACACTGCGAGAGGGCTGTACAAGCAATGATCACACGCACGGCACAGCGGACACACCAGGAACCGCGGTGTTGGCCGTCGAATGGCGCTAGCTGCGCAGCATTTGTGCACCGCCGCCGTCAGTGTCAGCCAGTTTGCCGTGGCATACGGAGCTCCATCGCAGTCTTTAACACTGGTAGCATGCCGCGACAGCGTGGACGTGAACCGTATGTGCAGTTGACGGACTTTGAGCGAGGGCGTATAGTGGGCATGCGGGATGCCGGGTGGACGTACCGCCGAATTGCTCAACACGTGGGGTGTGAGGTCTCCACAGTACATCGATGTTGTCGCCAGTGGTCGGCGGAAGGTGCACGTGCCCGTCGACCTGGGACGGGGCCGCAGCGACGCACGGATGCACGCCAAGACCGTAGGATCCTACGCAGTGCCGTAGGGGACCGCACCGCCACTTCCCAGCAAATTAGGGACACTGTTGCTCCTGGGGTATCGGCGAGGACCATTCGCAACCGTCTCCATGAAGCTGGGCTACGGTCCCGCACACCGTTAGGCCGTCTTCCGCTCACGCCCCAACATCGTGCAGCCCGTCTCCAGTGGTGTCGCGACAGGCGTGAATGGAGGGACGAATGGAGACGTGTCGTCTTCAGCGATGAGAGTCGCTTCTGCCTTGGTGCCAATGATGGTCGTATGCGTGTTTGGCGCCGTGCAGGTGAGCGCCACAATCAGGACTGCATACGACCGAGGCACACAGGGCCAACACCCGGCATCATGGTGTGGGGAGCGATCTCCTACACTGGCCGTACACCACTGGTGATCGTCGAGGGGACACTGAATAGTGCACGGTACATCCAAACCGTCATCGAACCCATCGTTCTACCATTCCTAGACCGGCAAGGGAACTTGCTGTTCCAACAGGACAATGAACGTCCGCATGTATCCCGTGCCACCCAACGTGCTCTAGAAGGTGTAAGTCAACTACCCTGGCCAGCAAGATCTCCGGATCTGTCCCCCATTGAGCATGTTTGGGACTGGATGAAGCGTCGTCTCACGCGGTCTGCACGTCCAGCACGAACGCTGGTCCAACTGAGGCGCCAGGTGGAAATGGCATGGCAAGCCGTTCCACAGGACTACATCCAGCATCTCTACGATCATCTCCATGGGAGAATAGCAGCCTGCATTGCTGCGAAAGGTGGATATACACTGTACTAGTGCCGACATTGTGCATGCTCTGTTGCCTGTGTCTATGTGCCTGTGGTTCTGTCAGTGTGATCATGTGATGTATCTGACCCCAGGAATGTGTCAATAAAGTTTCCCCTTCCTGGGACAATGAATTCACGGTGTTCTTATTTCAATTTCCAGGAGTGTAGTTAAACCTAACTAACCTAAGGACATCACACACATCCATGCCCGAAGCAGGATTCGAACCTGCGACCGTAGCGGTCTCGCGGTTCCAAACTGCAGCGCCTAGAACCGCACGGCCACTGGAAATGGCTATGATCGGCTACTTGGAGACCATTTGCAGCCAGTCATGGACTTCAAGTTCACAAACAATGACCGGGGCACAATTGTTTGCAATTGGTGTGAAGAACATTATGGACTTTTCAAGGGAATGATTTGGCCATGCAGATGGCCCTACATGAATACCATCGAACATTTATAGGACATAATTGAGAGGTAAGATCGTGCACAAGATGCTGCACTGGCAACACTTTCGCAGTTATTGACGGCTATAGAGGCAGCATAGCTCAGTATTTCTTCAGGAGACTTCCAACGGCTCGTCGAGTATAACTGACGTCGAGCTTCTGCACTACGCCGGGCGAAAGGAGGTCCGACACGGTATTAGATAGTATCCCATGACTTTTCTTACCTCAGTGTTTTCTGCCCTTTGAGCATATTATGTAAAAGTGCGATGTGGCATTAGGTGGGGATCACACCAACAAGCGCTCACTGTGGGAGGACGTGAAGAGAACAGGTCATCGTTCGTCAAGGCATTTCCGCGAACAAATCGCATCTTGCAGATCTTTTCACGAGACCTCTGACTCACCGGAAAGCGAACGTTGCCTTGTGCAACTTAATGGCTGTCGTGGCGTCTCAGACGGGAACTTTACGGCCTCTGCCAGCGCCGGGTGAAACCGCAGCGACTCGTTAGAGCGGACACACACGCGGCCGACAATGAGTCGTCAGCGCTTCGTGCCGCCGCAGACCGCCGCTGAACTGCGCTGCAGCTCAGCAGACGGCCGTCTCGGGCAGAATTACAAGGTTAACCCGTGCTGGGGACTGCTTTTCAACTGAAGACATTCACGTTTAACACTCTATTAGACTCACGCGTTACTTCTGTAACGGAAGTGTACAGAAGATGGCTCCAGTTCTAACCAATGGTTGATCAGTGATAAATGTAAAAGATATTTGTACGTGATACAACAATTAAAGTTTATAGTGAACCACCCTCTTGGTGTACAAACATTCTCGGGTTTCAAGCCGCGTCAAGTGGTTTACTGCCCACGAGCTTTCGGCAGAGATCTCCTCTGCCATTGCCAAATGGATGACTGTCGTGTGGTTGTCATTGCCGTTCTTATATAGCCGCGCCATCGCTCGTGTTGTCGCTCGTGACGTCACTGGTGCTCGGTCCCGCACCATATATGGCAATGTTTTGGCTGCGCGACAGCCGGGCCCGCTTCAACTCCCTCATAGTCAGCTCGTTCCATTAAGGGGGGTAGGACGTCAAACGGGCCGACTTGGAGCAGGAGAGGCACCACAGGACATTTTATTTTCAACTGTCTATACTTTTACAAGAAAATTCATAAAACTTTGTCAGCATGACTAGGAAGGATTCAGGATTCACACTCATATCAGTAGAAGTGCAAAAACGTTACAAAATAAATTTTTTTTAGATATGAAATTTCATCATTTTTTCACTTACTGTTGGCTGCATTTGTTGCTATAGCTACATTTTTCTTCACAGGTAAGAGAGATTCTTTGATGAATTTTGCACAGTATACAAACCATACTTACAGGTGTATGAAAATCTAGAATCTTCCAAATCTATTAAAAACTGTGGTAAAAATTGGGATAATTAACTACAAAATTTGTTTTTTTTTCTAAACATAAAGTTTAAAACGTATCAGCTCATTCATTTTTTCATAAATCAAATAGATTCTAGAGCTTCAGACATCTGTAAGTATGGTTTGTATGCTGTGCAAAATTCATCGAACAGTCTCTTTTAGTTATGAAGAAAAGTGTACCTATAGCAACAAATGCAGCTGATAGTAAGTGAAAAAATGATGAAATTTCACATGTAAAAAAAATTATTTTGTTATGTTTTTGAACTTCCGCTGCTACGAGCATGAATCCTGAATCCTTCCTGGGCATGCAGACAAAGTTTTATGAAATATGGACAGTGGAAATTAAAATGTCCTGTGGTGCCTCTCCTGCTCCAAGTCGGCCCGTTTGACGTCCTACCCCCCTAAAGACGGCAACATTGCCCTTGTCAGCTGTTAGGACGACGGTGAGAGGATCATTCTGGAGAGCACGGAGGCCACTGCTTTCAGCTCTAGTCGTTTTTGAAGCTGGAGGTTTGGATTTTAAAAGAATACGGCTCGTTTCTCTACGAATTTCCTCAGTCACATCACTTGGAAACTTACGAACCGTTTGTTCAACACCACTCAATATGTCAGCGAAGGGGATGCTTCGTGGCGAATGAGCAAAGTTATGTCCCCTCTTAAGTGCTGAGATGGCACCTGCGTCGATTTTACTTTCTCTCATGTTGATCACAGCACGTTCCGTAACTTTATGTTCTGCTCCATGTTGTTGCAGCAAAAGCCAATGAATTTCCCTTACTGCTTCTCCCTTGCTCTCTGTCTCGATGATGTTTGCTGTGCAACTGTTGCTGCGTCGATCCAGTGCCAATCCAAAGCTGAAAGTGATCTTGTCAGTTGCAGGTGAACGGCCAAAAGCTCACGACCGGTTGTATCCAGCTGTTGTCTGGTGAAATGTATCCTCTCCCGCGGCAGGGCGAAGCTAGCACGGCGAAAACATCTTCTGGCTGCCGTGGTGTCGATGTGATGGTTAACGATGGTAAAACGTGGAACCGTCTTCTAATCACGGCTATGTAGTAGGAACGTGAGCGAGCTTAGTAAATTAGACTTCTTAACGCGCAGCTTTCTCAGCCGTTTGATGCTGTGCCATGTCTCCTCCCCGTAGAGGTACGTTATGTACGAATGCATGCTTTCGCGGCGATATCCGTTCATAAAACATTCTCGTGTTTCAAGCCGCGTCAAGTGATTTACTGCCCACGAGCTTTCGGGAGAGATGTCCTCTGCCATTGCCAGCAACTGTTGCACAGCAAACATCATCGAGGCAGAGAGCAGCGGAGAAGCAGAAAGGGAAATTCAGTAGGCTTTCGCTGCAACAACATGGAGCAGAACATAATGTTACGGAACGTGTGTGATCAATATGACAGCAAGAAACATCGACACAGGTGCCATTGATGAAATGTATGATGAGATAAAAGAAATTATTCAGATAGTAAATGGAGACGAAAATTTAATAGTCATGGGTGACTGGAACTCGATAGTAGGAAAAGGAAGAGAAGGAAATGTAGTAGGTGAATATGGAATGGGATTAAGGAATGAAAGAGGAAGCCGCCTGGTAGAATTTTGCACAGAGAATAACTTAATCATAGCTAAAATGTTGTGCTACAGCAGAATGCTGAAGATTAGATGGGTAGATCACGTAACTAATGACGAGATATTGAATAGAATTGGAGAGAAGAGAAATTTGTGGCACAACTTGACTAGAAGAATGGATCGGTTGGTAGGGCATATTCTGAGGCATCAAGGGATCACCAATTTAGTATTGGAGGGCAGCGTGGAGGGTAAAAATCGTAGAGGGAGTCCAAGAGATGAATACACTAAGCAGATTCAGAAGGATGTAGGCTGCAGTAATTACTCGGAGATGAAGAAGCTTGCACAGGATAGAGTAGCATGGAGAGCTGCATCAAACCAGTCTCTGGGCTGACGACCACAACAACAACACAACTTGATTGAAAGAAGCAGTCGGTTAAGAGGTCATAACCAGACGCATTTAAGGAATCGTGAATTTGGCAGTGTTAGAAGTTGTGGGAATAGTCAACGTGGACGGCATAAGGAATGTGGCGATTAAAAATTGTAGACCGAGACAAAAGCTTGACTACAGGAAGCATGTTCAAACGCATGTAAGTTGCTGTAGGCAGAGATGATGAGGCTTGCATATCGTAGACAAGCTTGGTGAGCTGCATCAAACCAGTCTTCGACTGTAGGCAACAGCTTTAGAATTTCAAGGAGTGTATTCCACCTGAAAGACGAATTAAAGAAACAAAATTTGCAGAGTATTACGTACGCTAATGGAGGACGCAGTCTACAGATACTCAAAATTTGTCCAGTCACTACTCACAAGTAGCAATTGAAGAAAGAAACAAACAAACAAACAACTTCTTCTCTACTGTGCCGCGGAGTGCAATCCAAAGGCAGCGGCGTGGAATCATTGCAGAAGACCGGAGTGCGCGTCTTTTTGTGCACAGTATCAGCACCCGGCACCTGTTGTCAGCTCGTCTGCGGTGGTAGCGGCGGTCGTGTTATTAGGTGTAATGGCGTGACGCGAGGAGTGGGGGTCCCGCAGGAGCGCCGGGAAGGTAGCCGGGCTCCCAGCGGCAGGACGCTAATGACGGCTGGGTGCCGCGACCCCAGGGGTGCACAGCGCGCCGCAGGTCGCGCCAGACGTGGCAGCAAAGCAACGAGACTCCTGCACTGCGTCATTACGACCGCGCTCTGCGTGCGGCGTCCTCAGTGCGTAGCTCGTTGTGTGCACTGGCCACCCAAGTACGCTTGTTAAAGAAACTAACAAGCAGACTGTACACATTTCTCTCACAGGTCACATTTGTGTTCTGTCAAAGGCATTTGACTGTGTAAATCACAATATCCTTGTATGTACGTTAGAATATTATGGTGTAACAGGAAATGCTGCAAAATGGTTCAAATCTTATATCTCTGGCAGGAAACAAAGGGTGTTATTAGGAAAGAGACATGTATTAAGCTATCAGGCATCATACAACTGAGAATTAATTACATATGGGGTCCCACAAGGTTCCATTTTAGGGCCCTTACTTTTTCTTGTGTATATCAACGACCTTTCATCAGTAACATTACCAGATTTTCGTTTTGTTTGCCGATGATACAAACATTGCAATAAATAGCAAACCAAGCGTAGTCTTAGAAAGATCGGCTAATAAAATATTTGTGGACATTAATCACTGGTTCCTAGCTAATTCTTTGTCATTTAACTTTGAAAAACACACTACATGCAGTTCAGAACATGTAAGAGGTGTCCCACGAGTAAATGCCCAACATACGATGACAAGCAGATAGAAGAAGTGGACAGTGTTAAATTCTCGGGATCACAGCTTGATAATAAATTCAACTGGGAGGAGCACACCACAGAACTGCTGAAGCGTCTTAACAAATCTCTATTTGCAATGCGAATTTTGTCAGACATAGGGGATATAAAAATGAAAAAGCTGGCATACTATGCTTACTTTCATTCCATAATGTGATATGAGATCATTTTTTTAGGTAATTTATCAAGCCAAGCTAAAGTTTTTCGGGCACAAAAACGTGCAGTAAGAGTAATATGTGGTGTGAACTCAAGAACATCCTGCAGAAGCCTGTTTAGGAACTAGGGATAGTAACTACTGCTTCCCAATATATTTACTCCTTAATGAAATTTGTCATTAAAAATATATCACTTTTTCAAACCAACAGCTCAGTTCATGGAATCAGTACTAGAAATAAGAATAATCTTCACAAGGACTTAAAGTCACTTAGTCTTTTACAAAAAGGCGGCCATTATTCAGGAACGCATATTTTCAATAACTTGCCAGCAGCCATAAAAAGCTTAACAACAAATGAAATTCAGTTTAAGAGAAGCCTAAAGGATTTATTGGTGGCCTACTCCTTCTACTCCACTGATGAATTTCTCAGTAGAATCAACTGATTAGTGTGTATGTGGATATAACTTCTGCACAATTTCACTGCAGTAATGTGTTCATTGTAAATAAGTGTGTGTGTGTAAGTACAATCTAACTTCTGCACCATTCCAGTGCAGTAATGTGTTCATTGTAAATAAGTATTATAGTAGTTCTGTTATCACCTTATAAATAAATAAAAACTTTTTTATTTTAAATTCAGTGCCTTAGTGTTTCTAAAATGATTCTTTCATATAGTGTTCATTAAAAAATGACGATCATTCCACTTGGGACCTGTGGAAGGTACATTAGCTTATTTGTTTCAGTTGTAAATATTTGTCATGTATTATTGTTTTTCTTGACATGTTCCACATCCTGTAGGACCTCCTCACTACAGATCAGTTGGAATGAAGGTAAATCTAATCTAGTCTAATCTAAATAGCCGCTGTGAATAAACGAAACTGTTGACAGTAGAACTTCGATTATCCGACTCCTCGGATTATCCGACCATCCGCCCTCCTCGGATTATCCGGCCATCCGCCTGCGTTCCGTGCCGACAGAGGATTGTGATCTTTCTGAAGCAATGAAAAGCCTCAATATAAAAGATGCCATTTATACAGTTGCTCAAGCTGAAGAAGCAGTTAAGAAAATCACTGTAAAAGAATCATGGAAGAAAGTTTGTCTTAGCCTAAAGCGAGAGAACGAACTTCTAGAACCTAATGAGCCAGACACTGCAGAGTTAGTCACTGATTTACAAAATCTTCAGAATTATGTCCAATTTGCAGATGAACAGGAATGGCTAGCAGGAGGTGACGTTGCTGATGTTACCAATCAAGAACTTGAAAATGATCGTATCTTCAATGCTGTTTTGTAACAGTATGGTGTTGAGCAAGAGGAGACTGATGATGAAGCAAAGGAAGAAGACGAAAAGATCAACCACTCTGCAGCAATGGTTGCATTCCAGACTGCCCGCAGATATTGGGAGCAACAGCCATCAGCTACAGCTATATTGTTGGCAAAAGTGGCATGATGCAACTGCGAAGTCAAGGTTTAAGAAACTGAAACAAAAACTCATTATACAGTTTTTAAAAAGATTGTCAGTGTAAAATTTTCTGTTTTCTTCCTATTTATTAGAAATGCAGTTCTTTTCTTAATTTTGATTTATTACATTGTTTTGTGCCCGGTCTCAGATTATACAACCTTTTCATGGTTCCGACCACCTTCTCGTCCCAAAAGTGACGGTTAATTAAGGTTCTGCTGTATTCCAGATACGAGGGCTACCCACAAAGTACATTACGTTTTCGTTTGTGTCCGTTAGGGGCGGGGCTAGCGCGGCCATCTTGGTGTCATGGCATTCCGCCGCTCAGTCGGCATCCTGCCGTGCTAGTGAGAGGTTCGTGCTGTACTCCGTTGAGTTACTGTGACAGTTTGAAATGTCAGCGTTAATTGAAAATGCCGCGAAGTGTGAAGTGCGTGCTGTAATAAGGTTTCTGACTGCAAAAAGCTGTACACCGATAGAAATCTATCGGCAGCTTTGTGAAGTGTATGGGGACAACATAATCACTGGAGGTGGAGTGCGTCAATGGGTCATAAAATTTAAAAATGGCCGAACTAACGTTCACGACGAAGAGCGAAGTGGAAGACCCAGCATAGTGACTGCCGAACTTGTCGAAAAAGTCGATGCCGCGGTCCGTGAAAACCGTAATTTCACAATAACGGAACTCTCTATGAGTTTTCTACAAATTTCACGAAGTTTGATGCACGAAATCATTACCGAAGAGCTTGGTTACCACAGGTTTTGTGCAAGATGGATACCAAAAATCTTGACAGAGATTCACAAAAATCAGCGAATGGTTGCAGCGTTAACGTTTTTGGACGCTTACTCGATCGCATCGTTACTGGTGACGAAACATGGGTTAAGCATGTGAACTGCGATACAAAATTGCAGTCAATGCAGTGGGGGCACACAAATTCCCCCCAAAAACCCAAGAAATGCATGCAGACAATGTCGGCAAGGAAGGTGATGGCGACTGTCTTTTGGGACAGAACAGATGTGATTTTTGTGGATTTCCTGCAAAGAGGCACTACAATAAAATCTCAAAGGTATTGCCAAACTCTGCACAACCTCAGAAGAGCAATACAAAACAAGGGCAGGGGAAAGTTGGGCTCAAAGTTCTTGCTGATTCACAACAACGCCCGGGCCTACACGGCAAATGCCACTCGTGAAGTTCTCGAATCTTTTAAGTGGGAGTTGTTTCCTCATCCGCCGTACAGTCCCGACCTGGCATCGAGCGACTTCCACTTATTCCCAGCAATGAAGAAGTGGTTGGCTATGCAGCGTTTTGATGACGACACACAAATTCAAGAAGAGGTAACCACGTGGTTGAAGGCGCAGGCGGCCGAATTTTACGACGAAGGAATTTCCAAGCTCGTCCATCGCTACGATAAGTGCCTTAATTTAAATGGCAACTATGTAGAAAAGTAGTATTTAAGTGTGGCTTTCATCTTTATATAATAAAACAATTTTCCAATACTTTATTTATTTTTAATTAAAAAACTTAATGTACTTTGTGGATAGCCCTCGTGTTAAGATTTTTGTATTTTTTTTATTATTATTTGCCTCACAAGAAGTTAAAGAAGGGCATACCATCACCCCTTGTATTTTTTTTGGGAGATAGGGGTCATTTACTGGTGGAATAATATTAGCTGGTGAATCATTCTGATTCGTTACAACGCAGACGAATGTGTGTTAATGAAGCAATATTACGTATTTATACGTATTTATCGTACATATCTACACTATTACATAAAGACAAGTGTCGTTTAACTTTGTTACCAAAAGTCTCGAAAAGTTCTTGACCGACTTAATCCAAATTCTTACTCGATACTCTAATAAACTTTCAGACGGGCATATGCAGCATATTTTGAATACACATGAGATATAAATAAATATATACAGTGAAAAAAAAATGGTTCAAATGGTTCTGAGCACTATGGAACTTAACTTCTGAGGTCATCAGTTCCCTAGAACTTAGAACTACTTAAACCTAACTAACCTAAGGACATCACACACATCCATGCCCGAGGAAGGATTCGAACCTGCGAACGTAGTGGTCGCGCGGTTCCAGACTGTAGCGCCTAGAACCGCTCGGCCACTCCGACCGGCTATACAGGGAAAAGGTGTCAGCAAATATCTAGAAAAGCTCCTGACAGATTTATTTCAAATTTTTACACATTGTCCTAATAAAGATTTGGACGAACATATGATTATTAGCAAAAATTTCGAGAATTCCTAGATCAATTTACTTCATATTTTTACACGATACTCTAATAACGTATGAGACGGACACAGGTTATATATTTCTTTAAACAACAATGCACAGCTTTTTGTTAAAAACAGTTATCAGAGAGAAATACACATATGTATTGTTTCGTTTTCTTCTACGACTCGGTTTTAACAGAAAACAGGAGAATAGGAGAGCTGTTTTATGGTTTATCGGCTTATGATTACCAACAGAGAATATGAATGGTGGAAGACTTTGCAACCCTACCCGTTTTCAGACGCGAAATACTGTCGAAGGTACTATTCTCAATTACAATGAAATGAAAACCCTTAGCTGCCTACAGGCACTGACATATATCAACGGGGAAAGATGAAAATTTGTGCCCCGACCGGGACTCGAACCCCGGATCTCCTGCTTACATGGCAAACGTTCTATCCATCTGAGCCACCGAGGGTACAGAGGATAGTGCGACTGCAGGATCTCTGGCATGCCTCCCGCGAGACGCACATTCTCACCGTATTGACCCGCACTACATTCGTAGTGCCCCAGCCCCTTATACTCATTACTCGCGGCACATTGTCGATTCCCGTAAGAGTTCGGGCACTGTATGTGCATCTGCACAGAAGAAGAAGATGGTCAGATGGCTGGTGGCTCAGATGGATAGAGCGTCTGCCATGTAAGCAGGAGATCCCGGGTTCGTGTCCCGGTCGGAGCACACATTTTCATCTCTCGCCGTTGATATACGCCAGCGCCTGTAAGCAACTAAGGGTTTTCATGTAATTGTAATTTCATTCTAACGAGTAGCATGGTCACCGATATAAATGTACTATTCTGAATGGTCCAGCAGCAAGAGAGGTCTGTCATAACCTGTATGCCAATCTTCCCAACCGATTTACCTATTCGTTTAAAGCGACTTCAATTCCCAATCAAGGTTTCGTTGGCAATAACAATAAACGAGACTCAAGGTAATATGGAGGGAGGAAGAAGAGATGGACAGAGAGTGGCGGAGGAAACGGATAAATGGAGGAGATGGACATTGAGAGGGGGGAGGAGGAGGTAGAGAGAGCTAAGAGGGAGTGGGAGATGGACAGGGAGAGGGGAGAGGACGTAATGGACAGAGAGGGGGGAGGGGAAAAGGACATTAGGACGTATATCCAAATCTCATACATGTTTAGTAATTGCGAAGCATTTCCTGGTAAGCTAGTGCCTAATAAATGAAGCTGCCATCATGGTAGTCACCTCGAGCTTGCTGCTGCTTCCTAAAATCAACATGACTCAACATGAATCAAGATTAGGTTGGTAGACAGTTTCATTAACAATGACAAGGGTTTTCGTTTTTTCAAGACGTAGAACCCTGTACCATCTCGCATCAAAACACAGCGTTCTTTGGGGTGGCCGGTCCTAGTGTTTGAGTGTGATATTCAGTTGGCGCCAGTGTTCTACCAGGGATGACGCAACCAGGCCAGTCTTGGAGGGCAGCACCTGTGTTGGCCGGCGTATGCGCTGCGTACGTTACAGGGGTCTACACAGTAGGACGATTTGCAGACTTGAGACTAGTTTTCAGTTGGACTCAGCAGTAGCGTCACTACTAAATATGGTGGACAGGTGGATCACCGAGATGTCATGTTGATTTTAGGATCCGGTAGCAAACCTGAGGAGACTACCAAGAATTATTACGCTTGGAAAATCTGTGCTGTCACAAATATGCCATCAACTTGAACACTGATGTGGACACCACAGAGGTTTAGCATGTATTGGCTTACTCTGTCATTTACAAGAAGACCAGGAACCGAGCCTGACAACTAGGGATCCTACGTACGGCACTTCGACAATGAGCTGCCGAGTTCCTATTATTTTAAAATAGTCAAAGGCGTAAGATAAAATGATTACAGGGGATCAACATGGCGCATGTTTGGCGAAACAAGGTCCTTGGTTGCATGCTGGGACACTTTTGAATGATAGCCTCTTTGGGACAGAAAGCGAGAACGAAGTCGTTAACTTCTAAGACAAAGATAGTTCAAATGGCTCTGAGCACTATGGGACTCAACATCTCAGGTCATCAGTACCGTAGACTTAGAACTATTTAAACCTAAGGACATCACACACATCCATGCCCGAGGCAGGATTCGAACCTGCGACCGTAGCAGCAGCGCGGTTCCGGACTGAAGCGCCTAGAACCGCGCGGCCACACCGGCCGGCGCAAAGTCTGGTAAGCTAACTTCAACATTAAAAAATATATAATGCAGAACGCGTTGACTGGAGCGCCTAGAACCGCTCGCCCACCGCGGCCGGCTGAGACAAAGATGATGCAGTCACAAACCACCTGAAGAAATTGAGTATACCAGGAAACATAACAGAGATAAGTTGTTTTTCATCCCTGTGGTAAGAGTGGGAGAGGAGTCTATCTACTGAGATGAATTAGGTTGCCAGAATGAAGGGAACCGAGAGCGGGTGACTCTCAGAAGCGCCGGCCGGAGTGGCTGAGCGGTTCTAGGCGCTACAGTCTGGAACCGCGCGACCGCTACGGTCGCAGGTTCGAATCCTGCCTCGGGCATGGATGTGTGTGACGTCCTTAGGTTAGTTAGGTTTAAGTAGTTCTAAGTTCTAGGGGACTGATGACCTCAGAAGTTAAGTCCCATAGTGCTCAGAGCCATTTGAAGCCGTTTTTTAATCAAAAACATTCAGACGCCTATCAGTGGAACCGAGCGAGGTGGCGCAGTGTCAGTACACTGGACTCGCATTCGGAAGAACGACTTTTCAATCCCGCGTGAGGCCATCCTGATTTAGATTTTCCGTGATTTTCCTAAATCTCTTCAGGCAAATGCCGGGATGGTTCCTTTGAAAAGGGCACGGCCGACTTCCTTCCCCATCCTTCCCTAATCTGATGAGACCGATGACCTCGCTGTTTGGTCTCCTCCCCTAAAACAAACCAACCTATCAGTGGACATTAATATGGGGTGTGTCCACCCTTCGCCTTTACGACGGCTTGAACTCCGCTGGGGACGCTTCCAGTGAGGTGTCTCAATATACATGGAGGGAAGGCAGCCCAATCATCCGCAAGAAGGTACTGATGATGGATGCTGGAGTCAGGAGCGGGGTCGACGTTGTAACTCATCCCAAAGCTGTTCAGTTAGACTAAGGTAATTACATTTGAGGAATGTCATGGTCCACTAATGGTTTAAGGCCGCTAGTCTGGGCAGTCCATACCATTTCAGGGTCCACTGCCTCACAGATGCTACTTTATGGCAGAGCGCTTGTCATGCTGATACGATCATGTCTCCGAACAGTTCCTGTACTGGCACAATACAAAATCGTATTCTTCCGCATTTAGCGTTTTCTTAAGTATAATAAGGGGACCAACGGAATACATCGACATAGCGTGTCACCACCTCCTCCGTACTTCACTGTTGGCACTACAAAAGATGGTAGGTAATGTTTCCAGGCATTTTCCAGACCCAAACTCTTCCGTTGTTTGCCACTGCCTGTAGCATGATTCATCACTCCAAGTCACTCGTTTCCAGTCATCCACTGTCCAGTGGCGACGCTCTACACCACCTCAAGCGTCGCTTAGCTGAACTACAGAAATGCGTGGCTATTGCACTCCATTCGTTTTCAATCCCTGAGCACGGTCATTGGGCCAACTAGGCTGCTGGTGGAACTTTAAAACTTGAGTGATTCCTTCCACTGATTTCAGGCGACTTTTATTACAACCACCTTCCGCAATGCTCGTCACTACATTCAGTCTGCCTGGTCTTCATTTAGGTGTGGTTGTTCCATTGCGTTTCCCCTTCGTAGTCACATCAGCAACAGTCCACTTGGGCCGCTGTAGAAGGGGTGAAATGTCGCTGATGGATGTCGTTCAGGTAGCGTTTAATGACTTGTCCAGGTCCGAAATCTCGACCGACCCATTACCGCTTCTCCACTGACAATACAATATTCCCCGCCTCCTTTTTAACTCGTGTCAATTCCGCATTACATAGTGGTGACAATACTCTTGACCAGATGCAGTATACGGCGAGTGTCAGAGAGCAGCTTTATCATACAGCCGTCTCTATAAAAGATGAACCTTTGCCTGAAAGGTTTTTCAAGTTAATCCTAACTTCAGAACAGAATAATTGCTGATCTACGGTGGTTAGATGACAATTCGTATAAATACCATATTTAACCTAAGATGGAATGCCCATATAAACTCCGACAAATCGTGTTTCCCATCTAAACTATAAAGTAAACTGTCCTTTTTGGTCCGTTAACGCGCATCTATCGTTATCCAGATGTAAATTATTTTCCTCTAAGGACCACAGTGCAACGCGCATCGTCAATGAGTGCACGGCGCTAGTTGTAGCACGGAATTTTAATACGCCTCTCATTCCCAATTTAGCTTCTTAGCACTTGAATTTCGAAATGTTCTTTAGTGGGTGCCTAGGGTATAAAACGAAGTTCCTCCTAGTTCTACGTTTCTCGGGTTCTAAGATTAATTTCATTGAAAGTAGGATTGCTTTCAGATAGTGAAATTTGAGCGAAAATGTAACTTCTTTGTCTCCTGAAGGTAAAACATTGGCAACTTGCTGTAGAAGCGTTTATTGCGAGTGTCCACTACTATCAGTAAAACTCTTAAGGATACCAAATTCATTTGGCACAACATATAGGTATGAAAGTAAATTCTTGAAAACGGTAGCAATGAACGCAAGAGCAAGGAAGTGAATTAACTAACAGCTTGGCTTTAAATGCTCACCGGCTAACACCAAACGGAATATAAAACGACAGAAACAAGCTACAGCAACTGCCTCACTGACTCATTGTTTTTGACTGAACACTAATGACTATCAAAAACATGAGTTACTTAAATAAAATTTTCTCAAGTTTCCATCCGTGTCAAGTTGTTAAATATGCACGAGCTTTCAGGAAAGGACACTGTCAAGTGTCACCGCCTGAAAATAGGCACGAGGCTGTCATCCGAAAGTTTGAGCATACTAAACCATTTGACACAGATGGAAGTCCAAGAAAATTTTATCAGTTTATATCTCTGAGAGACCAAACATGAGTTACTTTTTGAACATTAAATACATGTTATTTCTCTTTCGTCACTTAAACAATAAATTAATTCCCTTCCATGAACGGGTACATAATATTTTCCATAAACATTTGGACATGAGAAAGCTATCCGCAAGATGCGTTCCGCGACTACTCACGCTTGACCAAAAACGGAATCCCCCTAAGTTCAATTAAGTGCTTCATCGCATTGGGGATACTGCATGATATCTGGTTTCGTTCAGGGTTAGTGGCATCACAAAGATTGGGAACCACTGATCTAATATTCGTCAGTCAGTTCAACGAAGCATCATGTGCAACTCTAAAGATGCCACGTCTGGTCACTCATAAGCAGCGTATTACATGCTTTGACTTATTTCCCTAGAAAATCAATGTTACTGCCGTAGGAGAACAAAGTTTTTTTTCGGATTACGTTGAAAAAACATGTTTCCAAGTTTTTGTATCCGTCTTTTTCTTTAATTATTCCTCATCAGTTAACAGGTGGTAAGATAAAGAAGATTTTCTCTATGGTACACTATGTGATCAAAAGTATCCGGACACCTGGCTGAAAAAGGGTTCGTGGCGCCGTCCATCGGTAATGCTGGAATTCAATATGGTGTTGGGCCCACTTAGCCTTGATGACAGCTTCCACTCTCGCAGGCATACGTTCAATCATGTGCTGGAAAGTTTCTTGGGGAATGGCAGCCCATTCTTCACGGAGTGCTGCACTGAGGAGAGGTATCGATGTTGGTCGGTGAGGCCTGGCACGAAGTCGGCGTTCCAAAACACCCCAAAGGGGTTCTATAAGATTCAGGTAAGGACTCTGTGCAGGCCAGTCCATTACAGGGATGTTACTGTCGTGTAACCACTCCGCCACAGGCCGTGCATTATGAACAGGTGTTCGATCGTGTTGAAAGATGCAATCGTCATCCGCGAATTGCTCTTCAACAATGTGAAGCAAAAAAGTGCTTAAAATATCAATGTAGGCCTGTGCTGTGATAATGCCTCGCGAAACAAGGGGTGCAAGCTCCCTCCTTGAAAAACACATCCACACCACAATACCACCGTTTCCGAATTTTACTGTTTGCGCTACACACGCTCCCTGCCATCGGATCGACACATTGTGTACCGTGATTCGTCACTCCACACAACGTTTTTCCACTGTTCAGTCGTCCAATGTTTACGTTTCTTACACCAAGCGAGGCGTCGTTTGGCATTTACCGGGGTGATGTGTGGCTTATGTGCAGCCGCTCGACCGTGAAATCGAAGTTTTCTTACCTCCCGCCTAACTGTCATAGTACCTGTCGTGGATCCTGACGCAGTTTGGAATTCCTGTGTGATGGTCGGAATAGATGTCTGCCTATTGCACATTACGACCCTCTTCAACTGTCGACGGCCTCTATCAGTCAACAGACGAGGTCGGCCTGTACGTATCCCTTCACGTTTCCACTTCAGTATCACATCGGAAACAGTGGACCTAGGGATGTTTAGGAGTGTGGAAATCTCGCGTACAGGGGTATGACACAAGTGACACCCAATCACCTGACCACGTTCGATGTCCGTGAGCTCCGCGGAACGCCCCATTCTGCTCTCTCACGATGTCTTATGACTACTGAGGTCGCTGATATGGAGTACCTAGCAGTAGGTGGCAGCACAATGCGCCTAATATGAAAAACGTACGTTTTGGGGGGTGTCCTGATACTTTTAATCACATAGTGTACAAAAGTCCATGGCTTATGTTTTATATAAACAAAAAGAAATAAGGAATCATTTACCCGCCCAATATTACGAATTCAAATAATAATTAAGCTGAATAAAAAAAATATTTACACTGTAATTCAGAGTGCAATACACACAAGAAGTCGCAATAGGAAACACAATGCGATAGAACCAGTTTCTGTTTACTTCGAAATAAAAACAAATATAGAAGACTTCAAATCAACCAACAAGAAAACGAGATGATGAAGTGCCGGTATTGATAAAGTTGCAGCGCTCCAAGTGGCGTGGCGGCGAACCGAGGTCGTGTTATGGAAATCCCTACATGAGTTTCACCCCCGTGATTGACAATGCAGTACTCCCCACCTCCTTTCCTTCTGGCGCGACCGCCTCTCGCGACATCTAGTGGTTAATTATGCGTTACATAGGGGCGTCCGGATACTTTTCATCAGATAGTGTTCACTGCTCAGTATTCAGCTCCATGCTGTTGCCATAGCTCCATCATGTACGTATCACCTTTATTACTAAACAGTTAAAACGACCAACATGTCAACAACTCCCAGTTGCAGGTTGCCTACCTAGTGACTTCAAGGGGAAACAAAAATCTGATCTTCAATATTCATATAATTCCTGACCAAATTTAAAAATATAAAATGCTATCATAATCTAATTATTAAGAGGTATGACCTTACGTTAAAGGTTTAATACAACAAGACGATTATTAAACTTAGAAACTCTGCGTTACGCGGGACTAGATTCATCCAGTACTTGAGAGCAAGAGCACTTAACGACTTCCTACAAAGTTTAAACATACTTTCAGACCTCTTCGAAATTACTTCTCGGTGACAACCTCTACAAAATAATGTAAGAATAAAAAAAAATTCAAATGTGTGTGAAATCTTATGGGACTTAACTACTAAGGTCATCAGTCCCTAAACTTACACACTACTTAACCTAAATTATCCTAAGGACAAACACACACACCCATGCCCGAGGGAGGACTCGAACCTCCGCCGGGACCAGCAGCACAGCCCATGACTGCAGCGCCTGAGGCCGCTCGGCTAATCCCGCGCGGCAATAATGTAAGGAAAAAGTTTATTGCTTGTTAGATTTTTGCTGTTCATGCAATAGAATTTCGGCATCAGGCAAGTCGTTTTAATTTACTATTTCTTTGATGCGAACAACATATTTTGCAGACTATGTCTACATATAACACTGAACGTCCCTGCAATATCGCATCAATCTGCGACACATAGTTCAGGAGATATGAGGTAAGAAACACTGATATGCGTGAAAAACTAACTTTTCCTAAAACGGAGTGCAAATAACCCCGACTATACTTTTCTGAACTTCTTCATTAATCTGTGGATGAATAATGCGAAACTAGTGAAACCAACTTAAATAGAATTATGAGCCTCAACGGTAAAGATTTTGCGTGGTAAGTGTAATATATTTAACGTATTAACTCATTTTTAAAATAATCATAACGTTTGAAGCTTTTTTTTTATAGGAGTTCGTTTTTTAAAAAAATCGGCTTTGTGGCAGTTACTGGTAGAAACAGAGCTACATTTAATTTTAGCTCTATTCGCTGCTCTTACCGTTTCAAAGTCAAAACATAAAGCGTGCTCTAAAGCCTCGTCTGACATGAGTACATAGTTAGCGCGCGGATCTCCCTGTCGTTAATGCCTATTTTCCAGATTCGAGCCGCTACATCCCCTTCAAGTAACTCGCCAGTTGTCTCTAAGAGACAACGAGAAATTTCGAAAAATGTCCAACATATTCACAGATAAAAGTAAATATCCATCAGAAGTTGTTAAAAATACATAAACTTACGCATTTCACTGCAAGTTCACGGTCACAAAGTCTTTAGCGCCGGAACAGTTTTTGGCCTTATTACTTCAGGAGTGAAAGAGCTATCGTCAACTTCCATTACGAAGCAGACGTTCCGTGTCGACATTCGAAACCGGTTCGTTTCGACTAAGAATCCAACTGCTGATGTTGCACTCGTCTGGACATAATGGGTGTCATTTCGCACAGATCCCATCTACCGGTGACAGGCGCAATAAACAACGTTATCTCGCGCAAGGCGTGGCGGTCGTCGAGAAGTAACTAGCTTCAGGAGGCGACAATGAACTCAGCTCAATAGCTTTCCGCCAGAGTGCATCAATCATTGCTATCAGTCGACACCTAACGGAATGTATTAAGTCTCTGGCTCCGCATGAATACGAAGGAGTATAGTGTATTCACCTCTGGTGTCTGGTTTGTATCCAGACAGGTACTAGAGGTCCCTGGGTATAGTTCTTAGATCTTTTCATTTTCTCTTCAGAACAAGCACACATTTATTTAAAAAATTTTCTTTGTTTTATTTACATATTTACTAGATAGCATCTATGTAAAGTAGGAGCACCACAGATCGAGAAAAAGAAACAGAGTGAAATATGGCATCCCGGCTATTACACAAGTTGAAAATATGGTCACTATTTTTTGTAAACTTAAATTTGCCATATTTCGTGACAGTACCTTTTCCATTAGACGTTTGCAAGCAAATATAAGTCTTGGCTTCAGTTGTCTAAGTATGATTCCACAATGCATCGTTGTCGGCTGCAGAAAATGACGTGGTTCAGCGTGTTTCTCTCATTTTGGTGTTTCAAATACAGTTTCTTCCAATGTAGTTTCTTCTTTTCAGATAATACAAAAATAATAACATAATTCAAAATTATTTATGACTGCGACCTTCATATTGTTCTTCCGTTAACACACACCAAGAGTTAGCTTCCGACTCGGACTGACTATAGTCAAAGACTACTCCAACGTCAAAGATATTTTACACAATCAGTTTCTTTGCTATTCTTCGATACATTTTCTAATAGTAGTCAATATGCTTTTACTCTCAAAAACAGAAGTAAATTAACATATAATAAGACAAATTATAATAAATTCTGACAAAAATATAAGAAAACATTTTCAATTCAGTATCGACAAATACGGTAAAAAAATAACATCTCCCAGATCCATTACAAGAGGAACAAATTGTGGAAAAAAATGGGAATAAATTGGACGGAATTTTTATTTCTCTATATCAGTATTATTCCTCTCGGAATATTTCCCTTGCATATTACATACTTATGCCAGCGTTTTGACCAATCCAGTTCTCGAACTATATCTACGGGACAGTTTTTAGCTCTCTCAGCATGCGTTTTTAATCTCTTCCGTGCTCTTGAAAACCGACGACGCTGACCGCTTTTTTTAATTTTTGGGAACAGACAAAAGTCACATGGGGCCATGTCTGACGAATATGGATGCGAGGGCATTATTACAGTATTGTTTTTGGTTGAAACTTCATGAAGAAACAACGAACTAGGAGCAGGTGAATTATCGCGGTGCAAAAACCATGACGTATTTCGTCTCAAATCGGGGAGATTTTTTTCGTATTGCTTCATGCAATCGACTTTCCACTATATAGTACTCCTTATTGATTGTTCTACCTTGTGACAAACAGTCATGGTGCAAAGCGCCTTTAAAATCGAAGAGCACAGTGAGCATAGTCTTCAAATTTCACTGCGCCTATCGAACTGTTCTCTGTCCTGGCGATCCACAATGCTCCCACTGGGAGCGTTAATTTTGAAGTCCTACTCGTACACCCGTGTTCCAAATCTTGTTATGATACGTTTCGGTTGTTCTAGTCGTTACTGATTTCATCTAGCTACTCTTCAGAATCTTGAAAAACTTGCATTCGATATTGTTTTTGTTCTAAATTAAAGAATCTTGGAAAAAATTTTTGTCGTCACACGTTTGATACCCAAACCATTCAAAAAAATTTCCACTGCTTTCAGTCGGTTGGTGTACTGGGACGTCCAGGTCGCTCGTCATTCTCAACGTCTTCACGGTCAACTTCGGTGCTGTCATATCACCCACAAACCATTTTTTTTACTCAACAATATCACCAAAATACAATATTTGTAAAATTTTGTTGCACTTTATCCTATTCTCATATCAAAATCAAAACAAATTGCTGATCCATTTTGACACAAAATAAATAACTGCCTATACTAGCAAAACACACCTAATTTTTTTCCTGTTGACAGCAGACTCAATATCCGATATGGCTAACAATGTACAGTTATTTCTCAATCACGTTCACCAACATAACAACGGGAAAATCGCTCAAGTCGGACTAATACAACACGGGAAATTACAAAATTCTCGTTACTGTACGAATACACCTCTTAAATCCGAAACTTGCACAAATACATATTACAGCTGAATAAAAGATCTATTATGCCATTGTAACCTCCCCACCGCAATTTTTTAAAGAAAATATAGCAATACTTAATAGAAATGGGAGCCAAGTGTAACCTCCCCACAAAAATTTTAAAAGAAAATAACGATACTAATTAGAAATGCTGATGGACATGGCTCTATGCGTAACCTGCCCACAATCAAATGTACTGACAATGGCAACAAATGTGAAATTCGCAATCTGACTCAATTATAAATCCTTCAAAAAATTAAAGTCCATTCAGTGACAAGAAAATTCAATTAAACCGAAATATCGGTCTTTGGCCCTGTGTAAAAACAATCAGAATTAAAGTCTTACCTCAGAATAAATGGATGTCACATATCTGCTCTTGTTGTTGCGCACCACTTGGAGGAACTACATTGCAAATAATAATATTCTCCTTTTTTTTTTGTAATTCTAGTGAAATTTTTCTTCAAAAAGAAGTGGAATGAAATGGGAAGTGCAACGAGATCTTTAGTTCAAAAAAATTAAACTTTTGAGAAAATGCTTTTGAAATAAAAAATTATTATTGGGAGACTTGTTGGAGAATAATTACAATAAATAAAATTTTTCATTATCTAATGATTATATTAATTAACAGTATACCTTATTCCTCATCTTGACCATTGTTGCCGACCGCCTACATCACACAACCGCACTGGGCTGCTACTACTGACCGACCGCTCTGCATGACGACTACGGACTGAGTACTGCTCTCAACTAGACAGAGCTACAGACTCGCAACGACTGAACTGACAGACTCGCAACGACAGACTGACTGCTACTCTGCATAGCGACAACTAACTCGCAAAGACTACTACAGACTGAGAACCGCTCGCAACACTCGCGCGGTCAAGCGCATACTCTCTGGTCACAGATGCTACAATGCCTCGCCATCGCTGCTGCGTTACATACGTGTTTCATAACCCTCCACTCGGGGGGCAAAAATTTGGCAGCGATGGTGAGTCATTTGGACTTGCCAAGCGCGGCAAAATTTTTCTTTAATTAACAAAATCCTACAACTTACAGAATATTTAAATGTTGTGCACACGCACTAAGTACAAAATATATCAGACAAGGACAAAATGTGAATACTAAACATAGTAGGAAATCAGAAAAAAGTATATACAAACTTTTTGACAGATAAAGTGCACAGGCACTGAAAAAATTCTTTAGCATATGCAGAACAAATAAACAGACTGGCAAGAATAATTAGATGTAGTACATAAAGTAAATGTTGTGCACACGCACTAAGTACAAAATATATCAGACAAAGACAAAATGTGAGTACAAAACATAGTAGCAAATCAGAAAAGTATATACAAACTTTTTGACAGATAAAGTGCACAGGCACTGAAAAAATTCTTTAGCATATGCAGAACAAATAAACAGACTGGCAAGAATAATTAGATGTAGTACATAAAGTAAATGTTGTGCACACGCACTAAGTACAAAATATATCAGACAAAGACAAAATGTGAGTACAAAACATAGTAGCAAATCAGAAAAGTATATACAAACTATTTGACAGATAACAAAGTGCACAGGCACTGAAAAAATTCTTTAGCATATTCAGAACAAATAAACAGACTGGCAAAAAATATTATGTTGACAAGTGTACATGCACTGAAAAATGTCTTTAGCATTTTCACAACAAATAAACATAATGGCAAAAAAAAAAATTTATGTCCAAAGTGCACATGCACTGAAAAATGTCTTTAGTATTTTCACAACAAATAAACATAATGGCAAAAAAAAAATTCATGTCCAAAGTGCACATGCACTGAAAAATGTCTTTAGTATTTTCACAACAAATAAACATAATGGCAAACATCATGTCGACCAGTGACATAAGTGTACTCACACTGGAGTTTAGCGAATCGAAAAATGTATAACCTATGAACATAAATGATGTTACCAAAAAAAATTTTTTCTTTATGTGACAAGAATCAGGATAGGAAAGGGAAGGATTGCATCATGGTTGTAGCACTTTAGATTGCACACAGCTGCTCTGAAAGTCCATATCTTTCCACAGTAGTACAACACCAAGTGACACAACTTGAAGTTCTTTTCCCATCAGAATTTATCAGTGTAGCCAAGACACTGAACTGTCGTAGTAATGTTCCATGTTTTCATTTTGGCAGTACATTAGGTACACCAAACAGTGGGACCATAATAATGTCTTCATCGCTCATGGTGGTGGACAGCATGTCGTGTCAACACCACACTCTTACAAGGCACACCAACGTAGAATTAGTGCAAAACCAAATATAGTGCTCCATGATCACTGGGATAAACAGGACAAATGGACATTGCAGTAATTCAGGGTAGTCAGCTTATGAGGTGAAGGACATCAAGTCACATAATATTGACAATTACAGTAGTAGTGTGCGGCATTCATAGCCCAGTTATTGAACATTTCTGTACCAAGTATGTAGTATTACAGAAAAATGTTCATTAATTGTTGTACATAGAATCAGTAGCCTTCTTTTCCTGGTTACAAAGCATTATGAAATAATCGCATTCTTTTCAGTTACAGAGTATAATTAAGAATCATTAACCTTTTCCTAATTACAGTTAATTAATCATTTGTCATTAATTAATCATTTGTCTAATTACAGTTAATTAATCATTTGTATAATTACAGTTAATTAATCATTTGTCGTTAATTAATCATTTGTCTAATTACAGTTAATTAATTAATCATTTGTAGCCTTAATTAATTACAAAGCATTATTAAACAGTACCATAGTTAATTAATTATGTGTCATTCCAATCTATTAAGAATCATTAGTCTTTTCCTAATTACAAAGCATTATGAAACAGTCACATTTATTTCCAATTACAAAGTATGAACATTGAAAACAAGAGTTAATTAATGGCATAATTAATAACAATTTCGTTGATTGACATTAATTATTGGCACTCAGTGGCCATCAAGTATTGAATAGAATAAAACATAGTTCATCATTCAGTATTATTCAGATCATTACAAAGTCATTATTAAAAATCAGTTAATTACAGTCAAATCATTAGTAATCACAGGCATTACAATAAACAGTGGCAGTTATTAGCTAGTGACAAAGCATTATTTTGAATATAGTCTCATTAAGAGGTCATTACTCGAGTGACGTGCTATTCAGAGTTGATCAGTATTATTCAGAATTATCATAAACTAGTGACATTATGTGGGACTGGTAATACATTTTTTTTTTGGTAGCAATGCATTGCGTTGGGATCGATAATTAATTGCTGAGGCATAATACTTTTTGCTTTTGACCTATTGCTGCAAATGAGGATAGGTAACGTCATTCGTCATGAGTCAGCTGTAGCAAGATTATGTAACAAGGCAGTACATGTGATCACATTTATAAATGATAAACACAAATGGGTAAAAAATATAAAAATGCAAGTACTAGAACAGGTATAATAAGTAACAGGTTTAATAAGTGTCATGAAAAACTTCTCCTGGAAAAAATACAAAAACGGATTATTGACCTGAAAGAAGAAACGCACACTATGCTGAAAAGTAGTGAACTTCGAATTAACAAGTAGTGAAATGTGTATAAAATGTGTTCCATAGCTGTCCTTTCCAAAACTTTCCGTCATCCTACTATGCAATGTAACACCTGCTGTCAAAGCAAACCGCAACAAATACTTAAATAACTACGTGGCATAAAGAAAAAAACTTCATTATCCATATCATCATAACTTCACCATTATCATCACCTGTAAAGAAAAACTTCATTATTCATAATACCATATCCTTCGTCATTATTCATCAGTATTCACTATCATCTGCAAAAAATCACTTCATTACTCATTACATAACTATTCCTTATCTCTAGCATATTTCATCACTAAAACTAAGATGTGTAGTTCTCTCTGACAGCCTGCATCAATCACCTTGTATTCTGAAAGAAAAAATTAGTTAAGACTGCTATTCTTCGATGAGTATAGTATATTCTTGTTAATGTTTGTTAATCCTGATCCATTTACTCTTCCTCATAAAGTTATTGCATCTCCTTTCGTTTATTCCGTAGGTGAAATTCCCATTTATGTTAAATTTATTTCTTAGAATCATCATTCCTTTCTGAAATTGATGAACAAAGATTAATGTCTTGCATTTAAATCCTATACCCACTAAATAATGACTGGTTTATGGTGACACAATTAACCATACAGCATAACATGACAGAAAACGTAATATGTCCAAGACATTGACAGTGTTCGGATGCGAAAAAATGTACACAGAATAATACAATGCAGTAGCAAAAAAAATGTGAAACAGTCACGATGTTGAGATGTCATAAGGCAAAAAAAAAAATGTCAAAGTCGACTGGTGTGTGTTATATCTTAACTATTTCATAGTGCATACAAACAAAACTGGAGTACAGTCATATACACAAAAAAATGAAAAATATGCACGGTCTGATGTGTAACGACAAGAAGAGCGACCTGCTAACCTTACCTTGCCGGGCACTTGCCAAGAAAAAAATACGATAATCATCAATAAGTAGTCACATAAATATAATTGCAGAAATAGTCGTAAATGTGTAAATTCATCTGGAAAAATATGCACGGTCTGATGTGTGACGACAAGAAGAGCGACCTGCTAACCTTACCTTGCCGGGCACTTGCCAAGAAAAAAAAATACGATAATCATCAATAATTGGTCAGGTGAATTAATTGCATTAGTAAATGGCATCATAGTGTGTTGAATCATACAGTGGTTTCACTCAATAAACGGTTTAATGTTTGAGATATGGTGATTGCCTTTCGATTTTCTGGTTCTCAAAGTTTCGACGTGTACAACATTGGGGTGAGGGATGCTGCGAATCCGATACGGACCTGCGTATAGAAGTTCAAATTTACTGCACTTACCTTTTAATTTGCTGGATAAATAGTGTGTACGTACTAATATCTTCTGTCCAACGTGAAAGTCGCGGCGTGTACAAACCTGTTTTTGCTGTCTTCTCCGGCGCTCTGCGGCACGTTTGATGTTGTTCAGCGCAATGTCAATTATTTCGTGGTGTCGTAGGCGACGATTTTTGGGGAATTCTATTAATTCTTTAATTTTGTTCGGTGGTTCAACGTTTTTCAGTATAACAGTCGGAGATAGCATAGTGGATTCATTTGGAATGGAATTAATTACATCTTGGAATGAGAGTATGTGTGTATCCCAATCAATATGTCTTTTGTGGCAGTATATTCTGCACAGCTTACCAATTTCCTTCATTAATCTTTCACAAGGGTTCGAAGAAGCGTGGTACTTGGATATATAGATCGGAGAAATGTTTCTAGCCCGTAACATGCGTGTCCATACACTACTACGAAATTGAGATCCATTATCAGAAATTACTTTCATTACATGCCCTACATGAAATAGAAAATGTTTTACAAATGCTTTCGAAACAGTTTTAGCAGTAGCTTTGCGTAACGGAGTGAAAGTAACAAATTTTGAAGTGAGCTCAACAGCGACAAAAATGTAGCAAAAACCTCTGTTAGTTCTCGGAATCGGACCAAAAATATCTACTGCGGCCATGTGTCTTAATTTCACAGGTATAATGGGATATAAAGGAGGAATATGTGAAGTGGTGTCTGATTTAGCTTTCTGGCAAATTTTACAAGACGCTAAAACTCGTCGTATACGTTTTTCCATGTTGGTAAAATAACAGTTCTGTCTCAGTATAAGAAAACATTTTCGTGCTCCGTAATGTGCGTAACTTAAATGAGTGTACCAAATTAGTTTGTTAACCAGTTCGTCAGGAATGCATAATAACCAAATGTTGCTGTCAGGATGAGAGCGGCGAAACAGAATGTCATTGCGTACAGTGTAGTGGTTCCTAATCGTAACATTTTTCCTATCTTGCCAAAGGTGTTTAATTTCTTTCCACACATTGTCCTTATTTTGTTCTTGTGCTATGTCCTGTAATGATGATGAAATAAAATTTTCAAATGCAACCTGCTGAATGTACATGACACTGAAATTTGCTTTGCAGAAGTTGGTTGCTACGTCTTGCTGATTGTTACTGAGAGAACGCGATAGTGCGTCTGCTATAACATTTTGCGTACCGGGAATGTGAACTATTGTAAAATTAAATTCTTGTCAATATAGTTTCCATCTACTTAATCTGTCGTGAGTAAATTTAGCTGAAAGCAAAAATTGTATAGCTCTATGGTCTGTGTAAACGGTGGTATGTCTGCCATAAAGAAAGTGCCGAAATCTCGTAAAAGCCCATACAACACATAATGTTTCCAGTTCTGTAACGGAATAATTTCGTTCAGCAGGTGACAAAATGCGACTTGCAAATGCGATGTTTTTAATTACTGTAGAACCATCTTCTTCAATTTCCTGAAAAATATGTACACCTAAAGCGGTGTTAGAGCTGTCAGTGGCAATGGAAAAATTTCTGGTGAGATCTGGGTGCGATAAAAGTAGAGCATTCAATAAAGCATGTTTCAAATAACATTCTCGTGAACAAAATTCTGCGTGTCAAAAGTAATGTTTGCGTTACTGTAGTATGCAATCTGTGCTGTATCTGGTTAAATTCTATCGTTCGTCCTGTTATTTACGGGAGGATGCTGTGGCATATCCACTATATGAACTGTTCTGTTATTTCTTACTGACGTGTTACGCTATGGATGACACCTATTGTCTGTTCCATTCATCATAATATGTTGTTGCTGATGTTGCTGCTCATAAGATCGACTGTTATTAAATGTACGCTGAAAATTGTGCTCGTTATTTTTACGTCTGTCATGATAGTAATTTCTATACGGCGCATTGCAGTGCGAGTTGAAATAGTGTGTTGTCTGTACGTAGTTATTTCTTTGCTGCCATGCGTTACTATTTGTTGGAGCTGGGACTATACGTGCACGCGGCGAAACATTAAAGTTTGGTTGACCTTGTAGACTGCATTGTTGGTTAGGTATGCTAAGCGGCTTACTTTCATGCTGTTGTGGTGAAAAGGTCTATTGTTACCAAAAAATGCGTTTGCTGTTAATTTTACACATACTGATGATTACGATTTTATCTGTTATTTAAGTTCTCGTGATTCTGGAGTGCCTAATGAAAATTGTCACATTCGGTAAAAGATTTGTCGTATCCGGTTTTCATTACATACGTTTCTTAATACTAGGTAGAGCAATAGTTAAAGAGCAGTTTGGATAGATATAAAGGATAGTAGAAGAAAAGGCAGCAGTGCAGAAAACTAAAGATGAAACAGCACTACTACAGCTCGGGGCCCTATGCTCGCTACGGCACATATTCATTAAAGCGTAATGAATCCCCTGAGGTCAATTACGCACTGCAAATCAATTTAAGCTTTCGCGTTACAGGCAATAGCGGTAAAATTCCAAAAGCAAATAGTTGTATCCATGTTAATTCAAGTTTCCTCATTACAGGCAATGCTGTTGTAAATACAAAAATAAATTGTCGTATACAGCTCAAAGCGTGTACCGGTGTTCTGTCATTATTAAGTTCTTTACATTTTCTGGCGGATAAAAATTGCTCGTAATCTACGTTCTCGTCATTGAATTTGAAAACACGTTTGGGTTTGTGAGTGTATCTGTTTGTCTGTGTCATTTCAGATTTCCAGTTGCATAGCTTTTCAGATTTTAAGTCGCGTGGCTTCTGTAAATTGCTCACATTATACACGCTGCGTGAGTCAGGCAAATGCTCGAAACGTGGCGGATTCTGTGACGTATTGGTGACTGAAATAGTTTTCAACTCTGTTACTGTAACACTTTCGATATTTTGGTTGTTCTGTCGTTCACTCTTATAATTGACTTCCGTATTCGCAGTGTGTGAAACTTCCACTGACTCTAAATTAACTTCGTCGCAAATCTGTACTGCGTTTTTAGGGCATTGTTCAGTGATTGCATTAATTTCGTGTACCTGTGTTTCGTTTGCTGAACATTGTACGGTGACTCCAATAATCTCGTCTTTATGTGATTCTGTTGTGCCTACACGTGTGCTACTTAATTCCTGTGCAACAGTGCCAATTTCTTTATTACTGTTTTTAGCACAAGCCTCAGTATCCTCACGTAAATGTACTTTATTGTCCCGACATTGCACGGTAACAGCTACAATCTGTTCGCTAGCTTGTTTGTTCTGTTCATTAAGGTTGACTTGTTTTTCGTTCGTCAGTTTGAAACTTTCATTAATTGTTTCGCTAAGTTGTTTGAGATCTTCGGCATAATTGTCAAGTTTTTTGTTCCGTTCATTAAGTTGTTTACTCATTTGCCGCAACAAAGCCATAATTGGATTCGACTCAAGGTCAGCATTTCTATTCTCTGTGCTGTTCAACAGTGGATCTGGAATTGTTTCACTTTCTGTAACCATTTGGTCATTTTGAGATTTACAAAAAGGTTTGTCAGTCGAATGTACACTGTCACACATTATTTCGGAATTAAATAAATCCGTCCTACTTTGTGTATCCTGTTCATTTTCATTAGACAAATTTGTCTGTACATTACTTGGATTTTCTAAATCGGGTGTGTTAAGCTCTGCAGCGCTCATTACAATAGAGCGCTCCGCGTCATCAATTGTCGTCAAGTTAACAGACGAGACAATTGAGTTCGTTTGTTCATTATCAAGGTAAAAGTCATCATTAGTGGTTGTAATGCACTGATTGTTAGTGAACGCAGGAATGTCATGATTACACTGCGTGTCACATGTCCTATCGGTAAAATTGTTTAAATCGGTAGTTTCGTTCGTAATACCTCGCGATACACTATTCATAGTCTTTCGCGGCATTTTTGCAATGGTCACAATTATTCACAAAACAAATGAGCACAAAGCAAAAACAACACACAAATACAACAAAGCAACAAATTGCCGTTGACCTGTAGAAGGAAAGTCACAAGATTAATAAAAGCGTAGCGCCAAATCCTAATTATATCTAAGCAAACAAGAGCAGATATCTGACTGTCGCTCAAAAGACTCTCAACGAAATACGATCCTGGACTGGGTGTCGCCAAGTGTAACCTCCCCACCGCAATTTTTTTATAAGAAAATATAGCAATACTTAATAGAGATGGGGGCCAAGTGTAACCTCGCCCACAAAAATGTGCTGACAATGGCAACCAAAAACGTGAAATTCGCAATCTGACTCAATTATAAATCCTTCAAAAATTAAAGTCCATTCAGTGACAAGAAAATTCAATTAAACCGAAATATCGGTTTTTGGCCCTGTGTAAAAACAATCAGAATTAAAGTCTTACCTCAGAATAAATGGATGTCACATATCTGCTCTTGTTGTTGCGCACCACTTGGAGGAACTACATTGCAAATAATAATATTCTCCTTTTTTTTTGTAATTTTAGTGAAATTTTTCTTCAAAAAGAAGTGGAATGAAATGGGAAGTGCAACGAGATCTTTAGTTCAAAAAAATTAAACTTTTGAGAAAATGCTTTTGAAATAAAAAATTATTATTGGGAGACTTGTTGGAGAATAATTACAATAAATAAAATTTTTCATTATCTAATGATTATATTAATTAACAGTATACCTTATTCCTCATCTTGACCATTGTTGCCGACCGCCTACATCACACAACCGCACTGGGCTGCTACTACTGACCGACCGCTCTGCATGACGACTACGGACTGAGTACTGCTCTCAACTAGACAGAGCTACAGACTCGCAACGACTGAACTGACAGACTCGCAACGACAGACTGACTGCTACTCTGCATAGCGACAACTAACTCGCAAAGACTACTACAGACTGAGAACCGCTCGCAACACTCGCGCGGTCAAGCGCATACTCTCTGGTCACAGATGCTACAATGCCTCGCCATCGCTGCTGCGTTACATACGTGTTTCACCATTTAAATGTAAATATGAGACAGTCCGCAGTTTGACCATACCATTTTAGCACATCTCATTCGGACCATTGGTGTATTCACAATAAAAGGGAAACATCAACTGTGATCGTTTGTTGTACAACAGGCACATATTGCGAAGATTATGTATCAATAGGAATCCTGTGTTTATAACCGGGACTATAACATGCAACGACACGAAACAGGATTTCGTACGGCATACATGAGACGAGCATGTTGATTAACGCCGTTGGCTATACCATATAAGAATCCTACGACTGTCATTTCTCGCGTGCAGTAATAGGACTCATTTTCATTATTTATGTTGTTTGGAATCCAAATGGTTCAAATGGCGCTAAGCAGTATGGGACTTAACATCTGAGGTCATCAGTCTCCTAGACTTGGAACTACTTACACCTAACTAACCTATGGACATCACAAACATCCATGCCCGAGGCAGGATTCGAACCTGTGACCGCAGAAGCAGCGCGGTTCCGGGCTGAAGCGTCTAGAACCACTCGGCCACAGCGGCCGGTTGTTTGGAATCCATGTGAGCACTAATCTTGCTCTGAATCAGCACAAACTCAAAACAATACATACGGAAAGGCTAATGTAGAAGACAGTTGTAAGTGCTATGGTTGACAGGATCGGACTGAGAAGAGAACCACTCCTACTCAACGCCGATTTCGTCATAATTTTTGGTATATGAGGGTTTGGCCAGATATGGAAGTGTCAAAAGTGGGAGATCTATGTGGTCAAGCGGTTAGAGAAAATAGCATTTTTGGCGGCGCGGGTCGGCGGAGACATGAGCAATTCATGTTAACGTAGTTTCCAGCCAAAGTTAAGAATACGGAACGGTAACGCAAGGGCCGTCGGGTCGAGTATGCACCCAGAAACATATTTGTGTTTTCAGTTTTTACGTTACAGTGCAAATAAACCAAGATAGTGCTCGATGTTCTGTATTTATTAATATCTTCACAAAAGACATGACAAGGAAAGGCAAAGGAAAATTTGGGATTCGAAATAGTTTTTCAAGAAGGGATTGTAAGGTGTACCCGAAAACATCGTGTGTAAAATTAAATGCCGGCCGGGGTGGCCAAGCGGTTCTAGGCGCTACAGTCTGGAACTGCGCGACCGCTTCGGTCGCAGGTTAGAATGTGCCTCGGGCATGGATGTGTGTGATGTCCTTAGGTTAGTTAGGTTTAAGTAGTTTTAAGTTCTAGGGGACTGATGACCTCAGAAGTTAAGTCCCATAGTCCTCAGAGCCATTTGAACCATTTATAAAATTAAATACTTTTATTACGAGTATTTTACAGTTGATGGTTTACACGTACTAGGCTGATACTCATCGTAAAAACAGGGGAAACCGTAATCGACGTTTCTCACACTTTGTAAACGCTGCATTTTTATAATTACATGGTTGTTTAAAAGTTTATGTAGAAAAACGAACTTTGTTTACGTTCAAAAGGTTCTCTCTTGTCGCACAGTTTGGCAGCAAACCACGTGTAGCGCATCGTTTCGCCAAATATTGGCGAGGATAGCTGGTGATAAACAATGAAATGTATGTTGATGCAGTCCTCGGAATGTTATTTCTGTTTCGCTCCCTATGAGATAAAAGCATTGATGAAGATTTCTGACCAAACTTTTTTACCCGATGATAAAAATAGACATCGCAAGGTTGCAGTAGCGGAGTGCATTTCGGGGAAATCACTTTAACACTGTACGATGACAGACTTATTTGGAAAGATCTTGTTGCATAATTCTGGATTTGTTTGTCCTCGCCACGACTCAGTAAACAGGATAAATTTGTTGTTTTGCACGTAACGCTTCATCACACCTCTCTCTCTCTCTCTCTCTCTCTCTCTCTCACACACACACACACACACACACACACACACACACATTCTCTCTCCCTTTTTTCGTATATACACACATCGAAAAAAGTTTTGCATCACCCAGGTTCCCAGAACACCTGAAGATAGACGTTGACTGTGGATATTGTATCAAAGACACATTCAGTTTGACTGTTCAGAGATGTCATTAAATGCGCCCAAAGATGTAAACGACCATGCAGGAGCAGCGCCTATTAGGAGGGGGTCCGACAGCCGATCAGTTCCAGTCATTCCACCAAGAAGGACGTTGTCTGTAGTTCAACCATGTCTAGACGGTTAATACCACGGTTCGATCGCGTCCGCATTCTTACTATGCGCCAGGAAGGGCTCTCAACAAGGGAAGTGTCCAGGCGTCTCGGAGTGAACCAAATATGTTGTTCGGACATGGAGCAGGTACAGAGAGACAGGAACTGTCGATGATATGCCTCGCCCAGGCTACCCAAGGGCTACTACTGCAGTGGATGAGCGCTACCTACGGATTATTGGTTGGAGGAACCTGACAGCAACGCCACCGTGCAGCCACAGGACGTCGTGTTATGGCTCGAACTGTGCGCAATAGGCTGCATGATGCGCAACTTTACTCCCGACGTCCATGGCGATGTCCATCTTTGCAACCACGCCACAACACAATGCAGCGCGGTACAGATGGGCCCAACAACATGCTCAGGTTTGGCACCACGTTCTCTTCACCGATAAGTGTCGCATATGTCTTCAACCAGACAATGGTCGGAGACGTGTTTGGAGGAAACCCGGTCAGGCTGAGCGCCTTAGACACACTGTCCAGCGAGTGCAGCAAGGTGGAGGCTCCCTGCTGTTTTGGGGTGCCATTATGTGGGGCCGACGTACGCTGCTGGTAGTCATGGAAGGCGCCGTAACGGCTGTACGATACGTGAATGCCATCCTTCCACCGACAGTGCAACCATATCGGCAGCATATTGGCGAGGCATTCGTCTTCACGGACGACAATTCGCGCCGCCATAGTGCACATCTTGTGAATGACTTCCTTCAGAATAACGACGTCGCTCGACTAGAGTGGCCAGCATGTTCTACAGACATGAACCCTATCGAACATGCTCGGCATAGATTGAAAAGAGCTGTTTATGGACGACGTGATGCACCAACCACTCTGAGGGATCTAAGCCGAATTGCCGTTAAGGGGTGGGACAATCTGGACCATCAGTGCCTTGATGAACTTCTGGGTAGTCTGCCACGACGAACAGAGGTATGCATCAATGCAAGAGGACATGCTACTGCGTATTAGAGGTACCGGTGTGTACAGCAATCTGAAAATCTCGCTGTATGGTGGTACAACAAGCAATGTGTGGGTTTGATGAGCAATAAAAAGGGCGGAACTGATGTTTATGTTGATCTCTATTCCAATTTTCTGTACAGATTCCGGAACTCTCGGAACCGATGTGATGCAAAACTTTTTTTCATATGTGTATATACAGGGTGTCACAAAAAGGTACGGCCAAACTTTCAGGAAACATTCCTTACACACAAAGAAAGAAAATATGTTACGTGGACACGTGTCCGGAAACGCTTACTTTCCATGTTAGGGCTCATTTTATTACTTCTCTCATGATAACGTGCTCCATTGAGCGTAGGTTGAACAACATGGGGGCCAATCAAGACATCAACAATGCCTGCCCATACGTTCACAGAAAATCTGTGTTGATGACGTGATTGCACAATTGCGTGCGGATTCTCGTCAGCCCACACATGTTGATTGTGGAAATTTACAATTTGATCACGTTGGAATGAAGCCTCATCCGTAAAGAGAACATTTGCACTGAAATGAGGATTGACACACTGTTGGATGAACCATTCGCAGAAGTGTACCCGTGGAGGCCAATCAGCTGCTGATAGTGCCTGCACACGCTGTACATGGTACGGAAACAACTGGTTCTCCCGTAGCACTCTCCATACAGTGACGTGGTCAACGTTACCTTGTACAGCAGCAACTTCTCTGACGCTGACATTAGGGTTATCGTCAACTGCACGAAGAATTGCCTCGTCCATTGCAGGTGTCCTCGTCGTTCTAGGTCTTCCCCAGTCGCGAGTCATCGGCTGGAATGTTCCGTGCTCCCTAAGACGCCGATCAATTGCTTCGAACGTCTTCATGTCGGGACACCTTCGTTCTGGAAATCTGTCTCGATACAAACGTACCGCGCCACAGCTATTGCCCCGTGCTAATCCATACATCAAATGGGCATCTGCTAACTCCGCATTTGTAAACATTGCACTGACTGCAAAACCACGTTCGTGATGAACACTAACCTGTTGATGCTACGTACTGATGTGCTTGATGCTAGTACTGTAGAGCAATGAGTCGCATGTCAATACAAGCACCGAAGTCAACATTACCTTCCTTCGATTGGGCCAACTGGCGGTGAATCGAGGAAAGTACAGTACATACTGACGAAACTAAAATGAGCTCTAACATGGAAATTAAGCGTTTCCGGACACATGTCCACATAACATCTTTTCTTTATTTGTGTGTGAGGAATGTGTCCTGAAAGTTTGACCGTACCTTTTTGTAACACCCTGTATAAGGCTTTTGCAAGGTTCCCAGATTTTGATGAAGTGAGACTACTTTTACATTTTTTCCTCTGTACTCATACACCATTTTTTGAATTATCAGTCCAAAATATTGTTAATTACAAATTTTATTAAGGGATAAATATATTGGGAAGCAGTATTTAATACATAAAATATATTCGCAGCTGCAAATATGGATAACTATCAGCTGTATAGTGGGATGACGATCACGACTCACGTGTCTACAGCTTGCAAATGGTTCAAATGGCTCTGAGCACTGTGGGACTTAACATCTATGGTCATCAGTCCCCCAGAACGTAGAACTACTTAAACCTAACTAACCTGAGGACGTCACACAACACCCAGTCATCACGAGGCAGAGAAAATCCCTGACCCCGCCGGGAATCGAACCCGGGAACCCAGGCGCGGGAATCTACAGCTTGCACTCGTACATGTATTACGTATTGTATATTCCCGTACAGGGTGGACATTTTAATTGAAAGTCACTTGCCCAGTATCGGCAGATAAATATAATATTGCAGTACCTGTGTTGTTCAGAAATACGATGCAAAGTTCCTTCGGACATGCATACATTAATGTCAACGAGCTTAATTTCCAGCAACGTCTCTAAAACAATATTCATAACACGGCAATTTGAGCACCATCTCTGAATGTCAGTAGCGTCAAACATTTATGGTTACCTAACGGTGAAACGGCGCACCTATGATATTTTTGTCACATAAAAAAGTGTTTCTTTTATTCCTTTAAACAATTATATATACGTAGTTTTTTACACCACACAGTGTATATGGCAAGGTAAGTCTTTGGTGACGCTATTCCAGAAGGAAGAATTTCTGGTTGTGTGCTGGGACAAAAACGTGACACTGAATGTTTGGGTCGATTCTGGCTGGTGGAAACGTACTCGGATGACCTGATTGGTTAAAAGACTGACTGCAATGGATCGGGGATCCAGTTTCGGAACCCATTCTGTAACACTTATTCGTCACATGGGATTTGGATTATTGTGGAATTACGATGACTTTTGGTTCTCATTCCAAATTTGAAAGGTACGTGGCGTTTAGCGCAGAAAGCAGGTAGTGCGTTCGCACGGGATCCTACCGCACGGGGATGGCCAGTCTCGTTCCACAGCGGTCAGCGCCTGAGCAGCCATCTTCAGCTGCGGCGCCCTGCCCACAAGCTTGCCCTGTGGTCTCGAACAGCGATGCCAGCCGTTACTCAGAAACGAGCCGGGCCCTGCAAAAAGAACACCTCTGCCCGCGGCGCCGTAACCGAGACCGTGTCGACGGCCAACAGTGCTCCACAATTCTCTAGGGTGAAATAGGAGCTCTAACTGCTTTCTCTGACAGGCAGTTACTCAGATTCCACACAGACGAGTCATATGCAGCAAAGTACGATCCGGTAACGGATTGTTTGTAAATCCGAAACTAGACGTCTGTGAAAAAGTTTTGCAGTCCCCTATTGGTAAATAAAAATGTTTACTGACATTCATATTCAACCGTATCACACTAGTATGCAAGTGAACATCAGACATTCGTAGTTTTCAGTGCACTGTATTTGGACAAATAGTTCACAATCCCTAAGTACTTATCCGAACAGAACGGCTCACACAGGCTGCATATCACAAACAGAATAAACAGTTATGAGATTTTTTGGAACAGCCAAGTCCCAAAATGGATACCAACCGTAAGTTTTGACAGTGTCGTCGTAATTCTGCCAGACAGGGCAAAGGAATTGGAAAAGCCGTTGAACGGAATGGATATTGTGTCGGAAGGAGATTATAAGACCAACATCAACAAAAGTAAAGCTACAGTAATGGAATGTAGTCGAATTACGAGGGTTGCCCAGGAAGTAGTGCACCGCATTTTCTTAGCCGAAAACAATGCTACGAATCCGAAATGTTACGTATGTATTATTTGAAGTCTCCCGAGTGAGCGCGCCAAGTTTCCGTCACTTCCGGCAGATAGTGTAGCCGCAGGACAGTTTCAAAATGGCGTCTGTAAGTGATGTACGTTACAAGTAACATGCCGCCATTGAATTTCTCAGTACAGGGAATATTCACAAAGTTTATGCAGCATCTGCTCTCTACAGAAGTACAGTTAGTCGCTAGGCACGGAGAAGGCGGTTCGGCGGAGCTCCACGATTTGCAGCGGCCGGAGAGACCATCTACGGCTGTCACACCTGATATGTTGCAGCGAGCTGATTTGTCACTCGCGAGGACAGACGCATTACGACTCGGCAGTTGGCGCTGCATCTCTCAGTCAGCAAAGGAAGTTCACACAGTGAAGCACTGGCTCCGCAACCAGGACAAGGATTGGTTCCGACAGGGCACACACGCCCTTGTTTCGCTCTGGAGGAAGGCCATACATAGAATCGGATGGAGATTAAACAGGGTGTGTAGTTGAAACGCCATTCTTTTGTGTGTGTGAAACCCTCATTATGTTCAATAAAGAACTGTTGAAGAATAAATATGCGGTGCATTATTTTCTAGTCAACCCTCATAAATGCTATGCAGGAGGAACTGGACTAGGAAATGAGTTTTGCTATTTGAGAAGCAACATAACTGTCGATGACAGAAATTGAAAGGATATAAGATGCAGACTGGCAATAGCAAGTAAAGCGTTTCTGAAAAATATCTACATCTACGTGATTACTCTGCTATTCACAGTAAAGTGCCGGGCAGAGGGTTCAATGAACCACCTTCAGGTTGTCTCTCTACCGTTCCACTCTCGAATTGTACGCGGGAAAAACGAGCACTTTAATTTTTCTGTGCGAGCCCTGATTTATCTTATTTAATCGTGATGATCATTTCTGCCTATGTAGGTGGGTGCCAATAGAATGTTTTCGCAATCGGAGGACAAACCTGGTGATTGAAATTTCATGAGAAGATTCCGTCGCAACGAAAAACGCCTTTGTTTTAATGATTGCCATTCCAATTGACGTATCATGTCTGTGACACTATCTCCCCTATTTCGCGATAATACAAAACTAGCTGCCCTTCTTTGTACTTTTTCAATGTCATCCGTCAGCCCCACCTAATGCGGATCCCACACCGCACAGCAATACTCCAGAATAGGGCGGACAAGCGTGGTGTAAGCAGTATCCTTAATAGACCTGTTGCACCTTGTAAGTGTTCTGCCAATGAATCGCAGTCTTTAGTTTGCTCTACCCACAATATAATCTATGTGATCGTTGCAATTTAGGTTATTTGTAATTGGAGTCCCTAAGTATTTAGTTGAATTTACAGCTTTCAGATTTGTGTGACTTATCGTGTAATCGAAATTTAGCTGATTTCTTTTAGTACTCATGTGAATAACTTCATACTTTTCCTTATTCAGGGTAAGTTGCCACTTTTCGCACGATACAGATATCTTATCTAAATCATTTTACAAGTCTTTCTGATCATCTGATGACTTTACAAGACAGTAAATGACAAGATCATCTGCAAACAATCTAAGACGGCTATCAGATTGTCTCCTACGTCGTTAATATAGATCAGGAACAATAGAGGGCCTTTAACACTTCCTTGGGGAACGCCGGATATTACTTCTGTTTTACTCGATGACTTTCCGTCTATTACTACGAACTGTGACCTTTTTGACAGGAAATCACGAATCCAGTCGCACAACTGAAACTGCTCACATCAATACTAATATTATAAACGCGAAAGTAACTCTGTGTAACGCTTGCAAGACTAAACCGCTGAACCGATTTCGATAAAATTTGGTACAGAGATAGCTTGAAAGCTGAGAAGGACATAGACTAGAAAGTTTGAAGTAGAACATGTTTACTGATTTGTAGAATATAACGTGAAATATGGAACATTAATTACTCTTTGAAAAAGCTATTTAATCTTTGACTTTTGAACTGCATCATAGTAGTGAATATACTTTTATTGGTTGATATGTTCTACGTATTATGATTCAGCATTATCATTACAATGCTTAATCAATTCTCACCGTGTTTAATCCACACCTCCATACTAATACCAGTGTTATTAATTGCGAAAGCAACTGAATCTGTTAAGGTTTTCTCGACTCTACCGCTGAACCGATTCCGACCGTATTTCGTATGGAGATAGCTTGAACCCAGCCGAAGACCACAGACTACTATAGAAATTTGTATATTTTTGAGTATTGTTAACATTTTTGAATATGTTATACGAGAGTAGCATGCAGACGACGCTGCCACTATGATCAGTGTCTTTTAGAGTGTGGTTTTAGGGCGCAAAACTTCTATGGTCATTAGCGTCTTTTAGAGTCTGTAGATTATTCCGTGACAGTGCAAATCCAGTGTTACTGGACATGTGGTTTATGATCTTGCGTTCCTACACCACCTGGCATTGCTGAAGAGTTTTGATAGAGATACAACAGTAAAATCGGACGGTAATCCCCAGAACCATATTTAAAACTGTTATTTTGAGTTTCGAAAACGAAAGTCCGATTTGGCGCATAGTTTTAAGATGACTCAAGCTGCGAAAGTTACTCGAGTCCAACAAACCTAAGAGCATTCTCATGTCCGCCGGAACGTGGCTGCAGAATGCCAGGCTACCTTAAGAGCTATAGAGGCACCAGAACAGTCACAAGCCTGTCGCGTTTCAGACACTAAGCGTCACGTGTCTCTTACAGCTTATAAAATGCTATAAGACAAACAGAGTCATACTTGTGGAACGTGAGAGGCTTTTGGTTAGGCTGCAACTGATTAACTATGTTAATCATAAATTATCATAGGGGGATGGACCAAAAGTGTAGGCACTATAATGCATTGCAATGGAAGGGAGAAACGGTTGGAATATGTTGCTATGGTGGCAAAATCTCAATTTCATTACTGGATGAGCGTGAAAAACCCATAAACAGTCTATTTCTTCACGAGTGTAATGATTGGAGTAATTTTCTAAATATAATTGGAAAATGTAACGCATGCTTTCAGATTCGACCTACAGCAAAATAACAGAAACATATTCCTCATGTACGTCCATACCGGCACTGCATACATTTTTTTTTTACACGTACGCCTCTGTACCGCTGTATAGCCTACACAGATATATCGTAAAATTACTAGCTTGGTTACTCACCGTCACTCATCATATCAAAACTACTGATATGCGAGCAAAGCAGCGGGTAACACACAGTCCAATATAAATTTAAATGTTAGGAAATCTATTCTGAAAATATTTGTCTGGGCTGTTTAGCCCGATGTGCCAGAAGAGAATACAAGATTTTTAGAATGCTGAAAATTAATTTGCTACACGCGATAAATAATGAAGAGGCACTCGATGGAATTGGGGAGAAAAGAAATTTATGGCACGACTAAAAGCAGAAACGCTGCGCGGGCTTAGCCGAGCGGTCTGAGGTGCTGCAGTCATGGACTGTGAGGCTGGTCCCGGCGGAGGTTCGAGTCCTCCCTCGGGCATGGGTGTGTGTGTTTGTCATTAGGATGATTACAGTTAAGTAGTGTGTAAGCTTAGAGACTGATGACCTTAGCAGTTTAGTCCCATAAGATTTCACACACATTTGAAAAGTAGAAACCAGTTGATAGGATACGTTCATGTGCTGCAAACGCTCGCCAGTTTGCTAAAGGAGGGAAGTATGAAAAGTACAAATTAGAGATGGAACCTAAGGTTTGACTACAGTAAGCAAGTTCAGGTGGATACAGGTCACACTAGTTTTGCAGAGAATGGGCTTGGGGCAGGTTAGACTAGCGTGGAGAGCTGCCACGATTAAGTCTTCGGAATGAAAACGACAACGACGACAGCAACCCAACAACAACATGTCTGCTAGACTATATGTAGTCTTTGAAGAGACGTAGTACGCACCTCACATGACATGGGAGATACTTGATTGTAATTAAGTAAAGTTATTTTCGTAGTTTGTGCTCGTCTTTTAGCTACACGTCCCTCTAACTCCCGAGAGAGTAAATAGTTTTGAAAATACGACCTATCAAATTACGCTGAATATCGAAACGTGTCCTTTCTGACTACGTCAATGATTATGACTGAAAGGAGGCCAGACGTTCCAGTATCTAAAATTCAACAGGGTAGTTACAATTAAACTTTCGCTACTTGAGTCAGTGTAAACGGAAAACTATTCACCGTATGGTTACCCAGCTTTATTGGACTTAAGTTCAGACTGTGCGCTGGAAGATTTGCGCCGTTACTACGTTAGTGCCATGACTTGTCGTTAGGCGCCGGTACTGGTACAGCTACGTAGGGTTGAAACACAAGCGCCAATGTGCAATTCAGGGGCAGACAGTCAACATGGGTCTGAACAAGATGAGCTGGTCTTTACACGCAAAGCTGTTTTACCAAAACAACAGCTATAGTGCTGGTGCTCCTCGCTAGCATCGACGCGATAAAGGAATACGGAGACGTCCTCTTTTCGCACCAGGGTTGAGGAACATGATTCAAAAGTTCGAACTGACTGGCGATTTCGGAGTTGCTCCTGGACGAGGCCGACGGCTAGTTACAACACAAATTCTTGAAGAAGCTACTGTTGCCAGCTAATGTGCGATGTTTAAGCAGTGCACAAGCTCCATCATGCCACTAAACATTCCTTGGTGCACAGTTCGAAAAGTGTTGCGAACAGTTGGTTGGTTGGTTTGGGGGAAGAGACCAAACAGCGAGGTCATCGGTCTGATCGGATTAGGGAAGGACGGAGAAGGAAGTCGGCCGTGCCCTTTCAAAGGAACCATCCCGGCATTTGCCTGGAGTGATTTAGGGAAATCACGGAAAACCTAAATCAGGATGGCCGGACGCGGGATTGAACCGTCGTCCTCCGGAATGCGAACAGTTGATAAATGCTATCTCTAGGTGTAGTTCGACGCTATCGCGCACCTTTTACAACCTGAAGCGTAAACATGGTACGCGGTTACCAAATATTACCCACTAATGTGGAAATTAAAATTTGTTTCTTTCAGTGGTTTATGCACTATTTTTCTGTATTTTTCTTCCGCACTTCCTTATACACTGAGGTGACAAATGTCATGGGATAGCAATATGCATGTATATGTGTATATGTACACAAGTTATGAAAGGGCAGTGCATTGGCGGAGCTGCCATTTGCACTCAGATGATTCATGCGAAAAAATTTCCGACGCGTGTCGAGCATTAACACACTTTGAACACGGAGTGGTAGACGCATGGGACACTCCATTTCGCAAATCGTTAGGGAATTCGATATTCCGAGATCCACAGGTCAAGAGTGTGCCGAGAATACCAAACTTCAGGCATCACCTCTCACCAGCAGTGGCCGACTGCCTTCACTTAACGACCTAGAGTACCAGCGTTTGTTTAGAGCTGTCAGTGCTAAAAGACAAGCAACACAGCGTGAAGTGACTGCAGAAGTCAGTATGGGACATTCGACGAACTTCTCTGACAGGACAGTGCGGCAAAGTTTGGCTAATGAGCTACGGTAGCAGAAGACCGACGCGAGTGCCTTTGCTAACGGCACGACATCGCCTCCAGCGCCTCTCCTGGGCTCGTGACCATGCCCGTTGGACCCCAGACGACTCGAATATCGTGGCCTGGTCAGGAGAGTCCCCATTTCAGTTTCGTAAGAGCCGTTGGTAGGGTTCGAGTATGGCGCAGACTCCACGACGCGTTGGACCCAAGTTGTTGGCTTGGTTGGGTTGTTTGGGGAAGACCAGACAGCGAGGTCATCGGTCTCATTGGATTAGGGAAGGACGGGGAAGGAAGTCGGCCGTGCCCTTTCAAAGGAACCATCCCGGGATTTGCCTGAAACAATTTAGGGAAATCATGGAAAACCTAAATCAGGATGGCCGGACGCGGGATTGAACCGTCGTCCTCCCGAATGCGAGTCCAGGACCCAAGTTGTAAACAAGGCACTACGCAAGGTTGTAGGCTGTGTTTATATGGAATGGACTGAGTCCTCCGATGCAACTTAACCAGTGATTCACTGGAAATGGTTCTGTTCGACTACTTGGAGGCCATTCATGGACTTCGTGTTCGCAAACAAAGATGGGATTTTTATGGATGACAATGCGCCATGTCATAGGGCTACATCTACATCTACGTGATTACTCTGCTATTCACAATAAAGTGCCTGGCAGAGTGTTCAATGAACCACCTTCAAGCTGTCTCTCTACCGTTCCACTCTCGAACCGCACGCGGGAAAAACGAGCACTTTAATTTTTCTGTGCGGCCCCTGATTTCTCTTATTTAATCGTGATGATCATTTCTCCCTATGTAGGTGCGTGCCAATAGAATGTTTTCGCAATCGAAGGACAAACCTGGTGATTGAAATTTCATGAGAAGATCCCGTCGCAACTAAAAACGCCTTTGTCTTAATGATTGCCAATCCAATTGACGTATCATGACTGTGACACTATCTCTCCTATTTCGCGATAATACAAAACGAACTGCCCTTCTTTGTACTTTTTCGATGTCATCCGTCAGTCCCACCTGATGCGGATCCCACACCGTACAGCAGTACTCCAGAATAGGGCGGACAAGCGTGGTGTAAGCAGTCTCATTAGTAGACCTGTTGCACCTTCTAAGTGTTCTGCCAATGAATCGCAGTCTTTAGTTTGCTCTACCCACAATATTATCTATGTGATCGTTGCAATTTAGGTTATTTGTAGTTGTAGTCCCTAAGTATTTAGTTGAATTTACAGCCTTCAGATTTGTGTGACTTATCGCGTAATTGAAATTTAGCTGATTTCTTTTAGTACTCATGTGAATAACTTCATACTTTTCCTTATTCAGGGTAAGTTTCCACTTTTCGCACCAAACAGATATCTTATCTAAATCATTTTGCAAGTCGTTTTGATAATCTGATGATTTTACAAGACGGTAAATGACAGCATCATCTGCAAACAATCTAAGATGGCTACTCAGATTGTCTACTATGTCGTTAATATAGATCAGGAACAATAGAGGTGGCCGTGCGGTTCTAGGCGCTGCAGTCTGGAACCGCGTGACCGCTACGGTCGCAGGTTCGAATCCTGCCTCGGTCATGGATGTCTGTGATGTCCTTAGGTTAGTTAGGTTTAATTAGTTCTAAGTTCTAGGGGACTAATGACCTCAGAAGTTGAGTCCCATAGTGCTCAGAGCTATTTTTGAACAATAGAGGGCCTATAACGCTTCCTTGGGGAACGCCGGATATTACTTCTGTTATACGCGATGACTTTCCGTGTATTACTACGAGCTGTGATCTTTCTGACAGGAAATCACGAATCGAGTCGCACAACTGAGGCGAAATTCCGTAGGCACGCAGTTTGGTTAGAAGATGCTTGTGAGGAACGGTGTCGAAAGCCTTGTGGAAATCTAAAAATATTGAATCAATTTGACATCCCCTGTCGATAGGACTTATTACTTCATGAGTATAAAGACCTAGCTGTGTTTCACAAGAACGATATTTTCTGAAACCGTGCTGACTATGTGTCAATAAATCGTTTTCGTCGAGGTAATTCATAATGTTCGAATACAGTATATGTTCCAAAACCCTACTGCAAATCGACGTTAGTGATATAGGCCTGTAATTCAGCGGATTACTCCTACTTCCCTTTTTGGGCATTGGTGTGACTCGAGCAATTTTCCAGTCTTTAGGTACGGATCTTTCTGTGAGCGAGTGGTTGTATATAATTGCTAAATATGGAGCTATTTTATCAGTATACTCTGAGAGGAACCTGACTGGTATACAATCTGGACCGGAGGCCTTGCCTTTATTAAGTGATTTAAGCGGCTTCGTTACTCCGAGGATATCTACTTCTATGTTTCTCATCTTGGCAGTTGTTCTTGATTGGGATTTAGGAACATTTGCTTCGTCTTCTTTGGTGAAGTAGTTCGCGATTGGTTTGAAGAATATTCTGGACAATTGTAGCGAATGATTGGGGCAAACTGATCGCGCGACATGAATCCCATAGAACTTTTATGGGATATAATCGAGAGGTCAGTTCGTGCACCCTTGCACCGGCAATTATGGACGGCTAAAGAGGCAGCAAGACCCAGTATTTCTGCAGGAGATTCCAACGACTTGTTGTGTCCTTACCATGTCGAGCTGCTGCACTACGCTGTGCAAAAGGATGTCCGACACGATATTAGGAGGTATCCCATGACTTATGTTTCTTAGCGTGAATGTTTCCACCAAGTTTCATTATCCTAAGATCATTCGTGTTTTATGGAGGTTCTCTCGAGTAGCGAAAGTTTAATTATAACCATACCGGCTTTGATGAGCCAGAAGTTTGCTCCTAAAATGAAGGGTCTGTCTCTTGGTAGTTACCCTAAAAGGGGCAGATTGATAGTAAATTCTTCCCGCTCTCGTTATCAGTGATGACACGCTAGCACGGAAACACGGATGTCTTCCTTGGCATTCGGTGAGGGGAGAGGAGGAACATATATTTTGCAATCACGGTGGGAACAATGCAGCGGTACAAGCAGCTGCTTAATGAATCGAGACAGGCCCACCTTACCAGCACAGCGGTGGCTCCTACTCGGTTTTTGAAGGACAGCCGCGTGCGACAACCCCGTGGGCGCAACAATTCGGCACGTGCAAGCAGGCGCTCGGGCGGAGTTCGGCAGTAGCGGCGGGTGACGCGCGAGTCTTTCGAGGAACAATGATACGGGTCGAAATACGATTCGCAGATAAATGATTGGAACTTCTTTTCGTCTGGTGAAGTCGGTGGAGGGAGGTGGTTCAGGCAGTCGGCATGGACAGCGAGGAAGTACAGGTATTGGGAACCAACCGCTCAACCAAGAAACAGAGGCGAAACTCTACAGCAAAATAATTGAACCACCATCACAAGTCGTTGTGCTCACTGCTGTGCGTCGTGATCCTATGGACCAAGCGTCCCCATCCCGGACGGTTACCAGCTTCTCTTAGATCCTGCTGAAGAGGCAGAATGGAGATCTTGTTGAGTCGGTCTGTCCAGTTGTTCGCTTCTCTTCCCCTTCGTCTCGTATCCTCGACCTTTCCTCCCACGATTATTTTCTCTAGACTTCCTCCATAGCTTCTCACAATATGGCCAAAGAACTGTAGAATTTTTTGGATGACAAGAGCAGAAGGGTGCCTAGAGATACTGAGTTGCTCAATAATGGACAGATTGATTCTTGTACAGAATCCTTTGTAGTCAGGGCAGGTTTGAAGATAAAACTTTATTGATAAACAGACCGTATATGATCGTCTAAGGGATTATGTAAATTAAGCAGTACCGGTCCCTCATTTCTCTAAAAAGGGTACTCGTGAAACCCCAGTTGGGTTGGGTTGATTTGGGGGAGGAGACCAAACAGCGAGGTCATCGGTCTCATCGGATTAGGGAAGGAAGTCGGTCGTGCCCTGTCAAAGGAACCATCCCAGCATTTGCCTGAAGCGATATCGGGAAATCACGGATAATCTAAATCATTATGGCAGGACGCGGGATTGAACCGTCGTCCTCCCGAATGCGAGTCCTGAGTGCTAACCACTGCCTCACCTCGCTCGGTAAACCCCAGTTATTCAATCTTAAATTGTGGTTCATTCCCCAAAAAATCCCAGTATGAAACTGTTTTAAGGCTTCCTACGAAACTGACATGAAGTGAAACGAGATTGAATATCCTGTCATACCTAAAAAGCTCAATCGGCAGAAAGAAACGCATTGCAAATTGAGATGGCAAGAGGCTGCACTTACCACCACAAGCGCCCGTACTGGATGTGTATTAACAGGCGGCCTGCGGAGGCTCCGTATAGCGACATGGAGAGGTGGTTCATATGCAGCGCGCATGCGCATCAACAGATAACTAGACACACAGACACTGAAGCGCCAAAGAAACTGGTATAGGCATGCGTATTCAAATACGGAGATAAGTAAACAGGCTGAATATGGCGCTGCGGCCGGCAACGCCTGTATAAGACAACAAGTGTCATGTTGTTAGGTCGGTTACTGCTGCTAGAATCGCAGGTTATCAAAATTTAAGTGAGTTTGAAGGTGGTGGTATTTATAGTCGGCGCACGAGCGATGAGACACAGCATCTCCGAGGTAGCGATGAAGTGGCGATTTTCCCGTACGATAATTGTAAGACTGTACCGTGGATATCAGGAATCCGGTAAAACATCAAATCTCCGATATCGCTGCGGTCGGAACAAGATCCACAAGAACGGGACCGACGGCGAATGAAAATAATCGTTCAACATGACAGAAATGCAAACCTTCTGCAAATTGTTGCAGACTTCAGTGCTGGGCCAATCAGCAAGTGTCAGAGTTCGAACCATTCAACGAAATATCGTCAATATGGGCTTTCGGAGCAGAAGGCCCACTCGTGGACCCTTGATGACTGCGCGACACAAAGCTTAACGCCTCGCCAGGGCCCGTCACCACCGACATTGGACTGTTGATCACTGGAAACATGTTGCCTGGTCGGACGAGTCTCGTTTCGAATTTATCGAGGAGATGGACGTGTACGGGTGTGGAGACCACTCATGAATCCAAGGGCCCTGCATGTCAGCAGTAGGGGACTGTCCAAGCTAGGAGAGGCTCTGCAATGTAGCGGAGTGTGTGCAGTTTGAGTGATATGAGACCTCTGATACGTCAAGACACGACTAAGACACGTGACACATACGTTCGCATCCTCTCTGTTCACCTGCATCCATTCATGTACATTGTGAATTCCGACAGACTCGGGCAATTCCAGTAGGACAACGCGACACCCCACACGTGCAGAATTGCTACAGTGGCTCCAGGAACACTCTTCTGAGTTTAAAAACTTCCGCTGGCCACCATACTCATCAGACTGAACATTACTGAGCATATCTGGGATGCCTTGTAAGGTGCTGTTCAGAAGAGATCTCCACCCACTCGTACTCTTATGGACAGCCCTGCATGATTCATGGTGCAGTTCCCTCCAGCACTACTTCAGACATTAGTCGAGCCCGTGCCACGTCGCGTTGCTGCACTTCTGCGAGCTCGCGCGGGCCCTACACGATATTATGCACGTGTACCAGTTTCTTTGGCCCTTTAGTGTAGAACAATGACGGGGCTGATGGGAAAGCTGGCTGATTCGTTACAATGAGTTAAAACCGACGTCAGTTGTTAAGAACTATTGTTAATGTCAATGTTGTCCAAAGAAACGGAGCACGTTGATGATTGTAAAATGCTTCAGGATGGTAGATATTAAAACTTCTAAACTATGACACACAACGATATTTATAAAAAAAAAAACCAAGCTCTAGACTAGGTGATGCACTTTATAGGAATCGTACTTGATTTAAAATCCAGTATAAGGATGAAGAATTCACAAGATTACTTTGTACAGATTGCACCAGATGATACAGCTAAAATGCTGAGAAACCGGTCTTGTTTATAACTAAAGTATTTTCAGCTGAAACGCTTTTATCTTCAAAATGGAAATGTTTATTCTTCTTTCGGTTCATTTCCTGGGCAGAATCTTGCGCCAGACCAAAACTCAGGTGCAACAATAAGGTGCCATGTTTGTCTCTGGCCTTACGTGTCCATGTTCCGCAACCATAAAAGGAAACGGGAAGCATGAGTGTTTCAACAAGCCGGACATTTGTGCTCTGTTCTTCCAGATCTTGGTGAGCTTCTTCATAGCCACTCGCCCTAGCGTGATCCGTCTTCTTATCTTCACAGCTTCCTTTGTCGCAGATGGTTGATCCAAAGAGATGAAAGACTGCGCGATTTGCAGTTTCTTTAACCGTCCTATGAGTTGGACCTGAGCTCCTCTGTCAGTTAGCATGACTTTGGATTTGCTGAGATTGATGTCCTGTCCATATGATAGATTAATGTCCTTTACTTTTGTTAGTAGCTCAGTAAGTTCATATCCGCTGCTGGCTACAGACACCCTTCACACTGTGCGCTGAATAGTACGCTACGGTACCCTGCGCCTGCAGCAGCAATGTACTCTGTCGTCAGATCCGCCACAGCTTGCCGCCTGTCCTGCTTTACAGAGCCGGCCGCGGTTCTAGGCGCTTCAGTCCGGAGCCTCGGGCGTGGATGTGTGTGATGTCCCAAGGTTAGTTAGGTTTAAGTAGTTCTCAGTCTAGGGGACTGATAACCTCAGATGTTAAGTCCCATAGTGCTTAGAGCCATTTGAAACATTTATGCTTTACAGAGCGGACAGACACCGAGCGAGGTGGCGCAGCGGTTAGCACACTGGACTCGCATTCGGAAGGAGGACGGTTCAATCCCGCGTCCGGCCATCCTGATTTAGGTTTTCCGTGATTTCCCTATATCACTTCAGGCAAATGCCGGGATGGTTCCTTTGAAAGGGCACGGCCGATTTCCTTCCCCATCCTTCCCTAACCCGAGCTTGTGCTCCGTCTCTAATGACCTCGTTGTCGATGGGACGTTAAACACTAATCTCCTCCAGCGCGGACAGCCTTCCACGTTCTGTGATGAGGCGTGGACGTCGAACACGTTGTCGCCTACTCGTGATGTTACCGTCCTTCAACCCTTTTCCACAGATGATCACGACAGTAGCATGCGAAAAGCCGACCAACTTCGTCATTTTCGATATGCTCGTTCCCGGGCCCACACCATAAAAAATCTGCCCTATGTCAAAGCAGTTTATGTCAGTGAATTTGTCCATTTGCGGTCCGTATCGAAACTAGGATGATTTCCCGTTCGTTTTTCTCTGGTTATATATCTTCGTTACCGTGTAACGTGCCCACAGAGCCACCAGGCGGCATTTAATCTCTTTTATGCAGTTGGCATAATTCACGAGTTGCGACATAGCCGCAGTAAGGTTCTCCAGCGATCCAGGAATTATTTATTTTATTATAAATCCAGTCACGGCCCAAAAATGTTTATTAACCGGGTTATTAATTTAGGTCAACGATAACCGTCTTCAGACCTGAGTAAATTCAGTATCTACACACCTCCTGTCATTCCGTATTTTGATGGTACAATCACATTAACTACAAATTTCGAGTACCAAGGACGTCATTACGCCACACATGTTGACACTTTAAGAAAACTAAATGTACTACGTATACTGCGTGTGGTCTGGTCTCAGAACTGACCTAGCCATCCCAGTATAGGGGGCGTACAGTTTAATGTGGACTCCGAACGACTGTACAACTCGAAACTTAGACAGTAACAAACATTTACAGAGAGAGCAGTACTAAATTACTGACTAAAAAGCTTGGAGCGACCAAGGATCGAACACTTAGCAATTAGATATGAAGTCTGGATCATTACCACCTCATTTATTATTTTTGTTATTTATTTGCGTACACTGAGCGTCAGAGTCATTTCACATATGGGTTCCCGCTATATATATGTCAATTAATATTTGTATGATTCCACTCGCGATACTGGACATTGACTCTGTTTCCTTGGAAAGATTATGGAAAGCTGTCAGCAATCAGCTTTGGTTATCGGCGTCGAAAACGTGACAGGTAATACGCGACACTGTTCAAACATAAAATATATGCTACAGGAAACCCTCACGATGCTGCTTTTTATATGGCTATTAAATGTCTCAGACGCATTGTTGGCGAGCTTCAGTATACCTGAAACCCTCAAACCTAATCATTGAACTTTGCACTATGCATATAGTCTCACAAACAACGAAATTTGCCGGCCGAGGTGACCGAGCGGTTCTAGGCGCTACAGTCTGGAACCGCGCGACCTCTACGGTCGCAGTTTCGAATCTTGCCTCGGGCATGGATGTGTGTGATGTCCTTAGGTTAGTTAGGTTGAAGTAGTTCTAAGTTCTAGGGGACTGATGACCATAGTGCTCAGAGCCATTTGAACCAACGAAGTTAGGAAGTGGCTCGGGTCCGATGTTAGCCGAGTGCATGCGTTCATAATAGAATCTTACACAGATGTGTCCAATTTTATGTGTCAGTTTTCAGAGAATTTCAACTTGGAAGTCTACCTGTTGCCATTTACACGTAAGTAACTATGGTTCAAATGGCTCTGAGCATTATGGGACTTAACATCTATGGTCATCAGTCCCCTAGAACTTAGAACTACTTAAACCTAACTAACCTAAGGACATCACACAACACCCAGTCATCACGAGGCAGAGAAAATCCCTGACCCCGCCGGGAATCGAACCCGGGCGTGGGAAGCGAGAACGCTACCGCACGACCACGAGCTGCGGACACAAAAGTGTCAACATGTACGGCGTAATGATGTCGACGATAATCAAAATTCATAATTTCTTGACGAAGCGCGTATGGCCAAATAATGTGACTGAACCATCAAAATACGCAGTGACGCGAACCACTTAGTATACTGCATTTAATCTGGTCTGAAGATGGTCATCGTCGACCGGAATTGATAACCCGATCATTAAATGATGGTGCTGCGTGACTGGATTTATAATAAAAAAGTTGTCATAGTGATTTGGCTCATCACTACTGAAACTGTGCTGGAATGTGTTCGGACAGAGGAGCGAAGTGACACAATCTTTGTACATGGCTGCACGTTCAGAGATCGTGAATAGTTACATTTGAAAGAAAACAGCCCTCGGTCACTATTTTTAACGAATTAACCGGGTTTCAGCACTGCTAGGAGTGTCTTCCTCAGAATTTAAATCAAAGAATAGTCTATGACATGGTCACAGAATTATGACTAAAAACGTATGATACAGAGTATAAGTACAGATACAGAGTATAAGTACAGTCTTCCACGATGATTCTGTACTTATACTCTGTATCACACGTTTTTAGTCATAATTCTGTGACCGCGTTAGCGACTATTCTTTGTTTTAAATTCTGAGGAAGACACTCCTAGCAGTGTTGAAACCCGGTTAATTCGTTAAAAATAGTGACCGAGGGCTGTTTTCTTTCAGTTGTAAAGTGACAAAAGTAAGGCAGATGGTGGAAACTGCAGTGAGAGGAGATCGCCGTCTGAGGTAGCAGTCGCACGTGGAGAGGAGGAAGCCGTCGGCAGGGGCGTCAGCCGAGACCCGCGGAGGGCGTGGCTGACCCGCTGGGTGTGGTGGCGGCTGACCCCGCCTGTTGTGGGCTCACTGTGCCCAATAACTGCCGGACTGAGGTCCCCCTCACCAGATCTAGATTCAACAACAGGCCCTGCGCAAACCACTGCGCCACTCTCCAATTCTGTGAAGTCGTGGCAGCCGAGGAGACTCCTTTGTGGGATTACCATTACTGCATTATGTAAACAAATATTATTCTCTTTGTGGGATTACCAGCAAATATTTTTAATTCTCTGTGACGCTATTCTTATTTCAGTATCTAAGAGCTCCCCCTCAGGCTTACTGGGAGTACAACACCCGTCGATACTATACTGGTAATACTGGGGATCTACCCCATCGACGTTCAGGTACGATGTAGAGCACCATGCTACTGATTAATTCGAGGCAGACTCCACCGAGTGCATGTGATTACAGGGGAAAATATGAATAACAAAACACCTCCAGGCTTGGAGAGCAGTGCGACTGGAATGATAAGACCACCGGTGTGTGTGTGTGTGTGTGTGTGTGTGTGTGTGTGTGTGTGTGTGTGTGTGTGTGTGTACACAACTTTTTCCCAGGTGACAACAAGCGTGCCCAACCTAAATTATCCTAAGGACAAACACACACACCCATGCCCGAGGGAGGACTCGAACCTCCGCCGGAACAGGAACGGTGCACTTCATCACTAATCATGGTCCTTACCCAGAACTACCTACACAGAACAGGGACGCTGGGGACGCCTGAACCTTTAGTGCTTCACTGTACTTTACAGCAACTGGAAACGGGCAGCGAAATGGATGATTTGAACTTGGACACGCTAGGTCAAAATAGCGGTGGATGGAGGTTACTTAACTCTGCTGCCTATAGAATATCAACACCACTGCAACATCAGTTTTACAATAAAGAACATAGAGATATTAATGACGAAGTCATGTCTAATATACGTGGTAACCAAACGGGTCGAGATCAACGAGGTTTGGAGTGTAGGTGTACAAGAAAAACAACTGCAGCAGGACAACACTGGAACAGTGAGGAGAAAAGCTCTTCGGGCTTTCCAAATTCGGAAGGAGATGATGGTGATGAGTTGGAACGCGATGATGATGAGTAAATTAGTTAATGATGTACTGTGTTCATTTAGAAGATTATTTAAATTGAATAAAAATTAACAATGTAATGTGTTCATTTAGAGTGCACAGTTGTGGAAAAAAGAAAAACAAAAGAAAAAAAGGGAAGTAAAAGAAATTAATCGTAGAAACGCAGGTGGTAATGCGAAGGCTCGAATGATGCCCGGCCACGCATGCTTATTTGATAGCGGTTTGATATAGGGGCGAACTTTGATGTAGCATAACTGCGTAGTCAGCACTCTTGAGCAATGCCAAGATTGCCGATCACTATATTGTGACAGTTTACGGATAGAGGGTCATGTGGTGCTGGATTTCGGTTTTTCTTTCTTTTATTTTCACTTCACACTTCTTGATTTCTTTTTTACATTTTTCTCTCGATATAGCTATAGAATTTAGTTGTAGGCATTAGTGCTATATTCAGCGTCACACTGAAATGTATAGAATAAAAGATCCGCATTGTAATTGTAACACGGCGAATCAGATCTACAGCAATAAATAAATGAATAAATAATCTAAGAGTTACTACAATAAATTGTAGAAATTGTAGGCTGTAAGATATTCTAGCTAAGGTTTTTTTTGTGAAGGGAGGAGGGGCAAGAACGACATTAAATGAAGCTGCTTTCTTCTTCTGTGCCAACCTCCCATCTCAGCCTACCACTTACACTAATGAACATGTGTCTTGATTCCAATTTCTTGATTCTGACATAATTTACGACACTGATCATGATGTCGATCAAAATTCGCATAGATGTAAGCCATATGTGTAACAATCCGAAAAACATTATCTGGTAAAACGAGGGAAACAAATACTACAAAAAACATAACAACGTGGTGGGAAAGGGTGTGTGCGGTCTTTGGGATGTTAATAGAATGTTCCGGGCTATTATGCTGTGGTGAAATGGATTTCATTTTAAAACACAACGTTTCGTTCCCATTTGCGGAGGACAATTTCAAGGGGGATCGTAGCCAGCAACAAGCCAGGATGTGAATCGGACATTCAAAGAAGCTACGACCTCCCTTGAAAATGTCCTCCGCAGATGGGGAGGAAACGTGGGTTTTAAGGTGAAATCCATTCGACCACGGGATAATAGCCCGGAACATTTTATTAATTGCGACATTTCCGCCCGTGAAAGTTCAAATTTTACGGTCTGTGGGCTGCACCGACTAGATTTCTAAGCGTCTTAGATAGATGAATAGTCACGAGAAGAGCAGCCAGATACGCGTGAAAAACACAAACGCATAAATATAAGTAATAAAACATACACCGGATGTTAATAAAAAGTATTTCGTATTTTGAGAGGTGATAGAATGGACCAAAATAATAATAAAAATTCTCAGTAACCTGACTCTAAAATGCATTCCGTAAGATCTATGAGCAATTTTTCATCTTCGCTACTACGAAATACATTTATTCTTCTGCAAGCTCTTTGCTATTACGAACGACCTACAGAATATCGTAAACAAATGAAGATACATTCTTCTGTTGCCCACAGATACAGCACGCAGTACACATCTGTTAGTGTTGTTACTGCAAACCGTACTCACAGTTCTGGGTAACCGCAGATGCTCTTATGGAACCAGCTTATGTTTCGGTAGGTTTGTCAAATGCTTTTACATTGTAATTTTATCTTTGCAGTTTCTAGCATAATCGAAACCCATTATTCCACACTGGAAATTACCTACATGAGTTTTCTGTTATTGTATCGTAGATAGAAGCAACGTCGAGCCAGTGTCCTATACGCTAAAAAATATCACAGTAACAGAATCATTTATTCTCACATGTTTACTACATTCTGTCTGCCGTACTTAACAGCAAAAAGCTTGCAGTAGAAGAACTGTGTTACACAGTAGCGAAGATGAACAAGCTCTTAAGGTATGTTATGAATAGTGTAATAGTGCAAATTACAACTGGGGCCCATTATCGGAAACTAAGGTACAAGGCAACCCCTCAATGAAAAAAGCCCTCAAAGGCGTACGAATAGTGACCTCAGCTGACATCGACACACACTACAGTATTAATTATTTATATCAAAAACCGGTTTTCGGCTGTTACGTCATCATCAGATACAAGGATAAGTATGTGGCGCAGAGAAATTTTGGTGTATCGAATATTTTAAACTATTGCATCTGCGGAGTATCTCCATTTCCGGAGATGAAACATGTTAACGTTAGGCTTAGGAATAAAACGAGGTGGATTATTTCACTGTAAATTCAGTGTACGTGGGGGAGTTGGAAAATAAGTTTCCCCTGTCGACTGTGGTCAGAGTTGTGTGTGAAAGAAAAAAAAAAGAGAATGAGACACTGAAGATAAGACATATCCTTATTTTTCTACATAATTTCCAAGTATATTGAGACATTTGTCATACCGCTTATTAAGCTTCAAAAAAGCTTCCAGGAAAAAATCAGGGCGTTGCATACGGAAGAAGCGTTGAATGGTTTGTTTGATACTCCGGTTCGCTTTAATCATGTCATCCACCTTCCTGACATTTGGATCTATAGTGGTCGTGCGCGTCCGTCCAGGTCTCGGTATGTCCTGCACTTGCTGACGTCCGTCACTGAATCGCTGGTACCATCTCCGCACCATTTGCCTCGACATCACACCTGCCCCGTACACCTCAACAAGGCGGTTATGAATTTCTGTGCCTGATACTCCACGTGCCCATTCATAGAGGATAACAGCTTTCGCCTTTGACCACGACTCCAAAACGCATCTTCTCTCCATAGCTTCGGGAAAAGACTGAGCGGCTGGCCTCCGCTTTGCGCAGGCACTGCGACAGCGCCATCTGCTTGGTCGCGTTTGACCTCTACCCAGTGGTGTATCGGTGTCTTGCACGTGCGCGTTCACCTGCCGTGTCGTCTTTCGCCCATACCACACAACTCTGCTCACAGTCGACAGGGGAAACTTATCTTCCAAATCCCCCTCGAAAGATTATTTAACTAAGATAAAATCCGTGACACATTTACTAATGAACTATATGCAAATTACAACAGTTGTTCGTAGAACTGGGGCCCATTATCGGAAACTAAGGTACAAGGCAACCCCTCAACGAAAAAAGCCCTCAAAGGCGTACGAATAGTGACCTCAGCTGACATCGACACACACTATAGAATGTAAGGAAACGGGTAAATGCATCCACAACCAAGAGCGAATAGGAATTCAAGAACGGACCCGCAAAGTCTACGTGAATGCGTTCCCATGGCTGGTGTGGAGCGGGCCAGAGGGACAGAGACGCCCTGGGAGCCGCCTGTTGTTGGGCACACTGCTCACAAGCCGTGACGAAACGGACAGTTTCGCCATCGATCCCTGGTCAAAAACCATGTCTCCTAGCTAACAGTTTAGTGCTTAAAACACTCCAATGGCCTTGGTGGAGAAGGCGTAGAACCTCGTGCCATTACGTGGCAGGAATGACTAGGAGAGAGGTCTTCTTTGGGCAGCAGCAAAACACCGTCAAAAACAGAGGTGATACCGTAAGGAAAAATAGTTGTGCAGGGTTCCGAACCACAACCTGGCGGTTTATCTGACCAGGTTTATCCTGAGCAGACCGAAGCAACTGGCGGGGAACCGGCCCGGCGGCAACCGCAGCTGCTATGCGCTAGCTCGTAATTGGGTAACCCTCGACCGGCGCCCGCATTTCAGTATCAAGACGGAAGCAAAACAATTCTTCACGATCAGGGCTCACAGGAAGGCGGGAAAAGGCGTCCGCAGCGACATGTTTAGACGTAGGTCGAAAACGAATTTCGTAATTGCAGTGAGACAAGAACAGCGTCCGGCGTTGCAGGCGGTGTGCTGCCTTGTCAGTGTGAGGGTTAAACAAGGAAACAAGAATTTATGGTCAGTAATACGGTGAAAGTTGGAGTCACATAAGAAACATGAAATTTCTGGAGAGCATAGACTATGGCCTCTTATTCACATCTGAAAGTAACGTTGCTGGGCCGGAGTGAGAGATTTAGAATGAAAGTAACGTGTCGCTCACAGCCGTTGGCATATTATATCGGTGCGCTAGGACTGCGCTGAGGCCGTACTGTGAGGCGTCAGTCGCCAAAACTATGTGCTGGTCCGCAGAGAACGTAACTAAACAAGGGGCAGAGAGTAGTTTGGATTTCAGCATTTGAAAAGCACGTTCGCAATTCGGCCTCCAGCAAAAAGTTCCATTCTTGCGTAAGGAGCCGTACAACGGATGGGGCAATGGGGCCGCCCTGGCAGGAATTTACGGTAGTAGGTTATCTTCCCTAGGAAGACCTAAAGTTCCTTCGTGGACGAGGGGCGAGGAATAGAGGAAACAGCGGAAATGGTAGAGGGCGAACCCCGTCCTGCGAGACCTCTAACCCCAAATAAACAATAGAAGGTTGAAAAAAAACCGAGATTTCGCCAGGTTACACCGTAAGCCTGCGGATTGTAAAAAAGAAAACAAAGAGTGCAAATTTTTCAAGTGGTCAACCGTGGAGGAGCCCGTAACAACAATATTATACAGATAATTAATGCAACCCGGGACAGGCACAGTCAGGTGCTCTAAAAATCGTTGAAAAACAGCAGGGGCGCTAGCCACACCAAAAGGAAGGCGCAAGTATTTATAGAGTCCAAAACGAGTATTCAAAACCAGAACTCACTATGACTCTTCGTGCCTGCCGCTGTGGCCGAGAGGTTCTAGGCGCTCCAGTCTGGAACCGCGCGACCGCTACGGTCGCAGGTTCGAATCCTGCCTCTGGTATGGCTGTGTGTGATGTCGTTAGGTTTAAGTAGTTCTACGTTCTAGGGGACTGATGACCTCACATGTTAAGCCATTTGAACCATTTGACTCTTCGTCCATAGGAACCTTCAAATACGCTTCAGACTAATCAATTTTAGGAGAGTGCTGGTCAACCGATATTTTCGCCAGCTGTTTCTCCTGGCGTGGGAGAGGATGAGTAACCATGATCGACTGGGCGTTGGCAGTAGTAATGAAGCTGCTACAGAGGCGAAGTTTCCCCGACGGTTTCCGAACTACAACCAGCGGAGACGACCATTCACTAGCCATAACAGGTTGCATCACACCCTGAGATTGAAGTTTGTCCAATTTTGGTTTCGCTTGATCTTTCAGAGCGCCAGGAATAGGACACGCACGACAAAAATGAGCCCCAGTTGTGGATTTCAAAGAAATATGTGCAGAAAAATTCGCAGTTACCTTCCGAAAATAAGTCCGAAAACTGCTCACACATGTTTCCAATTGAGAATATGGTACCTGATCGGCCACAAGACGAACTGCGTCGTTGATAGAAAATCCAAATGCCCGAAATGCGTCCACCCCGAACAAGTTCGAACGCTGGCATCAGCAAGCACTAAAAATGTAATGGAACGAACCACCGACTTGTAAGAGGCAGATGCCGTAAATTGTCCCAATAGAGCAATGTTCTATTTATTATAACTGACCCAGCCACTGTAAGACTGATTTCGTTTTTTGCGGCATCCGTAGAATCCAACTCATACCAACTATGACATGTGTTAGTTTGCAGTGGTAAGTGGACAATAAACTGCGCATGTGATCAAAAGAGCTGCCGGTTCTAGTCAATGGGCAAAACTGACACAGTAATGGTCACATATTAGGTGAATCGACGAGATGAATAAGCCTTTGCACAAATTTTAGTCTGTTACACCGAAAGCCAAAAAATGGCTTCTGAATCATTTTTCGTAAGCTTTCCAATGCTCGACTAAATCGTCATACGTAGGAAAAGTGGTTGTATAGACCGACAGGATGGTTCAAAACTGTTCAAATGTGTGTGAAATCCTATGGGACTTCACTGCTAAGGTCATCAGTCCCTAAGCTTACACACTACTTAACCTAAATTATCCTAAGGACAAACACACACACCCATGCCCGAGGGAGGACTCGAACCTCCGCCGGGACCAGCCGCACAGTCCATGACTGCGACAGGATGGTACCCTGTCTGTTGTTGAAAGCCGACAAAGTGGTCACTGCCGAAGTAAGCTGTTCAATTAGGGCCAGTAGCACGCCGTCCATTATGACTAATCCTGATGAAACTGCTCTTAAAGATTGCACATGCGGAAACCATCTCTCTCTCCTCGCCAGTCGTGTAGTAACCAAGTATCTACATCTATATCCGTACTTCGCAAGCCACCTGACTGTGTGTGGCGGAGGGTACCTTGAGTACCTCTATCGGTTCTCCCTTCTATTCCAGTATCGTGGACGCACGAAACCGATCCAAGTTACACAAATATGGCTTTATTCATAAAACTCCGAACAATAACCGAAATAAGCCTCTCATGACTCCACACGTAACAAGACAAAAGAATAATACAGAAAGTTTAACACAAGCACTACAGAGAACAACTGATGTGAGTGGTACAAACTGAAGGAATATAGAGTGGGTGAGCCAGCGCTACTCCGCGCGTACATAGGCGGCGGAGACCTTGTCGAGTACACACTTCCTACAGATGGCCTCTACAGGCGCCGGCCCGCGCTACTACAGTTGGCGGTAGATTTTTAAGTACACACGTGCGGTGACAGTACACTTGGCGCACTCACACGGACAAGTAGCAGAATACAGCAGCATGGCACACGTATCTGGCGATTACAAAAATGGTGTGACTGCCCAAAAGCGAGCAGTGAGATTAACATATTGCTTTCAACCAGTTATCTTGCGGGCGTCTGTTTACCTAGTTAGGAAATCTATCCGCATCTTCACAATATGCATGTTTGCTAAAGCAATTCGTCATAAGTAATCCAACGCAATTTAAGGTGACTAGTAATGTCCACAGTTACAACATCAGAAGGAACAAGTGACCTCCTTTACTCATTTCTAGGGCTGTCATTGGCTAAAAAAGACGTTGAGTATGCAGCCACGGCTATCTTTTATGATTTTCCTGCAAAATTTCCGATAGGTAACAAAGGAAGTTTTAAATCCAATCAAATTATTTTTCTGGGCAATTACTATTCTACAGACCAATATTCAATTCACAAATATCAGGTAAACATGGGCTCTAAAATGCATACTTTAAGAGCTATGAGATATTCTTGATTTTCAATATTGTGAAGCAAATCTCTTCGGTATTTTGGAACACAACTCTTGTAATGAACAAGTGCTCATAACTTTTAGGGAATTCATTTTAGATAACTTTTTTTTTCCTTGTTTTGGTCCATACTACCACTTCCCAAAACATGGAAAGCAACGAGATTGCAGTAAGAAGAGATTTGTTTCACAATATTGAAAATCAAGAATACCTCGTAGCTCTTAAGGTATTAGTTTTAGAGCCCATGTTTACTTGACATTCGTGCTTCTATCAGTCGTGTACGTTTGCGCCATCCTTTCTGATACACTCTGTGCATATATATGTGTGTGTGGTGTAGTAGACAAATACTTTAAAGCCGGCCGAAGTGGCCGTGCGGTTAAAGGCGCTGCAGTCTGGAACCGCAAGACCACTACGGTCGCAGGTTCGAATCCTGCCTCGGGCATGGATGTTTGTGATATCCTTAGGTTAGTTAGGTTTAAGCAGTAAAGGGAACAAAAGGAAAATTTGGAATAAGAATTAAAATTTAGGAAGAAGAAATAAAAACCTTGAGGTTTGCCGATTACATTATAATTCTGTCAGAGACAGCAAAGGACTTGGAAGAACAGTTGAACGGAATGGACAGTGTCTTGAAAGGAGGACATATGATGAACATCAAAAAAGCAAAACGAGGATAACGGTGTTGTGTGACGTCCTTAGGTTAGTTAGATTTAAGTAGTTCTAGGGGACTGATGACCATAGATGTTAAGTCCCATAGTGCTCAGAGCCATTTTTTTTTTGAGGATAACGGAATGTAATCGAATTTAATCAGATGATGCGGAGCGAATTAGTTTAGGAAATGAGGCACTTAAGGTGGTAGATGAGTTTTGCTATTTGGGTAGCAAAATAACTGATGATGGTCGAAGTAGAGAGGATGCAGACTGGCGGTGGCAAGGAAATCGTTTCTGAAGAAGAGAAACTTGTAAACATCGAGTATAGATTTAAGTATCAGGAAGTCTTTTCTGAAAGTATTTGGATGCAGTGTGGCCATGTATGGAAGTGAAACATGGACGATAAACAGCTTAGACAAGAAGAAAATAGAAGCTTTTGAAATGTGGTGCTACATATGAATCCTAAATATTAGATGGGTAGATCACGTAACTAATGAGGAGGTATTGAATAGAATTGGGGAGAAGCGGACTAGAAGAAAGTATCGGTTGGTAGGTCATGTTCTGGGGCATCAAGGGATCGCCAATGTAGTACTGGAGGGAAGCGTGGAGGGTAAAAATTATAGAGGGAGACCAAGAAATTTGGAAAGTTGTGGTAAGGCATTATGGGACCAAAGTGCTGAGGTCATCGGTCCCTAAGCTTAGACACTACCCAATCTAACGTAAACTAACTTACGCTATGGACGTCACACACACCCATGCCTGAGGGAGGACTCGAACTTCCGACGGGAGGAGCCACGCGCAGGAGACCAGAGATGAATACAGTTAGCAGATTCAGAAGGATGTAAGTTGCAGTAGTTACTAGGATGGAGAGGTGCAACAAAACAGTCTTTGGACTGAAGACCACAACAACAACCTACAATACTATTTAATCTGTAAATAGGCATCAAGCAGCCATGCACGCAAACAAATCACGTATGTATTGCTTATAACCTGACTAAGTACGTATAATTTCGATAACATTAGCGTAAATTATCTATTGAATATGTAGTAACTAATAACCCTTATTATACAGTATGTTTTTATTCACTTCCCACAACTTACGAAGACTGCTGAAGGGTGTTCATAGACCAAGCTGATGTGGCGTGTGTAGTTTCATCTTATATATTTGGCAATGAATTATGGTGTATGTATCTTTGTAGAAGCTTTCATTATTTATGAATAATTCGCTTCAAGAATTGTAACTGTTGATTGTATGTTCATAATTCTTGTTCCGTGAGTGTTACATCGTTACGTGTTGCCGGAAAATATAGGATCTTATCGAAATATTTGCACGATTTTCTTGGTTAAGTCACGGAGTTATTAATGCTCTCGGTTGCGCGGGCCGTCGTGTGGTCGCCGCCTACTTCGCATTCCGCCAATCGGCGTACAGTCTTGCGCATCGTTAATACGGTGAGTAATGGTTTTTAAAAGTGCCGTAACATTAAATCTTTGACAGCGGCAGCTGGAATATGTAAAAACGACGCGGTAATAAATCAGCCTGCTTCCTTCAGTGATTAATGTCTTCCCCGACCCTGTCCGAGGTAAGTTAAGTAGCGGTGGGTCTGATGTGTTATATCGGTACCACTCTCTACATGAACAACACCCGGCAGGTCGAGTTTACATGCCGGCAATAAATTTATCTCCAGCAAGAGTACGTATCCTAATCAACTGGTATAACAACACCAATTCATCGAAGAACGTTTAGTATCTACCCTTGCTCTCATACCGTGTAGCTACTCTTCCTTAACGTGGGTTGAAAGCGCGCCTAGGATGCTGCGGTGCATTTAAGTGATGCGTGTTGTAATCTGATGATACAAACAACTGTAGCCGATGAGTCAAGCAGGCAGCCGAATGGTCCACTTAAGAGTTAAGACAGCACAGACAGTTTCCTATTGACTCGGTTTATACTTTACAAATACTTTTAAAGCGACTGGTCGTCCCTACAATGAACAAAGTACAATATTTCATTCTGTTCGGTTAATATGAACCAGTCTGAAAAAAGAAAGCCAGACAATCATTTGTAAATTAACGTATCTATTTGTTCGCACATGTTAACAAATGCCAAACTTTTTTCTAATTTTTTTTTTAAAGTCACTCGTTGCTTTAATACCAACTTTCCTATTTTTGTTTCTTGTTGCAGTCTTTTCTTCTTCTTCTTTTTCAACATTTCAGCGATTTGGCCGCTGTCTGTTGCAGCATCCTTATCTCTTGAATGTTATTCCATACCCTGTTTAGGTAATATGTCACAATCGATTAGCTCCAAATGTTTCCTCCTGTCTTCTACAGTTTGCTGAATTTTGTCTCTTAAAGTGCATATTTTCAGGTCGTGTGTTAAGTCGGTCTGTCTAGTAGGTGTGACTGTACCATCACATATATCGCTTTTGCGATAGTAAGTAGCAGCTTAATGTTTTTATCATACAATGAAGGCTTTCGCGATCGGATGTTTCAGCTGCTGAGAATTCTTTCCGGGTTGTATGGCCGTGGTCCATGGAACTCTTCAATCCTTGACGTTTCGTCCAAGGCTACGTTGGACGTCTTCGGAGGTGCTCCTGGTTGCAATGAGTCTTGCCGACTGACGAGTCGGACGCCGAAGTGCGGCCTGAGTACCGTGGAAAGTGGACGTGGTCTGGATTTCACGTGATAGCAGACATAAACATTGTCAAAGACAAAATTTTATCGTTGACAATGTTTATAAACATTGTCGGACGTCGAAGAGCCGCCTAAATACTGTGGAAAGTGGGCGTGGTCTGGATTTCACGTGATAGCAGACATAGCAGCATAAGATAAAATTTTATCTTTGACAATGTCTATGTCTACTATCACGTGGAATCCAGACCACGCCAACTTTCCACGGTATTTAGGCCGCTCTTCGACGTCCGACTCGTCAGTCGGCAAGACTCAGTACAACCAGGAGACCTCCGAAGATGTCCAACGTAGCCTTGGACGAAACGTCAAGGATTGAGGAGTTCCATGGACCACGGCCATACAACCCGGAAAAATTTTCAGCAGCTTAATGTTTTCAGCCATGATGGAGGTAACCATATAATTAGTGGCTTATGGTGAAAGATTCGTGAATTCCCCTTCGCTGAATCAGGCCTGAGAAAACGCGGTGACGGACCTGGGTGGTCGCGATGAGTTCGGGGCGGCTTAAGCCCCCTCTTCCACTCCCCCTTCCCTGCTGGGCTGCTGGTTTGCAAAGCGTTGTGGCCGGACGCTGGCCGGTTTCCGTTGTCCACGAGGCGACACTATCTTGGAAGCTACAGCAGGGTGACCACAGGTCCCCTGGGCATTTTTGGTGTGAAGAACCTGCATTTTTTGTTGACAGTTGCAAATACACGGCACCGGCATTGTGCCAAGTTCAGTGTCAGAAAGTTCCAGGATCTAACTGGCTGGATGATATCAGCCAATTAGAAAGGCCATCGGCATAGGCGCTGTAGCGTGAGTGTCTGAACCAATGAATGGCGACACAGTATATACAGTTAATGGGCATCCTGTAAGCGATAGTGGAGAAGTTCTCCTGCGTTTCAGCGTGTTGAGGCGAATTCATGGTCGTCACTGTGGGGAAAGTTGTGACTCACCCTCTCCAAGCCGTAGTTTTCTGTGATCGGAGAGGAACGAGGAACGTAGGGGAGTCAAGGACGCATAGCCGTAATGTCACACCTAGAGAGAGAGAGGGAGAGAGAGAGAGAGAGAGAGAGACGCCGGGCCGCAGCCTGGCGCAATTTTCGCGCTAGCTCAGCTCTGCTTTTGCTGTGGGCATGTCACAATATGCGAGATCAATTCCACGACTTGTGTTGCTTTTCAGTGAATTTACTTATTTGGATCTCAGATCTGGTTTCAACTTGCATTTGCAAGATGCACAGGTTTTGGAAAGCCAAAAAATATGTGTGAAATCTTATGGGACTTAACTGCTAAGGTCATCAGTCCCTAAGCTTACACACTACTTAACCTAAATTATCCTAAGGACAAACACACACACGCATGCCCGAGGGAGGACTCGAGCCTCCGCCGGTACCAGCCGCACAGTCTATGACTGCAGCGCCCAAGACCGCTCGGCTAATCTCGCGCGGCTTGGATAGCCAATCGCTATTCCATAGGAATCTTCTGTTTAATTAGAGGTTTCCACCATTTGTTGAGAGAACAGCAACCATTTATTGTACATTTGAGCACATCAACATGCATCCCTCTGCGAAACATAACTTGTTATATTTTCAAAAGTAACAGCTCTTTCATTGACCTTGAAGTACTCAATCATTTTTGTCCGAGTTTACAAATAAATATTCACTTTAATTCTGAAGAAAATTAGAGAGAATAAGTCCAGTGTTCAAAAGAATTGATTTGTTTTCACCATTTTTATATTGTCGTACAACAGTTCAGGTCAAGTCACCCTCATTAAATAACAAATGTGACTGATCTCTGTTGCCTAACTGAATTGTTCTCTTACTGTGACGGTGATCCGTTGTTAAGCAGGTGGCGTTATCCAGAGCTATATATTTGTGGTAGGAGGTTTATTTAATTCGTATGACAAACGATTCATGAGATTTGCTCTCATTTACATTCAGTACAGTCTTGTAATCGCAGAGCTTTTTCATTTACTGCGATTAGCAATTTACTGGATGAAGGCAATATAGGGCATGGAGAAATGGGAAGATTTCAGTTATATTACACCATGGTCAGCCAGAGATTCCGAAATCACATACTGGATGGTAAGGCATACCCAGGAGCAAATACAGGCTCAGATCTCAATTTAGTATTGATGAAGAGTATGCCGAAGTTTAAGGGAGTAGTCTGGAAGAATCAAAGAAGTGGGACACGGAAGTACTAAGGAATGACGAAATACGCTTTAAGTTCTCTAAGGTTATACAATCATGAGCATAAATTAAGGATAATGCTGATACATGGTGAAACAACGCTCTGGTGGGCGGTTTGCGGTTTTAAATCACCTCGGCGTATGACCATGCGGTGCATTTGACCTGTGGTCGTCGCAAGGTGGCGCTGGTAGCAGTCCACATACGCAGAGGTGTGTTGTTGCATGTCAGATTCAAATGGCTCTAAGCACTATGGGGCTTAACATCTGAGGTCATCAGTCCCCTAGACTTAGAACTACTTAAACCTAACTAACCTAAGGACATCACACACATCCATGCCCGAGGCAGGATTCGAACCTGCGACCGTAGTAGCAACGCGGTTCCGGACTGAAGCGGCTAGAACCGCTCGGTCACAGCGGACGGCGGTGCATGTCAGAGTACGGTGCGTCGAGTAAGTGTGCAGACGTTTTCAGACGTTCTAATGGTGACTATGTGTTGAAAATGGCTCAAAGAACACATATTGAAGACGTTATGAGGGGTACAATACTAAGGCGACTGGAGGCTGGTCAAACACAGCAGGTCATAGCACGGGCTCTCCGTGTGCCACAAAGTGTGATCTCAAGACTAGAGCAACGATTCCAGCAGACAGGAAACGTGTCCAGGCGCTACAGTACGGGACATCCATAGTGTACAACACCACAAGAAGACGACCGATATCTCACCATCAGTGCCCGCAGACGCCCCGGAGTACTGCAGGTAGCCTTGCTCGGGACTTTACCGCAGCCACTGGAACAGTTGTCTCCAGACACACAGTCTACAGACGACTGAACAGACATGGTTTATTCGCCCGGAGACCTGCAAGGTACATTGCACTGACCCCTGGTTACAGGAGAGTCCGTAAAACTTGGTGTCAAGAACACAATACATGGTCATTGGAACAGTGGTCGCAGGTTATGTTCACGGACGAAGCCAGGTATAGTCTGAACAGTGATTCTCGCCGGGTTTTCATCTGGCGTTAACGAGGAACCAGATACCAACTCCTTAATGACCTTGAAAGGGACCTGTATGGAGGTCGTGGTTTGATGGTGTGTGGTGGGATAATGATTCGTGTACGTACACGCCCTCATGTCTTTGACAGAGGAACTGTAACAGGTCAGGTGTATCGGGATGTCATTTTACACCAGTATGTCCGTATTTCCAGGGGTGCAGTGGGTCCTACCTTCCTCCTGATGGATAATACCGCACGGCCCCACCGAGCTGCCATCGTGGAGGAGTACCTTGAAACAGAAGATATCAGGCGAATGGAGTGGCCTGCCTGTTCTCCAGACCTAAACCTCATCGAGCACGTCTCTGATCCTCACGGGCGATGTATCGCTGCACGTCTTCAAACCCCTAGGACACTTCAGGAGCTCCGACAGGCACTGGTGCAAGAATGGGAGGCTATACACCAGCAGCTGCTCGACCACCTGATACAGAGTATGCCAACCCGTTGTGCCGCCTGTGTACGTGTGCATTGTTATGATATCCCATACTGATGTCGGGGTACATGCGCAGGAAACAGGGGCGTTTTGTAGCACATGTGTTTCGGGACGGTTTTCTCAACTTATCACCAATACTGAGGACTTACAGATCTGTGTCGTGTGTGTTCCCTATGTGCCTATGCTATTAGCGCCAGTTTTGTGTAGTGCCACGTTGTGTGGCACCACATTCTGCAATTATCCTTAATTTATGAGCTTGAGTGTAGATACAGCAACAAGGAATAGCCCAGTAGGCAGTACAGTTGAAGAGGAATGGACAACTCTAAAAAGGGCAATCACAGAAGTTGGAAAGAAAAACATAGGTACAAAGAAACTAAATGCGAAGAAACAGTGAGTAACGGAAGAAATACTTCAGTTGATCGATGAATGAAGGAGGTACAAAAGTATTCAGGGAAAATCAGGAATACAGAAATATAAGTCGCTGAGGAATGAAATAAACAGGAAGTGCAGGGAAGATAAGACGAAATGGCTGCTAGAAAAATGTGAAAAAATCGAAATAGAAATGATTGTCGTAAGGAGTGAAAAAATCGAAACAGAAATGATTGTCGGAAGGACTGACTCAGCGTATAGGAAAGTCAAAATAACCGTCTGTGAAATTAAAAGCAAGGATGGTAAATTAAGAGTGTAACGGAAATTCCACTATTAAATGCAGAGGAGAGAGCAAATACGAGGAAAGAAAACACTGGAGTCCTATACGAGAGGGAAAGAGTTGTCTGATGATGTGACAGAAGAAGAAACAGAATTCGATATAGACGAGATAGAGGATACAGTGTTAGAATCAGAATTTAAAAGACTGGATAGATAACATTCCATTAAAAATTATGTATCCAATTCGGATACATAATTTGAACTATAGCGTTGCTATCTGTTTGCCCTGTACTATTTGTTCTAAAATTATATTTCATTTCCCTAAAAACATTGAAAAGAAAAACATCTTCGCAGCCTATCATCACTATCTCCAGCTTACGTTTTTACTTTTTCGATGTATAGAGATGAAACAGGTCTTTCCTTGGCTGACAGTTGGTACCTGACTTGAGACATACTGTCATTTGTAGTAAGTCTGTGAGACATACGGCCCGTTTTGCAATTGTCTGTAAGTTGTGAAATAGACGCCAGCTTTCGGTGACCGTTTCACGGGTAATTCTTTGCCATTGAGTGTTACATTCCAGGCGTGGTCGCTGCGGAGGGACTAGCTATCTCGAGCACGTTAGATACAATGCGCTGTGCATACTGGAGATGGTAATAAAAACTTTCATCATTATTACGCGTAGCACGCACAGCATTCAGCCTGTCTCTCGTTTAACAAGGGAATGCAAATGTTACTTTTTCTTGCGATACGAACTTGATGCCACAAAAGTGTTATTCAAGCCTTCTCTCGGCTGGCACAAGGGGCTGTGCTGCAGAGTTAGTATATGTTTCGTCGGTCCTGTATCTTGTACCTTGTACTAATTATCAAGAATAACTGAGCTCATAGTACGGCCAAATTACATTTGTAGGTTTATAAGTAACTGGTAATCGCGCGTCTTGCACCTGCATTGCTACTTAATTAACGATCAACATAGTTCATAACATGGACAGGTCTCTATCGACATCCTTGTTTCTCGTGTTCCTTCTTCATAATGCCTTATGTTTTGTCTTCATGTATTTTCTTCGCACTTTTTTAAAATTACAATTCATGCGTAAGGTCTTGTATATTTTACCCACCTAACAATTTGTCACGCCCTATCATTCTTAAAGGTTACAATCTTGACTTTCTGGAACATGTTAAGCTGCGTAAATTGTATGTACGGTAGCTGAATGTATTTTCTTTCACCTTATAAGGTAAGTTGTCACTGTAAGAATCCACGAGACACAGAGGGAATATCTGTTTAGCATAATATCACGGATCAAACATGCAAATCGTCAGTGTATCAGGGCATAACTTGTAGTGATTAAGTTTTTGTTACAGTTCAGTACTCTGGATGCTTCTCAATACAACATAGAGCAGGACCTTACTCATATACATCGGTCTAAATTAATGAGTAATTTCCAGAGTGTTTTCACAACATTAAAGTACATTAAATAACATTAAACATATCATCAGATACACTTTCAATATCTTTGGCATTTGAACTGTGACGATAATCTGCGAAACTACCTTATCCCCTTCACGTGCTTGTCTTTCTCGATTTTTGAGTTTTTGTGGATATTGAAGGTTACTCGTCTGTGTCCGCACCATATCCATACTCGTTGCAGGATTTACTTTATCCATGTAATCTTTTACTATATTAATATTTCTTTCTTCTCTTCTCTCGCCAGTAATATAAATGTGATAGATGTTAATGAGATTGACTGTCCAATAGTTGTTTCGGCAGATACCGTAAGAGATACATTCAAATTTGGTGTCCCCGTAAAAAACATGTAAGGAAGTACAAAATGCCACGTGTTCCTCGCGATAGGCCGACAAATGAACGACACTTTAATTATCGTCGGCCGCGACCCCGGCCGGCCACGCGTTCCCAGATAGTGTCTGCCGACAGCGGCCACGCCCACCGGTCACCCGCCAGCCGGTTGTAATCAAGATGCAGGGACGCGCACAACACTCTCGCACGGCCGGTGTCATGTTCCCTCGAGTCGAGGGCGCCGTTATTCCTGCTTACACCGGCCTGAGACCGCGGCTTGTGCGTCCGTGGAGCGAAATGTGGGCACCGACACAGGCCAGGAAACTGGAAATTACGTGGATAACTCTATCAGAGCCATAACAGTTCTCCTTGAAGCAAGGAATCGTACAACAGATTAACCCACACATTCACAGAAGGCCAACTAAAAAGCAGTTACGTTGGAGAAAGTGTTCCTGTGATAGGAGTATTTATATGCAGCACATGACTGTGTAGAGCTCAGAGTTTGCACCAGTCGTCTACACCTGCCGGCTGATTAAAAAAGAAATAACAGGTTTCAGTTGTTTATTACAGAGAAACTGTGAAATGTAGGAACACATTGCGCGTGTCACTGGATAGAGGAAGGTTCGAAGTTCTGACACAGCCGCTCTGTTGTTTGTTGCAACATGCCGACTACACCACAAGAGAAATCATTTTGTCTGTTGAAATTTGCGCGAGGACAATCCGCTGTTCAAACGTGTATTCCGTTGTAGGTTCATCAAGAAGCTGCCTCTGCGCAACCAGATTTATGACTGACACACAAAATTCTTGAAACCATTTTGCATACGCACAGTTAAGAACACTGGTCGGCCTCGCATGTCTGATGAAAATGCCGAACGTATCTGAGATGCGTTCACATGGAGCCCTCAGAAGTCCGCAAGACGGGCAGGCCTAGAACTTCAGCTTGGTCAAATTATGGTGCGGCGTGTTCTGGAACGACGTCAGCATATGAAGCCTTAAAAGTTGCAGTTACTGCAACAATTGCTTCCGGCGACCATAACAGAAGGTACGAATTTTGCATATCAAATCTTCAGGACATGGCAGAGGACATATTTTCCAAACGACTCATGTTTACTGACGAATCAAAATCCGCCATGCAAGCATTGGGGGTTACAAAATCCTGGCTTCGTTGTCGAACATAAAAGGGACTCACAGAAACTGAATGTGTTTCCTGTCTTTTCTGTTCACAAAGTTCATGGACCTTTTTTTTGCGGAGCAAACTGCGACAGGAGTTTCATACCTCTATTTGCTGCAAAACTGGTTGTTCCCTAAACTTCACGAAGCTTTCAACGACTTCTTTGCATCTTTATGCATGACGGCGCTCCCCCTGAGTTCCATGTTGAGGTACAGAGTTACCTTAACATCATCCCACAACGTTGGATTGGAAAAAGAGGACAATATCTTATTCATCGCTCTGGGCTCCTTGGTCACCAGACTTCACACACTGCGATATTTTTCTGTGGGGATACATAAAAGACAGCCCTTGTCCTACCTATAGCAGGTACTACTTAAGAATAGAGAAACTGTAATGTTGAAGCTGTCGATTCAATAACAGGGGTCCGTTGATTCGTGTGTGGAATGATGTGGACTAAAGTTTCGATATTTCTCGAGCAACGCGTTGTGCTCGTGTTGAGTGTATGGTATTGTGTCTGTGCGAACATAAAACTGTGATCCTCGCTCTATCCAGTGGCATGCGCAATGCGTTTCTATCCTTCGTAGTTCGTCTGTAGTAAACAATTGAAATGTGTTCTTTCTTTTTGAATCACACTGTATGTCTATAACCTACAAGCGACCATAATGTGGCTGGCAACGAACGCTCCTTCTAAGAATACTGTAATTTCCGTACTTCCATGTTCCATTCCCCAACTGTACACGGGGAGAAAGACCGTTGACAACTCCCCTGTCACCTCTAATTTATCTGATTTTGTCGTCGTCGTCATTTTGCGAGATGTACAGTATCCGATCAGAACAATTGTTGGTAAGGCGGGTGCCAGGTTGAAATTCATTGGGAGAGTCCTTAGAAAATGTAGTCCATCTACAAAGGAGGTGGCTTACAAAACACTCGTTCGACCTATACTTGAGTATTGCTCATCAGTGTGGGATCCGTACCAGGTCGGGTCGACTGAGGAGATAGAGAAGATCCAAAGAAGAGCGGCGCGTTTCGTCACAGGGTTATTTGGTAAGCGTGATAGCGTTACGGAGATGTTTAGCAAACTCAAGTGCCAGACTCTGCAAGAGAGGCGCTCTGCATCGCTGTGTAGCTTGCTGTCCAGGTTTCGAGAGGGTGGTGCGTTTCTGGATGAGGTATCGAATATATTGCTTCCCCCTATTTATACCTCCCGAGGAGATCACGAATGTAAAATTAGAGAGATTCGAGCGCGCACAGAGGCTTTCCGGCAGTCGTTCTTCCCGCGAACCATACGCGACTGGAACATGAAAGGGAGGTAATGACAGTTGCACGTAAAGTGCCCTCCATTGGGTGGCTTGCGGAGTATAAATGTAGATGTAGAATGTAGATGTAGATGTAGAACATTCTGGACGCCTCTGCGCAATGTGGAGTTGACCACTAGATGTCAAGAGAGGCGACCCGACAGTACAAAAGGACGCGGGGAGTATTGTGTTGTCAGTAGCGAAGCAGTAACAGGAGAATGAGTCTGTCAGAAGACCTCAGCACCTTCGAACGTAGACTAGTCATCGGATGTCACTTGAGCAACAGCTCCATCAGGAACATTACAACCATTCTAAAAGTGCCCGAGCCGACTGTTGGTGATAAGACTGCGAAGTGGAAAGTCGAAGGAATAACCACAGCAAAACGAAGGCCAAGCGTAGATTCGTGTATTGACAGACGGGGACCGTCGAGCACTACCGTGGGTGGTCGTAAAAAATCGCATGAGGTTGGGGGGAGGGATCCTTCGTGAGCTCCAGAGTGCTGCCGCCAGTTGAGCTAGCACAATAACTGTGAACAGAGAGTTACAAAGAGTGGGAGCGGCTTCTAATAACCTACACATTTCTGTAGTCAATGTCAAGCAACCCTTGAGGTGATTTAAAGAACTACGGCACTTGACAGGAATGGAAATGAATGATTTGGAGAGATGAATCTCGCTACAATCTGTGGTAATCCGACGGAAGGGTTTGAGTTTGTCGATTTTCTGGCGAACATTACCTGCCATCATTTGTAATGCCTATGGTGAAGTACATAGGCCGCGGTGTTAAGGTATGGGGCTGCTTTTCGTGATTAGACAGTGGTCCCCGTATTCTGCTGAAGGAAACGCGAATGTGGAATAACAAATACATATTTTACTGCATTGTTTACTGTGCACAGTAGAGCAACGATTCGGAGACGATGACTGTAGCAGCACGACAATGAAACCGTGATAAAACAGCATCTATGAACCAATATTTTCTAGACGATAACATTCCTGAAGAGGAGCGCCCTGCCCAGAGTCCCGACCTGAATCCAATGGAACACTTTTGGGATGAGTTAGAACTCCGACTCTCCTGCAGACCCCAGCGTCCATCATCACTACTATTTCTAGTTGCAACTCTTGAGGAAGAATGGGCTGTCACGTGCCCACAGACATTCATACTGCTCTTCGAAAGCGTCCCCAGCAGAGTTCAAGCTATTATAAAGGCAAAGGTTGGACACAACCCATATTAATGTCCACACTTTTGATCAGTTGGTGTATGTTGGCCTGATCAGTTGGTGTATGTTGGCTGACTCTTTTGCAGACTGTACGCTGTCGGAACTTCAGCGGTAAGCCCGTCCGTGATGTCTGTGGAACAGGGTACGTTAATACACTGAGGTGAGAAAAGTCACGGATATCTCCTAATATCGTGTCGGGCCTCCTTTTGTCAAGCGTAGAGCAGCATATGCTGAAAAAGTCGTGTGATAAATGTTCGATAGGATTCATGTCGGGCGATATGGGTGGTCAAATCATTCTCGAATTGTCCAGAACTTTCTTCAGACCAATCGCGAACGATTGTGGCACGGTGATAAGGCACATTTTCATCCATAAAAATTCCATCGTTGTTTGGAACATGGTATCCATGAATGGCTGCAAATGGTCTCCTAGCAGCCGAACATAACCATTTCCACACAATGATCGGTTCAACGGGACCATAAGACCCAGTCCATTCCATGTAAACACAGCCCACACCATTATGGAACAACCAGCAGCTTGCACTGTGACTTGTTAACAACTTGGACGCTTGGCTTAGTTAGGTCTGCGCCACACTCAAATCCTACCGTCAGCTCTTACCAACTAAAATCGGGACTCATCTAACCAGGCCACGGTTTTCCAGTCGTTTGGGATCCAACTGATGTCACGTGCCCTGCAGAGGCGCTACAGGCGGTGTTTTGCTGTTAGCAGACACGCTCGCTTCTGTCGTTTGTTGCCATAGCCCATTAATGCCAAATGTCGCCGCACATCCTAGCGGATACGTTCGCAGTACGTCTTACATTGATTTCTGCGGTTACTTCATGCAGAGTTGTTTGTCTGTTAGTACTGACAACTCTATGCAAACGCCGCTGCTCTCGGTCGTTAAGTGAAGGCCGTCGGCCCCTGTGTTGTTCGTGGTGCGAGTTAAGGCCTGAAATTTGGTATTCTCAGCATATTCTTGAAACAGTAGATCACGGAATATTGAATTCCCAAACGATTACCGAAATGGATTGATCCATGCGTCAAGCTCCAGCTACCATCCGACGTTCAAAGCCCATTAATTCCCGTCGTTCGGCCATAATCACGTCGGGATCCTCTTCACAAGAACCGCCTGAATAGAAATGGCAGTTTGGCCAATGCATTGCCGTTTTGTAGGTTGTGCACGCGATACTACCTCCATCTGTATATGTGGATGTCGCTACCCCACGACTTGTGTCACCTCAGTGTACTCCATCTGTAATCAACGAGAAGAGCGTCGAAGAGACCTGCGAGTAGAGCGAAGCGTGGCTTCTATGAAGCGTCCATGGCGGTGCTTCGATCGCAGCGTGAAGCTGAGTATTGAGCAGTGTATTAGATTTGGCTTGGAAATGGAAGCCAGCATAATAGTAAACTAGTCACGTAAACTTTTCTATTTAAAATAATTCTCATTTATTTTGCGTCTCAGTTTCTGTTTATTTCGCACTGTGGTCACGAAAACTAACTGATGTGCAAATAACAATGTATTACTTTTGAAAATATTATTAGAACTTGTCAGCACTTGCCTTCGTAAATGCGATTATTATATTCTTCTTGATGTGTGAGGGTATTTCACATGTATTATTCATACTAAAGGTAACTATTTTTTTAATAGTATGTTCTCCTTCACCCAGAAAGTATATACCGGTTGATCAAAAAGTCAGTATAAATTTGAAAACTTAATAAATCACGGAATAATGTGGATAGAGAGGTAAAAATTGACGCACATGCTTGGAATGATATGGGGATTTATTAGAACACACACGAAAACCACCCCATGTTGCTAGACGTGTGAAAGATCTCTTGCGCGCGTCGTTTGGTGATGATCGTGTGCTCAGCCGCCACTTTCGTCATGCTTGGCCTCCCAGGTCCCCAGACCTCAGTCCGTGCGATTATTGGCTTTGGGGTTACCTGAAGTCGCAAGTGTATCGCGATCGACCGACATCTCTAGGGATGCTGAAAGACCACATCCGACGCCAATGCCTCACCATAACTCCGGACATGCTTTACAATGCTGTTCACAACATTATTCCTCGACTACAGCTATTGTTGAGGAATGATGGTGGACATATTGAGCATTTCCTGTAAAGAACATCATCTTTGCTTTGCCTTACTTTGTTGTGCTAATTATTGCTATTCTGATCAGATGAAGCGCCATCTGTCGGACATTTTTTGAACGTTTGTATTTCTTTGGTTCTAATAAAGCCCCATGTCATTCCAAGCATGTGTGTCAATTTGTACCTCTCTATCTAAATTTTGCGTGATTTATTCAGTTTTCAAATTTATACTCACTTTTTGATCACCCAGTATAACAAGTGGAGTGAGAAGGGAGCAAATATTGCCGGTGCAAGGTACTCTATGCTACATTCAGTGGTGGCTGGCGGAGTATGAAAGTCAATATATCTCTCTGACACACACACACACACACACACACACACACACACACACACACACAGAGAGAGAGAGAAAGAGAGAGAACTCACAGTGAAATTGAGTGAGAGAGAGAGCGCGAGAGGGAGAAGAGAGGAGCGAAACAATGGAGATGGAGATGGCGAAGCGTTTACAGCTATGAATGAAAGGCGCTGTCAGACAGCGGCTGGGCGTGTGAGGAGCTGTGCTGGGAAGCTCGCAGTTAATTTTGACAACGCCGGAGCGGAGCGGCTGTGCGTGTTGCGTTCGCCCCGGACGCCCGGGGCCGCGCGCTAAATCACCCGCCAGACCGGCCGGCCAGCTGAGCGCGGCTCTCTGCGCCCGTCGACCCTCCCACCCTCCTCGCTGGCTGACCTCTGACCCGCCCGCTCCCTCCCAACTCCCGCGCCGGCGAGCCTGCCGGTTCGGACCTTCTGTTCCAATCCGAACGCCGAGCAACAGCTCCATAGGCCACGCCGTCGTGTCTTCGACTGGCTCCACGTCAACTCAACTCCTCTCTTCATCAGTGGCATGTTAGGACGACTGTTGTCATTATGTAATGTAACTGCACCATTCAGTACGGCAAATTATCTCTGAGTAGCCCACAACACACTTCTAAGTATGAAACATAACAATTACACCGTTTCACACTTACAAATCTTTTAATCTGCTACTAGTATTTTCCCAGCGTTGCTTGGATCTCCACACTTGCAATCCGTCCTCTAACACCATGCACTTTGCTTCAACTTTCCAATCCGTATACCTTCTTCCACATATATCATCCACTAGCTAATCAAATTCCTTCTTCAACTTCGTCGAATATCACCGAGCCGGCCGGTGTGACCGAGCGGTTCTAGGCGCTTCGGTCTGGGCCCGCGCGACCGCTACGGTCGCAGGTTCGAATCCTGCCTCGGGCATGGATGTGTGTGATGTCCATAGGTTAGTTAGGTTTAAGTAGTTCTAACTTCTAGGGGACTGATGACCTGAGATGTTAAGTCCCACAGTGCTCAGAACCATTTGAACCATTTTGAATATCACCGACAATCTTACACTGTAACAAGGAAACATCACAAATTTCAATTTGAAGCCATTTTGACTATTTTTCGACCGTGATTTCTCAGTAAATGTGTAAAGGTTTTTTTAAATTACCGTTATCAGTCACAAACTTTGTTGACTATTGTATTACTTATTTATTTAGCGACATGTTTCGAGGGAATACTCATCTTCCAGCTAAATGGCATTACAAAAACAGTTTTACAATAAGGTCATTCTGATGTTACTTAGTCTTTACACAAATGCTGTCGTTATCCAGTGGAAGAAGAGAAAACTTACTAAGAGGCGATGTCAGTTTGGAAGCTGGACTGCAAACATCGCCTCTTACTAAGTTTTCTCTTCTTCCACAGGATAACCACAGCAGTTATGTAAAGATATGTAACATCATTATGACCTTATTGTAAAATTGTTTTTGTAATGCCATTTAGCTGGAAGATGAGGTATTCCCTCGAAACATGTGGCTAAATAAATAAGTAATACAATCGTTAACAAAGATTGTGACTGGTAGCGGTAATTTAAAAAATCTTTACATATCACCAATTTGGCTTCATATTTTAAGAAAATGAAAGAAACCAGCAAGATACCAGTCCCAGCAATCGATCCTGTGCGAAAATTTGAGCCATAATTCTGATAGTAGGCAGTTAACTTTCTAAAAGTACAGGTGTTACGCTTTCGCCTGCACCGCTTGTTTGTGACGAGCTGCACCTCACTGCAGCCGTTTCATGCTCGAGCGCGAAGTACTGTACAATGGAGTGAGTAAGATGTTTACGACACATTATGTTGACAGTGGTAACATGCTTTCTCCATTGTGTTATAACGTATACGGTTTTTATACTGTAAGCCGGCCGCTGTGACCGAGCGGTTCTAGGCGCATCAGTCGGGAACCGCGCTGCTGCTAAGGTCGCAGTTTCGAATCCTGCCGCGGGCATGGATGTGTGTGATGTCCTTAGGTTAGTTAGGTTTAAGTAGTTCTAAGACCTAGGGGACTGATGACCTCCGATGTTAAGTACCATAGTGCTTAGAGCCATTTTTTTTATACTGTAGCTGGTGTCAGAGATTTCTTTGCTTTGAACATTTTTATGATGCGAGAGACAAATGTAGTGTAAATGAACGAAACGAATGAATGTGTCATTAAAGAAATATCGTAGCGCTATTTAATCATCAACACCGATGTTGTACGTTATTTTCATTGGATTTTAAAGCTGGAACTGTTAAAATGGACTACCTTGGCAAGAGACCCGCTATTCTTCAGCGTGATTGGAAAGATTAAGAGGGCGTGCAGCCGCTAGAGGGTTCCAAATTGTAGCGTGTAACACGGCAATGAGTAACGTAACAACGTCGGTCCGTCAGCAACAGCGCGCTGCAATCGAGTTTCGGATTCGGAGAGGTCTTTCACACATGGAACAACCTTTCCTTCAGCATGACAAGGCAGACCACACACGAACACTGCGACATCTACAACTATCCGACGCCTTGGGTTCACTGTCATCCTCCATACAGCCCCGATTTCGCTCCATCCGATTTTCATCTATTTCCAAAACTTAAAGAACTCATTCGAGCACCTGACTTTGGTAGCGTGAAGCGGTGTAAGTAGACGTGAGATTGTGGCTCGGCCAACTAAGTCGAACATTTTACAGCGATGATATCAACAAACTGGTCTCTCGTTGGGAGAAATGTTTTCGGTGCTAGGATGATTACGTCAAGAAATAAATATGTAGACATGAAGAATAAGGATGTAGAATGTTAATATTCGTTTGATTTTAAAAGTTTAAGAGTTTTCACACAAAAATTTCGGAGGCAGTACCTTTCAACACGCTATCGTAAATTGTAAATTCAAAAGCATTCACTTCAATTCATAGTAATTCTTCAGTTCTTTAGATTTATTCATTTCGATTTTGAGGCATTGTAAGCTGTAGTACATACGAGAATATTGTTAAAATAATATTGAACATGTATGTGCCTGAGGTTGACATTAATTACGTAATCGTATTACCTACTATTCTTCGCGTAAAATAGCATGTGTTGTTGAACAAGATTTCAAAACGTGTTGGGCAGAAGTGTCCACCTTCCTCTTTCTTAGCGTTCAACATCTGGCGAATAGGAGGGCTCTGGTTGTCCGCCCCTCTGTACAGTACTTCGCGCACGGACGTTATGCGGCTGCAGTGGCGTGGAGCGAGTGACAAACAGCCAGTAAACGCGAAAGTTTAAAAGCTGTTCTTTGAGGAGGACAGAACTGCGTTGTGTCAGAATTATTGCACATATTTTCGCATGGGTTCGATTGTTAGGGCTGATATGTTGCTAGTGTGTTTTTGTTCTCCTTAAAATAAAAAGGCCTTGTTGGTGACGCTTCCTTTTAAGGGCGGACGTTTATTTTCTTCTCAAATCTCAAGTCTAAGGCCATTGTGCACGGCAGTACCAGCATAGCCTTCCTTCACTTTACATTCTTGTGCCACTCGAATAATACTACCATAACAAATTATAGAACGTTTGCAGGACGTGTGTTGACGGTATTGGACGGAGCTGTAGAGACAGACAGTTGTTGGGAAAGAAGGATATTGGAATATGTACAACCAAATTGAGGACGCTGGGTGTAAATGCGATTCTGCGACCTTATCAGGGGAGAAGAAATCGTGGCGAACCGTAGTAAACCAGTCAGAAAACTGATGGAAAAAAATCTCTCAACAGATGGCGTCTTCATCCAGAAATCGGCGCTGGCATTACACCTATACAGCCTTTACCTATTTCTACACTGTTCCATCTTTCGTGATGACTCTTTCGTCGGCAGAATGTTAAATCCTAATCTTACAGGGTGTTTCAAAAATGACCGGTATATTTGAAACGGCAATAAAAACTAAACGAGCAGCGATAGAAATACACCGTTTGTTGCAATATGCTTGGGACAACAGTACATTTTCAGGCAGACAAACTTTCGAAATTACAGTAGTTACAATTTTCAACAACAGATGGCGCTGCGGTCTGGGAAACTCTATAGTACGATATTTTCCACATATCCACCATGCGTAGCAATAATATGGCGTAGTCTCTGAATGAAATTACCCGGAACCTTTGACAACGTGTCTGGCGGAATGGCTTCACATGCAGATGAGATGTACTGCTTCAGCTGTTCAATTGTTTCTGGATTCTGGCGGTACACCTGATCTTTCAAGTGTCCCCACAGAAAGAAGTCACAGGGGTTCGTGTCTGGCGAATAGGAAGGCCAATCCACGCCGCCTCCTGTATGTTTCGGATAGCCCAAAGCAATCACACGATCATCGAAATATTCATTCAGGAAATTAAAGACGTCGGCTGTGCGATGTGGCCGGGCACCATCTTGCATAAACCACGAGGTGTTCGCAGTGTCGTCTAAGGCAGTTTGTACCGCCACAATTCACGAAGAATGTCCAGATGGCGTGATGCAGTAATCGTTTCGGATCTGAAAAATGGGCCAATGATTCCTTTGCAAGAAATGGCGTCCCAGACCAGTACTTTTTGAGGATGCAGGGACGATGGGACTGCAACATGGGGCTTTTCGGTTCCCCATATGCGCCAGTTCTGTTTATTGACGAAGCCGTCCAGGTAAAAATAAGCTTCGTCAGTAAACCAAATGCTGCCCACATGCATATCGCCGTCATCAATCCTGTGCACTATATCGTTAGCGAATGTCTCTCGTGGAGCAATGGTAGCGGCGCTGAGGGGTTGCCGCGTTTGAATTTTGTATGGATAGAGGTGTAAACTCTGGCGCATGAGACGATACGTGGACGTTGGCGTCATTTGGACCGCAGCTGCAACACGGCGAACGGAAACCCGTGGCCGCTGTTGGACCACCTGCTGCACTAGCTGCGCGTTGCCCTCTGTGGTTGCCGTACGCGGTCGCCCTACCTTTCCAGCACGTTCATCCGTCACGTTCCCAGTCCATTGAAATTTTTCAAACAGATCCTTTATTGTATCGCTTTTCGGTCCTTTGGTTACATTAAACCTCCATTGAAAACTTCGTCTTGTTGCAACAACACTGCGTTCTAGGCGGTGGAATTCCAACACCAGAAAAATCCTCTGTTCTAAGGAATAAACCATGTTGTCTACAGCACACTTGCGCGTTGTGAACAGCACACGCTTACAGCAGAAAGACGACGTACAGAATGGCGCACACACAGACTGCGTTGTCTTCTACGAGTATATCTTTCACAGCACTTGCAGCGCCATCTGTTGTTGAAAATTGTAACTACTATAATTTCGAAAGTTTGTCCGCCTGAAAATGTACTGTTGTCCCAAGCATATTGCAACAAACGGTGTATTTCTATCGCTGCTCGTTTAGTTTTTATTGCCGTTTCAAATATACCGGTCATTTTTGAAACACCCTGTATATGTTTCCTGCAATCCAGCTGTCGCACAGTCCACTGTCGCTGTGATTATACGGTTGCACCGGAACAACAAGCTAGCAAGCGTAGTAAAAGTGGATGCTCCTGAAGAGGACATTCTTACTAGATTGACATTAATGAAGACATTATGATTCACCAGTAGCAACGACTTACGAACATTCAGATGGGCTGTACTGTGGCGTGTGCTCATGATAAAAAGTGAATCCTGAAATAAGGTTTCATTATCTCTTTCTACTATCGCTCAAAATACAATAACGCTTGTAAATATAACGACATCGTAATAACACCCTGATTGAGAGCATGGTTCCCGAGTAACGCAGTTGTCATTTTCTCAGTTAATGTGACTCTGTTATAACTATCTCTCGGCGGCAACACCGTTAAGATAATATGACGAAGGCTACTCCCATCACTATCGTACCAAGGACGACAACGTGGTGTTCCCATGACACACTGACGGCCACTCTTAGCCTTGGCAGATCTTGATATCTCGGTAACTTGCCCTGAGAACATTACCTGTTGAACGTCGTTAATTAGCAGTACTTTCCTGTGAATATTAGGGGGATGAAAACATGATGCAGCTCCCTGACAAATTAGAAAAAATTCAATATCGAACGTAAAATGTACGTCAGAAGAGTAGGCAACAAATTTTATCTGTAGTACTGCTGTGTGACACATTAAACTATAGCGCTGCATTAAATTATATCATATATACAACATGTATGCTATCTAACATTTCATATCACTTTGTTGTCTACTGCCCGACTTTCAAAACAGAATCCACAAATGGCCTTGCTCCGGACACACAGTATCTAACAAAAGAAATGTGAAGCATTCAGAAGCCATGGTCGAATGTAAATGTAACTTTGGGGGGCGGGGCGGAGGGGATATGTAATTGGTTAGAGATGTAGATCTGTGTGACAGGGACAACGACCGCCGGAGCGCAGTAATGTTTAATTAACTTTTCATAACCGGAATTAACAGTCATGTGAAATTTCTTGAAAGACATCATGTTTACGCCAGTGACTGCTAAGCTTTTTATTTCCACTATTGCAATTTCGGCCTTAGGCTCTCATCAAGTGCAGATGTTATGGCTTTAAGCCATGTCTACTTTATACAAGCTGACACATTTATATGTCGTTGTCATTTGCTGTTATATACATTCGCACTACTTAGCAGCGTTACGAATGTATATAACAGCAAATGACAACGACATATAAGCTTGTATAAAGTAGACATGGCTTAAAGCCAAAACATCTGCACTTGATAATGGCCTGAGGCCGAAATTGCAATAGTGGAACTAAAAAGTTTAACAGTTACGGGAACAGACAACATTCCCTTAGAACTACTGACAGCCTTGGGAGAGCCAGTCCTGACAAAACTCTACCATCTCGTGAGCAAGATGTATGAGACAGGTGAAATACCCTCAGACTTCAAGAAGAATGTAATAATTCCAATCCCAAAGAAAGCAGGTGTTGACAGATGTGAAAATTACCGAACTATCAGTTTAATAAGCCACTGTTGCAAAATACTAACGCGAATTCTTTACAGACGAATGGAAAAACTAGTGGAAGCCGACCCTGGGGAAGATCAGTTTGGATTCCGTAACAATATTGGAACACGTGAGGCAATACTGATCCTACGACTTATCTTAGAAGAAAGATTAAGGAAAGGCAAACCTACGTTTCTAGCATTTGTAGACTTAGAGAATGCTTTTGACAGTGTTGACTGGAATACTCTCTTTCAAATTCTAAAGGTGGCAGGGGTAAAATACAGAGAGCGAGAGGCTATTTACAATTTGTACAGAAACCAGATGGCAGTTATAAGAGTCGAGGGACGTGAAAGGGAAGCAGTGGTTGGGAAGGGAGTGAGACAGGGTTATAGCCTCTCCCCGATGTTATTCAATCTGTATATTGAGCAAGCAGTGAAAGAAACAAAAGAAAAATTCGGAGTAGGAATTAAAACCCCATGGAGAAGAAATAAAAACTTTGAGGTTCGCCGATGACATTGTAATTCTGTCAGAGACAGCAAAGGACTTGGAAGAGCAGTTGAACGGAATGGACAGTGTCTTGAAGGGAGGATATAAGATGAACATCAACAAAAGCAAAACGAGGATAATGGAATGTAGTCGAATTAATTCGGGTGATGCTGAGGGAATTAGATTAGGAAATGAGACACTTAAACTAGTAAATGAGTTTTGCTATTTGGGGAGCAAAATAACTGATGATGGTCGAAGTAGAGAGGATATAAAATGTAGACTGACAATGGCAAGGAAATCGTTTCTGAAGAAGAGAAATTTGTTAACATCAAGTATAGATTTAAGTGTCAGGAAGTCGTTTTTGAAAGTATTTGTATGGAGTGTAGCCATGTATGAAGGTAAAAACATGGACGATAAATAGTTTAGACAAGAAGAGAATAGAAGCTTTCGAAATGTGGTGCTACAGAAGAATGCTGAAGATTAGATGGGTAGATCACATAACTAATGAGGAGGTATTGAATAGGATTTTGGAGAAGAGTGGTTTGTGGCACAACTTGACTAGAAGAGGGGATCGGTTGGTAGGACATGTTCTGAGGCATCTAGGGATCACCAATTTAGTATTGGAGGGCAGCGTTTACTGGCGTAAACGTGATGTCTTTCAAGAAATGCAGTAATGTTTTTCATGTTTAGTGTTCTTACCAACCCTGGTAGCGTATATAAGGGGCGTTAACAGCGTAAGATGGTGAGTGGTCACTGTGAAGGATATGCAGAAGCCAAGTACTCGTGGGAGACAGCGTTACCAGCGTGACACAGTCTGAAAGGGGCTCAATTGTTGGTCTCCATTTGGCCAACTGGTCCAACGGTGCAATATCCAGATTTGTAGCGGACTGAGGTGTGACAGTGGCCCGGTATTAAACTGCATGGGAATGTGAGGGCAGGCGTGCCCATCGTCAAGGTTCCGGTCGACTGCGACTCACCACCAGAAGGGAGTACTGCCGTATTCTGCCTCAAGCACGTCGTAATCCCTTTTCGTCTGCACCTACCATCCGAGATAATGGACTCCCTGCATCATTCTGTTTCATCCCGCACCATTGGTCGCAAACTAACAGCAGCTGGACCAGGGAATAACCGTCCCGTGAGTTGGTTACAGTTAACAGCACTGCACAAAAAAAATAAAAAAATGTTCAAATGTGTGTGAAATCTTATGGAACTTAACTGCTAAGGTCATCAGTTCCTAAGCTTACACACTACTTAACCTAAAGTATCCTAAGGACAAACACACACACCCATGCCCGAGGGAGGACTCGAACCTCCTCCGGGACCAGCCGCACAGGCCATGACTGCAGCGCCTGAGACCGCTCGGCTAATCCCGCGCGGCACCTGCACAAACGGTTGCGGTGGAGTGGTGCTGCGACCAGGAAACATGGTCTGCTGATGAGTGGCGTCGCACTGCGTTCAACGATGAATCGCTATTCGGCCCTAACCCGGATGACCAACGTCGACGTGTATGGCAACTTGGGAGAAGTCCCATTCTTCCACTGTTTCGGAGAGGCAGAGTGGTATTAGTCGTGGCGTCGTGGTGTGGGAAGCCATCGTTTATGACTCCAAGTCACAACTGGAAGTTACTGAGGGAACTTTGACGGTACAGAGGCAAGTGTTACCTCTCAAGTGACAGTTTCGTAGTGCCATTTTTCAGCAGGACAACGCTCGTCCACACACGGCAGTTGTTCCTGTGAACTGTGTCTGTCTGATAATCAGGTGCTGCAGTGACCAGCAAGATCCCCAGATCTGTGTCCGATAGAACTTGTGTGGGAGCAGCGTGGGCGTCAACTCCGGTTCAGTGCCAGTACCCGAGATATCGAGGAGCAGTTAAAAGGTTGTGGGCCACTTGTCTTACGATAGGATACAACGGGTTTGTGACAGCGAGATCAACTTGAAGGCCATATTATAAAACGATAAGTGGACGTATATGAAGATGAGATGGGAGCTATGATACTGCGAGAAGAATTAGACAGAACTCTGAAAGATCTAAGTCGAAACAAGACCCCAGGAATAGACGATGTTCCTTCAGAACTACTGATAGCCTTGGGAGAGACAGCCGTGACAAAACTCTTCTATCTGGGGTTCCAGATGTACGAGACAGGCGAAATACCCTCTGACTTCAAGAAGGACGTACTATATTTCTAATTCCAAAGAAAGGAGTTGATGACAGGTGTGAAAATTACCGAGGTATCAGTTTCATAAGTCATGATTCCAAAATAATAACACGAATTTTTTGCAGAAGAATGGCAGAACTGGTAGAAGCTGACCTCGAGGAAGATGAGTTTGGATTTCGGAGAAATGTAGAAACACGCGAGGCAATACGACTTATCTTACAAGATAGCTTGAGGAGAGGCAAAGTTTCATTTATAGTATGTGAAGACTTAGACAAAGCTTTTGACAGTATTAACTGGAATAATCTCTTTGAAGTTCTGAAGGTAGCGGGAATAAAATACAGGGAGCGAAAGGCTGTTTGCAACTTGTCCATAAACGAGACGGCAGCTGTGAGTCGAGCGGCGTGAAAGGGAAGCATTGTTTAGGAATGAAACAGGATTGTAGCGTATCCCGAAATTTATTCGATGTATATACTGAGCAAGCAGTAAAGGAAACCAAAGAAAAATTATATGACGTAATTAAAGTTCAGGGAGAAGAAATAAAAACCTCGAGGTTAGCCGATGACATTGTATTTCTGTTAGAGACAACAAATGGATGAAAGAGCAGTTGAACGGAATGGAAAGTGTCTTGAAAGGAGGATAAGATAAACATCAATAAAAGAAAAACAAAGATAATGGGATGTAGTTGAATTAAACAAGATAATTTAAAGGGAATTAAACCAGGAAACGAGACACTTACAGTAAAAAAATGGTTCACATGACTCAACTGCTGAGGTCATTAGTCCCCTAGAACTTAGAACTAGTGAAACCTAACTAACCTAAGGACATCACAAACATCCATGCCCGAGGCAGGATTCGAACCTGCGACCGTAGCGGTCTTGCGGTTCCAGACTGCAGCGCCTTTAACCGCACGGCCACTTCGGCCGGCACACTTATAGTAGTAGATGGGTTTTGTTAGTTGGACAGCAAAGTAACTAATGATGGCCAAAGGAGACAGGATATAAAATATAGTTTGCCAATGGCATTCTCTGAAGAAGAGAAATTTTTAAGACTGAATATACATTTAAGTGTTAGGAAATCTTTTTCTGAAGGTATTTGTCTGGTGTGTAGTCATGTGTGGAAGTGAAACATGGACGGTAAACAGTTTAGACAAGAAGAGGATAGAAGCTTTCCAAATGTGGTACTACAGAAGAATGTTGAAGATTAGAGGATAGGTCACATAACTAATCGGGTAGTACTGAATAAAATTGGAGATACAAGAAATTTGTGGCACAGCTTGACCAAAAGAAGGGATCGGTTGACAGCACATTCTGAGACATCAGGAGATCACCAGTTTTTAGTGTTGGAAGGAAGTGTGTGTGTGTGTGTGTGTGTGTGTGTGTGTGTGTGTGTGTGTGTGTGTGTGTGTGTCGGGGTGGGGGAGTGCGGGTGGGAGGAGAGTGGGGATAAAAATTGTAGAGGGAGACCAAGAGATGAATACAGTAAGCTGATTCAGAAGGATGTAGGTTGCAGTAGTTATTCGGAGATGAAGAGTCTCGTACAGGATAGACTAACCTGGAGAGCTGCATCAAACAAGTCTTCAGACTGAAGACAACCACAACAACATGACACCCTTCGCAACCGAATAAGTACATACATCCAGGCCACACACTGGACTCGCATTCGGGAGGACGTCGGTTCAATCCCGCGTCGGGCCATCCTGATTTCGGTTTTCCGTGATTCCCCTACATCGATCCAGGCGAATGCCGCGATGGTTCCTTTGCAAGGGCATGGCCGACTTCCCTCTCCGTCCTCCCCTAATCCGATGAGACCGATAACCTCTCTGTCTGGTTCAAATGGCTCTGAGCACTATGGGACTTAACATCTCAGGTCATCAGTCCCCTAGAACTTAGAACTAATTAAACCTAACTAACCTAAGGACATCACACACATCCATGCCCGAAGCAGGATTCGAACCTGCGACCGTAGCGGTCGCGCGGTTCCAGACTGTAGCACCTAGAACCGCTCGGCCACTTCGGCCGGCTCCCCCACAACAACCCAAGTCGTCCAGGCCAGAGGGTATAGAGCTCCACGCCGATAAGTGGTCTCATATTACCTAGACTTTTTGTAAATTTGACTCGATTTTGTAATCACTGAAATAACATTACATACCGTCTCAACCCGTGAAGCTTCATTTTGCAGTTTCCTTCTGTTGTGTACATAGTTCCGCGTAGTCAGCGCGCCCCGCTAAGCACAACAGCGCAGGCGCAGCGCTCGTCCGTCTCCGCACTACGAGATGGCGCTGCCATTGAGACAGACCAAATTCTGCTTCCGCCGATCCGCGTATTAATATGTAACGCAGCCAATGAGATTGCTGCTAACGTAGAACCTTCTCTCCTCGCGGATCACACTCGCGCAGTGATACCTGAACGCACGAGGTATTATAACGAGTGACAGACCTCCGATTAGTCAGTCTGCATTTGTCTGCACCAGTCTGTACCCGTCTGCATTAGTATGTACCAGTCTATAGTCAAGTTTCAGTCTGCGCCTAATAAGATTATCATATTCCTGTACATAGCCATGAAGAGAAATGTATAGACACTTTGTCAAGTATCAGAGATATGTGAGAATAAGATTAATGTATCAAGACCAAAGGAACTTCAGACTGTCAATTGTAAATAGCATCCAGAATCAAGTTAAGTAAGGTTCATGCTTGTTATTATTTTAATAAATGTGTGTGAAAATTAATCAAGTTCTGTTTAAAGTTGGTCACCGTCAATCTGCTACTCTAAGCGTGCAAGTGACATTTCTATCGTCTGACCTAACAGCAGAAGATAAACACGCCACGATAAGACCACGAGACATATTGCTGACACTCGCCTACTTCGTTAGAGCGACAAGTCAAATAATCTGATGGTGTGTGTACCGAAGGTCTTACAGTACGCACACCACACCTTCTCTCTGGGTGCTTCACTTCTTTTGTCAGACACTGTAGTTTCGTGGACATATTTCTGTCCGTGAAGACCTTAGTACTGTGGTGTATATTATGCTCCGAATAACCAATCAGTTATTACAAAGCTCTTTATGACGAACACTGTTGGCGGGTCCACTCTGCGAAGGGCCCGCTGGCTTAATTTGGCCGCTCGGGGCACCCAGCTGCTAGCACGGCGGGAACAAGTGTATCGGAAGTGTTGCGTGTTGCTGATAAATGATCGGCCGTGCCCTGCACAAGGCGGCGGACAATGCACGGGAGTGCTAAGCAGCGCAGCGTAATGGGCTACATTGTAGATCCGGCGGCCAGATTGCTGAATGGCCGGAGAGGCGGGAATGCAATCTCCCGCGGTCGCAATTAGTGGGAGGGTCAGCAGCGCTGCGGCTCCTCGTATACTCGCACAGCGGTCTACCGTGTCACGGCTATCGCTGTCGGTTGAACCCAGCGAGCCTCCTTAACATCGCAAGCTCTTTACGAGGACGTCACGGGAAATGTTTCTCACGGCTTTTATCTTACGAATACTTTTCTTTTGCTCGCTTCCGTGATTTCTCCAAATAGTTTCAGGCCAATGCCGGCATGGTTCCTTTGAAAGGGCAAGGCATCCTTCTCTAACCCGAGCTTGTGCTCCGTCTCTAATAACCTCGTTGTCGACGGGACGTTAAATACTAGTCTCCTCTTGCTTCCTTTGCTCGCGGGTGTTCACAGGCTGCGGAAGGAAACTGTACGGCCGCGCATAATTAACGTAAAAGCGGGAAAAAACCACTGACGAATTTACTCAAAACTACTAGTAAGCGACACGATATTCAAATCATTGTCATCCCAGTGAATGCCGCTGTCTGCCTGTGATCAGTGTGAGCATTTTGAAAAGACGACTACATAAAACTAAATGAAAATCTAACAAACGTAAAATATAAAAAAATCAGCGAGCCTTACACCCCGGTTTGACTGTAAAGGTACTGCATTACTGCGTCCATAGCGCAGAGTACACGACCACTCTTTCGTGGAAGAATCTACCAATGATGGTAAACATACGTCCAAGATTTAGCAAATGTTTTTATTTCTGTTGTGTGGCCATGTGGCCTTCCTTTAGCTGCAAAAATCAGTTATAGTAAAAAAAAGTCCACAAGGTGCCTTTTTTTCCTTTCAACTTCGTGCATTCGCTTGAAGCCTTGAAAAACGTAAACAAGTCACGCGTTTGTGATCGGAGTTGTATGACATGCATCTAAGCGTTAGTCACCCAGCCTTGGTCGAAATCTAATGCGATATTTAGGCGTCCTGACTGATCAGCCTGTTAGTTATATGCCCGTTTCTTTCATACCATAATTTATTCCCCCTTTTTTCTGTCGTAACGAAACAAGCAACCTGTCTTTCATAGACTGGCACGGACATATCGACGCCGAAGTTTTTGTGGAAATTTCTGATGTAAACATGTCAGTTGCCAAACTGAACTGTTTTTGTGCATCGCACAAAGAAAGAGTGTTTCTATCACGCCTACAAATGCTGAAAAGTGGAGCAACAGCAAGCAGAATGGAAAGGTAGTTGCAGCACCCAAGTTGTCGTCGATGTTTTTACCGATGTAGTGATTGAAGATTACGCCAGTTGAAGATGGACGAAAGTCTGAAAATATACACAAAAAGTGGCTGGTTACAGGATTTATTAAACTAAAACAAAAGTCCACGAAATATGGTGTACGCCATTAGGTTATAGATTCCAACCAATCAAAATAAAGTAGATTATTTCTCACTGGTATAAGGTCTCAAGGAAATGAGAATTTTAAATCTGACATCTGCAGGACGACGGGAACGTATGTTTACGTTCTGGAACTCGTCACATTACCGCGAGTTGTGCTGCATGCCGTATCAGCGTCGGTGGCTAGCGTGCTGCGAGTCTTCTGTTAAAACCCAAGCACCAATAATCATTTGTTATTTATTAAATATCAGTTCTGGAAGGTTCTTGAAATTTCTTATGTCTGGAATAATCGATGTTTGAGTAAATAGCTGCACGCTCCGCCCAGGAAGTCATTTCTGTTTCTGGATGTACGTCGGTATTCGTAATAAACGTGCTTTCGGCACTTTATTATGATTACAACGTGACAATGCTGCAATATTCCCAGTGTCGTTAGTGAGCTTGCTTGCTTTTGCAATTGCCTTCGGACAGCAACACAATTAGTTTGTAATATTTTACGAAGATATTCATGGGATATTTGTAATTTTTCTTTTTCTGAAGTTATTTTTCACTAATTTCGGATTTTACTTTTGCAGAAACTTTGGCATCGAAACAAGTTTTTCCAGCTCTCAAGTGTTATTTCATTACGGTTCTGAGTTAAGTATTTAGGCAAATTCGCGGTCAAAATTCGATAGTTTACCTAGCATTTTCGTTACACAAGGCTCTCGAGTAACTATGTTTGATGTTTCATCTCGTCAGAGTTAGTTTCGTTCCAGTCTACAATGAACTCGTGATTGATAGGACTTTAGGCCACAATCTTCAAATGTTCAAATGTGTTTGAATCCCTAAGGGACTAAACTGCTGAAGTCATCGGTCCCTAGACTTACACACTACTTAAACTAACTTAAGCTAAGAACAACACACACACACACACACACACACACACACACACACACACACACACACGCACACGCACACATGCCCGAGGGAGGACTCGAACCTCCGGCGGGAGGGACGGCGCAATCCGTGACACGGCGCCTCAAACCGCACGGCCACTCCGCGCGGCCCCTAATCTTCCTTCCTCCTTTTTTTAAATTTGGTAGCAGGTACCAAAATGTTTTCCCCCTTCTATTAGCAACGTCGTAAGTATGGTATGCAAGTTTTACAAACCTAGAGTATGGATGTCGTAACAAGAAGGTCTAGAGGAATATAATACCTGTTGCTCCTTCTTTTCCCTTTTTTTCTTTGTATCTCTCTGCTGCATATCTCTTCACATTTGCTCCAATTTGTTACACTGTAGTGTCGGATGCTAAACAAAATGCTTGCTTTTACATAGACTCTGTTGCTGCTATACGGCCACGAGAAAAACAAGACACAGACCTGGCGTGCCAGGTACACGTGCAGTGAAGGTGCTGGTGACCGCTGAACGGACAGTCCGGGGTGCTCAGAGAGCAGGTGCAGGTCCAGCCAGTTTTGCGATGATGACGTTTTACGGAGGCGGCGTGAAAGTTGCATATCTGGTCTTCACGCCGCCCCGACAGTCAATAACGAGGCTGGCTGCTCTCTCTGCAGATTAAGGCAGCCTGCGCGAGATTAATTTTGGCGCCACGCCACCATTCCTGGAACCTGCTGTGAAAAGGACTGCATAAGCTCCCTCAACGAGGTGTAATTGATGTCCAGCATCTCATGTTGCTCAGAGGACAGTGGGCAACGTCGATCTACAGTGTATCAAAGTTACCATCAGTCAGCTGCCGTGCCGCGCCCCGGATAAGTGCTATATACGAGGGTCACTCCAAAAGAAATGCACACTATTTTTTTTAAATCCATCTGTTATTCTACATGTTTGAAAGTTTTACAGTGTGTAGATACATCCTTTAGGAACAATATTTTCATTTCCCCACATAACTTCCATCCCTCTCAACTGCCTTACGCCATCTTGGAACCAGCGCCTGTATACCCGCACGCTAAAATTGTGGACCAACCTGTTGGAGGCACTGTTTGGTAGCGTGCACAAGGGAGTCATCATCTTCAAACCTTGTTCCACGAAGAGAGTTTTTCAGTTTCGCAAAGAGATGATGGTCACATGGGGACAGCTCAGGACTGTAAGGCGGGTGTTTCAGTGTTGTCCATCCGAGTTTTGTGATCGCTTCCATGGTTTTTTGACTGACATGTGGCCGTGCATTGTCGTGCAACAGCTAAACATCCTGCTTTTGCCGATGTGGTCTAACACGACTCAGTCGAGCTTGAAGTTTCTTCAGTGTCGTCACATATGCATCAGAATTTATGGTCGTTCCACTTGGCATGATGTCCACAAGCAAGAGTTCATCGGAATCGAAAAACACCGTAGCCATAACTTTTCCAGCAGAAGGCGTGGTTTTGAATTTTTTTCTTGGGTGAATTTGCATGATGCCACTCCACTGACTGCCTCTTCGTCTCTGGTGAAAAATGGTGGAGCTATGTTTCGTCACCTGTCACAATGATTCCAGGAAAGTCATCTCCACCATACTCGTACTGTTCCAAAAGTTCGCTACATACCGTTTTTCTTGTTTTTTGTGAGCCACTGTCAACAGCCTAGGAACCCACCTGGCACAAACCTTTTTTTAACGCCAACACTTTCGGTATTCTGCAAACACTTTCTTCCCCTATCCCAACGTAGCGTGACAATTCGTTCAGTGTGATGCGACTGTCAGCAGTCACCAATGCGTTTACTCTCTGCACATCGTCTGGAATGTGTGCAGCACGAGGCCTGCCGCTACGATGACAATCCTCAATATTGCCGTGCCCGCTTTCATCACGTAACCTGCTTGTCCACTGACTAACTGTACCGCGATCGACAGCAGCATTTCCACACACCTTTTTCAACCTCTTGTGGATGTTTCCCACTGTCTCGTTTTCACAGCACAGGAACTCTATGACAGCACGTTGCTTCTGACGAACGTCAAGTGTAGGAGCCATCTTGAAGACATGCTGTGACGGCGCCACTCACATGAACAGATTGAACTAAGTTTGAAAACAAGAGGGAAGGATGTACCTACACACTGTAAAACTTTCACACATGCAGAATTAAAACTGTATTTTTACAAAAATAGTGTGCATTTCTTTTGGAGTGATCCTCGTATGTAGATATAGGTCCTGTTGGAAAATGTGGACCACCATGAAATCAAGAAATTACGAAAAGAGTGTACACTTAGTTGACAAAAGTCATAGGACACCTCCTAGCATCATGTCGGACCTCTTTTTGCGCACCGTAGTGCATCAATTCGACATGACATGGACTCAACAAGTCGGTGGAAGTTCCCAGCAGACACAATGAGCCATACTGCCTTGTAACCGTCCATAACTACGAAAGTGTTGCCGGTGCAAGATTTTGTGCACGAACTCACCTCTCGATTAAGTTCCATGAATGTTCAACAGGATTCACGTCGGGCGATCTGGGTGGCCAAACCATTTTTTCAAAACTGTTCAGAATGTGCTTCAAAGCAATCGCGAACAACTATGCCCCGGTGACATTGTGCATTGTCATCCATAAAGATTCCAGCGTTGTTTGGGAAGATGAAATCCATGAATGGCGGTACGATCCCGCACACTGAGCAAACAAATATGTCCTGTCGAGCGCCAGTCCCTTAGCGCAGCTGAGAACCAGCGTGATGCTGCATATGGCCCTCTTGAACACATCGATTCCGTTATCGAATTAAAGTCGTAGGATCCCGACCAAAGCAATCAGTAACATCGCGGAACAGTAAACCGCAATCTCGATAGGCTTCGATCCTGTCACCGCCTCCATCTTACACCAGGCCTTACTAGACATGGAAAAAATTGTTTTATTTTACAGCCATATTCAGTTTTATTTTTTTCTGATTTCGGTGGTTATTTTTGGCACGACCAGTGATATTTTTTGTCTCATTCAGTGCCATTTTGTTATATTTCAGTGTCATGTTTCCCATGTTATTTTTTTTCAGTTTCGGTGTCATTTTTCTCCAATTTTGGCGCTATTTCCTTTCAGTTTTGGTGCTACTTATTGCGTATCTTGGTGTTTTTTCCAATTTTTTGTTTTTTCCCGATTTTCACGTTTTTTTAACAAATTCGGTTTTATTCATCTCAAATTCGGTTTTATTCATCTCAAATTCGGTTTTATTTTTTGCCAAATTCAGTATTATTTTCGCCAATTCGCCGTTATTTTTTACCAAATTCGGTGTTTTAAAAAAACAAATTCGGAGTTATTTTTTTTTAAATTCAGCGGTTTTTTTGCCAAATTTGGTGTAATTTTGGCCAGATTTATTTTTGTTTTTTTGACAAATTCTGTTTTATTAGCACCAAATTCAGCGTTATTTTTGCCAAATTCGGTGCTAGTTTTTTCCAATTTCGGTGTTACTTTTTACCAAATTCGGGTTTTTTGCCCATTTCAACTTTTTTTTCAATTTCATTGTTAGTTTTTGGCAAATTCGGTGCTACTTTCGACGTGACACCATGGTTCGTTATGCGGGAAATGAACTATCATTTTAATATTATAAATGAACATCTGACTTTAGAAAAAAAGAAGGCAAAACCCAATTTCAGTGTTCAATAACCGTGCGAATATTGGTAAACTGTCGCCCTCATATATATTACATATCTATACAGGAAAATGAGAAATTCCACGATATTTCGTAAATTTCGCCGCATTCGTGTTATTTCGTTAAAAACCGAGTTTCGCGTTATTTTTCGCATAATCGTTTTCACGAAATTTTCCTATCCCTAGGCATTACGCCGACCGGAGTGGCCGTGCGGGTCTAGGCGCTGCAGTCTGAAGCCGAGCGTCCGCTACGGTCGCAGGTTCGAATCCTGCCTCGGGCATGGATGTGTGTGATGTCCTTAGGTTAGTAAGGTTTAATTAGTTCTAAGTTCTAGGGAACTGATGACCGCAGATGTTAAGTCCCATGGTGCTCAGAGCCATTTGAACCATTTGAACATCACACACATCCATGCCCGAGGGAGGATTCGAACCTGCGACCGTAAAACAACATTCAAACATGATTTCTGAATAAGAAATCGGCCGCGTAAACTGTTCTTATTTTCGGAATGTATACGGCGTTACTCCTACTTACCTTGAGCGGTTCTGCTGAAATGCTTACCGTTTCCGTATCCAAGTGCGTAACACAGTTCCAGTTCATGCCAGTTTTATGTTCGCTGCATACCGCCTTCGTGGTGAGGCATTTTTAATGGCCAGCAGTGCAGTCGACAATTGACCAGCGTGATTGAGCTGTGAGGAGATACGTCGTTTAACTCCTTTTTACTATGGATTCCATTCGCCGGCAGACACTCTCGTCCTTAAAAGGCACCGCGCACGCTATCTGGCTGTTTTATGACGCGTGTCGCTCCGTCAGGAGGAGCGCCGCCGGAAATCTCTCGTAAACGCGGCGATCGGCGTCTACGTCACAGCTCAGTCCCTCGCGCCGCCGCCAAACAGCCGCACCCCGCCGAGGAGACCACAGCGAGTCTCTCCTCTGACGTGGCGCAGCTACTCCGTACAGGGTCCACGTGTAATCGGCGTCTGCCTCTCTTCCAAATGTCCACCAGGGTCGATGGTCCATTACCTTTGCACAATATTTCAACAACTGTGATGAAATGGGTGTTGTGGGAGATGCTCCTAACCCTTAAATGTATGAATTTTTATTTTTATTTTTTCCTTAAGAAATTAGTGTGAATGTCTTGTCCATAGCTAGGGGAAAAATAGAGAAAAATATGTGTATTGTTACTTTTCTAAAATAAGCACTTTTCTAGATGTTACATGTAGCCATACAATGTTGTTGTTGTGGTCTTCAGTACAGAGACTGGTTTGATGCAGCTCTCCATGCTACTCTATCCTGTGCAAGCTTCTTCATCTCCCAGTACCTACTGCAACCTACATCCTTCTGTATCTGTTAACTGTATTCATCTCTTGGTCTCCCTCTACGATTTTTGCCCTCCACGCTGCCCTCCAATACTAAACTGGTAATCCCTTGATGCCTCAGAATATGCCCTACCAATCGATCTCTTCTTCTAGTCAAGTTGTGCCACAAATTTCTCTTCTCTCCAGTTCTATTCAATACCTCCTCATTAGTTACGTGATCTACCCATCTAATCTTCAGCATTCTTCTGTAGCACCACATTTCGAAAGGTTCTATTCTCTTCTTGTCCAAACTATTTATCGTCCACGTTTCACTTCCGTACATGGCTACACACACACACACACACACACACACACACACACACACACACACACAAATCAAATGGCTCTGAGCACTATGGGACTTAACATCTGTGGTCATCATCAGTCCGCTAGAACTTAGAACTACTTAAACCTAACTAACCTAAGGACATCACACACATCCATGCCCGAGGCAGGATTCGAACCTGCGACCGTAGCGGTCACGCGGTTCCAGACTGACGAGCCTAGAACCGCACGGCCACACCGGCCGGCACTCCATACAAATACTTCCAGAAACGACTTCCTGTCACTGAAATCTATACTTGATGTTAACAAATTTCTCTTCTTCAGAGATGCTTTCCTTGCCATTGCCGGTCTACATTTTATATCCTCCCTAATTTCGACCATCATAAGTTATTTTGCTCCCAAAATAGCAAAACTCCTTTACTACTTTAAGCGTCTCATTTCCTAATCTAATTCCCGCAGCATCACCCGATTTAATTCGACTACATTCCGTTATCCTCGTTTTGCTTTTGTTGATGTTCATCTTATATCCTCCTTTCAAGACACTGTCCATTCCATTCAGCTGCTCTTCCAGGTCCTTTGCTGTCTCTGACAGAATTACAATGTCATCGCGGCGAACCTAAAAGTTTTTATTTCTTCTCCATGGATTTTAATTCCTACTACGAATTTTTCTTTTGTTTCCTTTACTGCTTGCTCAATATACAGATTGAATAACATAGGGGAGAGGCTCCCTGTATTTTAGCTCTGCCACCTCCAGAATTTGAAAGAGAGTATTCCAGTCAACATTGTCAAAGACTTTCTCTAAGTCTACAAATGCCAGAAACGTTGGTTTGCATTTCCTTAATCTATTTTTTAAGATAAGTCGTAGGGTCAGTATTGCCTCGCGTGTTCCAAAATTTCTACGGAATCCAAATTGATCCTCCCCGAGGTCGGCTTCTACCAGTTTTTCAATTCGTCTGTAAAGAATTCGTATTAGTATTTCGCAGCCGTGGCTTATTAAACTGACAGTTCGGTAATTTTCACACCTGTCAACACCTGCTTTCTTTGGGGGTGGAATTATTATATTCTTCTTGTAGTCTGAGCCATACAATATAATACGGAAAAAGCTTCAGTTCTTTTATTTTTGTTTCTAAGAATTTATTAAAATCAGTTCATATACTTATTCACCCATAATTCTGACATTAACACAATTTGCATATGAATGCATGGTGCCTGTTCTTCGGACATGTCCGAAAGAACAGATACTACGCAGAATCCGCAGCTATGATACATATTATGTAATCTGCTCTGGCAACATCTGTCTGAATTTTGATCAATGTTCTAGTAACAGTGGTGTGTGTGTGTGTGTGTGTGTGTGTGTGTGTGTGTGTGTGTGTGTTTGGAGCTTATGGGCGTGAACGGAGAGGTTATCAGCGCCCTTTCACATTTTAAGAGAAACGAATGCGGATAAAATAGCTAAATATTGTTATCACACAGTGAGGAAGAAACCGACATTCGTGATGACCCATAAAATCACTCCATCTCACACGCCTCGAAGACATCGGGGAAAGAGCAAAAGGTGCTATACCTGGGATTAAAATAAAAGACGGAAGAGGAGCTAACGAACGGCACAGGGAAATACGACTGGCTGACCACTTGCAAAAAATATGGGTGAGCCAGTCACTCTGTTAACGCATTAAGAACCCCTCCCCAAAATTTTAAGAAACAATCTGGACATACCACAGAACTTAAGACTCTCTCCACAGTCGTTTGAACCACACTTAAAGCAGAGGGCAGATTTGTAGGCAAATCTGCCGCTGCCGTCTGATCTGAAAATCAAACGCAGTCTAATAGAATGTAATGCACAGTGATCTGTATGCCACGAGCACCGCACACTGGAAGGTCCTTTCGCTGGAGCAAGAAGCCATGTGTTATAGGGCTGGAGCCTATGTGAAAACGTATAAGAAGGACCTCGTCCCGCCGGGGTTGCTGGAAGGAGGTACGCCACGGCCGCGTTGTGGACTTCCCTGGATGCAGCTTATTGTCTGTCACTGCCAGCCGACATCTCCTTCCCCAGCCTTTGTGGCTGGAGGAGGGCTTCCTCGACATTCTGAAGGACTTTAGCTGCTGGGTACATGCGCTGTAGAGAGTGAAGGGCACTCAGGAAATCGGAACAGACAAAGACTTTAGCACTCTTAACACGTCGCATCTGCTAAAGTGCTCGCAAGATAGTGTGTAATTTCGCATCGAAGACAGCAAAGTCTGGAGGCAGTCGAAACTTGAGGACACGATCCCGGAAAAACAACAGAGCAACCAGCGGAGTCCCTCTGTTTAGACACGTCCGTAAATACGGCTACATAGTTGTGGTGCTCAGTTAAAAGTCATAGAATAATAGGTTAAAAACATTTGGAGGAGTGCAACCTCACCTGTGCTCCCCTAAATCTAAAATCAGTCTAGGCATATGCAGTAGGAAGGGCGGCAGACGGTTAATATCCCGAATTTGAGCCTGTACGTGCCCCACACCAAGGGGCTCCACCACACTTTTCGCGCGGATACCAAACGGCCTCGTTGGTCGTGGACGATGGGCAAAGAGGCGTTCCATAGTAGAGTCCTGTATGACCGAGTAAGCGAGCACAAAGTACGAGGTGGGGCGAGCACACCCTAAATGGATAGGCTGCCTGCACTAGTTCTAGTGACCGAGCATAGAAGCCGTGACCGAATACGTAGCACATAACTTCAAACCAGTACACGTCTCATTATCCGTGTCAGACTGCAGCCAGTACGGGCTTCTCATTTGTGGTGTGTCTTTCTTTGCAATTATGCGGCGCGAGGAAGCCAGTGCAGCAAGACGTAAGATCGAAACCAATGTTAACACAATGAAGAAATGGGAAGGTCTAAAAAGCCAAGTATGGAGTACATTTCTGTTGATTGTAGAGGAAAACAGTGCGTCTACTGGGTACGTATCGTGCATAAACTGCTCCACATTATTGTGTTTCCAATCGCGAACCACTCTTTTAAAGAAACACAGTTGCAAGAAACCTCACAAAGATACAGCTTCTTCAGGGATACCGGCAGTAATAAAAAATAGTATTACAGCAAAGTGTGTTGCAATGTGTGCTAAAGATATGAGACCTTTTAATGCTGTTTCCGGTGAAAGTTTCAGAGAACTAGGCCAAGAATATAATACATCTAGGTGCGCATTATGGAGAAGTTAACGTGACAGATGTCATGCCACATCCCTCTACTATAAGCAGAGATGTCAAAGAACAAGCTGATGCAATACGAAACAGCATAATGCCTTCTGCTATTAATAAGTTATTAATAAAAAATGTGCTGCGACCGATGATATGTGGACTGATTCGCATAATCAGGTGCACTATTTGACGCTTACAACACATCACATTAACACAGATTGGTCTCTTGTGAACAATGTTTTATTTACAACAAAATTCCCGGACTTTAAGAAGACGGGAGTAAGTATTACGAAAGAAACTGAAGAGAGGATGGCTAATTGGGACATTTCGCCGGACATGTTGCACAGTTTTGTTTTTGTCCCCGACCAGGGTGCCAATGTAATAAAGGCTTTGGAAAATCACGAAAGGATTCCTTGTGCTGCTCATTGTATAAACACAGCACGTAGTCATACTTTCGATGAAGATAACTTCTTGTTAAATCATGGCCCGAACATCGCATCAACAATAAATACTGCCGGACGAAGTGGCCGAGCGGTTCTAGGCGCTACAGTCTGGAACCGCGCGACCGCTACGGTCGCAGGTTCGAATGCTGCCTCTGGCATGGATGTGTGTGATGTCCTTAGGTTAGTTGGGTTTAAGTAGTTCTATGTTCTAGGGGACTGATGACCTCAGAAGTTAAGTCCCATAGTGCTCAGAGCCACTTGAACCATTTGAACAATAAATACTGCAAAATGCATTGTAAGGTAAATTAAGAAAAGTGGCCTCTGCTCGTCTTTGAAATCATCGTTGAATCAAGAGGCCTGGAACAGCTTGTACACTATGTTGGAATCCTTACACACTCAGTATAACGAAGTTGCTGCTTTGCTGACGGAAAAGGACTCCACTTACAGATTACAAGGATATGATAATGAGCTTACAGGAAAAACTGCGCGTTTTCTGAGACCATTTAAAGAGGCCACAGACGAATTAGAAGGCGAAAAAGAACCGACAATCCAGTTACTTCTTCTTTGGTTTCACAAACTGCAACAAATTTGCAGTGTCAATGACACTGACTGTCAGGTGAATAATTACTGCAGTTAAAATCACTGTTTCATTATGATACGCGATAGATTTATAATTAACTAGCGTAATTGATGTGTACTAACAGACATGTATTTTTTAACGGGAGGTACAAAGGATTAAAAATCGGGCCTTGACTTTAGTTTGTCCGGAGATTGTGATCACTTCCAGACATAAAATTGCTACGTTTCTTTAGCCGTCTTTCAGTGATCTTAATATGCTTGAAATAAATGAAAAGCAGGAAATTCTTAGCAATGTGGGACAAATGTGTGCTACTTACGGAGGTACAACATGCAATCATTAACATAATCGTTTTTGCATAGTTAGCGGATAGTGTATTATAGAGAAACGGGAATGTTATAATTCGTATACTATTACATTAACGTAAAAAACATCGTTTTTATGGGAACGTTTCGATGATTTCCACATCAGTTCTGTATTATTTGTCTCTTTTGTTTATTATCATAGATCCTTCAGGTACTGTCTCATCACCACCCAGAAAGAGAGATCGTTTCAAGGAACGGAGGAACAACAGATCATCCGCAGCAGATGAAGTAGATCTCTACATTTTAATGCACCTCGGAGATGATGATGATGATGATGATATCTTGAAGTGGTGGAGCAGACATGAAACAGATCTGCTAGGCCTGGCTGCAGTTGCAAGACATATTTTATGTATCCCAGCAACAAGCGCACCTAGTGAAAGATGCTTTAGTAAAGCCTGCATGTTACTAACAAATCGCCGCAGCCAATTACATCCGGAACGCGTTAGTGATTTACTGCTGATCAGCAATAACTATAATTTTGTTTCTGTTGCAAACAAGTGAAAAGTATGACAAGGTACGTCTGTAAATGTTTAATGTTCTTTGTATGCTTTCTTTATGAAGATGGTTGTCTTCTAGTTTACAGGGACAGCACTTATTTAATGTTTTCTATTAATGAAAGGAGAATTATATCTCCTGTTTGGAAATGAGACGCGTCTTCTGCCCGCGATTGTATTGAAATATCGTTTTATTTTCCAAGTGCTTTATGAATTTAGCTGTGTCACGTACCCGTTCTTGGAAACGTTACTTCTGTATCAAAAGAGAGAGCGACAGAGATAAATACATTGCTTGTGTGTGTGTGTGTGTGTGTGTGTGTGTGTGTGTAAAAGAAAAAAAGAGAGAGAGAGAGAGAGAGAGAGAGAGAGAGAGAGAGAGAGAGAGAGAGTGGCCGGCCGGAGTGGCCGAGCGGTTCTGGGCGCTACAGCCTGGAAACGCGCGACCGCTACGGTCGCAGGTTCGAATCCTGCCTCGGGCATGGATGTTTGTGATGTCCTTAGGTTAGTTAGGTTTAAGTAGTTCTAAGTTCTAGGGGACTAATGACCCCAGCAGTTGAGTCCCATAGTGCTCAGAGCCATTTGAACCATTTTTGAGAGACAGAGTGGCGTTGGATTTGTACAGTACAGTGCAGTCAGCCGGGGCGAGGTGAGGTGAGACGTCAGCGGTGACTGGTCATGCTCGGTTATCCGCGTGTCCGGAATCCGGACAACAGACATGTGGCGAGTACGTGACCGAGCCGAGTCGTGTGGGGCCGGACACGAGCGGCTCGGTCCCCCCGTCAACAGGCGACCCGTGACCGGTCAAACATTGAGCGTGGCAGCTCTCTATTCCATAGCAACAGTTTGGTTTGCTGGGGAGGTGGGAGTAGCGAAGAACTGACACGGCTGACACAGCACGAGGAGTTGCCGCCGGATGGTAAGTGGCGATTCACCATCCTCAACACAGAGACTGGGTATGGATTATGGAACTGGTCCTGCAAGCGCCCTTGGGCAGCCTGATCCCCTCACGGTGTATAGCGTCAATGATCTGCAGGCAGGAAGGTCTCGCTGACCCGTACACCATGCAGCCATAGTCCAGCTGCAATCGCACGAATGCCTTGTAAATCTGGAGCAGATACGCCGCGTCTGCTCTCCAGGATCAGTAGCAAAGACATTTCAAGATGTTCAGTGCCTTCTGGGCTCTAGTAACAGTAAGAGGACAAAAAGAAATCATCCAACTACTGGTGGAAATTAGTCTAGCAATTCGTGTCTTTGCCGGCCGAAGTGGCCGCGCGGTTCTGGCACTGCAGTCTGGAACCGCGAGACTGCTACGGTCGCAGGTTCGAATCCTGCCTCGGGCATGGATGTGTGTGATGTCCTTAGGTTAGTTAGGTTTAACTAGTTCTAAGTTCTAGGGGACTGATGACCTCAGCAGTTGAGTCCCATAGTGCTCAGAACCATTTTTGAATTCGTGTCTTTGTAGAAACAAAGCTGCACATCAGATTTTGTGCAAGTAACGGATGTCCACTCAAGACGTCCAGGATACTTGCATCGATTTCTTTTGGCATTCCGCTTAGGGCATTGGTCTAGTTGCTGCTGAATTATATTGCTTGGTCTACCCATCTTTTGTCCAGTTATGTTACAAATACATCATTCCACCTCAACCCTGAACTGTTTCCGATTGAAGGGGTCCACGGAATATTGCTTCCTCAGTAGCACTTCCCTACAAAAAAAAAAAAAAAAAAAAAAATCGAAGAATTTCTAATAGAAAGATAAAGTAAATGGTAAGAGAGCCTGAAATCGTTTTATTTCATCAGAATAATCTAAGTTTCTTTTAAATTTCTTTTGTTCCTCAGACGGCCGCTGTGGGCGAGCGGTTCTAGGTGCTTCAGCCTGGAACCGCGCCACCGCTACGGTCGCAGGTTCGAATCCTGCCTCGGGCATGGATGTGTGTGATGTGCTTAGGTTAGTTAGGTTTAAGTAGTTCTAAGTTCTAGGGGAGTGATGACCTCAAATGTCAAGTCCCATAGTGCTCAGAGGCATTTGAACCATTTTCTTTTTATTCCTTAGCAACGGAGAGCTTCTTTCATTTTCATACCTGGCTTGGTTTCTTAGTTGCTTTAACGCTTTTATATTCACTATTCTTGTGTGACTGCTTGTGATCACAGTCAACGGTGTTATTGCTGTGGTGACACGTTAGTGGCTTAACATAATGAGAAACACGTTCATTCTCAATTCTCTTTGGGGTACGTACTTGCAGAGAAATGCAATAACTCCGCAGTTTCTATTTTACTTTCTGCTGAGAAATCATTTCCAAAACAGGTGTAGTAATGTAATTAATTTGAATGTGCTGTACAATCATCATCACTGCAACCATCAATCACTGAGCTCATCACAACTCCCAGAAGGTAAATATAATAGCTGCCTTATATCCCCTGCAGCAGCATCTTTCTTCAAAAACCACGGTGGTTGGATATTCGATCCACAATCAAAAACTCAATGTTAAGTATTAATAATTAGCTATTGTACTAACCTGAAAATAACATCCAACAAAAGAATATACCACCGAAAGAGAAGATTTATGCAGAAATACTAACAAGCCAAATAACCTCATCGGCGTTGTGTGTCAGTATTCATGCAATGTTACATATGCGCAACATACACAGACTGTCATGTAAAATCCGAAGTCGAGCAATTTGCACAGTTACTTTTGTTGAATACAGTTCTACATACTTGCTTTAGTTTGTGCGAGTTTTTCCTTCTTCGTAACCCGGCTCTTAATAAAGCAAACACAATGCCAGCCTAAGCAAATTCACACTAACGACTTTCTCTGCATTTATTCACAGAGGTTACAGGAAGTTCGCAGTGTAGCCAAGTACTCATGCCACTAGCAGAGATACTCTCTAAGAGCTTCGTTGCAGCTGTGAAACTTGGGTTCCTGTCCTAAATTCCCGCTAGAGGGACTCGAAACAATTTTACAATCTTTATTGCAGATATAAAGCACTAAGCAATTAAGGGCTAAAACATGCTCCAGCTATTCTTGTTAGACACCAAGTGGCGGGACTGTCTTAACACCTTCAGTTACACCACAAAACGAAGCCAACTAATGACGACGATGATAATGAGGGTGATGTTTTAACGCGCTCAAAAGCATGTTTTTCTGTGCCATTGCTGAATGTTATTGTACTTGAAACGAACAGAGTTATTCTTCACTTGCATTCGTATTGTGACGAATTTCTACGGACATTGTCTCTCTAGAGAAGGCGTGGCAGTGCCAACGAGTAGGAAAACAAGTAAGGACGCCTTTACTATTGCGTCAGAGTTTTGCACTGCTTCATGAATTGTCTTTCATCATTGGGAATATAAAACTGACGGAAGAGTGGGTTATTAATTGCGGAGCACTATTAAGTAGAGTATGCTACTGTGATGGGGGAAAATAATAAAACTATGTCTGAGTATTTCCTCTATAAAGGACGGAATCATGACGCCTGCGACTGTTCATAAATACAAATAAAATAGTTTACAGCGCCAGTCACTTATTTTCCCACTATGTGTTTCGATGATTCACACCATCATCTTCAGGTGGAGAATTGTGATGTTACATCTCTGGTGTTAGTGTAGAGCACAGACGCCTTTTCACAGCAGCAGACCAATACAAGACAGGTTATGTTTCGTCTTCTGCTGGTGATAAAATTGCTTTTCAGAAAAGGCACTGTTAATATTAAAACAAGAATTTTTCATAGTGAAGTATATTTGGTCCGCAGCTCGTGGTCTCGCGGTAGCGTTCTCGCTTCCCGAGCACGGGATCCCGGTTTCGATTCCGGGTGGGGTCAGGAATTTTCACCTGCCCCGAGATGACTGGGTGTTGCTGTGTCGTCTTCATCATCATTATTCATCCCCTTTACGGTCGGAAGAAGGTAACGGCAAACCGCCCTCCATTAGGACCTCCCCTACGCTCTGCCAAGAAGCATGGGACTTCATTTCCAAAGTGTATTTGCAAGAGAAGTAGAATCGAAAACAAGCTACATACTGCTACTCGTTGCACATGTTAGTAAAGGGAACAATGCCTCATTGACGACGAAGTCATCAGACAGCACAAAATCTTTTGGAAAATACCGGGTGGAAGCTGTAGAAACCTGCATTCGCCTAAAATTCCCTTGAGGAAACCACTTAAGACCTCAATTGGGATAGGTGAACCGGAAATAAAACCTTTTAAAACTAATCTAATATCTTTAGTAGTAGGCTTGGTCCCTCGGAGGCTGTTTACAATAGAAAAATGAGTTATTGTGATATAATAACTACAGATTGTCTACGAAGACTTAGAGCTACATTCAGAAAAAAGGCGTGACGGGAAACAGTAGCTTCTGTAGAGGTTTGGGAAGAATATAGGCGCATATACCCTCACGAGTAATTAAAACAGAGAGAGCTATCGTAGTGGACAGAGTCGGCAAATGGAACAGTCGGCTGACGGCGGTGGCCACGCGGTTCTAGGCGCTGCAGTCCGGAACCGCGCAACTGCTACGGTCGTAGGTTCGAATCCTGCCTCGGGCATGGATGTGTGTGATGTCCTTAGGCTAGTTAGGTTTAAGTAGTTCTAAGTTCTAGGGGACTGATGACCTCAGATGTTAAGTCCCATAGTGCTCTACATCTACAATTACATTTATACTCCGCAAGCCACCCAACGGTGTGTGGCGGAGGGCACTTTACGTGCCACTGTCATTACCTCCCTTTTCTATTCCAGTCGCTTATGGTTCGCGGGAAGAACGACTGCCGGAAAGCCTCCGTGCGCACTCGAATCTCTCTAATTTTACATTCATGATCTCCTCGGGAGGTATAAGTAGGGGGAAGCAATATATTCGATACCTCATCCAGAAATGCACCCTCTCGAAACCTGGCGAGCAAGCTACACCGCGATGCAGAGCGCCTCTCTTGTAGAGTCTGCCACTTGAGTTTGCTAAACATCTCCGTAACGCTATCACGGTTACCAAATAACCCTGTGACGAAACGCGCCGTTCTTCTTTGGATCTTCTCTATCTCCTCCGTCAACCCGACCTGGTACGGATCCCCCACTGATGAGCAATACTCAAGTATAGGTCGAACGAGTGTTTTGTAAGCCACCTTCTTTGTTGATGGACTACATTTTCTAAGGACTCTCCCAATGAATCTCAACCTGGTACCCGCCTTACCAACAATTAATTTTATGTGATCATTCCACTTCAAATCGTTCCGCACGTGTACTCCCAGATATTTTACAGAAGTAACTGCTACCAGTGTTTGTTCCGCTATCATATAATCATACAATAAAGGATCCTTCTTTCTATGGCTCAGAGCCATTTGAACCATTTTTGGATAGTCCGGCCTGTCACGCGGTTGGAAGGTCGTCAGATGTACGGCCATTGCAGGATGAGCAAGACGCGTGGAACATGCGCATTCCGAGGTCGTACAGATACCGGAATTTTCATGTGCCTCTGTTTCATGCGAGTGCGGTGAGTACTTGAATTCGAGGACAACAGACGCTGCCACGGTCGCTGGTTGTCGGCAAGGAGATATTCTTGTGTTGTTTATCACATCTTCTCAGCCGCTAGGCTACGTCATGTTCCTTTTCAAATTTTTTAGTGCGCAGTGTTTCGATCCCGCTGCTGGGATGTTGCCGGCCGAAGTGGCCGTGCGGTTAAAGGCGCTGCAGTCTGGAACCGCAAGGCCGCTACGGTCGCAGGTTCGAATCCTGCCTCGGGCATGGATGTTTGTGTTGTCCTTAGGTTAGTTAGGTTTAACTAGTTCTAAGTTCTAGGGGACTAATGACCTCAGCAGTTGAGTCCCATAGTGCTCAGAGCCATTTGAACCATTTTTTGCTGGGATGTTCTTCAGGTTCCACTGGTGTTCGTGAATGGGTAAACACTGTCGAAAGACAGTGTCGCGTTCACTGTAAACGGCTATTTTGCCGTGCTTTTTCGGAGAAGTGGAGTTACTGGGTAAAAAGCTTCAGGCTTCTATTGGCGGACTGTTGTCGTCGGTAAATACTGAAAGCAGAGACTGACAGAGAGGGAAAATCAAAAATATTGTGTTTGTTGTGCCACCTCGATTGTTTCCTGATAGCTGCATACGTTCCTCGCTAACCGTATCTGGTTGATGTTTACTTCCGTGATTGCGGGTAGCCACGAAGACGTAGCCGTAACTCTACAGAAACTGTAACTTTTTGGTATTTATACTGCTTCATGGACTAGTCTTCTGTAAATGTTACTTTCATACGCGTGAAAGTCAGACCGATCGTACGCAAAACTCCTGGCAATGCGACTGTTAGCATCAAGGACGTCACATGGTGTCGAAAGCGTCCGCGTCTGTCACAATAGCGCTGCAGAGGGCGCGAATTCACATTTACTGCCGACGTGGTGGCCAAGCGGCGGGCGCTGGCCCCATACCGCCGACGCCCTGTATTGTGTTTAGGCGGCATTTCCAGAAATAGGTCCCTAACCTCAGTTTGGTTCCCAAGCCACCTTCCACAGACCGACGACGTTCGTCGTATCGTTTTGTTACACCGTGAGTAATTACGTATTTTATGCCGGTGTAAGGATTCAGTTGTCTACGTTTGTTTTAAAAAAACTGGTTTGCTACGCCTTGCTATGTAAGATAGATAACAGGCAGTAATTTCATGTAGCAACTTTCGATGACACAATTTGTCACAATTTGTGGAATCGACAGTAATAGATGGTTCTGAGCGACCGATGGCCCTAGTAGTCTGGTCCCTTCAATCCAACAAACCAACCAAAGATCGTTCTGAAATAACAATCAAAAATTTTATTAGGGGTCTTAAAAAAGAAAGGTAAACAGTATTATTGCAGGGCCAAGTAACTTTTATTGAATTCTGCGCTACACTGCAAAGTGGCACAGATACCTGACACTATTCTTCAACATAGTCACCAAGTCTATTTAAAGAACGGTCAGAAAGTTCTGGCAAACGTTCAGTTCCTCGACGATAGAAATCCGCTCCTTGGTTACGGAGCTATCCGAGAACCGCCGTGCGAATGTCCCTGTCGTTGGGGAATGTCTCCCTCCCTCTGCCCAGGTGTTCTTCTTCGATTGCTTGGACAGTGTTCTCTGTAGTGGATGTCGATGGCCTTCCTTCCCGGCCAGCCCGAGGAGCAAGAGATGCCCTCGCCGCCCTCCACTCTTTCCCCACCCCGACCCGTAGAATCTGGAGTACAGAGGTTCAGTTCATAGCCGAATTCTCACACACTTTGAAAAGCGACTTCTGATTATTCATCTACATCACTCGTAAACGTTTTGTTCTTGCGGCACGACACGTCTCGAAACTGACCAACTCATTTATATAAACTAGCCTAGCCCCCGCAGCTTCACTCGTGTAGACTAAGTCCGCACAGATCTTTTTTTTTCCCTTTAATCGAATTTTTATGTTGTAGACAAATGGTTTTCCGAAGCTCTTTCTCTCCCCCCCCCCCCCCCCCACCGCCTCTCTCTCTCTCTCTCTCTCTCTCTCTCTCTCTCTCTCTCCGCCCGAACAGCCCTTGGAAGGCCCAACGGGCCGCCGTGTCATCCTCAGGCCTCAGGCGTCACTGGATGCGTATATGGAGGGGCATGTGGTCAGCACACCGCTCTCCCGGCCGTGTGTCAGTTTACGAGACCGGAGCCGCTACTTCTCAATCAAGTAGCTTCTCAGTTTGCCTCACAAGGGCTGAGTGCACCCTGCTTGTCAACAGCGCTCGGCAGACAGGATGATCACCCATCCAAGTGCTAGCCCAGCCCGACAGCGCGTAACTTCGATGATCCGACAGTAACCGGTGTTACCACTGCGGCAAGGCCGTTGGATTTTCCGAATGTACTTCTGAACAAAATGCGATTCTGGTAGTCGGAGTCCAATGTTTTTGTCAATAATGCCTTTTGCGTTCTTGTGGTGATATTTCCATAGAAAATTTCAACTTCAAACACAACTTCTTTTTTATATTTAACCGGAAAGAGAAATACCAATTTTCGTAGATTTAGCTTCAAAGTCTTTTAATAATATCGAAATAACTTCTTAAACATTTTCATTCCGAATTTTATCGCCTCAGTGACTGAATTTCCGAAAATGCTGAAACACGCGCTTTTTGTTTTTGACTGAGAAACCAAATATTTGACTGAGAAACCAAATACCGAGTTTCGTCGTTCTAGTTTCAAAATTACCGTAACGGCGACATATTTTCAAAAAGGGTTTCATCCCCTATTTCACCCCCTTAGAAGAGGACCTTCGAACAATCCCTTTTTAAACACTGCCTACAGCATAAGATCCAAACCATCCCCAAATTTCAAGTTTCTGTCCTTAGCAGTTTGGGTCGGCGATGAAATGTCAGTGAAACAGTCTGGCTCTATTTCACCCCGTTAGGGCTTGAATTTTCAAAAACTGTTAAACATGTATTTTTTTCATTTCCAACCGAGAGGGAAAATACCAAATTTCATAGATTTAGGTTTAAAACTGCTTGTATAATGATATTTCATAATACAATTCGTCCCCTATTTCATCCCCTTAGTGGTTGAATTTCCAAAGACATTGGGACACTTTTTTGTAACCGAGAAATCATATACCAGTTTGCATATATGTAGCTTTGAAACTACTTTAGTAGTACTATTTTTAATAATTATTTATTTCCAAAAACTTTCACCCACTATTTCAGCCCCATAGGGACTGAATTTCCAGAAATGTCGAAACACATATTTCTTTATTTCTAACAAAGAAACCAAATACGAATTTTCGTAGGTCTAGCTTCAAAATTGCCTTAATGGCGACATATTTTCAAAACACCTTTCATCCCCTAAAGGAGTGGAATGTCGAAAAATCCCTTCTTAAACGCTGCTTATATTGTAAGATACACATCCTCTCCAAATTTTAAGTTTTAGCGGCTTGGGCTAGGGCATGATGAGTCAGTCAGTCGGGATATTGCCTTCTGTATGTAGAGATGGCAGCCGTGCGGTTCTAGGCGCTACAGTATCGAGCCGAGCGACCGCTACGGTCGCAGGTTCGAATCCTGCCTCGGGTATAGATGTGTGTGACGTCCTTAGGTCAGTTAGGTTTACTTAGTTCTAAGTTCTAGGCGACTGATGACCTCAGCAGTTAAGTCGCATAGTGCTCAGAGCCATTTTTAGAGATGGCACCTTTAGTCTCGCCTCCCCAACTCCATGGTTAAATTTTTGCGGACGCCCATGGGTTATGATGCCTTGGTGAAACTATTTGCACAATTTCTGTGTGGGTCGACGGGACATGACATTTTATCTATACATCGTCATAATTTCGGTCTGAAAGTGTGTGCAATTTAGACGTTCTGCTCACAAGAATTGCGCTGTCCCACTTACCTCAACATTGGAGTACTCTGTTCTGACAATGTATCATTCTTATTGCGCAATGGTCTTAATGTGGGTCGACATATGTAAATCCCTCAGCTTGTAACCTTCTGTGCGTGTAACTCTTCTGTGCGCTTGAACCATGAACCATAACGACCAAGAAAACAGCCACTCTGGAACAACAGTGGGGTAAAATTCGGGATAAACAGGCAGTAAAATCAGGCTCGAATTTGTGTGTTTTATTTTACTTCAAAGAATCAGACGAATGCCGATATGATCGCATCAGTGAGTCCACGATCGGAAACCTCTGCCATCTTTTCCGATGCTGACAACGTTTCATCAGTAATCCATCGACGAAAACCAAACTTATAAACTATACAATAATGGTTAAGATAATGGGAGAGAAGTAGATAGTGCAAAAGAAGGAATAAAATGGAATGTAGGAACAGAACGCGCCTCCGCGCGACACGCAATCGTTTCCTTGTTAATAACACGTAACCGCATATAAAACTGTCATATATATTGTGAGCGAAACTGCTATCTTTGCAATTCACTTTCACTGGATTTTATTATTTAATGGCAGTATTAACATTAATTGTGTGTGTTTGCGAGAAGAATCCATACTTTGGCACGTGTAAGGCTTATAAAACACTGTAATTTCGTGCAGCAGCTCCCGATGGTACAAGTTGTGGAGTGAACTGTTTGCAGTTTCCCGCCGACTACTAGTGGGAACTCCCAGCAACTGTGTGAACCGTCTACCATGCGATGAGTAATAGCTGATTAAACATGCAAAGTAATGCTAATGGACGTGCTGTAACTCGCTAGAACGGCTGCCGCGTCGCTAATTCAAATTGCAGCAACCCCTTATGCTTGTTTTTACATTAAAAATGTCGAATAAAACCGTGCGAAGAGAGACATTTACGCGTATCTGTCATGTCGTTTAGACACACAGTCAATGAAAAACGTGTACGGACACTCGCAGTTTGTGGCACTCAAGATTATCCTAAAATAAATTATCATAAGAAACAAGCAGACTGAAGTTTTCTCGTTCTGTTTGTTTCTTACGTAAAAAGGACATTAAAAACGTAACATCTCTAATGTCACACAGATAAGAAACAAAAGAAGTCGTACTATTGACGGGCTTCAAAACGTATGCAACTGCATAGAACAAATATTCATACACAAAGGCGAATGCGGTGCAGTTGTTAAGACATCTCGTTCATATCTCAAAGTCGCGATGGGCCGTTCAGATCTTGCATGGCGCTAAGTATGGTACTCCTTACCCCATCGGTTCCACATTCGCATGACAGCCGTGGGGTCGCGACCACCGCGAGCATTGTAATCGCAGGACGATAAACTGCAGTCCCGACAGTCAAAGATAATGCCGCTACCGAACACTGATGCGTCCTCATACCTAGTGAGGTGCAGGCCACGCGTAGTGAAACCCGATATACTGGTAGACTCTACAGGCACCACTGAAATGTGACCCATGTCCTGTGTCATCAGTGCCTTCTCCAGCCCCTTGTCAACGATCCTAACATCCGCATCAAGACGAGGCCGATCATGACGCTGAAACAGCTGCACGAAATGCATATTAGTGCCACCAGTTTGAGTAGCTATCTTTTTCAGGTCACCACCAACATCATATTCCCCGTCCCTACCAAGACTATTCCGTGCTCCACCCACTATCACTACCTGATCCTCTTTTGTAAAATTCCGACATAACTCTCCTACGGTGTCAGTCACCTGAGCCTATGCTTCACAATGCTGGTGACATGGTACTAAATGGTTCAAATGGCTCTGAGCACTTTGGGACTCAACTGCTGTGGTCATCAGTCCCCTAGAACTTAGAACTACTTAAACCTAACTAACCTAAGGACATCACACACATCCATGCCCGAGGCAGGATTCGAACCTGCGACCGTAGCGGTCGCGCGGTTCAAGACTGTAGCGCCTAGAACCGCTCGGCCACTCTGGCCGGCGACCTGGTACCCACTCCCAACACTTCCTGCAACTGCTGGCCCACCAAGCACTTTGGCTATCTTGGTTACGGAGGAACCCACCATTGAAGCACCAAGAATTTGTCCACGTTCGAATTCACTTTGCTCCGATATAATGCACTCACAATTACACTGATGCAATTGAAAAGTCGCAACACCAAGACGGAGTTGTGCGACATAAATGAAAATTGCTAGGCGTGTTTCTACATCTGGAAGATGATATCTGTTCGAATTAATCATCAGTCCCGTAAGAATGACGCTAGGTTTGCTTTAAATATACGCTGTAAAGTTCGTGAGCGTTAGTTACTTTTGAGACGACGTGTTGAGTTGATGTTAGTTAAGAATGCCTTTAAGGCGACAAAGACACCATTATCAACACCTCACTGAATTTGAACAACTTCATGTATTAGGGCTACGAGAAGCTGGATTTTCCTTCTGCGAATTGCAGAAAGCCATGGCAGGAATGTAACCATTGTACATGATTTCTGGCAGCGATTGTCACGAGAATACACGGTCGCAAGAAGACACTACTCCAGACGGCCACGCAACACTGCTTACAGGGAAGGCCATCGTGTTCGGCGTGTGGCTCTGGCGCATCGTACTGCATCCGCAGCAGCGATCTGAGCAGCAGTTGGCACCACAGTGACAGAACGAACTGTTACTAATCAGTTGCTACATGGTCAGCTCCGAGCCACAAGCCCTGCAGCGTGCATTCACTGACCCCAAACCACGGCCATTTGCGTCTTCAGTGGTGTCGAGCGTGAGCTCATTGGAGGGCAGCATGGAGATCTGTTGGTTTTCTGATGAAAGCTGGTTCTGCCTCGGTGTCAGTGATGGCCCTGAGTTGGTTAGATGGAGGCCGCCAACCTGTGTGTGTGCTAGAAACACTGAGCCTACAACTGGAGTATGAAAGGAGCAGCACTCTTGTTGTTATCCCACGCACCGTGACTGTAAACTTATACGTCAATCTGGTGATTCTACCTGCTGGGTTGCTATTCACGAACAGCATTCCATGGGATGTTTTCCAACAGGATAACGCTTGCCAACATACCACTGCTGTAACCCAACATGCTCTATAGAGTGTATGGAGGACACAGTGATAGACATCCCTGGGGTTGTGAAACACCTGAATGGATTGAAAATCAGTAAATCGTCAGGTCCTGATGGGATTCCAATTCGGTTTTACAGAGAGTACTCTACTGCATTGCCTCCTTACTTAGACTGCATTTATCGTGAATCTCTTGCCCAACGTAAAGTCCCGAGCGACTGGAAAAAAGCGTAGGTGACGCCTGTATATAAGAAGGGTAGAAGGACGGATCCTCAAAATTGCAGACCAATATCCTTAACATCGATTTGTTGCAGGATTCTGGAACATATTCTCAGTTCGAATAAAATGAATTTCCTTGAGACAGAGAAGTTGCTGTCCATGCATCAGAGCGGCTTTAGAAACCATCGCTCCTGCGAAACGTAACTCGCCCTTTTTTCGCATGATATCTTGCGAACCATGGATGAAGGGTATCAGACGGATGCCATATTCGTAGACTTCCGGAAAGCGTTTGACGCGGTGCCCCACTGCAGACTCCTAACTAAAGTATGAGCATATGGGATTGGTTCCCAAATATGTGAGCGGCTCGAAGACTTCTTAAGTAATAGAACCCAGTACGTTGTCCTAGATGGTGAGTGTTCATCGGAGGTGAGGGTATCATCTGGAGTGCCCCAGGGAAGTGTGGTAGGTCCGCTGTTGTTTTCTATCTACATAAATGATATTTTGGATAGAGTGGATAGCAATGTGCGGCTGATGATGCTGTGGTGTACGGGAAGGTGTTGTCGTTGAGTGACTGTAGGAGGATACAAGATGACTTGGACAGGATTTGTGATTTGTGTAAAGAATGGCAGCTAACTCTAAATATAGATAAATGTAAATTAATGCAGATGAATAGGAAAAAGAATCCCCTAATGTTTGAATACTCCATTAGTAGCGTAGCGCTTGACACAGTCACGTCGATTAAATATTTGGGCGTAGCATTGCAGGGCGATATGAAGTGGGACAACCATGTTGGCAGTTGTGGGGAAGGCGGACAGTCGTCTTCGGTTCATTGGTAGAATTTTGGGAAGATGTGGTTCATTTGTAAAGGAGACCGCTTATAAAACACTAATACGACTATTCTTGAGTACTGCTCGAGCGTTTGGGATCCCTATCAGGTCGGATTGAGGGAGGACATAGAAGCAATTCAGGGGCGGGCTGCTAGATTTGTTACTGGTAGGTTTGATCATCACGCGAGTGTTACGGAAATGCTTCAGGAACTCGGGTGGGAGTCTCTGGAGGAAAGGAGGCGTTCTTTTCGTGAATCGCTACTGAGGAAATTTAGAGAACCAGCATTTGAGGCTGACTGCAGTACAATTTTACTGCCGCCAACTTACATTTCGCGGAAAGACCACAAAGATAAGAGAGATTAGGGCTCGTACAGAGGCATGTAGGCAGTCATTTTAACCTGGTTCTATTTGCGAGTGGAACAGGGAGAGAAGATGCTAGTTGTGGTACGAGGTACCCTCCGCCACGCACCGTATGGTGGGTTGCGGAGTATGTATGTAGATGTAGATGTAGATATACACATGTTGCCTTGGCCTGCTCGATCAGTAGGTCTGTCTCCAGTCGAGCACATATGGGACATCATCGGATGACAATTGCAGCACCGTCCACGAACAGTATTAACACGCACGTTTGGATGCTTGCATTCATTCTCGCAGTTACACCGGTTGTTAATATACCAGCATTTCACATTTGCAAAGACGCGTTCGTTAACCCGTGACCTTTCAAAGTTAATCACTTAAATATGTTATCTAGACAGATGTATCCCCGCAATTTCACCACTGTACATTAATTGTTTTTTGGTGTTGCGATTTTTTTCCGTAAGTGTATGTACAAAACTCGTCTGGCCAGACTAACATTTGCAACGTGTCAAGGGCACTGCACAGACGCCGTTCGTGGCCAAATACAGCAGCGCAACCTGTAGGTGCATTTATGTTCAAGCATACATTTCTCGCAATTTCCATATTTTTGTCCAGTCCCTGTACGACCAAAATTCAAATGTAATTACTGAATGAGAAACATGCTGTGTATTCTTTCCTTATATACAGAATGTGGACGCCATTCTTTTACCTGCTTTGTGCATTTGCCGGCCAGTATGGCCGTGCGGTTCTAAGCGCTACAGTCTGGAGCCGAGCGACCGCTACGGTCGCAGGTTCGAATCCTGCCTCCGGCATGGATGTGTGTGATGTCCTTAGGTTAGTTAGGTTTAATTAGTTCTAAGTTCTAGGCGACTGATGACCTCAGAAGTTAAGCCGCATAGTGGTCACAACCATTTGAGCCTTTGTGCGGTTGCGCTGAAATGCTAATCATTTGCATATCCAAGCATGTAGTAAGCCTCATGCGCCTTTGGCGTCTGTACCTGCTGTATTCATGGTGCTGCAACGTTAATAGCCAACACTGTAGTTGTAGCAGTGGCACACATGCGCATGTCAGTATGTAGAAGGCTTAGCGTATCATTTTATTCAGATGACAAGGCTAAATTTCTGATTGCGAAAATTTGGTGATTACTTCGGCTTAAAGACGCGCGTCAGCTGATGGGGCTGAGGTCTACCATTCTCTCGTTATTTTAGTTAACCTGGTACGTTTATTTACACATTTCTTTGTTGTATTACTTGAAATGCCGAAAATGATAGGCAACGATCAAAGTTTTTGTTTCCCTTTCTCCTCTTCAAGATCTGAGGATCAGATAACTGAACAGACTACCAGCTTACTGCGACGCGTTTCGTGCAGGCTCCGTTAGTAAGCAAGGAAGCTACACGGAGAAACTGATTCAACTCCCCTTACGAATAAAATGATCCTTCGAGCGGAATTTTACGTGGCCATTCGACAGAGCGGCCCCAGATTACTCTAGTGCGATATTACTTTTATCGATACGTATCAACAGGAACAGTAATAACTCTAAGAATAAAGAGTACTCCAGCAACGACAGCACCGCCCTGGCCCCATTTGACTGCTATCACCAAGCATCCAGCACTGCTGAGTCGCTGCTGTATTGCTGTTTGTTCTTCATGTTTTACTGTCCCTGTTAATACGTATCTACAAAACGAATATCGGGAAAGACTAAACTGGGTGTTGTCTATCGGATGGGCGCGTAACTTTCCGATTTAAAAATTACTTTGTTTCTAACGAGAAACAAACCGACGGTTTCCGTTGACACCGGGCGTCGCGTAAGACGTGATGAGCGCTGTTCGTCAGATCTGACTCCAGCTACACAATAAGAAAGACAAGAGTAGTGTTTAACGTCCCGTCGACAACGAGGTCATTGGAGACGGAGCTCAAGCTTGGATTAGGGAAAGATGGAGAAGGAAAGCGCCCGTGCCCTTTCGAAAAAAGCATCCTGGCATTTGCCTTGAGCGACGCAGGAAAATCACGGAAAACCTAAATCTGGATGACCGGACGCGGGTTTGAACCGTTGTCCTCCCGACTGCGAGTCGAGTGCGCTGACCACTGCGCTATCTCGCTCGGTTACACAATACGAAAACGAAACTGCAAATATCTGGTGAAACACCAGAGAAAATGCACTTGACGTCTCTTAGGATAGACACCCTATATAGGGTGGTCCATTGATCGTGACCGGGCCAAATGTCTCACGAAATAAGCGTCAAACGAAAAAACTACAAAGAACGAAACTTGTCTACCTTGAATGGGGAAACCAGATGGTTGGCCCGCTAGATGGCGCTGCCATAGGTCAAACGGATATCAACTGCGTTTTTTAAATAGGAACCCCCATTTTTATTACATATTCGTGTAGTACGTAAACAAATATGAATGTTTTAGTTGGACCACTTTTTTCGGTTTCTGATAGATGGCGCTGTAATGGTCACAAACATGTGGCTCACAATTTTAGACGAACAGTTGGTAACAGGTAGGTTTTTAAAATAAAATACAGAACGTAGGTACATTTGAACATTTCATTTCGGTTGTTCCAATGTGATACATGAACCTTTGTGAACTTATCATTTCTGAGAACGAATGCTGTTACAGCGTGATTACCTGTAAATACCACATTAATGCAATAAACGCTTAAAATATGTCCGTTAACCTCAATGCATTTGGCAATACGTGTAACGACATTCCTCTCAAAAGCGAGTAGTTCGCCTTCCGTAATGTTCGCACATGCATTGACAATGTGCTAGGCGGCCAGGGTGGCCGAGCGGTTCTAGGCGCTACCGCCTGGAACCGCGCCACCGTTACGGTCGCAGGTTCGAATCCTGCCTCGGGCATGGATGTGTGTGATGTCCTTAGCTTAGTTAGGTTTAAGTAGTTCTAATTTCTAGGGGACTGATGACCTCAGAAGTTAAGTCCCATAGTGATCAGAACCATTTGAACCATTTGACAATGCGCTGACGCATGTTGTCAGGCGTTGTCGGTGGATCACGATGGTAAATATCCTCGACGACCAATCCACCTGTCATGAAATATGCTATTCAATACCGCTTCAACAGCAAGGGAGCTATGTGCCGGACATCCATCATGTTGGAAGTACATCGCCATTCTCTCATGCAGTGAAACATCTTGTAGTAACATCGCTAGAACATTACGTAGGAAATCAGCATACATTGCACTATTTAGATTGCCATCGATTAAATGGGGGCCAATTATCCGTCCTCCCACAATGCCGCACCGTACATTAACCCGCCAAGGTCGCTGATGTTCCACTTGTCGCAGCCATCGTTGATTTTCCGTTGCCCCATAGTACATATTATGCCGGTTTACGTTACCGCTGTTGGTGAATGACGCTTCGTCGCTAAATATAACGCGTGCAAAAAATCTGTCATCGTCCCGTAATTTCTCTTGTGCCCAGTGGCAGAACTGTTCAGACGTTCGAAGTCGTCGCCATGCAATTCCTGGTGCAATCGATGTTGATGTAGCATTCTCAACACCGACGTTTTTGAGATTCCCGATTCTCGCGCAGTTTGTCTGCTACTAATGTGCGGATTAGCCGCGACAGCAGCTAAAACACCTACTTGGGCATCATCATTTGTTGCAGGTCATGGTTGACGTTTCACATGTGGCTTAACACTTCCTGTTTCCTTAAATAACGTAACTATCCGGCGAACGGTCCGGACACTTGGATGATGTCGTCCAGGATACCGAGCAGCATACATAGTACACACCTGTTGGGCATTTTGATCACAATAGCCATACATCAACACGACATCGACCTTTTCCGCAATTGGGAAACGATCCATTTTAACACGGGTAATGTATCACGAAGCAAATACCGTCCGCACTGGCGGAATGTTACGTGATACCACGCACTTATACGTTTGTGACTATTACAGCGCCATCTATCACAAAGCGAAAAAAGTGGCCCAACTAAAACATTCACATTTCTTTACGTACTACACGAATATGTAATAAAATGGGGGTTCCTATTTAAAAAAACGAAGTTGATATCCGTTTGACCTATGGCAGTGCCATCTAGCGGGCTAACCATAGCGCCATCTGGTTTCCCCCTTCAAGCTAGACGAGTTTCCTTCTTTGTAGTTCTTTCGTTTGATGCTTATTTCGTGAGATATTTGGCCCGGTCACTATCAATGGACCACCCTGTATATTGCGCATGCACCTTAAGGTGTGTGGTGGAGGGTACTTCCCCCTTTACCTTTCCATCTGCGCGGGAAAAGTGATTTTCGGTAAATCTTCGTATTAGCTCTAATTTCTCTGATTTTCTTGTTGTGGGCATTTCGCGCAGTGTATGCGGGAGGAAGTAATATGTTGTCCAACTCTTTACGGAAGGTATACTCTCGGAGATTCAGTGATAAACCTCTCCCTGAAACACAACGCCTCCATTGTATCGTTTGCCACTTGAGTTTGCTGAGCAACGGTCTCGCACCGACTAAACGAGACGAAACGCGCTACTCTTCCTCGTATCTTCTCTATCGCTTCTATTAACCCAACTTGATAAGGCCGTTGAAAAGTTTTCAAAAATCCTTCAAACATGAGTTTTGTAACCACTTGTTTGGGGGATGAATTACTTTTTTTAACATCCTTCCAATGAATCTTAGACTGGTATCTACTTTTCGTACGCTCCATTTTATGTGATGATTCCACTTTAGGTTGCTCTGCGTATTTACTACTAGTTATTTTACGGTTGTTGCTGTTTGCAGTAATATCTCTCCAATAGCTTAATCGAACCGTGATGAATCTCTTTCGCAGTTTATGCACAGTTCGTTGCATTTATTTACGCTCGGGGTCAACTGCCAGTAGCAGCACCAATCATCAAACCTCTACAGGTCTTTCTCCAATTAGAGACAGTCTACTAGAGTTGCTACCATCTTACAGACATATCTACTATATGCAAACAGCCCCATGGAGCTTCTGGCGTTATACACAACATCATTTATACGGGTTGGCCAGAAACAGTCTGAAAAGCTTATAAGAGTGTTGTAGAGGAAGTTGAGCTGAGAAATGATTATTAAGAAAAAAATTCCGAGTTATTTAGCATTGAAGTTAGCATGCAGATGTTACGCCTGGTGTTCTAACAGTAAAGTGGATGCCTGGAAACCGAGAGAGTGCGGGATCGAATCTCAGTCGGTCGACTGATTTTCTAGTGTTCGTTCAAACCTAGCCTTCACCTCTCAATGATGTAAGGAGTTTCCAGAAACAACGTGTGGTTGTGTCCCCTTTATCCAGCTGGATAACTGGGGTAGATCTGGGACGTGCAAGCCACCGAAGTGCCGTCTACACTTGCCCTTTTTTCTCTTGCGCTTGAACTTCCTGTGCATGTTACTCTGAAATTAATATTAAAATTTAATTATTATGCCGGATTTATTTTTCAGTTAGTCATGATGTTTCAGAGCAATTAAAGTTAACCTATAGTTAGAAACAACCCACAGTTACCAGATAACAGTCCGCAGCTCGTAGTCTTGCGGTAGCGTTCTCGCTCCCTGCGCACGGGGTCCCGGGTTCGATTCCCGGCGGGGTCAGGGATTTTCTCTACCTCGTGATGACTGGGTGTTGTGTGTTCTTCATCAACATTTCATCATCATTGACGCGCGAAGTGACCGAAGTGGCGTCAACTAAACAGAACTTGCCATCCGGCAGCCGAACTTCCCCGCGTGGGGCCTCCCGGCCAACAATGCCGTACTATCATCATCATCATCATCATCATCATCATCACCACATAACAGATAATCGGTCAAAGTCACCTCATTTGACGGTAGGAGGCAAGTCAACCACATGGTTTCATGGTATCAGTAAGATTTGTTTGGTCAGTGCAAGATGAAGCAGCACGTCCGTGTCGAACCAGAGGAGGCGCTTGGGTGCGTGTTGCAGCCGTGGGCCCTGCGGCTGCCTCATCTGGTATGCAGACGACGCGGCTCTGCGACCAGACCAGGCGCACGCGCGCCCCCCGCCTCCTTGCGTTTTGACCCCACGGGCTGCCACCATGCCTCACTCTCCACAGTACTTCCTGCCGCCAACTGGTTCCAGGGGCCTTACTGCGCTTATAATCGCGGTTGAATGCCCGGCACGTAGCCAGAGCCAGCAGCAGTCCAACCAAGGTGACAACTTTTTTCTTTTCTTTTCTTTCATAAAGGCACTTGGACGTTCTGTGCAAGAGGTCCCATGTGAGGTCAGTGACACTATATACTGTGTTTTGTTGAGACATTGTGCAACAACGGTTCGTACGCTGGCGATTTATTTCCGTGGTCCAGCTCCAGGATATAGGTCAACTAGCTGTGTGTCAACTAGCCCGTGGCATACCTTCTGTCAACAGAGTGACATCGCTGGTATCCTAGTTTGGTATTACCTAACAGATTCAAGTGTAACCCAACCATATAACCTCCAGCATATCGCGCACTCAGTTACAGTTGATATATACAACGGTTGGACGTACACTACTGGCCATTAAAATTGCTACACCACGAAGAAGACGTCCTAAAGACGCGAAATTTAACCGACAGGAACAAGATGCTGTGATATGCAAATGATTAGCTTTTCAGAGCATTCACACAAGGTTGGTGCATGTGGCGACACCTACAACGTGCTGACATGAGGAAAGTTTCCAACCGATTTCTCATACACAAACAGCAACTGACCGGCGTTGCCTGGTGAAACGTTGTTGTGGTGCCTCGTGTAAGGAGGAGAAATGCGTACCATCACGTTTCCGACTTTGATAAAGGTCGGACTGCAGCCTATCGCCATTGCGGTTTATCGTATCGTGACAGCGCTGCTCGCGTTGGTCGAGATCCAATGACTGTTAGCAGAATATGGAATCGGTGGGTTCAGGAGGGTAATACAGAACGCCGTGCTGGATCCCAACGGCCTCGTATCACTAGCAGTCGAGATGACAGGCATCTTATCAGCATGGCTGTAAAGGATCGTGCAGCCACGTCTCGATTCCTGAGTCAACAGATGGGGGTGTTTGCAAGACAACAACCATCTGCACGAACAGTTCGACGACGTTTGCAGCAGCATGTACTATCAGCTCGGAGACCATGGCTGCAGTTACCCTTGACGCTGCATCACAGACAGGAGCGCCTGATGAACTGTGGTATTGTGTTGAAGCTGCATGGGCAGCTGTACCTGCACACGCCATCCAAGATCTGTTTGACTCAATGCCCAGGCGTCTCAAGGCCGTTATTACGGCCACAGGTGGTTGTTCTGGGTACTAATTTCCCAGGATCTGTGCACCCAAATTGCGTGAAAATGTAATCACATGTCAGTTCTAGTATAATATATTTGTCCAATGAATACCCGTTTATCATCTGCATTTCTTCTTGTTGTAGCAATTTAAATGGACAGTAGTGTAAATATGGAAACATCGCGAGAAACGCATGCTTGAATATAAATGCAGACGCTAGCCGAGTCTGCAAGTTGCGCTGTTGTGTTTGAATACTTACGACATCTGTGTAATGTCGTAGGTAGTTAGAGAAGTGAAGTGTGTAGTTGTGACTGGGTTATGTCAGTATAATCGAACGTAGGTAAATTGTTGGTGCTCATATGGCGAGTGCTTCGATGACCAAAGGAGCCAGGTTGTTTGCTGCTTCAAGAGGCATCGTATCAAATATTTATGTAAAAAACATTATGCGCTAAGTCACAACGCAGACCAAAGTGTGTGCTGAGTGATTACGGCCATTGAAGAGGATTGTGACGAAAAATAAGAGGACAATAGCTGCAAGAGTCACTGCAGAATTGAATATCGCACTCGCGAACCCTGTCGGCCGCAAAAGAACGCGAAGGAAGTTCCATAAGCAGGGAACTGCAGGGCGTGGTGCAATTCTAGAACCAATCACCAGTGATGAAAATGGCCGAAACAAGAACCCAAAAGTGAAACATGACTGGGGTTCAGCGATGGTTTGGTCAGCCATATCGTTGTATTCCACTGCGCTCTTGGGTACTCTGCGAGGTCGCATTACTGCCAAGGATTATGTTACCATTTTGGCCGATGAAGTCCACTCCATTGTACAATATTTGTTCCGAAATGGTGATACTGCATTCCACGACGACAACCGCAGTCCACTTCACCCCTCCGCCGCCCCACACCTAACCACTCTTTCAGGGATATTGTGCAGTTCGGCCCCCGGTCGGACCCCCCCCCCCTTCCCCTCCCTGCCGGGAACGACTCACACCAGACAAGTGTAACCCCCATGTTTGCGTGGTAGAGAGATGGCGTACGCGTACGTGTAGAACTTGTTTGAGCATCAATCGCCGACATAGCGCATCTGAAGTGGAATAAGGGGAGCCAGCCCACATTCGCCGAGGCAGATGGAAAACCGCCTAAAAACCATCTGCAGACTGGCCGGCTCACCGGACCTTGACATAAGTCCGCCAGGCGGATTCGGGCCAGGGACCTGCGCTCCTTCCCAATCCGGAAAGCCGTGCGTTAGACCGCTCGGCTGGCCGGGCGGGCAGAGCCCCTGTTCTCACAGCTCGCTTCGTCCAGAACTGATTCTGTGAGGACGAGGATGGATTGTCGTATCTCCGCTGGTCACCATAATCGCCAGATCTCATTATTGTTGAGCCTTTGTCGCCTACTTTTGGAGAGAAGGATGTGTCATAGCTATCCATCTCTTTCATCGTTACCTGAACTTGCCACTATTTTGCAGGAAGAATGGTATGAGATTCCCTTGAAAACCATACGAGCCCTGTTTCAATCAACGCGAGGCGACTGGTAGCGGTTTTCCTACGCCATAATGGGCATGGTAATGTGTTGTGCTTTTGGTGTTTCGTTGTTTTTGGCCACCCCCCGCATGTCCAAAATAATGTGTGTTGTGAATGTAAGCGTAAAAACCAGTCACAGAGAGTAATTCCAACGAAGAAGTAACAGTTTATTGTTAACGGTGTGTAGCGTTAACCGAACTCCACTGACAAACTTTCGGAGGTTTTTTAGGGATATTTTCGCTACGGTCGCAGGTTCGAATCCTGCCTCGGGCATGCGTGTTTGTGATGTTTAGGTTAGTTAGGTTTAACTATTTCTAAGTTCTAGGGGACTAATGACCTCAGCAGTTGAGTCCCATAGTGCTCAGAGCCATTTAGGGATATTTTCTGGATTTTTAATATCAGGAACTCGTGGTTTCCAGCGGCTCTTACAGAGCAATAACGTAGTTATGATTTATCGGCTGTTACGCCGTGCCGGCAGCTGTGCCCGAGCGGCTCTAGGCGCTTCAGTCCGGAACCGCGCGACTGCTACGGTCGCAGGTTCGAATCCTGCCTCGGGCATGGATGTGTGTGATGTCCTTAGGTTAGTTAGGTTTAAGTAGTTCTAAGTGTAGGGGACTGATGACCTCAGATGTTAAGTCCCATAGTGCTCACAGCCATTTGAACCATTTGTACGCCGTTCCGCCAGTTACATCTGTTTCAACAAAATGCCTCCACTGCAGTAAAATACTTGTAATTAGAGCTCGTGTCTTCCAAAACTACGGTTCTGTAGTTTTCATACACTACATAAATGATGTAGTAAATGGTGAGATTACGGGTAGTATTGGTAGCATTAGCAGGAAAAGAAGCATAAGTGAATGTTTAAAGGGAAACTGAGAGCCGATGACTTCTCTTTGTTTTTTGTTTGTTTGGTCGTTTGTTTTGCACATAATTAGAACCACTCATCAGTCAGTGTTAGTCCGTTGTGTATTTTATATCTTTACAATATATAAATTGCGTTTTATAAGTAATAGAAATTAGCTGATAGCGTAACTTCTGCTTTTTTATGTAACCAGAGCAATTACTTTGGTGTAAGTACAGTTTACGCGCAGGAACATAAAAACATTTATAATGATAGATGTTATTTTGTACTCAATAGAGCATTATTGATCATGATCAAAGGCAGGAGTTTCCTTTTAATATTCATAAATTCAAGGTTGTTTATCAATGACAGAAACATGTTTTATACAGGTAATTTCGACGAAGAATTGAAGCGATGTTTGATAAATTTTTGTTTTGTAATTTTTTCATTTTACTTTTTTGTTGAAGAAATTGCATTTTCTAATGCTACATGATAAATCTGTTTTGTTTTCTTTAGTTTTACTACAAGATCCCTCTTTTTCACGTTATAAATCGACAATTTTCGAATAAAACTTGAATTAAACATCGAGAAGTTCAATGGTGCTGTGAAGACTGTTTGTGACTTCGTAGGCTTTCTCGGCGTAATAAGTCTTGAAAGTCTCTTCGGAAAAATGTTCCATAGATTACAGAGCCCCTTTATATACATCCTTACTCGGTTTCTAGATTCTTTACTGCTTCCTATTTTTAGGGATATCCAGTAAACACTCATCGCATACGTGCAGAAACGATCGTTATGAGGTAACGCCCGATAGGTATGCAACACATCTAACGTACAGGTATCGTGGGTATGACCTTAACTCACCAAAGCTACTAGAAAAACTACTGTAACCTACGCTTACTTATTATAGCCTGCGGTAGCCTACAGTAGTTTTATGACTCTACTTGTAATACGTAATCACCGAAATCTGTTACACAAAACAAAGGGTAATATAACACCTGTATTGATACAGAAGCGTCACTGAGACAACAGATGAGCATAACATCGTTGTGCCGGTTTTCCGTTTCTTTCAGTGAACCCATACCTGAGGTGCATACACAGAGTGTAAGGGGAAATAGTAAACGATGTATAGATGTAGACTGAAGTGACGAATGAAAATTTGTACAAAGGTCGGGATTCGAACCCGGGTATCCTGCTCACTAGGCAGATGACCTGACCAATACACCACCCTGGCACAGTGGCTCTGCACAACTACACGGCCTAACCTACCACGCCTCCCTCCTCAGTCCAAATTCCCATTCACAAAATGGTTCAAATGGCTCTGAGCACTATGGGAGTTAACATCTGAGGTCATCAGTTCCCTAAACTTAGAACTACTAAAACCTAACTAACCTAAGGGCATCACGCACATCTGTTCCGAGGCAGGATTCGAACCTGCGACCGTAGCAGCAGTGCGGTTCCGGACTGCAGCGCCTAGAGCCGCTCGGCCACAACGGCCGGCTCCCATTCACACCTCAGTCAACTGGTTTTCCCCCAAAACTCGAACGGCTCTGCTGCAGTGGCACCTCAGCATCGAATGGAACGGAGTAGCATGTCTGAAACCAGTCATACTTGCTTCTAATCTAGTGGTTCCCAACCTGGGAGTTATTGTCCCTTGAGGGGTGAAAATCAATCGGTTCGGTTCTGTTTCAGTCCCGAAACTAAATTATTTTCAAAAGATCATTATTATTATCACAGTTTTGTAAGACTCTAATACTGATTGTACAAGTTGTCAATAATTAGCCTCCTTTTCCGCAATTAGTAGCATTAATGTGGTGGAGGTTACAGGTTCCTCACATAGTCCACCCACTACACACATATGTTGTGATTTAGTACATCGATGATGATAGAAGTGTGACATATACGTAACAAATGCTAAATATCTCACGAAAATGTGTTCTCCAAGTTGTAGATATCTTCGCACATCCACATTTAAACTGTATGAAAGTGGGACACAGCTGTCATAATTTTTGTTAAAAATGAAATTCCTCCAGCTGTACTTAAGATTTTATGTTTACTTCGCTACTAGTTTTGACATTGCGCCAACGCCATCTTCAGGCCCGTACACTTTGATGAAATCAGTTGTGTGTGACTCAGTATAGCAGTCCGCGGTGAGACCAACACGTGCTCCACCAGAGGTGGACAGGAGAAATTAGAGCTCGCGCAGAATGATTTAGAAGTTCGTTTTTCCCTCGGTCTTTTCGTGTATGAAACAGTAGCGATATAGCGTGAAGGTGGCTCGATGAATACGCTGCCGGGCATTTAATTGTGAATTGCAGAGTCATCATGTAGATGTACAGACGACACGCTGTTCTGCGATACCCTGGAGGCCATGGTTGGTGAGTATGGCGGGGACCTGGGGAGCTGTCCCATTCTTTCAATGTTTTGAAGAGTCACATCGGTGTTACTACTGGTGTCACGGACGACCTCATGTACGAGATCTGTTCAAAAAATTCCGGAACATTTGTAATTTTGCGCCAGTGGTGTGTTGCAGCGAAATGTGGTTTGCATCCCTGCACACGCCTGCATTTAATATGTAACTGCCGGAAGTTCATTACCAGTTAGTTATTGTTCAGTGCTGTATTGAGTAGAACGTTGTGTCGCACAGTTTGCGAATTTCGAGGTGGCAGAGTTAGTGAGCAACGCGTCTGCATTCAATTTTGTGTGAAACTCCAGAAAACCTTTAGAGACACACCAAATGATGCAGGAAGCCTACGGTGATGAGTGATTAAGCCGTACTCGGTGTTACGAATGGCACAGTTTAAAAATGGCCGGACGCAAGTTAAAAGGTGACCCTCCTTCAGGACGCCCGTCGACGTCTACCGACGACTAGTTCATCGTGAGTTCGCGCCACAGGGACAAACTGTTACTCGATGGTACTATCGGGACCTATTGCGAAACCTGCGAGAAAATGTAAAAGGGAAGCGGCCTGAAATGTGACGAGACAATTCATGGCTCTTGCATCACGATAACGCACCCGCAAATTCATCCACGCTGGTGCGTGATTGTTGCACAAAAAACGAAATCACTATGCTGCCTCGTCCGCCGTACTTTCCAGACCTGACCCCAGCGGATTTCTTTTTTATTCCCAAAGTTGAAAATCCCGTTGAAGATTTACAACGAAAGGAGCGGAGGTTCGTGCGATCCAGCGAGGGGCGTACCAAGACTGCTTCCGGAAGTGGAAACGGCGTTAGTAGCGGTAAATCAACTGTGGAGGAGAGTATTTCGAATGAGACTATGCACAATTAGTAAAAGGTAAGCGCAGAAAAATTTTGTAGGCAAAGATCCGGAATTTTTTGAACAGACCTCGTATTGCACCTCATACCATAGTTTCATCGCGCCATTTTTCAATAAGAGAATGCTCGTCCTCACTTGGAAGGGGTCTTTATGAACTGTGGGCGTGATGTTGATGTAATCTCTTGGCCAGCAGGATCCCATATCTGGCACGACAGAGAACGGATGTGACCAGCTCGGAAGACAAAAAAATGGTTCAAATGGCTCTGAGCACTATGGGACTTAACTACTGTGGTCATCAGTCCCCTAGAACTTAGAACTACTTAAACCTAGCTAACCTAAGGACATCACACACATCCATGCCCGAGGCAGGATTCGAACCTGCGACCTTAGCAGTCGCGCGGTTCTGAACTGAAGCGCCTAGAACCGCTCGGTCACCGTGGCCGGCCTCGGAAGACAACTCCGTCGCAGTGTCAGTGTCATATCATAACAGAGTTGTGGGGCAGCTTGGTTCAGGAGAGGATACAGTTGATTTATGATACCCTTGCCAGCAGAAACAGAACATGTATCCACGCGAGACGGGGTGCGACGTCATACTGATAAGTGGGCTCATACTGCCAAGTTCTTTGTAAATTTTATTTTGATTTCGTAATCACTGGAATAACATTACATTCCTCTCAATACGTGAATTTTTATTTCGCTATCTCCTCCCCTTCTAGGTGCTTCACATTTTTGTTAGGCAGTGTACGGCCCCCAATTCGGATGACACACATGCCCTGGCTTTCTGTTACATAGATGAGAAGAGACCACTACGTGGTGAACAAGAACAGAGGAGGAGGATGCGGGGGGGGGGGGGGGGGGGAGGGGGGAGGGGGGAGGGGGAGATTGGAGAGCCCGCGATTGAGCGCAGTCATATAGTTACGTGAACGACACGACACTCGCGTACTTCCGTAAGAGGGCGAGTCTAGGTGGTGAGAAGCTCGGCGAACGCAATCCTCTCACTGCAAATGTGAAGGCCTCTTGACACTCCGCCCATCACACGCGGTTCGCCACCCGAGAGCCGAACAATAACACCGTGCGCCAACACTGTTACTTTGACTTCTAAATGTCAGACGATCGGAGCAGCGCAGTGGGTAAGAATCACCGGCACTGTGCCATCGTTTGTGGTTTTCTTCCTCCGAGCTGAGGCCTCGTAAAGCTCCTGACAGTGGGAGGGGGAGGGGCGATAGCCTGTACAGAGATCTCACATTAAAGTAGTCTCTGCTCTTACAAAGAAAGTGTGGAACTTAACAGACCACAAAAGTAACAATAAGCCAATGTTAGCATGTCACAATAAGTAAACGAAGCAGTGCGTAAATGAAACTTGTGATAAGTGAGGTATAAAGCAGGTTTGGAGCTCATAGCTGCTGCTGTTCAACGTGGACGTTCAAGATGCAACGAAGGAAACTACAGAAAATTTCAGAAGAGCAATCTAAATGCAAGGGAAGCAGAAACCAATGGTAATGTTCGCAATGACGTACGCTACCTGATCAAAAATATGCGGACGCCCTATGTAATGCGGAATGGACGACTAGATATCAAGAGAGGGGAGACCCCACAGTCTTTCATTATTCGTGTCAGAGGTACACTAAAATGAACACGTATAAAGTACATACAAAGAAAACTATACAGTTTTCACCCAGAAGTGGGCAACTTTGATAGCATTGGGTGCTGCAGACGTTACGTCCTTCATGGTACAGCTGATTGGGCATGACTTACATTTGAAGAGACGCCTGTTGTCTGCAATTCACCACATTCGCAGTGTTGTGTTGGCATTTGGCAGTTGGAAGTCCATTTAAGGGGATTGTCCCTCGATCTTGCGACTTCAGTCCGTAGTCTGTTCAAGGACTTCCAGATTACCCAGTAAAAGCTAATGATGTAAATAGGCCTTTCGTAAGACCAAAGTTAACTATACTGACCCCACAGTACAAAAAGAGGCGGTGAGAATTGTGCTGGCTGTAGAGAAGAAAAGCAGGAACAGGAGACGCGATCGGTCAGGAGAGCTCTTTCACTTCTAACATCGACTTGTCAATGGATGTCGCCAGAGTAACATATCCGTCAGCCCGCCCGGCTAGCCGCGCGGTCTAACGCGCTGCTTCCTCAGCGGGAAGGCGTGCTGGTCCCCGGCAAGAATCCGCCCAGCTGATTTGTGTCAAGGTCCGGTGTGCCGGCCAGCCTCTGGATGGTTTTTTGGCGGTTTTCCATCTGTATCGGTGAATGCGGGCTGCTCCCCCTTATTTCACCTCAGTTACACTATGTCGGCGATTGCTGCACAAGCACCGTCTCCACGTACGCGTACACCATAATTATTCTACCACGCAAACATCTGCTATGAGACTTATAGCGAGATTGGGGGGGGGGGGGGGTTGGTCAACTGGGGGCCGAACCACACAATAACCCTGGGTTCGGCGTGGGGCGGTGGTGGGGTGGGTGGACTGCTGTGGCCTATTGTGGGGTTGTGGACCACTGCAGGCTACGGCGAAACGAAGACTCTCCGTCGTCGTTTCTAGGTCCACAGTTCAATACGCACACACAACACATCCGTCAGGAATATTTTGGAAGTATGACTGTGAAGTGGAATTGCAAAGGACTAACCACAGGTAAACCAAGACCAGTCAGAGCTGATGTACTGACGGACAGGGACCGTCGATCATTAGGCTGATTGTACTCGTACCAGCCGAAGGAATCGCTCGTGAGTTCCAAAGTGCTATCAGCAGTTCATCTAACTTATTAGCTTTGCGCAACAAATTAAAAACAATGGGGTACAATGGTCGAGCACGCATTTCTGTAGTGAATGCCAAGTGGCGCTTGAGATGGTTTAATGAGCAACACTAATAACTGCAAACGAATGACTTCGAGTGGTGAATCACTTTACACCTCTTGACAACTCGATGGAAGGGTTTGGCTTTGATGAACGCGTGGATAGCGCTATCTTTCGTCACGTGTGGTGCCAAAAATGAAGTACAGAGGAGGTGATGTTACAGTGTGAGGAACTTTTTCGTGGTCATAGTGTGCTCCATGTATTGCGCCTAAGAAAACACTGCGTACAGTAGAATAACAGTTCGGAGACGATGACTGATTGTATCAGCATGACAGTGCACCCTGTCATAAAGCAGTACCTGTGAGGCAATGGTTTGTGGACGATAACATTCCTGAAACGAACTGGCCGTCCCAGAGTATCAACCTGAACTCACTGGAACACTCTTGGGATGAGTTAGTACATCGACTTAGCTCCAGACTCCAGCGTCCAACAACCTTCTCTGGTTTCGGCTCTCCACAGACATTCAGACACACTGCTAAAAGTGTCTGCAGCAGAGTTCAAGCCGTGTTAAAGACGAAGGATAGACACACACCCTATTAATGTCCAGTTATAGGTGTCCGAATACTTTTGATGAGATAGTGTAGATGACGTTATTTTTACTATGTTATGCGATTGCACAATTTGCATGTCCAAACTTGTACGAGGCGCGGCGTTCAATAAATAACGCAAAACATTTTTCTTCACAGACAGTTTAGGTTGAAAAATTGCGGAATTTATCGTGGGACGTCATGGAATATTCCCACTTCAGCCCTTTATAGTTTCATGAAGTTCCGATAGGTGGCGTCAGCAACGGAGGTGCGTTCCAGCAGAAAGATGTCAACGAGCTTCTTATACCGGAAAACCAGAGCATCGCAAATATTCATAGGCGCTTGCAGAATGTCTAAGGTCGCCTGACAGGGAACAAAAGCACGGCGAGTCGCTGGGCGAGGCGTCTGTCATCTACAAGGTCGCGCAAACCTGTCCGAGCTCCCGCGTGCGGCAGGCCGCACACAGCTGTGACTCCTGCAATGGTGGAACGTGCGGATACTCTCACTCGATGTGATCAACGTATCACAATCAAACAACTCGCTGCTCAGCTGGACGTCTTTGTTCGTAGTGCTGACACACTTGTCCAGCATATAAGGTTGTGTCCGCTGGGTTCCTCTCCGCCTAACAGAACTCCATAAACAGCAACGAAGGACTATCTGTGCGTTATTGCTTGGGTATTACGAGGCTGATCGTGACAATTTTTGTAGAAGTTTGTCACAGACATGGATTCATCATTTCGAACCGGAAACAAAACGGCAATCTATGTAGTGGCGCGACTCCATCCCTTCTCCGAAGAAAAAGTTCAAGACCGCACTCTTAACTGGTAAAGTCACGCGACGGTCTTCTGGGACTCTGAAGGGGCTAGTCTGTTTGATGTTCCTCCTTATGGAACAACGTTCAACTCTGAAGTGTATTCTGCTACCCTCAGGAAACTCAAGAAACAACTTTCCAGCGTATCCGTCGCCACAAAAATGCCAACGAACTTCTGCTTTCCCGTGACAACGCATGGCCTCACAAGACTGCGCACCCGAGATGAGCTCTCAAAACTTGATTGGACTGTTCTTCCTCATCCACCCTACAGCCCGGGTCTCGCTGCTTCCTTCTTCCACCTGCTTGACGCAATGAAGGATGTACTCCCCGGGAAGCAGTAACATGGATGATGGGGAGGTTACTGATTCAACAAGACGTTGGCTCCGTCGTTGACCAGTAGTGTGGTAACATGCGGGCATCTAGGCCTTTCCAGTACGGTGACGTAAGGCCGTCGAACTGATTGGAAATTATGTTGAAAGACAGAGTTTTGTAGCCAAAACAGCGGGGGATAATGAGGTGTATTGGAATCCCGAATAAAACCAAGCTGCTTTCGGAAAAAAATGTGTTGCATTACTTACTGAACACCCCTGGTAGTGTATTTCACTACAGTTCGACGCGAGCTGCCTGCTGCCTTCACGGTGGCGCGATTTCAGTATCCAGCATCGTACATTTCGCAAAATGAGGGAGCATTAGAGATTAACACCATGCCGACTACGAAGTCATTAGAGCCTGAATACAAGCTAGAAATGGAGAATGAAAAAGGTAGCATCTTTTTATGTGGATCACCATGGCCTTAACCTTACTCAGAATAGGAAAACCACGAAAACCCTGAATCTAGATCGTTCGACTGGGATTTTACGTCGCCCATTCCCAAATGCGAGTCCAGTGCCTTTACCACTCTGACATCTCGCTCCGTACTTACACTTTGTAGTGCTGAAGGTGCGAAAAGAAAGAAGTGCCTTGCAATTATATGACTGAATAAGCTCTCAGAATCTCAAAGACAGCAGTCTCTTCCGAAGCTTTCTTTGTTGTCTTATCCTAATTGCGTTGATATCGACAGAAACTCTAGTGGTACACTATGGGTGGACATCAACTAGTAGTACAATGTTATCAGAAAGAGCCCGGAAATAGCCTACCACAGTAAGTTTCAACTTTTAGTAATGTTTCATACAACAATATTTTATTCTCCCGAGAACTTTCCAACGTTTAATGTTACTAAAACTATTTCAGTTTCACGAGAAGTGCATAGATTGCACATTCGTCATCATCTCTGAGATGACTTAGGCGCCTTATAGTTGTTCTTAAAACATATGAATTACAACTTCTGTTCTATTGTACCTTGTCGAGAACGAATTGAGAAGAGCAGCTATTGTAAAAACGTTCTTATATTTGTTCTGAAATAATAATTAACATTTTAATTTCACAGCTCTATTAATTTGAAACTTGTACCCTGTAGTCAGTTATGTCAGTCGGACTAAATATTTTCATTGGATTTACTGTATATCTTAGCAGACGCTGCAATTTGGTTAATAGCCTGTTTGGTGTCTGCAAGTGAATCATCCTTCAACATAGAGGCAAATCGAACGCGCCTCCTCTTACTTTCGTGTATTGTGAAAAATATAGCTCGAATACTATTCCGTGAGCTTGATTTCTCAGTTGTGACTATTTTGTATATCGTAGATAACATGCAGCTTGCTCACTACTGGCTATACTTCATGGCGTCTATTGATAGTCTTTCGCAGCTAACCTAAACTTATTTTGTTCACAAAAAATGTTCAAATGTGTGTGAAACCTTATGGGACTTAACTGCTAACGTCATCAGTTCCTAAGCTTACACACTACTTAATCTAAATTATCCTAAGGACAAACACACACATCCATGCCCGAGGGAGGACTCGAATCTCCGACTGGATCAGCCGCACAGTCCATGACTGCAGCGCCTTAGACAGCTCGGCTTTTTGTTCACACAGCAGATAAAATAATCAGACAACTTGCTTAATGTGTATGCTTGTGCTGGTGCGAATTGAACTTTTTTCTCGCCTCTACCCTTTGCTAACCCAGAAAAGGTAGTATCACAGATCTCCAATAAAGGATGCCGTAGCATTGTCTGTATATTTATTAGTGCGTATGTCCGCACTCGCAATAACGTCATATATATAATCTGCATCTACATGGTTACCCTGCAAATCACACTTCAGTGCCTGGCAGAGGGTTCATCGAACCACCTTCACAATAATTCTCTGTCATTCCACTTCGAAAAGCGTGCGGAAAACGTTAACCCCTATATCTTTCCGTGCGAGCTCCGAGTTCCCCGTATTTTATTTTGATGATCGTTTCTCCCTTTGTATGTCAGCGTCAACAAAATATTTTCGCATTCGGAGGAAAAAGTTGGTGACCGAAATTTCACGAGAAGCTTCCGCCGCAACGAAAAAGCCTTTGTTTTAATGATGTCCACCCCAAATCCTGCATCATGTCAGTGACTCTCTCCCCTATTTCGCGGCAATACAAAACGTGCCGCTCTTCTTTGAAACCTTCTCGATGTACTCCGTTAACGGACAAGCGTAGCGTAGGCAGTCTCTGTAGTAGATCTCTTGCATCTTCTATGTGTTCTGCTGATAAAATGCAATCTTTGGTTCGCCTTCCTCACAACATTTTCTGTTTGTTCTTTCAAACATAAGTTGTTCGTAATTGTAATTCCTAGGTATTTAGCTGAATTTAAGGCCTTCAGATTTGACTGATTTATCGTGTAACTGAAATTTAACGGATTCCTTTTAGCACTCATGTGGATGACCTCACACTTTTCTTTACTTCGGGTTAACTGCCAATTTTCGCACTATATATATCCGCCGCAACGAAAAACGCCCTATATATATATATAATCTAAATCGTTTTGCAATTGGTTATGATCTTCTGGTGACTTTATTAGACGATAAACGACAACATGATCTGCAGAGAACCTAAGATGGCTGCTTAGATTGTCACCTAATCGTTTATATAGGTAAGGAGCAACAGAGGGCCCATAACACTACCTTGGGGACGCCAGAAATCACTTGTGTTTCGCATCACGAAGATACGCAAACATTTTAATATATTATTCTACAAGTAAAAACAAATAATAAAGTTCATGTAAACATAGGTCCACAGATATTTAGTTTCGAAGTTACGGCAAACAAAATATTTTGCCTGAAATTTAGCAACTTCGCTAATATGAAACCATCGAAAAACTGTACGAGGTTACAGTAATGCACGATTTCCATTTACTTTGTTGTTATTGATCTGGTGAATCTAATGAAACACGTCCCAGACTTTTGTCTGCAGAAGTTTTCCAGAAGCACAGACGTAATTCCGTTAATTTATTCAGACAATTTCACAAAGTTTTCAACAGAAGTTGCAGAGAGTTTAATTTTGGAAAAATGATGGTAATAACGTTAACTGGAACTGTATGAATGTATCAGATAATCTGCTTTTACTAAAACCGTAGCATACGTGTGTTAAGGAAGTTTTACAGTGTACATATAATTTCACAATACACTCATAATAAATGTTCAAAAATTTCTTCGCGGAGTTCAATGCATTTAGCTGCATGTGTATGAACAGATTTTGTTGCTCGTTTCAGTTCCACAGGGTTGTTCTTTATTTCGTCTGTTGCATTCATAATGCGAGCAATTAATGCACGTGTGGGAAATGTTTTATTAGATACACCAGATCAATAACTGCAAAAAAAAGGGAGGGTGAAGGAAGAGAGAGCGAGGGGAGGGAGGGAGGGAGGGAGGGAGGGAGGGAGGGAGGAAGAGGGGGAGAGAGCGAGAGAGCGAGAGAGCGAGCGAGAGAGAGAGAGAGAGAGAGCACGAATGACAGTGTCCTTCAATAGAGCGAGAGGTTTCCTGCGTCTATTACATTTCATAAACGGTCTATCGCCGTTACTGACGCGTCGGTCACTAAAAACGTGTTACGGTACTTGCCACCCACGTATCGATTACAGCGCAGCCGCAGATAAACTTGAACGAGCCCCTTGAACAGTCACAGAAGCTAAATACGTCCAGCGCCCCTGCCGGCCGCAGTTCCATTATAAACTGATGCTCTGCTGGAACGCCGTTCCGTCCTCGGGGTTTTACGGCCGCAGTTTACGCGGCAGGCATTTCAGTGGCCTAGCCGCGTTTCGCGCTGCGCTATGGAGATTTACACTGCCCGCCATTGTCTGCAGGGCCAGGTGATCGCCCGTGAGATAATCCGCCTGGGCCGGAATTCCTCGCCAGTCGGCGCACGCGGCTCAGGTATCTGTTGTGAGGAGCAAAGTGCAAGCAGGCGCCATCTCCCGAGATATCGCAGCTGCCAGCTACGCCTCTGAAATAAATATGGCCTCCATATTCACGCAGTCGTCTCACACAGCTTCTGAACGTCACGCTACACGACTCCTACACTTTTTTCCGGAAGTAAACACTTGAAATTCTTTTCGTATGTGCCATAAAAGATAGATGAGAAGCACAGGTTGTGCAAAAGATGTTGTTGTTGTTGTAGTCTTCAGTCCTGAGACTGGTTTCATGCAGCTCACCATGCTGCTCTCTCCTGTGCAAGCTTCTTCATCTCCCAGTACCTACTGCAACCTACATCCTTCTGAATCTGCTTAGTGTATTCATCTCTTGGTCTCCCCCTATGATTTTTACCCTCCACGCTGCCCTCCAATACTAAATTGCTGATCCCTTGATGCCTCAAAACATGTCCTACCAACCGATCCCTTCTTCTAGTCAAGTTGTGCCACAAACTCCTCTTCTCCCCAATCCTATTCAATACCTCCTCATTAGCTATGTGGTCTACCCATCTAATCTTCATCAATCTTCTGTAGCACCACATTTCAAAAGCTTCTATTCTCTTCTTGTCCAAACTATTTATCGTCCATGTTTCACTTCCATACATGGCTACACTCCACACAAATACTTTCAGAAACGACTTCCTTGCACTTAAATCTAAACTCGATGTTAACAAATTTCTCTTCTTCAGAAACGCTTTCCTTGCCATTGCCAGTCTACATTTTATATCCTCTCTACTTCGACCATCATCAGTTATTTTGCTCCCCAAATAACAAAACTCCTTTACTACTTTAAGTGTCTCATTTCCTAATCTAATTCCCTCAGCATCACCCGACTTAACTCGACTACATTCCATTATCCTCGTTTTGCTTTTGTTGATGTTCATTTATATCCTCCTTTCGAGACACTGTCCATTCCGTTCAGCTGCTCTTCCAGGTCCTTTGCTGTCCCTGACAGAATTTCAATGTCATCGGCAAACCTCAAAGTTTTTATTTCCTCTCCGTGGAATTTAATACCTACTCCGAATTTTTCTCTTGTTTCCTTTACTGCTTCCTCAATATAGAGATTGAATAACATCGGGGATAGGCTACAGCCCTGTCTTACTCCCTTCCCAACCACTGCTTCCCTTTCATACCCCTCGACTCATAACTGCCATCTGCTTCCTGTACAAATGGTAAATAGCCTTTCGCTCCCTGTATTTCACCCCTGCCACCTTCAGAATTTGAAAGAGAGTATTCCAATCAACATTATCAAAAGCTCTTTCTAAGTCTACAAATGCTAGAAGCGTAGGTTTGCCTTTCCTTAATCTATCTTCTAAGAGAAGTCGTAGGGTCAGTATTGCCTCACGTGTTCCAATACTTCTACGGAATCCAAATCGATCTTCCCCGAGGTCAGCTTCTACGAGTTTTTCCATTCGTCTGTAAAGAATTCGCGTTAGTATTTTGCAGCCCAGACCTATAAAGCTTATAGTTCGGTAATTTTCACATCTGTCAACATCTGTCACATCTGTCAACCACACAATACAGGGTGAATCACCTAAAAGTCGCACCGCAAATAGTGCGGAAATGGAAAGTGCTATTGACGTGCAGTTTCCATATAATGGATTGGTAGTCAGGGTCTCGTACTGTTAGACAATGAACAGATTGTAACAATACTGAGAATTTTTTGTGTAAACATACATTTGAAAAGTTGCCACGCAGACACTTGTACAATACCAGTGGTACCACACAGCAGAGAACAACACACATACACTAATTATGTGGATTCTCACCAGCAAACAGAGAATTAACGAACACCGGTTGTGTTCAAAATGACCACTGACAGTGGGAATACCACCTTCCAGTCTGGTGTGGAATGACTGGTGCATACGCGCTAACATTCCAGCGGAGATGTCTCAGCAGGCTGCAGTAATACGACGTTGCTTATCGTCGGGTATAACAACTGGTACATTCTTGTAGTTAGCGTCTTTCAGCTTTCCGCAGAAAAAAAGTCCACAGGCGTCATAACCAGGGAACGGGTCGGGCAAGGTACAGGTCCGCTGCATCCAATCCAACGATTTGGAAACAATTCGTGGAGACATGCTGTAGTAGTACGTGCACTATGGGCTGGAGAGCCATCACGTTGGTTCCAAAGGTTCCACCAAGTCTTTAGAAGAACGTCTTATAGCATCCTTGGAAAATGGTCTGTTAGGAGGCTGCGATACTTGTTCAGTGTTCCGTCAATGAAAAACGAGCCTATGAGTTGATAGGTCACTATGCCATACCACACGTTTACACTCCATGGACGCTGACGTTTCACCTGACAAAGCCAACGAGTGTTTCAACAGACCAATATTGCATGTTTTAGCGGTTTACTAGCGATGATTGGTAAATGTGGTCTCATCACTAAGCAAGATTGATGTATTCTGTCTTAATACCCATATATGGAAATTAAAACGATTCTCGTAATTGTTGCCATGCAGCTCTTAACACGATTCACATAATCGTGCAGCTCTTGACGGAGAGAGATGTGATAGCGATGGAACCTACACTCCTGGAAATGGAAAAAAGAACACATTGACACCGGTGTGTCAGACCCACCATACTTGCTCCGGACACTGCGAGAGGGCTGTACAAGCAATGATCACACGCACGGCACAGCGGACACACCAGGAACCGCGGTATTGGCCGTCGAATGGCGCTAGCTGCGCAGCATTTGTGCACCGCCGCCGTCAGTGTCAGCCAGTTTGCCGTGGCATACGGAGCTCCATCGCAGTCTTTAACACTGGTAGCATGCCGCGACAGCGTGGACGTGAACCGTATGTGCAGTTGACGGACTTTGAGCGAGGGCGTCTAGTGGGCATGCGGGAGGCCGGGTGGACGTACCGCCGAATTGCTCAACACGTGGGGCGTGAGGTCTCCACAGTACATCGATGTTGTCGCCAGTGGTCGGCGGAAGGTGCACGTGCCCGTCGACCTGGGACCGGACCGCAGCGACGCACGGATGCACGCCAAGACCGTAGGATCCTACGCAGTGCCGTAGGGGACCGCACCGCCACTTCCCAGCAAATTAGGGACACTGTTGCTCCTGGGGTATCGGCGAGGACCATTCGCAACCGTCTCCATGAAGCTGGGCTACGGTCCCGCACACCGTTAGGCCGTCTTCCGCTCACGCCCCAACATCGTGCAGCCCGCCTCCAGTGGTGTCGCGACAGGCGTGAATGGAGGGACGAATGGAGACGTGTCGTCTTCAGCGATGAGAGTCGCTTCTGCCTTGGTGCCAATGATGGTCGTATGCGTGTTTGGCGCCGTGCAGGTGAGCGCCACAATCAGGACTGTATACGACCAAGGCACACAGGGCCAACACCCGGCATCATGGTGTGGGGAGCGATCTCCTACACTGGCCGTACACCACTGGTGATCGTCGAGGGGACACTGAATAGTGCACGGTACATCCAAACCGTCATCGAACCCATCGTTCTACCATTCCTAGACCGGCAAGGGAACTTGCTGTTCCAACAGGACAATGCACGTCCGCATGTATCCCGTGCCACCCAACGTGCTCTAGAAGGTGTAAGTCAACTACCCTGGCCAGCAAGACCTCCGGATCTGTCCCCCATTGAGCATGTTTGGGACTGTATGAAGCGTCGTCTCCCGCGGTCTGCACGTCCAGCACGAACGCTGGTCCAACTGAGGCGCCAGGTGGAAATGGCATGGCAAGCCGTTCCACAGGACTACATCCAGCATCTCTACGATCGTCTCCATGGGAGAATAGCAGCCTGCATTGCTGCGAAAGGTGGATATACACTGTACTAGTGCCGACATTGTGCATGCTCTGTTGCCTGTGTCTATGTGCCTGTGGTTCTGTCAGTGTGATCATGTGATGTATCTGACCCCAGGAATGTGTCAATAAAGTTTCGCCTTCCTGGGACAATGAATTCACGGTGTTCTTATTTCAATTTCCAGGAGTGTATGTCGATGCAGAATTTGTAGAACACTTTCCCGATTCATGCCACTTCCCTGTGCGACTGCGCGGAGGTTAAAGAGCATATCAACCGCAACAGCAGCAAGAACATTAATTTCCTCCTCTTCTGTCGCCACTTGTTTCCTTTTGTTACGTTGTCTAGGTGTTACACAACCACTTTCGCGCAACTGGCCGAAGAGACTGATAAATAACGGCCTAGATGGTTAAAGTGTGTTGGGATATCTTCCGCATACACCGTACAAGAACGAATTGCATTCTTCCTACCCTCTCCACACCATGAGCATGTCGGCTTTTTCTGCACTGGTAAACCCCCTCGTCCACTCACGACCTACTGGTTGGACAGTCACACACTAACTGAATGGCTCTAAGCACTATGGGACTTAACATCTGAGGTCATCGTATTTAAAACTAGTTAAACCTAACCAACCTAAGGAAATCACACACATCCATGCCTGAGGCAGGATTCGAACCTGCTACCGTAGCAGCAGCGCGGTTTCGGACTGAAGCGCCTAGAACCGCTCGGCCACAGCGGCCGGCTCACACACTAACTGATTAGCAAACCGCAGTGCATTCAAGGAACAGACAAGCACACTGTAAGCAAACATAGCAACTACGATAGTTGAAAGACACAAGTGTCGGTGTGGAAACTTTTCAAAATACGGTATCTCGTAAACTAGTCGCACTAGAATCCTGCAACAAACGCCACTGACATTCTAACTTGCCCTACTTTTAGGCTGTCAATGTCAATAGGTATTGTTCCATTTAAATAAGTGCATGTTTGCACAAAAAATACACTTTATAGGTATTATTACAATCTGTTTATTGGCTAACAATACGAGCCCCTAGCTATCAATCCATTCTGTGAAAACCGCACGTCAATAGTACTTTACATTTCCGCAATATCTGCGGTGCAAGTTTTAAGTTGATTCACCCACTATATATTGATAGTATTTGGGGTATCCCGTGTGGTCCATCAAATATGTAACGATCTGTTTACGCTATAAAAACGCAGATTCTACGAAAGACAAATAACAGCTGTTAATTGTACCAAATACTGGAACATATTACGTGCCGTAACACTAAGCAACATGTCTTATAGGCTGCTCCCGTCCCTGTGTGTTTCAAACACGCAATAGAAAAGAACAGCGTCATCAGAGATTAAATTTTACTCCTTCAATAACAACGGCTTTGCTCTATCATCGGGTGACAATGTTCGTGGTTCGTTCAGCACTGTCTCATGTGAAACAAACGGTGTCGAATATCATATGGCAGTTTACGTGTTTAGCTCAGCTGCACTGGTAGCGGGAAAGAAACAAAGTCGAAATTTAGACATCATTGGATTCTTGAGAGCAATGTTGCTGAGCTAAATGCAAAGATTATCATCCTATGGTGGATGAAAGCCTTCGAACCGAATCGTAGTTCAAAAAATCAGCGTTTAGTGACTTCCTTATCGTGTGTCTTTACACTATGTGATCAAAAGTATCGGGACACCCCCCCCCCCCCCCCAAAACATACGTTTTTCATATTAGGTGCATTGTGCTGCCACCTACTGCCACGTACTCCATATCAGCGACCTCAGTAGTCATTAGACATCGTGAGAGAGCAGAATGGGGTGCTGAGCGGAGCTCACGGACTTCGAACGTGATCAGGTGCCCCTTGTGTCATGCGTCTGTAAGCGAGATTTCCACATCCCTAAACATCCGTAGGTCCACTGTTTGCGATGTGATAGTGAAGAGACACGTACAGCAGAAAAGTGTACAGGCCGACCTCGTCTATTGACTGACATAGACCGCTGACAGTTGAAGAATGGTTCAATAAGCCACACATCACGCCCGTAAATGCCAAACGATGCCTCGCTCGCTTTTGGACGATTGAACAGTGGAAAAACGTTGAGTGCAGTGACGAACCACGGTACACAATGTGACGATCCGATGGCAGGGTGTGGGTATGGCGAATGCCCGGTGAACGTCGTCTGCCAGCGTGTGTAGTGACAACAGTAAAATTCGGAGGCGGTGATGTTATGGTGTGGTCGCGTTTTTTGTGGAGGGGGCTTGTGCCCCTTGTTGTTTTCCGTGGCAGTATCAAATCACAGGCCTACATTGATGTTTTAAGTACGTTTTTGCTTCCCACTGTTGAAGAGAAATTCGGGGATGCTGATTGCATCTTTCAACACGATCGAGCACCTGTTCATAATGCACGGCCTCTGGCGGAGTGGTTACACGACAGTAACATCCCTGTAATGGACTAGCCTGCACAGAGTCCTGACCTAAACCCTATAGAACACCTCTGGGGTGTTTTGGAACGCCGACTGCGTCCCAGGCCTCACCGACCGACATCGATACCTCTCCTCAGTGCAGCACTCCGTGAAGAATAGGCCGCCACTCCCCAAGAAACCTTCCAGGGCCTGATTGATGTATGACTGCGAGAGTGGAAGCTGTCATCAAGGCTAAGGGTGGGCCAACACCATATTGAATCCCAGCATTACCGACGGAGGGCGCCACGAACTTGTAAGTCATTTCCAGGCATAGTATATATTCACTGTTGAGCCAAAATAATTATCGTCAGCGCCGACTGCAAGAATGAATGAATGCCACCTGGTCGTTTTGCAAGCTCGTTGACACCACACGGGAGGTACGTAAGCGGAAGGGAGATCAATGGAGAATCATTCTGGCGACTACACGGACCACAAATGGGGGAAATCCACTGACACAAGCGACCTTGACAAAGGCTAGGTTGTAATGCCTCATCATCTAGGAACGAGCATGTAGGAAGAGACAGAGATGGCTGACTGTTCTCCTGCTACCTGCTACTATCTGAAGTAGCTGAAGAACGGTGAAAACACGACGCCTCATCACAGAACGTAGAAACCCGCTCTGTGTACCGAGATAGGTTCAAATGGTTCTGAGCACTATGGGACTTAACATCTGTAGTCATCAGTCCCCTAGAACTTAGAACTATTTAAACCTAACTAACCTAAGGACATCACACACATCCATGCCCGAGGCAGGATTCTAACCTGCGACCGTAGCAGTCGCGCGGCTCCGGACTGAGCGCCTAGAACCGCTAGACCACCGCGGCCGGCACCAAGATAGGAACCGATCTGTGACAGATATGACGACAGACAACTAGGTTGGTGCAGGCACAAATGTTTGGAAGCACTCCGTCTTGTGTACATGGGACTCCGCTGCAAGCGACCGCTTCGTGTTCCCATTCTACCCAATGACATCGTCAATTACGACTGCAGTGGGCCTGAGATTACAAGGTTGATTGGTGGAGCACTGGAAACGTATCGCCTTGTCGGATGGGGCAGGTCGATGATTGTGTCCGGACATGTTGTAACCCAGGCGAACGGCTGCTCGAAACACACACGACGCCGAGGTTGCATGATGGTGGTGCCAGTTACATGCTATGGGGGCGCTTGACTGCGCTTCCGTGGGGCCTGTGGTAGTAATCGAAAGCACCGTGACTGCTGTGCACTACATGAACATTATTGCAGACTATCTGCATTCCTACATGCTTGATGTATTCCCTGACGATGATAGTATCTTCCAGAAAGATAACTTTTCTTGTCACTGAGCCAGAATCGTGTCACAGTGGTTTCACAAGCACAATACTGATCCGACGTTGAACTCTTGTCTACCAAATTCATCTGATCTGAAAGCAATGGAACTCATCTCGGATGCTATAGGGCACCAGCTTTTCTCCCACAAAACCACCGGCCTCAATTTGCGGGAATTTTGTGACTCGTGTGTAGACATTTGCTGCTACATACCTCCTGAAACCTATTAAGAACTTGCCTAATCCATACAAAGTAAAATTGTTGCTGTATATTGTGTTCCAAAGTTGGGCGAACACTCAAACAGGTGGCGTAATTTTTTAGCTCTTCAGAGTATAGAAGTACGGTGGTTGCTGTTACAAGGTTCTTCAAGGAAGCTACAAGATGCGAAGAACCGTTATTGTACCTGTAATTGGATTAGCGCCGTTCCTATCTGTACAAGGAAATGTTCCTGACGAATGGATAAGAGCGCAAGTCATACCGGTGTACAATAACACCAGAAGAAATTATTCACAGAACTGTTGCTCTGTTCCACCGACATCTTATTTTCAGGAGAATGCTAGAATATATTAAGAGTTCATAGTGCTCTATCAAGAACAAGTTGACATTCTGCCTGGTAACAAGATGTTGACCTTGTAAAGCCCAGATGTGCTTTACTACTGTATACCCATTATTTCGACCTTCTACTCCTTCCGTTCAATACTGAAGCTACTAATGCTAAGAAAAATACTTTGACATTAAACAAGTTTATGAATGGACTGAAAACTAGATTGAGAGTCATCTCAAACGTTGAAGTAAATTCGAGAGTGTGTCAAGTAATTATGATTGGACCATTAAAATTTATATTACGCATCAATAACATAGCTGACAGTGTCCTTTGTAGTCTCAAAGTTATTGCGTTTGATATAATCATCCTTAGCGTACTAAATTTTGGCCGTACCTGATTTCAAGCAATGTAAAAATGTAGTAGCATATAAGTAAACGAATATCGAGTCACAACTGGACAAGTTATGTCATTCAAGTACCTGCAAGTAACTATATATGGCAGGCTTCGTGTCACTGCAATTCGACTGCTTATAACTAGATTGTGAGCTATGTCCGCACGAGGCCGGATTGACAAGGAGTACTATGGGCGCATACAACAGGAAAGGTCGGTCACCGGCCTGCCTGCCCCACGTGAGAGTGGAACAGAAATGCTGCCAAATCTGAACTGGCAGACGCTTGATGGAGGACGCCAAATACCTCGCGAAAACCTACTTGAAATTCCATAAACCGGTTTTCGGAGTGGAATCCACAGGTCTTCCCAAACACTGTACTTAGCTGTGAAGAGAAATTCAGTCTAATAAAAACTGAACAGACACATGTAAGCAGTTGTGATTCTACTATTAATTCTTGAATAGAACGGGAATTAACTTTAAAATGTGACACAATAAAAAAAGATCCTCTGCTATATCCTTCACAGTTGTTCATTGATTATAAGTACTGAGATAGTTGCTTGTGTACACAAAACTGAAGCGTCACGCCAGTTAAATTCATTTGAATTTCCACGTACAGGGAATCACATCTATGAGCAGAGTAACTGGATTCATTTCGTACTGGAAACTTCTGCACGTAAGCTGCTTCAGGAAGCAATAACTACATTTCTGCAACTTAAAAGAGATAACGTCAGTGATTCCCGGTATAGATTTACTAGTGAGACGCTAGTTTAAAGAAAGTAGTCATTTTATAATAAGTTGTCTTATCAAATATTTCCTTGTTTTGTAAGGTAGTTCCCACACGCTTCGACATCGAGTGGTGACAATGAACTGATCGCAGCATGGTTCCGAAAGCTATCAGTAGGGTGTTTTTCCGTTGTAACCAGTGTGGAACTGATCGCAGCATGGTTCCGAAAGCTATCAGTAGGGTGTTTTTACGTTGTAACCAGTGTGTTTGACAGACTAATTGGCTCAAGGATTCTTTCAGTGCTCCTGCTGTAATCAGCGACTAAGTTTATAGCATGGACGCCATCATGACCTTTCGAGTGTCCTGACTGACCGTACTGTGATGGTGTAAACAGTCAAGAATTGAGGTAACGGTGGAACTTAAGTTTTACTTACTTGCAAATTTGCACTTCACAGATACGTGTGTGAATTCAGTCTTGATTGTAACTGTGATAGTAAATTAAATAAATTACCTTTTCGGCTCCAGTTTAATTGTGGCGATACACAGCTTTGCACTCCAAATCTTAGTTTCAACACAACCAAACAACGTCCGGTTTCATTGCGATATCTGTGTGCTTAAAATAGCGCAACTCGTAAATTATGAGCTCAGTGATGCTAAACCACAATGCCTTAGAAAAAACAAAAACAAGAAAAGGTGCAGCCCACGATACAATGAAATGTTATCATACTAAACATTACCTCACGCAAGTGTTGTGTGCTTAGGAACAGCAGTGGCAGTTTACACTGCGACGTAAACAACTGATAAAATTTTTATGTCATACCATCCCGCGGCTGACAATACATCAATCTATCAGGACGTTTGTAAGAATAATCGAAAGAAAAATGTTTCAGTAGTTACTCATTATTATATTCAAATGGCCGTGTTTACAAACACACGTTTCTCGCCGGTAAGGGCTACAATGAATCCACCAATGACCTCGTTGGAGCCGGAGGGAGTGTGTAGAAGGGATAAGCGTACGATTGGTCTTCTTCCGTTGGGAATAGACGTGAACTTACCAATACTCCATCTCTTCCGTGAGAGTTGCTCCACAAGGCACAAACAATAAAATCCAAAATGGAAACGAAACAAAGCGGCAAGCAGACCGGAGGACCACAATTTTTTCCGGTGCACTGTTTTTCCGCGAGCTCGTCGACGCGCACTTTGCTCAGTGCAGCGGGCTGCGGGGTCAGAAGCGGCCTACTCCGGCGTTCGCGTCGCGTCCGTGCCGACCTCGTGCCCGCCGCGTCCAGACTGCCCGGGCATCGCCGCCGAGCGTTTGTTGACGACTCGGTTTCCGAGCAACGCCGCTAGGGGCGCCAGCGTCCTCCAGCACCGGGCCCTGGGCTCCGCAGCGGGGCACGAGAGCGCAAAGACGGAAAACAATGGCCCCCTAAAAAAAACCGTCCCTCTGCCTGTCAGATGAGTGGGCGAGCCGTTTAGACCGGAGCTTTAGGAAACAGAATGGACACCGGCGGTGTAAATTCGCAAACCGCAAAGTGACGATCATATCTGAGCCGCATTGTCTGGTTTCTTTCAGTAACTTTTTTCTGTGACAGCGACTGTGAACAGCAAACTGACCACGTCGGGTTATCCACCACGCAGCTGTTACACAACTGCACAATAACGGGTGGAAGTAAACATCTTAGTAGACAGTGTGATCGTCGACAATGTTGCAGCTTTCACGATTTTCAAAAGTCGACGTTTAGCTCTCATGACTATGAAGGCATCATGGTTTCATTTTGGTTTCGCCACGTCTTGAAGACACTCACCACAGCACTCCTCGAACACTCGACAAGCCGTGCAGTTTCCGAAATGCTCGTGCCGAGTGCCTGGGCTATCACAATCTGCCCTCATTCAAACTCCGATTGCGCGCCTTCCCCCAATTGCACACACGGCCAGCACGCTCGCTGATACTACATGCAACGTGCTTGTGTCTGACTAGCAGTCATTCCTCGGCGTGTGACGCTGCTATGGCCTGGATCGATTTATATCGATAGTATGTCGGTGGTCATAATATACACTGATCAGCCAGAACATTCAGTTCTAGGCGCTTCAGCACGAACCGCGCTGCTGCTACGGTCTCAGGTTCGAATCCTGCCTCGGGCATGGGTGTGTGTGATTTCCTTAGGTTAGTTAGGTTTAAGTAGTTCTAAGTTCTAGGAGACTGATGACCTCAGATGTTAAGTCCCATAGTGCTCAGAGCCATTTGGAGCATTTGAACCAGAACATTAAGTATGACTGATTCATTCTTAAATCTGAACTGTTGTTTTGGAAAACTCTTATTAGGTGCACCCGAAATCCACAAACAAAATTTCGGAGGTTATTCAGAATTATTTTTCTAGTATTTTGTTAGAAGTAGCCGATGGTCTCCGGTGGCTCGTTACAGAGCAATTGTATTTAGTTTGATTTTTTTACCCTCATTTATCTTCGTACTTGTATTTCGACGCCCGCATCTCGTGGTCGTGCGGTAGCGTTCTCGCTTCCCACGCCCGGGTTTCCGGGTTCGATTCCCGGCGGGGTCAGGGATTTTCTCTGCCTCGTGATGGCTGGGTGTTGTGTGCTGTCCTTAGGTTAGTTAGGTTTAAGTAGTTCTAAGTTCTAGGGGACTTATGACCACAGCAGTTGAGTCCCATAGTGCTCAGAGCCATTTGAACCATTTTTTTTGTATTTCGACGGGAATAGCTGGACAACAGTGCAGTTGTCTAAGGTACGCGCTTGACGTCTTGTTTGGAAACAAACTTGTTCCACTCACTCACAGTAGCCGCTGTTGACAACGGTTATGCCCCACTTTACTCTTCGCCCTTGAGCCTGCATTCAGTACGGATACGTTCTGTCTCGGGTATGTTTATGCGGTGGTGTTAGCTGCGCGTTAACGGTGACACGCAGCAGTATGGATAGGTTTACTGGTGAATAGCCGGCTGATACGCGCTTCGCGTGTGGGTTCACAGAATGCAGTGGAAAAACAGCACCACGACGCTACGCTGAACTGTTCCCGTAGCAATGACAACCGCTTCACAGTGCATTTGCATCTGAGGAGAGTTGCATTACTTTGTGTTGTACGATTTGATGATTACATCATTTCAGGTTTTTCACTGAGTTGAAGGGCAAGAATCATAATTACATTATTACATACGCGAGATACATATCGACCAACTCTTCATCAGCGCAACTATCTGGGTGGCTTGCGGAGTATAGATGTTGTAGATGACGTCACCTCTTACGATACTCCTCTCGAGCAACTCGGTACAGAGAACCAAACTTAAGTGTTTCTGATGCAGACTGGATTACCACTAATAATGATACACATAACGTCACTCTAGGGGATATTTCAAAGAAGTTTGGAATTTAACTCGGGTCTCTGACAGAATGTTTGGTGATTAGGAACTTTTCGAATCACTCTATTCTTTTTTGCCATGCAGTTACTGACGAAGTAAGTTACGTCTGTGACTAAGACTCGAACCAGCGACCTTCTTGTCGAGTGGCACAGCTACGGACTCTGCATAGAAGTCTCCTCTGCTGGTAACTTCTTGCCAGTTGATTAATAGATGGAGGTTTTCCGTTAACTAAATAAAACAAAAATAGACACACAAATTCTATGCAACGAATTTGAGAAAGAGAAGGAAATAAGGAATACGGCTGAATCAAACATTAGTCATGCTCCTTGAGTCGAGCAGAAGGCAGATTGTAGTCGTCTAGCGCTTTCTGCAACGTTACCAGTTTTGTGAGTGTGTCATCTATTTACTATGTAGGTATTCGTAACACTCTCGTTCGCCATCTATTTAAAACAAAAAACAAAAAGACTCGTCCAAGAATGTAACAACGCTTGCAGATCGGCAGCGATATACACTATCTGATCAAAAGTATCCGGACGCTTATTAGTGGACATTTGTATGGGCTGTGTTCATCCTTCGCCTTCATGGCGGCTTGAGCTCCGCTGAGGACACTTTCGATAAGGTGTTGGAATATCTGTTGTGGAATGGCAGCCGATTCTTCCTAAGGAGCCGAAACCAAAGAAGGTAGTGGTTTTCTACGCTGGGGCCTGCAGAGCAGTCGACGATCCGGAATGAGGTTTTCGCTCTGCAGCGGAGTGTGCGGTGATATGAAGCTTCCTGGCAGATTAAAACTGTGTGTCGGACCGAGACTCGAACTCTTTTCGCCTTTCGCGGGCAAGTGCTGTACCATCTGAGCTACCCAAGCACGACTCACGACCCTTGCTCACAGCTTGAATTCTGCCAGTACCTCGTCTGCTACCTTCCAAACTTCACAGAAGCTCTAGATTAGCAGAAGAGGTTCTGTGAAGTTTGGAAGGACTTGCACCAGGGAAGAACAGCGTTCTGTTATTCGGTTTTTGCGTAGTGAAGGTGTGAAACCTACTGAAATTCATCGACGAATGAAGGTTCAGTACGGTGATGCATGTTTGTCACTGCAGCAAGTCTACGAATGGAGTAGGAAGTTCGAAAATGGTGTGACTTCAGTGGAAGATGCTCCTCGTCCAGGTCAGGCACAACGGGTTCGGACTCCCCAGAACATTGCAGCAGTTGAAGCCATAGTGAAGGAAAACCGCCGGATGACACTGAATGACTTTGCAGCATGTTTACAGATTAGTCATAGGTCAGCACACCACATTATGCATGATGTGCTCCAGTTTCACAAAGTGTCTGCAAGATGGGTGCCACGGCAGCTGACTCCTGAAATGAGAGAACGACGTGTTGATGCTTGTGAAGAACTTCTTCGGCGCTTTGAACGAGAAGGTCATGGCTTCCTTGCAAGAATCGTTACTGGGAACGAAACCTGGGTTCACTTCCACCAACCGGAAACGAAGAGAGACAGCAAGGAATGGCGCCATTCTTCATCGCCAAAACCAAAGAAGTTGCGAGCAGACCCGTCAGGAGGCAAGGTTATGCTGACTCTCTTTTGGGACCAAAAAGGCGTCATTTTGGAGCATTACATGCCTACAGGGACCACTGTCACCAATGCATCATACACAGATCTAAAAAATCATCTGCGGCCTGCAATCGAATCAAAGCGACGTGGATTGCTGTCAGCAGGTGTCCTTTTGCAACAAGACAATGCAAGGCCCCACACTGCCTGTACAACAGTTGCAACAATTACAGACCTGCATTTTGAGTGTCTTCGCCGGCCGCGGTGGTCTAGCGGTTCTAGGCGCGCAGTCCGGAACCGCGCGACTGCTACGGTCGCAGGTTCGAATCCTGCCTCGGGCATGGATGTGTGTGATGTCCTTAGGTTAGTTAGGTTTAAGTAGTTCTAAGTTCTAGGGGACTGATGACCACAGTAGTTAAGTCCCATAGTGCTCAGAGCCATTTGAACCATTTTTTTGAGTGTCTACCTCATCCACTAAACTCATCAGACCTTGCCGCAAGTGATTTCCGTAAGTTTGGATCACTCAAAGACGCAATGGGAGGAAAGAGGTTCCGTTCTAATGAAGAGGTACGCCACGCGGTGCATGTGCGGTTGCGCGGACTACCAAAAGAATTTTTTTCTATAGGAATTTATGCACTTTGTAAGCGCTGGACGACTTGCACTGAGCGTGGGGGAGATTATGTTAAAAAGTGATACAGCTTTGTACCACTTCTGCACAATAAATAATATTTTTAAAAAATATTTAAGGTTTTCATTTGACTTACCCTCATAAGATGCAATGTCCCTTCGGACATTTGTGGTGTGATAAAGTAGACGATTAGTTGACTGGGTCTGTTGTGTTGCCCCGTAGCGTTACAAGGCCTCGTTATCTACAATTTCTTGGAAATGAGCTTCCACCACCACTGGAAGAGGTTCCTTTGGTTATAAGATTGGGTATGTTCTTCCAGCATGGCATTGCCCCTTTACATTCTAGTAATCAGATGATACGTCATCTAAACCTAACATTCCCTGGAAGGTGTATCGACATCCAACGAAGCTCCTGGACAGCTGCTAACGTAATATTAGTAGTAAGTGGACTTGCGTATTGTGTTGCAGTGCCATTTGCTGCAGTGTTCCGTTCGATTTTCTTCAGCTGCTAGTGCAAGTCGTCTTGAGTTTTGGCAATAAAAACCAATAGTTATGGTCACATCCCTGGAAAACAGTGTGCAGTAAACGACTCCTCGTTATCCTACCAGGCGCGTAGAATCGTCTTATCTGAATGGCCACAGAACTGTTTTTATGAGGCGTAGATTTTTTGTTGGAGTGTACCCCTAAGGTAATATTTTATGTTGATATAAAGGCACTGGTTTCAAATTACAAGTAAGAATTTTGGATAGGAATCGTCGACGCGACTCACTGGTTCACTGACGACAAGCGTTTTTTTGTTAAAGCGTGTGAAACCTCTACACAAAATTTTTGAAAGTCCACCAAGCAATAAACATGTCACACGATGGTCAGTTGGCCATAATGGCAGTCGGATGGCCGAGATAGACCATCACGGGTTAAAGGATCTGACGGATTTTCATGAAAGGTCGATGGATTACTGCACTGACAAATGTCTTCCTGTGGATTTTCTGGATAGCGCAGTGATGTATCTCACGTAGAATGAATGTTGTTGACACTTTGTCCGAAAAGAAATGTTAAAGCATTACACATGCCTGTAACAGTTGCAAACATTATTTGTTCCTGTAACAGTTGTGAACTGATTCAGCTAATCATGATTGGTTTCGGCTGTTATGTTCAGTTGCGTACTGGTTGGTTACAGCACAACAGGAAACATTCGTCGTCTCGAATTTCCACCCGAACATTAAAATAACATTAAATAATCCATTTGAACTCATTAGCAATTGTATACTTCGAAGACTGTACCCAGGTTCCCAGAAAAGTTATGCCATTGGTCAAAGTTCGTTTTCCACCTAAGCGTTGAAGTCTCCGAGCCCGTAAAGTGGGAGGGGCTTTATATTTGCCGGCCGCTGGTGGCCGAGCGGTTCTGGCGCTACAGTCTGGAACCGCGCGACCGCTACGTCGCAGGTTCGAATCCTGCCTCGGGCATGGATGTGTGTGTTGTCCTTAGGTTAGTTAGGTTTAAGTAGTTCTAAGTTCTAGGGGACTTATGACCTCAGCAGTTGAGTCCCATAGTGCTCAGAGCCATTTGAACCATTTGAGCTTTATATTTGTTCCACACGTGATTTATGTGTTTCTATATCTTACACTTGATTATGTACATCAGTTAAGTGCACTTTTATCTCAGTTTAACGAGTGGGCAGGTACTTAATGCGGACGAACTAAGGAGTTAGTTGACATAAAAGTTTTCTGAGTATGGTATAGTAGACCCAGAAGAAGGACACGGGCCGAAACGTTGGTTTCTCCAGAAGAGTGTTTCGCAGTACGACGCAGTAAAATACTCAGAAAACTTTTATGTCAGCTGACTCTGGTCGCCGAAACCTACACAGTTAAACTAAAGTGTTGTCTTTGTCATTCTAAATTTGTTTAGTAAATGATTTTTTTACAAAAATAATATTCTTACTCAACTTACCGATATTTACTCCTTGTGTCATTCAAGTTACTTGCCTTCTTTACACACAGACTTGTCTCAACGGTTTTTCCACTTTGCCATGTGGTTTTCGAAACATAAATTTGCAATGTCCTCTTGTGTCTGTGAAAAATATTCCTTAAGTCATCGATGGTATAGAAATGGTATCTTTTCAATTCAATTTTAATTTTTATTTAAAAAACAAGGACAAGTCACATGATGCGAGGTCTGTGGAGTATGGTGACTTGAGGTGCACAGTCATGGCGAACTGAAAAGAAGAAATTGGACAGGCACGTTTTTTCATATGGAACTATGAATTGTTTTGCCACAGCTGTATGCAATTGTGCGAATTTTCTTGCATGACTGGCCTAGTTTGAAAATCATTCCGTCTACTGCAGCGAACAGGTGGGTTTTGCAGCGAAAACACAGGTTGATAGGAACTACCGCACTTTAGCAGCATTTTCGTCTAAACTGCATTCTGTTATCGTAGTGCATATCAGTACAAAACGTACTGCTTCCCGCAGAATAATTTTGCCAAAGCAGGAGTATAAAACAGAAGGGCTGGCGAAACACCACTAGTTCATTCAACGCACCCACAAGGCAGGTGACACCGCATTCGAAAAGGAAGAGCGTCCGCGCACCTGCGGGAGCAGGAAGCGGACCAACCGTCCGTGGCGGGGAACAGAATGAGCGGCCATTTAAACACGGCCGTTGCAGTCCCTGCCAGCGGAACTCGCTCACACAGGACAGAAGTGCAGTACCTCGTGAACAGCGCTCCCTGGCACTGAGATACAGGTGCCGCACATCTTAAAATGAGTCACGTTTGTTGCGCACGTTGGATCTACCATCAAGCACAACACGGACGCGTTTACTTGCATATGAGATATCAATTTCTACTTATCTATATTAAAGTTGGTTCAAATAACTTAGAGAGCAGATCAATGGGCTCATTTCAAAATAGAAACATGGTTTACGCTGATAAACCAAAACATATATCACTGCCGACAGCGAGAGTAAACAGCAACTGGTAGCCTTGCGGGCTCGTGACCCAGTAAGGAAAGTGCAAAAGCACTCCGTCTTCAGGCCACAGGTGGCCCATCGGGACCATCCGACCGCCATGGGGCGTGTGGTCAGCACACCGCTCTCCCGGTCGTTGCGATGGTTTTCTTTGACCGGAGCCGCTACTATTTGGTCGAGTAGCTCCTCAATTTGCATCACGAGGCTGAGTGCACCCCGAAAAATGGCAACAGCACGTGGCGGCTCGGATGGTCGCCCATCCAAGTACCGGCCACCCCCGACAGCGCTTAACTTCGGTGATCTGACGGGAACCGGTGTATCCACTGCGGCAAGGCCGTTGCCAAGGAGAACACAGGGTGATTATAATTGAAGTTAAACTTTCAAATCGCTGCAGAAATAACACCATTTGTCAGAATGACGTCAAATTGCAACGGAATATCATCGAAGAAGGGGGAAAACGTATGGCATAAGAAAAATAAATAGTTACAAAATGTAGCAATAGGTGGTGCTGTAAGTACACCACTTAATAGTGGTCGACTACAAATGACAAATGAATCGTATAACAACGCCTAAGGTGTACGTTTGACGTTAAACAAACTGTACTACTCAGTGTGCATGGGTGTACAGGTGCGATACTGTTAGTTATGTAACTAACGGCAAGGTCATATCACATCGGATGGGAAAAATCGGTTTTCAATTGCCCTGTGACCAAAAACCGCATAAAACGCATCAATTACATCAGTTTTTAATTGTCCTGAGGCCAAAAACCACATAAAAACCATTAATCAATATCAAATTGAATTATTAATTTCCGTGTGACTGGCGCAAAACATGTTTAACATGTTGTTCACCGTTTCATGCAACAAGCTGATATCGAGAAACATCATATTCCACAACTGATCAAAGTGTTTCCGGGGTCACGTTTAGAATGTGTTTCGCAATGTGTACCTTCAATGCAGCTAAATTTGCAATCGGGACACTCAAGCAATATCTTTCAGGTAGCCCCACAGCCAGAAGTGATTACTCTAGCATTTCCGAAATGGTGCTGCAGCAGCTGCTTGACTGGGTTTGCAATGTGCGGAGGTGCGCCGCCTTACATAAAAATGATCCCATTCACACATCCACGCCGTTGGAGAGCTCGAATGACGTGGTTGCGCAAAAGACACTCACAGCGCTTACAAGTGACGGTACAGATAATAGGTCCGGAAGCACCTGTATCTTCGAAAAAATATGACCCTATGATAAATGATGCCGTAAACCCGCACCTTTTCAGGATAAAGTGGTATTGGTTGATTTGCGTGTGGCTTTTCCGTTGACCATATTCGACGATTTTGTATGCTGAATATCCTGTCAGATGAAGTAGGCTTCGTCTATCTACAAAATCTTCCAAGGCCAATCATTGTCCATTTCCATGCGAGCAAGAAATTCTAAAGCAAAGGTCTCTTTTTCTGACAGGTCAACAGGAAGCAACTTGTGCACATGGGTAATTCTGAATAGATAGTAAAGAAGGATGTTTCGTAGGATTTTAAGCGCCGAGCTCGCGGGTACGTCCAATGTTCGGGCAATTCTCCGTGCACTACACGTTTGCACACCACCACTCGTCTCCTGCTGCACTCCTCTGCCCACTGCTTCCACTGACATCTAATCAATTCCTTTCCTTCCTCTACAAGATTGCGCACCAACGCCTTTTTTCAAACCCTTCAGTGTCCGGAACTTCTGCAGAGCGACGTGTGCACAGTCATCGTTCTTGTAATACAGCTTTACAAGCAGAGCGCGATCCTGCATTGAGACAGTCATGGCGAACGTCGCAGACGCGAAAGGAGGAAAAGTGGCTTACAGATGCCGCTCTTCGGCATATAGAATAACAGAAATCGTATAGGAAGACATAAAAACAGATAGATATGAATGTTAAAAACAGTTGGAATACATAAGAATCTGATGGAGGCGTTCGGTGGAAGACACATGACACATAAGCAAGGTCGACAGAGAACACAAACGAAGGCAGTCAGTTGTCCACCGAACGAAGGAACACACCGATGAGAACTCACGCACAGTAACGACGAAAAACATTATTGCACAAAACACTAACGACGATCGAGTAAAAGCCGTGTACCCAGCGTGTTTATACCAACTTCAATGGATAGTGCGCATGACAGGTGTGTTCATTTACATATTCTAACACATGCAACGCCATCTATTGATCAATTTTCGCACTATTTTTTTTCTTCTTCCATACATTTTCCCCCTTCTCCTATAATATTCCTTTCCAATTTGACGTCATTCTGACCAGTGGTGTTATTTCTACAGCACTTTGAAAGTTTAACTTTAATTATAATCACCCTGTATATTCTGTTGATTCGTATCAACCGGCGTCTAGACACGATCATCTAGGAAACGGCGAAGCTGGTCGGCTGTCGGCATGCTGTTGCCGCGAGCATCTGTTGGAAATGGTTGAAGTACGATGAAACCAAGAGAGGTGACAAGGTGTTGGACGTAAACGCCTCGTCACAGAACGTGGAGCCCAAAGGCTTGTTCGTCACGAAAATCAGGGTAGGCGGCGATCTGTGGCAGATGTGACGCTGCTGGTGCAGTCACCAGTATCTCGGAGCATACCGTTCGGCGCACATTGTTAAACAGCAGACGACCCGCACTTGTTCTCACGTGGATCCAACGACATCGCCTATTACGTCTCCAATGGGAACGGAATCGTCGATATTGGACCATGGATCAAAGGAAACTTGTCGCTAGGACGGATGAATCACGTACCTTACATCACAAGGTCTACGGTCGTGTCCAGATACGCCGTCGTCCAGGCTTACCGCCGCTCCTCGAAACAAGTACCACGCCAGGGACGAAAGCCGCCGCGGGCAGTATTACGCTACAGGGAAGTCACCTAGGCTTCTATGACATTCGCATTAGTAATCGCAGGCCCCCATGACAGCTGTGGACTAGGTGAACATTATTGCGAACCATCTGCATTTCTTAGCTCGATCTCTTTCCCGACAGTGATGGCATCTTACGAGAGGATAACTGCCCCTGTCCCAAGGCCAGAATCGTGCTACAGTGATACTGAACTCACTTTTGTGTCTTGAGTAATAAATTTCCTCGATTTTAACCTGATGGGATACGTCTGAGACACTGTCGGGCGCCTGCTCCACGCCCACAAACCAGCGACCCGTAATTTATGGGAATTGTGTGAGCAGACGTGTGGCGCCCCATACCTCCGGGACGTACCAAGGACTTGTCGATCCGTGCCACACATAAGCGCTGCTGTATTGCGCTGCAAATGTCGACCAACACTATTTAGCAGGTGGCATCGTTTTGGCTCAACAGTGAGCAATACAAATTAAAAAAGTAACCACCATGAAATCAGGGACAAAACTTTAAATTTTTATTTACGAAGCGCTTCATAGGATTTGCTGCTGCACAAGAAACTGTTCCAGTCTTTGGCTCAGGTCCATTTCCTCTTGGAAATATCAACAGTGTCGAAGTAACTAGAATATATTGAACTTTTGGTGCACAGTGGTTTTAGTGGATTAGTAAGGATGAATATTTTGGATCTGATGTGACACTACAGCAGTCCTGTGCATTTTCGTGGCGTACTTTCCCCGAGAGCTCTGCACCCGAAGTTTACACATTCAGTGTTTACGAACTTTACGAGAGATGTACTGGTATTCAAAGTTTCCTGGCTAATAGAGACGTTATAGAATATGTTATCTTAAAGTGCTCATCCTGTTGTTAGCGAAAACTGCCCGTTTATCTTTAAAAAGGAAAGAAAATCGAGTACCTATAGGATATGAAAGTTTACTGATCGTTCAAATGGTTCTGAGCACTATGGGACTTAACATCTATGGTCATCAGTCCCCTAGAACTTAGAACTACTTAAACCTAACTAACCTAAGGACAGCACACAACACCCAGCCATCACGGGGCAGAGAAAATCCCTGACCCCGCCGGGAATCGAACCCGGGAACCCGGGCGTGGGAAGCGAGAACGCTACCGCACGACCACGAGATGCGGGCAACTGAACGTCGGACCTTTGGCATAGGAATGTTTATTTTACGTGTTCTGGAATGAAAAAGCCATGATTACAAGACATTTTATTCATATTGGAACTCACTTCTTTGTTAGACGATCATCAGTAGATTCGGACAGGTAAAAAGTTGTGTGAACTCCCACGATCACGAAACATACGTATCACAATATTATTGAGATCCGTTGCATGTGTCATTAAAAATAACGCTAAAAATGAAAAACACGCCAAATCTTACAATAAACTATGTCTCGGAAGACGAAAAAGTTTCGCCTACTTTTGATTTTAGTAATGACCACGTCAGGGGCCGAGAGGATGAGGAATAAAATTCCAGTTCTTAAAGTTTGTCAACTGAAACTTGTACACTACACTGCCAAGCCGAACAATGTTTCGGTGGTTGATCGATAATGGCCGCAACAGCACCTTGGCGGTAACCAGTAAACTCCCCATATTTTAAAATATCGAATTCACACGTATAAAACAGCTAGAAACGTCTGATTAAAAATGAGTGAATGTGTTAAATATTTGACTTAAGTATGTAAGAGAGAAAAATGTTAGGGAAGGTTTCAAATCGTGCTCAAAGTTTGTTAGAATACACTGACTACTCTCATTATGAAACACTGGATGAACATAAACTGGATAACTTGCGCTGCGTTTTAAGGAAAAATTAGTTTTTCACGCCTAAAAAATGTTTGTGAGGGCAAGTCTCTTGTACTGTGTGTCATACAGTGGTATATTCTTGCTGGTGCCTTCAGTGATGCGTGTGGATATATCTGCAAAGTGTCTTACGTACAGAATTAGCAGTAAAGAAGTAATAAATTAAAATGTCATCTGTGATTTTCAGGTTTTACTGCGCGCCGTTTTAAGCAAAAGCTAGGTTTTTACGCATCTGAGTGTTTATACCTTTATATTCGTTGTACGATGGCATAATTTTCCAGATATATTCAGTGGAATATGTGGATACTGTCTGCGAACTGTGTTGCGAATAGAGTTGGGTTGCGAATAGAGCTGGTAGTAAAGAAGTAATAAATTGAAACGTCGTGCCTGAAGCTGCAATTTTACTGCATGAACAGCGGATATGTAAACGATAAAAAATTTTCCTTACATCATTTTATCTGCAGGGGGGGGGGGGGGAGAGGGGGAGGGGGGGAGAGGGAGGGGGTGTATGGGAAAGGGTGCGTGTGTAAGCGAGAAGCAGTCACGAAAATATTTGAAATTATGTGTAAAGTTTCTTGGAAGTAGCTAAGTGCTCGTATTTTCAAATTCTGGATGAACAAAGACCAGACATTCGCATTTCGTCTGTTACGTTACCTCGAGAGAAAAAAATGTTCAAACGTATGTGAATTCCTAAGGGATCAAACTGCTGAGGTCATCGGTCCCTATTCTTACAAACTACTTCAACTAACCTATACTAAGAACGACACACACAACCCATACTCGACGGAGGACTCGAACCTCCGGCGAGAGAGGCCGCGCAATCCATGTGACATGGTGTCTCAAACCACGCGGCCACACCGCGAGACAAACACAGTGTTTCTAACTATAATAATTGTCGTATTGTGCTAAACTTTTAATATAATATTATACATTTTAATGAATGGGTTATGACAGCATTTTCAATTTTTAAATTCTGTCATTAATTACGCGAAATATCGGAAATCGAATTTTCGTTGCCCCTGGACACTGTTAGATAGGCAACCTGTAAGTCTGTTAGGGTATCTTGTCCAGGGTTCCGGGTTAGCACTAGAGCACTGATTTACAGAAACCTTGTAGCTTGTACTGCAATTTCTCTTTCTAGCGTTAAATATCTTTCGTGAGGCACTCATCACGCAGAGAATAAAATACATAAGTTCGTATGTTAATGGTGGGGCTTCAAATGTTGTACTCTGAATTCTTTCGTTCGATGCATCTATGATCCGTTAATCAAAGGTGGCAGTTTATAAATCATATGATTAATGAAGTGCGGCACAGTGACAAAGCAATAATAATCCTTGCAAAAGAAATTATTTGTATTGTCTGTGTGTGTATGGTAGATCGTAGATCGTCTCCGACTCCTGGCGATACGATCTGATGACGTTTAGGCACCTCCTCCTTGAACTGGATCTCCGTGAATATTGTTTCTTCCGAACACGGCAACTTTTTTTCCCCAGTACGTGTTCAGCTGTCTCCATGTTTGAGAAGCAGATTTAGTTTGGGCTCTAAAGACAAAATAGATTTTATTTTGGCCAAGGCTGAGTTATTGAAACATTTTCAGTTCTCGAAGTACTTTAGAAACTAGAAAGATCGAAAGTTGCATAGTGGTTACAGCTGCGCTTTAAATGTAGTTCACCAGTTACTCGTGCTTTTAGCTAGTTCTTACAGGCGGGGGATTTGTTTTTCTGATCCTCAAGGATTGGGTGTAATGCTCTAAGACGTTTAAATGAACTGTTGACTGACTACAACTTGCGGTTGGGGCATCTGTAACTGACGATAATCTTCTCTGTAAACGTGGACTGTGCGAACAGAGATCTTGTGGAACTCAGTTCCAGAGCGCCGTAGACGGTTACACCCCATGCCGTATTCCTTAATCGTCCGAAAGGCCTTCGGTATACGGCACCGCACTATCAAATGGTTCAAATGGCTCTGAGCACTATGGGAGTTAACATCTATGGTCATCAGTCCCCTAGAACTTAGAACTACTTAAACCTAACTAACCTAAGGACATCACACAACACCCAGTCATCAAGAGGCAGAGAAAATCTCTGACCCCGCCGGGAATCGAGCCCGGGAACCCGGGCGTGGGAAGCGAGAACGCTACCGCACGACCACGAGCTACCGCACTATCGTTTAGTAATCAGAATATGAACATCGGACCAAAAATATGTCTGGCTTCAGGACTTTCAAGCTTGTAGAACACGGTCAGCGGATTGCTAACCAAAGGGGCCCGGGTTCGATTTCTGGCCGGGACGGAGATTTTCTCCGCTCGTGGACTGGGTGTTGTGTTGTCCTTACATTCCTATCGTCATAACTGACATTACGGTCTTGAGACAGATGTAAGGGCACGTGCCGAAAGCCAGTGAATATTAAAAAAATTTGTTTTGAGCGGGACGAAATCATCAGTTGTGAAAGGAATTTCGTGAGTACTCCATTAGTGTGGAATAGCACCTTTACTTATTATACAGGGTATACAAGGAGGAATGGTCGATATTCAGAGATATGTCAGGAAGAAGACCGGTAAAAATGGGCTCTAAAATGCATTTCTTAAGACCTGTGAACACTTGTTCAGTAGAAGACATGTGTTTTGCAGTAGAGAAGATGAAAAAGTACTTAGAGCTCTTAAGGTCTGCATTTTAGAGCCAATTTTTACTACATGTTTTTGCTTCGAATGCTCGTTTCTGTGATATCCCTAAATATTGATTGTTCCTCCTGGGACACTCTGCATAAGATTTAGTGGTTAGCGTCAAAAGTCCCGTGAGATATTAGCGGACGAGGCTGTAGTTCATTTAAAGGTAACAAAGCCAGAAAACTTGCGAAACACAGGAGGGCCTCCGAAGTATCAACGAATGGAGCGAGGTCTGGCAATTGATGCTGAACACAAATAAATCTAACGTATTGCGCGAAGTAGGGAAAGAAACCCATCAGGATTCTATTACGATATTAGTAAGAGACTTCTGGAAAAAGTGTCAGCAGCTCATGGTCTTGTGTTTAGCGTTGCTGACTCTCGATCACAGTGTAACCTCCCCCTCACTTATCAACCATAATGACAGTGAAAAATTAAACCGCGTGTACCTAACGGAAATTTGGGAAAAGCAATCGTCACCGAAGTTAATTTGTCGGCAAAGAGGGAGGAAAGGGTTACATGTAAATGAAAGGAAAAATGCAAATGAAATTGGTGTAAATTTATTTTGAGAAAAGGTTAAAATTAATAAAGAAAGTAAATGTGCGGTCGTTACGTAAACAGTTAATTGGCATTAATTAGATATTTGAGATTTGCGGAAAATTACGGTCGCCAGTCCTATGGACAACTAGTATAATAACTGAAAATGAAAGATTAATGCACATATAATTAGCACTAAAAGCATGGCAACTGAAGGTTGACACGTGTTGTGTGAAAACTGAATGTCTGTCAGAAGGAATAAATTTCACTACACTCTGACTTAATTTAGCAAAAGAAATAATAAAAGCAGAAAATTGAAAGTTAATTTAGTGACTGAAATTAATAGTGAACTTTGTTTCTGAAGCACTACGAAATTCAATAAAATAAGGTTAGTCTTGGGCTGCCTCAACAATCATTTCAAAAGCTACTTGAATCTACGCGATTTAGAAATAAGAGATTTAACTTTGAACTTGAATTAAATGATTCTGAATAATTAACAATAGTAAAATTTAGTACGTACCAAGCTGAGCTGCAGTCACAGGTAAGCTAAAATATGGTAACAAAACTCGCACTCTTAATTTGTGCTTGTGTAATCTAAATATTGTAGCCAGCTATGAATACTTTAACTGAACTTTGAAATTAAAGCAGTGAAATGGAATGATATTACTTTAATGCTGGCGTTTGAATTTCAACTACACTCGGGTTCATTCCGGAAAAGGAAGGGACTCTGCTTGGTAATGCAATTGGGACAATGAGCAACAAAGGTTAATGCTACGTTGCTGTAATTTTTGAGGCAAATTGAACAGTTTGAAAAGCTGAGGTCTGCTATACAGTTCTAAAACTTTACGTGCTTCCCGTCTCTTGTTGGTTGATTGAAGGTTTGGAGTCGTCGGTCGAGGAGGTGGCGACAGTCACTCATTGCCGGCCGTCGCTGTTGCAGAAGCTGGATGTTGGCGCGCCTTCTTCTCGACACGGTCACCAGGCGAAACGGGCTCTTGATGTGCGCCAGCTAATGCTTCCCGTCCGCGACACCGTGTCAGAAACTATCATAGCAAGTCGAGCGCAATTACATGCTGCCAAACCCCGAAAGCGCGGCAACTCGCGGGAGCGTCACACAACACACCTGCTCCACCGCCCTACTCCCGCCAGACTCCCTCTGCCCGCGCTCCATGCGGCAGATTTAACAATACCAAAGATCCTAAACACTTTGGTTCTCCATACGATCTATCGATGTAATCGTTCGATAGCATAGTTTTCCCTAGGCCAGACTCAGCGTAAAAATACAAATAATATTTACAAAACAAACCAACTATACATCGACATATATATGTATATATATTATAACAATTACAATATATAAAGACACAGAAATGTCATATCTTCAGGTACCTGGTTGAGATTCATTGGAACAACCTTAGGATAAATGTATTTAATCTACAAAAGAGCACGTTCGACCGTTTCCTGAATATTGTTCGTCGGTCTTGAACCCTTAATAAATTGGGTTAATATATTGAAGCGCCAAAGCAACTGATATAGGCATACGTATTCAAATACAGAGGTATGTAAACAGGCAGAATACGGCGCTGTGGTCGGCAACGCCTGCATAAGACAAGTGTCTGGCGCAATTTTTACGTCGGTTTCTGCTGCTACAACAGCGGGCTATCAAGATTTGAGTGAGTTTGAACGTGGTGTCGTAATCGGCGCACGAGCGATGGGACACAGCATCTCCGAGGTAGTGACGAACTGGGGATTTTCCCGTACGACCATTTCACGACTGTACCGTGAGTATCAGGAATCCGGTAAAATATCAAATCTCCGACATCGCTGCGGCCGGAAAAAGAGCGGGCAAGAACGGGACCAACGACGACTGAAGAGAATCGTTCAGCGTGACAGAAGTGCAACCCTTCCGCAAATTGCTGCAGGTTTCAATGCTGAACCATCGACAAGCGTCAGTACGCGATCCATTCAACGAATCGTCATCGGTATGGGATTTCGGATATACGATACAAAACGTTAGGCCTCGCTTGGGCCCGTCGACACCGACATTGGACTCTTGATGACTGGAAACACGTTGCCTGGTCGGACGAGTCTGGTTTCAAATTGTATCGAGCGGATGGATGTGTACGGGTATGGAGACAACGTCATGAATCCATGGACCCTGCATGACAGTAGCGGACTGTTCAAGCTGGTGGAGACTCTGTAATGGTGTGGAGCGTGTGCAGTTGGAGTGACATGGGACCCCTGATACGTCCAGATACCACTCCGATAGGTGACACGTACGTAAGTATCCTGCTTGATCACATGCATCCATTCATGTCCATTGTACATCCGACGGACTTGGGCAATTCCAGCAGGACAGTGCGGCACCTCACTCGTCCAGAATTGTTACAGAGTGGCTACAGAACACAGTTTATGAGTTTGAACACTTCCGCTGGCCATCAAACTCCCCAGACATGAACATTATTGAGCATGTCAGGGATGCCTTGCAAAGTGCTGTTGAGAAGAGATCTCCACCCCCTCGTACTCTTACAGAATCATGAACAGCCCTACATGATTCATGGTGTCAGTTCTCTCCAGCACTACTTCAGACATTAGTCGAGTCTATGTCGTGTTGCGGCACTTCGCGGAGGCCCTACACGATATTAGGCAGGTGTACTAGTTTGTTTGGCTCTTCAGTGTAGAAGAGAGAAAGAGAAGATCCAACTAAGAGAAGTGTGTTTCGTCGCATGTTCGTTTAGTAAACGCGAGAGCGTTATCAGGATGCTTAATAGACTCAAGTGGCAGACGCTAAAAGAGAGGTGTTGCGTGTGAGGAGTGGTTTACTGTTCAAATTACGAGAGAGTACGTTTCAAGAAGAGTTGGGCAACATGTTACATCGACCCACATACATATCGGGAAATGACTACTATGAGTAAAATGAAAGCTCAAACAGCCCTTCTTCCCACGTATCGTATGTGAATGCGACATGTATGGAACACTTGACAGTGGTACTGGAAGAAACCAACCTCCTACCTCGCTGCACACTAATACTTAGCCTATAGATGTAGATGCAGAGTAATACCGTATAAGTAAAATCCTCCCGTACAGTCACCTCTCCACGGGTATCTTGACTCCAGAGTCTCCTTTCTCGTTCCAATATAGTGACGTTGCTTGTTAGGAGACAGCCGAGTAGGACGGTATGTAGGAAAGAGCATCAAATTCAGCAGTTTCGTCACGCTAAGGAGAATCGCCGCAAATGCGGTCAAAATGTCTCCTTTGTCTTACAGTTGTTTTTGTGTTACAAAATGACGTGGCCAAATAACCAAAGAGCCTTATTGAAATTGGCACTGTGCATAAACCAATGTGTGTAAGTGAATTTAACTAAATCGGAATTAATCGTGAAACACGCACATCCTTGAGACTCAGTGCAGAATTTAATGTACGCAACGGATTTACCAACGCTATAAATAATTTTGGCCCAAGCACTAAATATTAAGATGGGGAACTGACATAATATTTAGCATTGAAAAGGATTAAATGTGATAAACAACACAAGATTTAGGCACACTCAAAGGTTCTGTTACAAAAAAAAAAAAAAAACGTTTAGAAATATGAATAATTCAAAACAGTTATCAAATTATCCACGTTACAATTACGTACTTTCCGATGAGAATTGCGAAGCTAAGACTATCACTTGGCGAAGTTACTTGATGGGGTGGAACTGCTTGATAATCTCTCATCTGACTCTGTGAAATCTGACTACGTGACAATCACAGAGACTGTTTGTCTGAATCAAGAACCGAAGAATGCAAAGATTTGAGAATGCCCCCTGATGAACAGGACAGTGAAACCTATCATGAACCTGAATTACAAACTCTTGCTTGTCCTAATATGCCAGAGTTGTAATCGTCGCTCACCGTAATCTTCGGTGTAATATGAGCACAGTGGAGACACTACATCGCGCTCCCAGAAAGTAGGGCGCTACGATCGTTCAGCTGAGGTCTGGAACATTGGACTCCAGATGGCTCCGGCAGTTGCGAGCACAGCCTGCAGAGCGACGAAGTCCTTTTCCCCAAGTCCGCAAAAAAGCTGCTTTTTCCCTTATTCTTGCCAACAAAATGCGACAACCGATCTTCTCAAAAGTTACTACAACCCACCAATGGCGCAACTGTTTTCTTTAACAAAGTATCCAGCTAAGAAAAGGCGAAATGACAATAAGTCAATGAACTGAATTCCCTTCCCCGTTTTTAAACTTCCTGCTAAGTGTTACGTCCTCCTGACGTCTTCTTTCACGCCAGTCAGTGATCTCACAACCACCAGCTAGCCTCACTTACGGATCCTGAGAAATTAAAAAAAAAAATGTCCACAAGGCCAGCTGCTGAATCTTCTGCAACATATGAACATTTAGCAGGTCAGAGTTGTTTTGTCATATTTTTTTGGAAAGCCGGGAGATGTTCAATTGCTGAGAAGGTATTTCTCTTAACATGATTCTTGCGCCTACCACCTCCTGACAGTTCCATCCTCGGGAACGAAAGTGTCTGTCTCGGCCGTCAACAGTGAACCCATGAGATAAACTGCACAGTAACCCATGCACCATCACAGCACTTGACGAAATGACTTTTCCTCAACAGGGCGACACGGCTTTAACTGCTGACCTACTTCCCCTTAGTTCTGTGAAAACTACATGCCCTCAGCTCCCCGGCCATTGTTCTGCTGAGCCTCACTAAAGTTCACCTGTCTCATATTCACAGAGCCGCTTACTTCCAAAGTTGGCCCATAAAAGCAAATTTATATAGCCAGTGTTAGATTACAATATGTTAAAAAGAGGAAATGAAATCACCTCGTACAACTGTTGTAATCTCATTAATCCCATTAAACTAACTCAACTTCCATTCAGTTGCATAATTAAAGATACGTAAATGAAAAGAGGTGATCCGAAGGGCTTCCAGGTTTTCAAATGTCTGTGGAAACCGACACACTTAAATTGCTGCCAATTAAAATTACAACACATTGGAAAGACACTAAATAGGCAAATTTTAATTATTGTGTGTATGTAGTGTAGTTAGGTTCTACGAATGTCAGAAGTTTGAACATGGTTCAAAATGGTTCAAATGGCTCTGAGCACTATGGGACTTAACATCTGAGGTCATCAGTCCCCTAGAACTTAGAACTACTTAAACCTAACTAACATAAGTACGTCACACACATCCATGCCCGAGGCAGGATTCGAACCTGCGTCCGTAGAGGTCCCGCGGTTCCAGACTATAGCGCCTAGAACCTCTCGGCCACGTCGGCCGGCAAGTTTGAACATAGCAGGGAAGCTAGAAAATCTGAAAAGGGAAATGCATAGACTCAGTCTAGATATAGTTGCGGCCAGTGAAGTGAAATGGAAAGAACAGCAGCAGAAAACTGTATAACGTGGAGTAGGATTCGTTATGAATAGGAAGGTAAGGCAGCGAGTGCGTTAATGTGAACAGTTCAGTTCAAATGGCTCTGAGCACTGTGGGACTTAACATCTGAGGTCATTAGTCCCCTAGAACTTAGAACTACTTAAACCTAACTAAGGACATCACACACATACATGCCCGAGGTAGGATTCGAACCTGCGACCATAGCGGTCGCGCGGTTCCAGACTGAAGCGCCTAGAACCGCTCGACCACAACGGCCGGCGAACAGTTCAGCGACAGGGTTGTTCTCATCAGAACTGACAGGAGACCAACACCGACAACAGTTGTTCAGATGCACACGCCAACGCCACAGGCAGAGAATGAAGAGGTAGAAAAAGTATTTGAGGATATTGAACGGAAAATTCAGTACGTAAAGTGACACGAAAATCTAATAGTCATGGGGGACTGGAATGCGGCGGTAGGGGAAGGAGTAGAGGAAAGGGTTACGGGAGAATATGGACTTCGTAGTAGGAACGAGAGGAGAAAGACTAATTGAGTTCTGCCATAAATATCAGTTAGTAACAGCGAATATTCTGTTCAAGAATCACAAGAGGAGAAGATATACCTGGAAAGGGCCGGGAGATTTGGGGAAGGTTGCAGTTAGATTACATCATAGTCAGACAGAGATTCAGAAATCAGATATTGTATTATAAGGCGCACGCAGGAGTAAATATGGATACACGTCACAACTTAGTAATGGTGAAGTGTAGGCTGAAGTTTAAGAGAATAGTCAGAAACAATAAATGCGCAGAGTAGTGGGATATGGAAGTTAGGGAATGAAGAGATACGCCCCTGAGGCTATAAATACTGCGATAGTGAATAGCTCAGTACGTAGTTCAGTTGAAGAGGAATTGACATCTCTAAAAAAGGCGGTCACAGAAGTTTGAAAGAAAAATATAGGTACGTAGACGGTAACTGCGATGAAACCATGGGTAACGGAATAAATACTTCAATTGATTGATGAAAGAAGGAAATACAAAACTGTTCAGGGAAATTCAGGTATACAGAAACACAAGTCACGTAATAGGAAATGCAGGGAAGCTAAGGCAAAATGGCTGCACGAAAAATTTGAAGAAGTCAAAAAGTAAATGAGCACTGGGCTGACTCAACCTACAGAAAAGTCAAAAGAATCTTCGGTGAAATTAAAAGCAAGCGCCGTAACATTAACAGTGCATGGGAATTCCACTGTTAAATGCGGAGGAGAGAGCGGGTCGGTGGAAATAACATTTGATCAGGACTTATAAAATCATTGGGGATGGAGGCAACAAAACTACCATTCCCGTGGTTGTGTAGAATGTATGAGACTGGCGACATACTGTCTGACTTTCGGAAAATCATCATCCTCATCATTCCGAAGATAGCAAGAGCCGACAAGTGAGAGAATTATCGCACCGTCAGCTTAACAGCTCTTGCATCTAAGTTGCTTACAAGAAAAATATACAGAAGAATGGGAAAAAATTAAAGATGTATTAGATGACGATCGGTTTGTCTTTAAGAAAGATAAGGGCACCAGAAAGGTAGTTATGACGTTTCGGTTGATAATGGGAGCAAGACTGAAGAAATATCAAGACACGCTCGTAGGATTTGTCGACCTGGAAAAAGGGTTTGACAGTGTAAAATGGTGCAAGATGTTAGAAATTCTGAGAAAAATAGCAGTAAGCTATGGGGAAAGACGCATAATACAGTATGTGTGCAAGAACGAAGAGTGATCAATAAGACGGGATGACCAAGAACGAAGTGCTCGAATTCAAAAAAAAAAAGTGTAAGACATGGATGTAGTCTTTCACCCCTACTGTTCAATCTATACATCGAAGAGGCCATGACGGAAATAAAAGGAAGGTTCAAGAGTGGGATTAAAACTCACGGTGAAAGGATATCAATGATAAGATTCACTAATGACATTGTTGCCCTCACTGTAAGTGAAGAAAAATTATAGAATCTGTTGAATGTAATGAACAGTCTAATGAGTACAGAATGCGGAGTGAGAGTAAATCGACGAAAGACGAAAGCAATGAGAAGTAGCAGAAACGAGAACAGCGAGAAATTTAACTTCAGAATTGGGGATCACAAAGTAGCCTAAAGTTAAGGAATACTACAATATAGGCAGCAAACTCATTACAGATGGTGCAAGGAGGACATAAAAGGGAAATTAGCTCTGGCAAAAAGGTATTCCTGTCTATGAAACATCTATTAGTATGAAACATAGGTCTTAATTTGAGGAATAAATTTTTGAGAACGTGCGTATGGAGCACCACATTGCATGGTAGTGAAAGATGGGCTGTGGGAAAACCAGAATAGAAGAGAATAAGAATTTGAGATATGATGCTACAGAAGAATGCTGAAAATTAGGTGGACTGATGAGGTAAGGTATCAAGAGGTTCTATGGATAGTCGGCGAGGAAAGGAATATGTGAAAAACACTGACAAGAAGAAGGGATAGGATGATAGGACATCTGTTAAGACATAATGGAATAACTTTCATGATACTAGGGATAGGAGTAGAGGGTAAAAACTATATAGGAAGACAGAGATTGGAATATATCCAGGAAATAATTTAAGTCATGGGTTGCAGTTGCTACTGTAAGACGAAAACGTTGGCACAGGAGAGTACCACACATGATTACATCCACCGTGATGCTGTACAGGCCCGAGATTCGTCTGAAAAGACGACGTGATTCCGCTCCTGTGTCCAGCGTTTTTTATTTGGCGCACTGCTTTCGGCGCGCCTCTCTGCTGCCACGTCGATGGAAGCCGCAACAGTGGTCACCCTGCTGACTGTCTGTGATACTGCAGACATCGTCGTACTGTCCACTGTCCATTCGGATACTCTTCTGCCTGCAAAACAACCCTGTTACTAATTAAGTGCACGTGACTAGGCTATAAGGTCCGGTATGACAGACCGAAAAAAATAATGTGTCCTCTCGGGCAATAGTCACAGGGGACCGCAGAGATCCTGCATGGCGTTGAGTATGGCCCTGTAGAACCCATTGATTCCGTATTCAGACGACAGTCATGGAGTACAAAATAACGCGAGATGCAATACAGAGGAACGATAAACCACGATCTCGAAAGGCCACAAGCCTGCCGCTGGCGTAAACCAAAATGGAAGGTGTACAAGTTATTTTCAGAAACAATCAACACACAAAAACAACTTCTGAATGAGAAAGCCGCAGCGTAATCTTTACTTATACACTACTGGCCATTAAAATTGCTACACCACGAAGATGACGTGCTACAGACGCGAAATTTAACCGACAGGAAGAAGATGCTGTGATATGCAAATGATTAGCTTTTCAGAGCATTCACACAAGGTTGGCGCCGGTGGCGACACCTACAACGTGCTGATATGAGGAGAGTTTCCAACCGATTTCACATACACAAACAGCAGTTGACCGGCGTTGCCTGGTGAAACGCTGTTGTGGTGCCTCGTGTAAGGAGGAGAAATGCGTGCCATCACGTTTCCGACTTTGGTAAAGGTCGGATTGTAGCCTATCGCGATTGCGGTTTATCGCATCGCGACATTGCTGCTCGCGTTGGTCGAGATCCAATGACAGTTAGCAGAATATGGAATCGGTGGGTTCAGGAGGGTAATACGGAACGCCGTGCTGGATCCCAACGGCCTCGTATCACTAGCAGTCGAGATGACATGCATCTTATCCGCATGGCTGTAACGGATCGTGCAGCCACGTCTCGATCGCTGAGTCAACAGATGGGGACGTTTGCAAGACAACAACCATCTGCACGAACTGTTCGACGACGTTTGCAGCAGCATGTACTATCAGCTCGGAGACCATGGCTGCGGTTACCCTTGACGCTGCATCACAGACAGGAGCGCCTGATGAACTGTGGTATTGTGTTGAAGCTGCATGGGCAGCTGTACCTGTACACGCCATCCAAGATCTGTTTGACTCAATGCCAGGCGTATCGCGGCCGTTATTACGGCTAGGGGTGTTTGTTCTGGGTACTGATTTCTCAGGATCTATGCACCCAAAATGCGTGAAAATGTTATCACTTGTCAGTTCTAGTAAAATATATTTGTCCAATGAATACCCGTTTATCATCTGCATTTCTTCTTGGTGTAGCAATTTTAATGGCCGGTAGTGAATATAGAATGTAAATGGCGTTACTCCTCCCTGTTTTGAGTGACTGCTCTTGAATTCTAATCTTTTGGATATCTAACCATGCAGCACGCTTCATTTCATTTTGACGTCTGTCGCTACCCGTCTTCACGGTGTTGCAGTTTTACTGGCTAGCAGTCTGTGCTATACATAAGGGGTCTAAAATTGTGTTTCATGTTTATTCTGATTTTCTCATCTCCTGCGTGTGGTGATCCTGAGTTAAATATACATTTCGTGTGTGTGCTATTCTGGCGGATAGTGGGCGGGGATAAAGTAGCATCTGAAATTGGCGGCGACGGTTGCTTGGCTGGTAAGAGAGTTGATACGAATGCAGTTGGCAGCAGGAGGAGTCGCTATAAGAGGAGAGCCTGCCTCCTCAAATTAGCGGCGTTCCGTAGGCAGGCCACGGCTCGGTAAGCGGCTTACGGTCGCAAACAATGCGAGTCGGGCGGCCGGCCCTCCGCCGTGGGACGCGCCGCGAGGCCGCGCCGGCCTTGGCAGTCGAAGCCGCGGCAGCTCCAGCGCTGGCCCTCACCCATAGGTATATACTGCAGGGGCGCGGGGCGTGGGGCGCGTCCGTCCAGTCCTCAACTGTAGCATTAGCTGCCCTCACACGGGACGTGAAAGCGGACGTGGACGTGGAAGAGGTCGATGTGTGTGGTGTCACATTGCGAAATTTCACGTTGCCGAGCATTCCCAAAAGAAAAGCAAGACTCAGACACGTGATATTTTTGCTTCGTTGAGAGGAACGTGACCGATGAGATTGCTTTCTACGTCACAAGGCGAAGTTAGCAGATTCCATATCACATTACGTCATGAAGCCCGTACTGCTCCATCTACTGCTTCTACAGGGTGTTACAAAAAGGTACGGCCAAACTTTCAGGAAACATTCCTCACACACAAATAAAGAAAAGATGTTATTTGGACATGTGTCCGGAAACGCTTTATTTCCATGTTAGAGCTCATTTTAGTTTCGTCAGTATGTACTGTACTTCCTCGATTCACCGCCAGTTGGCCCAATTGAAGGAAGGTAATGTAGACTTCGGTGCTTGTGTTGACATGCGACTCATTGCTTTACAGTACTAGCATCAAGCACATCAGTACGTAGCATCAACAGGTTAGTGTTCATCACGAACGTGGTTTTGCAGTCAGTGCAATGTTTACAAATGCGGAGTTGGCAGATGCCCATTTGATGTATGGATTAGCACGGGGCAATAGCCGTGGCGCGGTACGTTAGTATTGAAACAGATTTCCAGAACGATGGTGTCCCGACAGGAAGACGTTCGAAGCAGTTGATCGGCGTCTTAGGGAGCACGGAAAATTCCAGCCTATGACTCGCGACTGGGGAAGACCTAGAACGACGAGGACACCTGCAATGGACGAGGCAATTCTTCGTGCAGTTGACAATAAACCTAATGTCAGCGTCAGAGAAGTTGCTGCTGTACAAGGTAACGTTAACCACGTCACTGTATGGAGAGTGCTACGGGAGAACCAGTTGTTTCCGTACCATGTACAGCGTGTGCAGGCACTATCAGCAGCTGATTGGCCTCCACGGGTACACTTCTGCGAATGGTTCATCCAACAGTGTGTCAATCCTCATTTCAGTGCAAATGTTCTCTTTACGGATGAGGCTTCATTCCAACGTGATCAAATTGTAAATTTTCACAATCAACATATGTGGGCTGACGAGAATCCGCACGTCATCAACACAGATTTTCTGTGAACGTTTGGGCAGGCATTGTTTGGTGGTGTCTTGATTGTGCCCCATGTTCTTCCACCTACGCTTAATGGAGCACGTTACCATGATTTCATACGGGATACTCTACCTGTGCTGCTAGAACATGTGCCTTTACAAGTATGACACAACATGTGGTTCATGCACGATGGAGCTCCTGCACATTTCAGTCGAAGTGTTCGTACGCTTCTCAATAACATATTCGGTGGCCGATGGTTGGTAGAGGCGGACCAGTTCCATGGCCTCCACGCTCTCCTGACCTCAACCCTCTTGACTTTCATTTATGGGGGCATTTGTAAAGCTCTTGTCTACGCAACCCCGGTACCAAATGTAGAGACTCTTCGTGCTCGCATTGTGGACGGCTGTGATACAATACGCCATTCTCCAGGGCTGCATCAGCGCATCAGGGATTGCATGCGATGGAGGGTGGATGCATGTATCCTCGCTAACGGAGGACATTTTGAACATTTCCTGTAACTGTTTGAAGTCACGCTGGTACGTTCTATTGCTGTGTGTTTCCATTCCATGATTAATGTGATTTGAAGAGAAGTAATAAAATGAGCTCTAACATGGAAAGTAAGCGTTTCCGGACACATGTCCACATATATTTTCTTTCTTTGTGTGTGAGGAATGTTTCCTGAAAGTTTTGCCGTACCTTTTTGTAACACCCTGTATAACTACACTTGCACCCGTCTTATGGTGTGTGGTAATAGGTACTTTGGATACCACAGTCACCTTCTCTGTTTCCCATTCCAGTTGCGAATTGGCCGGGGGGATAACAATTTTTGGTAAGCCTCTGTGCGATCTTAAATCTCACTAATTTTACCTCCATTATCTTTTCGAAAGATATTCGTAGAGGAAGCAGTATACTGGTAGACTCTTCCAGAATGTACGCACTCGGAATGTGTACAGTGAACCACGCCCCGTAATGCGCGACGTCTCTAGTATAGAGTCTACCACTGAAGTTGGACGAGCATCTTCGCGTCGCTTTCGCGCTTACTAGATCTGTGACGAAACGTGCTACTCGTCTTTGGATCTTCTCTCTATCAGTCCCATCTGGTATGGATTTCAGACTGACGAGCAGTATTAGGTCGAACGAGGTTTCAGTAAGTTACCTTCCTTTGTGGACTGACTACAATTCGTGAGGATTCTTCCCATGCATCTTTATGACATCTGCTTTACCTGCGATTACTTTTATGTTGTCGGTCCACTTCAAATAGCTCCGTACACTTAGTCCCAATATTAAATGGATCTGACTGTAACCCAAGATTGTGCCGCAATCGTGAAATCATACAATAATGCGTCTTTCTGACTGTTTACGCTTTACATTTATCTAAGTAAACTGGCAATCCCTCCACCATGCATCGAACCTCTGCACGTCTTCTAACATTTCGCAACAGTTTCCTAGTAGTTCCTAACAGGTGTGAATATCAGTTTTCCAAGTAATGGTTGCAAAATACTCACGCGAATTATTTACAGAAGAATCGTAAAATTGGTTGAAGCCGATCTTGGGGAAGGTCAGTTTGGATTCCGGATAAATGCAAAACCGTGCTACGCTACACTGACCCTATGAATTACTTTAGAAGATGGGCTGAAAGAGGAAAACCTAAGTTTATATCATTCGTATATTTAGAGGAAGATTTTGATAATGCAGAATGGACTACACTACTGTAAATTCTAAGAGTAGCAAGGATAACATACCGGAGCGGAAGTCGATTTATGACTTTTACAGAAACCACTCATAATAGCCGAAGGACACAAAAAAAGGACTGATTTGTGGAGAAGGAGTGAGATAGGGTTGAAACCTACCCCGATTTTATTCAGTCTGTACCCCGTGCAAACAGTAAAGGAAACGAAGGAGAAATTTCTAAAGAGATTGAAATTTATTGAAAAGGTTGTAACCTCCCCACCGTAATTTAAAAGGAAAGAAATATGACAATATTTAATTATGAATGCTAGAGCCGAGTGTAACCTCCCCACAATAATTTTAAAAGAGTGTGACAATATTATTTAGTAATGCTAATGGACATTGCTCTATGCATAACCTGCCCACAATGAAATGTACTGACAATGGCAAAAAAAATGTGAAATTCGCAATCTAACTCAAATATAAATTCTTCACCAAAAATTAAAGTCCGTTCAGTGACAAGAAAACACAATTAAACCGAAATATCGGTCTTTGGCCCTGTGTAAAACAATCAGAGTTAAAGTCTTACCTCAGAATAAATGGATGTCACATTTCTGCTCTTGTTGTTGCGCACCGCTTGGAGGAACTGCATTGCAAATAATAATATTCTCTTTTTTTGTGATTTTAGTGAAATTTTTCTTCAAAAGAAGTGGAATGAAATGGGAAGTGCAACGAAATCTTTAGTTCAATAAAAATTAAATTTTTGAAAAAATGCTTTTGAAATAAAAATTATTATTGGGGGACTTGTTGCACAATAATTACAATAAATAAAATTTTTCATTATCTAATGATTACATTAATTAACAGTATACCTTATTCACCATCTTGACCAGTGTTGCCGACCGCCTACATCACCCGCACTGGACTGCTATCACTGACCGACCGCTCTGCATGACGACTATTAGCGTACAGCACGCGACGACTACTGACAGAGTACTGCTCTCAACTAGACAGAGCTACAGACTCGCAACGACTGACTGACAGACTACTGCTCTGCATAGCGACAACTAGCGAACTGCTCGCAACACTCGCGCGGTCAAGCGCATACTCTCTGGTCACAGATGCTACAATGCCTCGCCATCGCTGCTATGTTACATACGTGTTTCAAGGTATATGGGGTTAGTGTATATGTTCTTAGCGTTTCGACTTAAATTCAACAAAGAGACTTCGTTCATCAATTCTCCGTCATTATTTACAACAGTCTGCCAACGCTGGGGTAACTTTTCGATTCCGCGACTGTAGAAATCACGTGGTTTTCAGGCGAAGCACTCGTCAAGCCATGTTCGGAGTGCATTTCCCTCCTGAAAAGAAGTTCCTCCAAGGTGGTTCGATGTTGTTGTTGTTGTCGTCTTCAGTCCTGAGACTGGTTTCATGCAGCTGTCCATGCTACTCTACCCTGTGCAAGCTTCTTCATCTCCCAGTACCTACTGCAGCCTACATCCTTCTGAATCTGCTTAATGTATTCATCTCTTGGTCTCCCTCTTCGATTTTTACCCTCCACGCTGCCCTCCAATACTAAATTGGTGATCCCTCGATGTCTCAGAACATGTCCTACCAACCGATACCTTCTTCTAGTCAAGTTGTGCCACAATCTCCTCTTCTCCCAAATTCTATTCAATACCTCCTCATTAGTTATGTGATCTACCCATCTAATCTTCAGCATTCTTCTGTAGCACCACATTTCGAAAGCTTCTATTCTCTTCTTGTCTAAACTATTTATTGTCCATGTTTCACTTCCATACATAGCTACACTCCATACAAATACTTTCAGAAACGACTTCGTGACATTTAAATATATACTCGATGTTAACAAATTTCTCTTCTTCAGAAACGCTATCCTTGCCATTGCCAGTCTACATTTTATATCCTCTCTACTTCGACCATCATCAGTTATTTTGCTCCCCAAATAACAAAACCCCTTTACTACCGTAAGTGTCTCATTTCCTAATCTAATTCCCGCAGCATCACCCGACTTAATTCGACTATATTCCATTATCCTCGTTTTGTTTCAAGACACTGTCCATTCCGTTCAACTGCTCTTCCAAGTCCTTTGCTGTGTCTGACAGAATTACAATGTCATCGGCGAACCTCAAAGTTTTTATTTCTTCTCCATGGATTTTAATACCTACTCCGAACTTTTCTCTTGTTTCCTTTACTGCTTACTCAATATACAGATTGAATAACATCGGGGATAGACTACAATCCTGTCTCACTCCCTTCCCAACCACTGCTTCCCTTTCATGCCCCTCGACTCTTATAACTGCCATCTGGTTTCTGTACAAATTGTAAACTGTCTTTCGCTCCCTGTATTTTACCCCTGCCACCTTCAGAATTTGAAAGAGAATATTCCAATCAACATTGTCAAAATCTTTCTCTACGTCTACAAATGCTAGAAACGTAGGTTTGCCTTTCCTTAATCTTTCTTCTAAGATAAGTCGTAGGTTCAGTATTGCCTCACGTGTTCCAACATTTCTACGGAATCCAAACTGATCTTCCCCGAGGTCGGCTTCTATCAGTTTTTCCATTCGTCTGTAAAGAATTCGCATTAGTATTTTGCAGCTGTGACTTATTAAACTGATAGTTCGGTAATTTTCACATCTGTCAACACCTGCTTTCCTTGGGATTGGAATTATTATATTTTTCTTGATGTCTGAGGGTACTTTGCCTGTCTCATACATCTTGCTCACCAGATGGTAGAGTTTTGTCAGGACTGGCTCTCCCAGGGCCGTCAGTAGTTCTAATGGCATGGTGTCTAGAGAGAAGAAAAGGTGAAAATCTGAGGGCGTAGGATCAGGTGAATGAGGTGGATGCAGAATGACTTCCCAACCGAACTCCTGTATAGCGTCTTTTGGCATCTGGAACAATGCGGGCGGGCGTTATCGTAATGTAGCATCACTTCAGGTAGCCTTCCCAGTAGTTGTTCTTGGATCGGGTCTGCAAAATGTTTCAGTTGTTCACAATAAATGTCAGCAGTGACGATTACTCCACGGGAATGCAATTCGAGTACATCACACCGTCGCTGTTCTACCACATGCGTAACATTATCTTTTATGGAAGCACGCAGGCCTATGTATGGAGAGCTACCACTTTGATTGAGCTCGAACATTCATTTCTTTTCCTTACGTTAGCATAAAGACACCATTTATCGTCAGCAGTAACGATACAGGATAGGAATGGTCGGTGTTGTTCACGAACAAATTGATGAGGAGTCAGCGATGGCCACGCCACTGCTACGGTCACAGATTCGAATCCTGCCTCGGGCATGGATGTGTTCAAAATGGTCAAATGGCTCTGAGCACTATGGGACTTAACTTCTAAGGTCATCAGTCCCCTAGAACTTAGAACTACTTAAACCTAACTAACCTAAGTACATCACACACATCCATGCCCGAGGCAGGATTCGAACTTGCGACCGTAGCGGTCACGCGGTTCCAGACTGTAGCGCCTAGAACCGCACGGCCACCGCGGCCGGCCATGGATGTGTGTGATGTCCTTAGGTTGGTTAGTTTTAAGTAGCTCTAAGTTCTAGAGGACTGATGACCTTAGATGTTAAGTCCCATAGTGCACAGAGACATTTGAACCATTTGAGTAAGCAGATATGCACCCACCCGGTGGTGTTTGTGATTTTGGGGTAGAGCAAGCGGTATCTATACATCCCATTTTTGAACCTTCCCCACTGCATGCAAATGTCACACGATGGTAGAATGATCATGGTTCATCTCAGCTGCCAGCTCTCGAGCACAGTGGCATGGATCATTGTGGATTAATGCGTTTAATCGATCTTTATCAAACCCCGAAGACAGTTCCTGATCATGGAGAGTCACTAATGTCAAAATGATCCTCCTTAAAACAAGAAAATCACCTTCTTTCTGGCTGTTTCCGCTGCTGTCACCCCTCCATTGATCTCAAACGGAAGAATATGTCGGAAATGTTCAGGTTTCTCCACTTGGCACTCCATTTTCTAGCGTCCATAGGTCCAGTAACTATCCTCAAATGACAATATGTAAAATCAAATAGCTACAGTGAACTACAAATAAAAAATGACGATAGATAAATAAACCCAGAGCAACCGAAATATCAACATGCAAAACGAAAGCGGCACGAACTTACGCGCCAACGTAAATCGTGTAGACTTTGTTCTATATGTAATCGTATTTTATCTGTTTGCGTATCCTATTTGCGGAGGCGGAAGTTGGGGACCAGCCCAGTAGTTGCCTAATGGAGCGTGAAAAACCACGTCAAAGCCACACTCAGGCTGGCCGGTGTACACGGCCACTGTCGTTAATTCGTCGCACGGATTCAACCCCGATCTGTCGGTGGTGTGATATTAACCACACGATGAATTTGTGCGGAGAGTTGGATCAAACCCCTCTTCCGACTGAAGGCCATACACATTGAGGTGACAAAAGTCATGGGATAATGAGACGCCCGCTAAACCCGCTGGGCAGAACAGGTAATAGGATTGTGGAAAGGGCCAAGGGTTGAAGTCAGTTTCTGATTCTGATTGTCATTTATTGTAATTTAGCAACTCTTTCACGGCTGAAGGCCTCCAACAAGAAATCTTAACAAGATAAAAATCCAATTAAGATAGCAATAAAATAATTCAAAAAACAACATACGCAAAGTGCAATACAAATGGCTGAGGGCCACAATTAATTTCCAAAATTTTAGAATATATTACCATAGACCTTTAAAGGCAGAAGGCCAGCATGTTTAACAACAAGAAATCTTAAAAATCCACAAGATAAAAATCCAATTAAGATAGCAATAAAATAATTTAAAGAAACAACATAAGCAAGGTGCAATACCAATGGATGAGGGCCACAATCAAACTTCAAAATTTCAAAATATATTACCATAATCTTTGATGGCAGAAGGCCGCAGTGTTTAAGCTTGAATGATAAATTTAAAAATTAATTTTTGCAAAATTTTAAGAAACAAACAATCACAAGCCTAAAATTTAAAATACCTGACAACAGATAATTAAACACCGGTGGCACTCAGAAGGCCTCCAGGGAGGTCGGTCTGCCCTCGTTCACTTGGGCAAGACGTGGTGAGCCCAACTATACGATCTGTCGGAACCCAACCAGGGGGCACCCACGGACTGACCGACACAACAACTTGCTTCCCATCAATCAGTACATGAGAACCCCAACCGGCAATGTTTCAAACATGATAATCGAGAATGGAGTACGTATTAGCTGTCAAAATTACACACCATGTCGGACAGCGACAACAGGTGAGGAAAGGACGCTGCCTGAAATTAAATTAGTGGCCAGGGCAGGTAACCGGAACACTAACGGCCACTAGGCAGAAAATTCCGCTGGTACACTTGAAATTGAAACACGGTAATAGTCAACTTCGCTCAAAAGAACACTGCCTGAATTTACGTCAGTGCCCAGGGCAGGTAACTGGAACACTAACGACCACAAGACAGGAAATTACACTAGTGCACTCAAATCGTAGTCGACCAAAATAGTTAATTGCACCGCATGGCGGCTAAATCTCAGCAGTAGAACCACTCGATTTTGCTCACCGGAAAACCTCTCCAACAGCAAACCACCGAAGCGAACCACCACAACATGAATAGACGTGGCTTGGGTAGTTGAAATCACTAATCAACTTTGACGTCCTGAGTCGGCGAACCACGAAGCTCGTAGCGATCAGACAGCTCCACACACGCTCCGACACTGCGCAGGGACTGCCAGCGGCCCCAGCCGACTGCACCGCGCGGAGAACTTCCCTCGTCCGAAACAACCGACCGAATTTCCTCAGAATGCCGACAACATCTAAAATCGTCGTCAGTAGCCATAACGCCAGCTACACATACAATCTGACAAACGCTTGCACGAAGACCTGAACGATACACAACAGTAACTAAGTATGCACGAAGACAAATCGGGAGTCGATGCGCACACACACACACACACACACACACACACACACACAACCGATTCGTGAACAATCGGCGAGCCAAAACGCGTCGTCCGGTTGGACGACCGACCGACGTCCCATCAAGACTGTGGCCCGGCTCAAGTGATGCGTGACGGCAATGGTCGGGCGAGCTATGTCGACGCAGAGCTCACTGCTGCTCCAACCCGACTGCACTAGTGCCGCATTGCAACTCCCCGACTGGCAGGTCCGAACTGCGCTCCAGCCGGCCGAAGTGACCGAGCGGTTCTAGGCGCTACAGTCTGGAACCGCGCGACCGTTGCGGTCGCAGGTTCGAATCCTGCCTCGGGCATGGATGTGTGTGCTGTCCTTAGGTTAGTTAGGTTTAATTAGTTCTGAGTTCTAGGGGACTGATGACCTCAGAAGTTAAGTCCCATAGTGCTCAGAGTCATTTGAACTATTTGAACTGCGCTCCAGACGCGTTCCCACTGACTGGCAGCCCGAACTCGCAACACGAACTCGCGACGTCAACTCCCTCACGACAAACAACGACCGGGAAGTAATAGCAGTCAAGCAAAGATACTACGACATGGGATATATCGATACGCGCTGCTAACGCCGCTCACGGTCAGGCAAAGCAGCAACTCAGTGACAGTAGCAATTTAACGTAGTGAGGTGGAAGTACGTTAAAAACAGGGTGTAAAATACATAATTGGCGGGAACACGAGCCACGCACGGCTCAACGGCTCAGTTACGTCCTCCTATCATGTCCGACCTCCTTTTGCCCGGCGTAGAGCAGCTGTTCGACGTGGCATGGACTCAACAAGTCGCTGGAAGTCCCTTGCAGAAGTAATGAACTACGGTGCCTCTTTAGCCGTCCATTATTGCGAAACTGATGCCGGTGCAAGATGTCGTGAACGAAATGACCTCTCTATTATGTCCCAGAAGTGTGTGTGAATTCCTAAGGAACCAAACTGTTGAGGTCATCGGTCTCTAGACTACTTACTAGTTAAACTAATTTATGCTCAGAAAACACACACATCCATGCCCGTGTGAGGACTCGAACCTCCGGCGGGAGGGACTGCGCAATCCGCGCGGCTGATTATGTCCCACAAATGTTCGATGGGATTCATGTCGGGCTGTCTGGGTGGCCAAATCATTGGCTCGACTTATCCAGAATGTACTTCAAACCAATTGCGAACGCTTGTGGCCCGGTTACATGACACTGATTTTTGGGAACATGACGTCAATGGCTGTAAATGGTCGACGAATATAACTATTTCCACTCAATGATCTGTTCAGTTGGACCAGAGGACCCAGTTCATTCCGCGTAATCATAGCCCACGCCTTTGTGGAGCCACCACCAGCATACACAGTGCCTTCTTGACAACTTGGGTCTATGGCTTTACTCGAACCCTACCATGAGCTCCTACCTTCTGAAATCGGGATTCACCTGACCAGGCCACAGTTTTCCAGTGGTCTAGGGTCAAACCGATACGGTCACGAGGCCAGGAGAGGCGCTGCAGGCGTTGTCGTGCTGTTAGCAAAAGGCACTCATCTCAGTCGTCTACTGCAATAGCACACTAATGTCAAATTGATTATTGCAGTTGTTTAACGCTGCTTGTATGTTGGCTCTGAAAACTGTACGCAAACACCGCTGCTCTCGGTCGTTAAGTGAAAGCAGTCGGCAACTGCGTTGTCCGTTGTGAGAGGTAACGGCTGACATTTGGTATTCTTGGCGCTCTTTTGACACCGTGGATCACGGAATATTGAAATCCCTAACGATTTCGAAATGGACTGTCCCTTTCATCTGGCTCCAATTACCATTTCACGTTCACAGCCTGTTATTTCCCGTCGTGCGCCCACAGTCACGTCGCAAACCTTTTCACATGAATCACCTGAGTACAAATGACAGCTCCGGCAATGCACTGCCCTTCTATACCTCGTGTAAGCGATACTACCGTCATATGCATACGTGCATATCGCTATCCCATGACGGGGTGCACCTGATGAACAACGTTTTTTGTTAGACCAGGTCGACGGTTGTATCTGAATAAGTCGTTATCCGCATAAACCGCTGCTCGCAATATTTATTTATTTATTTATGCATTTATTTTACCTGGCAAGAGTAGGGCCTTCAGGCCCCCTCTTACACCTAACCAGGCATACTCAGATTGAACGAATTTCAGTTTGTACAAAACATTATGGACATACCACGTGTTATACAGTATTAATGTTAAGGAAAAAATAGAGATTATAACAGTAGTACAAGGATAATTATAACAATCAAAAAAATATTATAACAATCAAGAATAATAATAATTATAATAGTAATGACTATGTATGTGAAAGTAAACGTATTTTTCTTTTATGAATGTCAGTCCTATTGCTAGTTGTGAATTTTCGCGTTATGTTCTTGCAGCTTGTGAGTTATTCACATCGAGGAGAGACATAAGACGATAGAATGGGGTGAAAGAGATATAGAAGAGGTAGCTAGGTTAGAGGAAGAGAAATAGAATGGTATAATTCGAAGCTATGATGGAGAGGAGAAAGAAAGAGATGAGAGGGGCACAACAATGGTGGCTATACCGTCCCTAATATGTAAGTTTTGAGTTCCCTCTTGAATGTTGAGTGATTCTGTATAAGACGCGCGTTCCATAGTCGTACGAGTGAGACGGAGAATGACACGGAGAAAGATTTTGTGTTACGTTAAGGTACAGCCAAGATGCTAGACGTATCCGATCTGGTATTGCGGTTGTGGAATGATGATCGGTGTTTAATGTGAGAAGATAACTATTGGGGGCACCAGTGACTAAGAAATCGATGAAGTAAGCACATCGTGTGGAGATCGCGTACCTTATGTGGGGGCGTATCCAACCTAGCTGGGAGTATGAAGGACTGACATGATCATACAACCGTATATTGCACGTGTATCAACGCAAGCATTCATCACTAGCTCGAGGCATCTCGAATTTTCACTATTTGTGCCTTGTTGAACTACATCACAGTAGTAAAGATTAGGCAAGCCTAGTGTTTGGACTAATTTTTGTTTAAGGGGAGCCAGAGGTGGTCAAATCCAAAAAATTACAATTTTTTTTTTGCTACCGAAAATTAATTGGAACATTTCTGTTTAATGTAAACTTTGAATTATTGTTCTACTCGCCCTAGAAGTGGAGTTATTACCATTTTCCCCCACGCCTGCAGAGGAAATGGGCGGCCGCTGAATGCATCTAACACCCCCTCGTGACTTCCTGGAGAACTGCTTGGGATTTTCTCAGCCTGATACGCATACAGCGCCTTATGTTACGCATACAGCGAGTGTGCAATGGTTGGCTACATTGTTTTCTGTGACAAATGAAGCGCTAAGAGGCTCAAACAAACTTTGGGTTCAAGTAAGCTCAGTGATGGAAAGACAATAGGAGGGAGAGGCAGGCTTACTGATGAGGTGATTGAACGTCTACAGAGATACTATGGGTATGCTATAAGACAAAATACTAGTAATGTTAGTGACATGCGAAAAGCAGTGTGGGCATTGTTCCTTCATACTGCCTCTTCCAATGAATACCCTCAACACAGCCTGTGCCCAAAAAATTCCTGGTGCAAATATAATGCAAAAAAGGACTATGAGCACAAACATGGTTTGCCAGCAGCTGTGATAAATGCAATAAAACCAATTTTTCGTGACTTAGCACAGCCAGAATTGTTACACAAATGTCTACACGGAAAGATGCAGAATCCTAATGAGAGCGTAAACAATTTGATTTGGAAAGTGATTCCTAAAAGGGTGTTTGTGAGCATAAAAGCACTGCACTTTGGCATTTATGATGCAATAGCAACCTACGACCAAGGGAACAGTGTGAAGTGTGAAGTTCTGAAGGCATTAGGATTTACAGCTGGGGTGAACACTGTACGAGCACTAAGAAATATTGACAGAGAAAGAATAAGAGGAGCAGAAACAAGAGAAAGGCATATGAAGTATGATGGAACAACAGGCCAGAAAAGAAGACAGAAGAGGAAGCTTTTGGAGGATGAAGAAGAAGACCCTGATAATCCATCCTATAGTGCAGGAATGTATTGGGAAACTTTGATAGCCATTTCCCGTAAATTAGAATTTTTCGAATATAAGGAACATTTTCTCAAAATCCACTCAGGCTAGAGAGATGAAATTTTTATACAGCACTCCTAGTGGTCAAACTTACATTGTAACACAGCCATTTGGCAATATGTTCAGTAATTTCATTTCAGTTTAATTATAAAGCAATTATTTGTAAAAAAAAAATTTGGGTCATTAATAAAAAAAATAATTGGAAGGAAACTAGAAAAGATACTCCAAAATCCCTCTGCCATAACTGCAATACTAAACCACTCTATATGCAAAAGAAAATTCAAATTTTTCTATTTGGTAGTTTATTCATAAATGTTCCTCAAACTTAGTGGTTTTAACATGGGCAGCATAGGCACCTCCGGCTCCCCATTAACATGTGTTGGAAATATTTTTCTAAATTTTTGGATTGCATGTAGGGAGGAGAGCGGTTTCCGGCAAGCTGTGACTGTTTGTTCTTCCCAGTTTAGGTGTTCATCCAAGATTATTCCAAGGTCTTCTACTGTTTTTTGGTATGGTAGTTGGGTACCATTGAGGAGTATTTGAGGGACTGTTTCGCGAAAGTACCGGCTGATTAACTTTGGATGGGATATAAAAATGACCTGGGATTTCTTGGGGTTTAGTTTCAGACCTAGGTTCTGTGCCAATCGAGGAACAGAGCAAAGATCTGCGTTCATACTCGCTACTGCGTCAGCAATGTTCTTGGGGCTTGCACTTATGTACAGTTGGATGTCGTCGGCATATAGATGGTAGTTGCAGGAGTGAATCACGGAAGAAATATCATTAATGTACAGTGAGAAGAGTAATGGACCATGGACGGAGCCTTGGGGAACTCCAGAGCTCCCCTTTTTTCCATGATGACTTTCCCGACCTGCAAATGACTTTTTGAGGTAGCTGTCGAACCAGTGTATTGCGCTGTTTGGGAAATTCAGCTGTTTCATTTTAATTAGTAATATATCAAAGTCAACTGTATCAAAAGCAGTGTTAAGATGGTAGTTTCACGTCTGTCCATAGCTTGTTTAATGTCATCAGTTACTTTGATTAACGCAGTTGCTGTACTATGGTGCTTTCGGAAGCCTGACTGATATTTATCATGGGTGTTATGAGTTTTGAGGTAATCCGTCAGCTGTTCATGGACGATGTATTCTAGGGCTTTAGATATTGCAGGTGGTATGCTGATCGGCCTGTAGTCACCTGTCGACTTTGAGTTGTCAGTCTTGGGTATAGGTTGAATTAAACTTTGCTTCCACTCAGTAGGATATGTACTACTGACAAGAGATAGGTTGAAGATGTCTGTGATAGCTGGAATAACACTGTCTACAACGTTCCTAATCATGCCAATTCTCACTCCATCATTTCCTAATACCTCGGAAGAGATTCTCATAACTGCCTTGTGTACGCCACGGACACTGGCCAGAGGGAGCAGTATTATGCTACAGGGGACATTTAACTGCGCTTCTATGGGACCTCTGGTGGTATTCGAAGGCTCCATGCGACTGTGGACTACGTGAATATTATTGCGGGTCAGTTGCATTCCTTCATATCTGAGGTCTTCCCCGACGTCGATGGCATCTTCCAACAGGATAACTGTGCCTTTTACAAGGCCAGAATAGTGCTAAGTGGCGAGGAGCATGAGAGTGAACTCATGTTGATGTCCCGACTGCCAAATTCGCCTGATCTGAGCCCAATGGATCACATGTGAAACGTCATCAGGTGCCAGCTACCACCGACAAACCACTGGCCTGTATTTACGCGAATTGTATTAGCCGGGCATAGACAAATGGTGGCCCACACCTCCCGAAACCTACCACGTACCTGTCGAATCCCAGCCACGCAGAATCGCTGCTGTATTGCGTCCCAAAGGCGGACCAACGCGTTATTAAGCAGACGATCATTAATGGTTTGGATCATTAGTGCAGGTAGCAGCACTTAAACAGTGGTGATTCTTCCGGCCAGCATTTTCGTACAGCAAAGACATTGCTTTGCTAAAGCCATCGTAAGTCAGTAAACAACGGTAATGTTAACTTTTATCGGCTCTTCCAAACTGTGTCGGTTTACAGCATGTTTCGTATCAGTGGCAATGTCAACATAAACAGTTGTTCGTATGACACCGGCAAGCTTGTGTACTGCTATCCTTAGCAATACATTGTAAGGTTGTGTTTGCTTAGCTGCTAGTCTCCCGAAAGTTTTCGTTGTATGTTTTATAGTTTCACTTGTGTAACATCTGAACATAAATGGGGGCATGAAGTATAATCTTGACCTCTCATATAGTCGGAGTCTCTAATGCAAGTCAGCTTGGTGTCGTTCGACTCGGAAATAGGAGGATCCAATGCAGGTGGTGGAAGGAATTTTCACTGCCAGTTTTCGGCCAGTAACGGGAGCATAAATCGTATCGTAACGAAATCTCTCCCTACTGTCTCATTGAGTGAGGACGTGTGATTCTGTTGATGGTGATCCGTCAGTCTGATGGGGTTGTTAAGGTTGGCAGTCCCTATGATGCTGTTTGAGAGGAGTATACTAGGTACTGTCATCAGGTTTCACACTCTCCCTTCTCTCATCATCACACAACTCAACCATCACATACTATACATACACTACTACAATCTCCTAAGCTCCACTGATGTAACTAAGACACAACTCTTATACGGTGGATAGAAAGTGGCCATTGTGAATGGAGAAAGAAAACAACTTCCGATCCGGTGACTGGACAACCCATCGGAGTCTCCCAACCAACAATGCTGCATCACTCATTCTTTTTGTCGTGTACCATACCTCATGGAATACTGGATGCCTCAGTTAAAAGATAATAACGTTACGAAATATGGATCATTATAGCAAGATGGTGCATCTGCGTGAGAAGAATAGGATGGTATTTCAAGATTCGTCCGATTTTGATACCATATTTTTACACGAATTAAAATGGAAACTTGGGTAAATTTGAATGTACGCAAATGAATGCAGAGTTTTTATTGCCAAAAGATCCATATGATTTTAGCTGGGTATTTGTTTTACATGCATCCACATACAACCTTGAGATACATCTTAAAATTACGTTTGGGGTAAAAGTTTTAACTTATTTTGCACAAATGTTCAATATATCGTCCACCGCAGGCACGACAAACAACTAGACGATAGTCAAACTCTTTCCATACCTATGGAGCATATCTGGAGTTACTGCATTCACTGCTGTTGCTATGCGGAGACGCAATTCACTCAAAATTGTTTGAAGAGGATGCAGTTAGATGGAGGCTCTTACATTCTCTTTTTTTCTAAAAAACAAAAAGTCTTCATTATCAGTCACACTTAATGTTTATGGCATACATAGCCCAAGATATAAGTTTTATGTCATCTGTAGACCGAGGCATAAGTTATGTTGCATTCATGTTTCATTATTGACCTCTACTATAGGTGCATATCTTTTATAATTCTGTGATGTGTTTTGTTTCTACAACTGCAAAAAGCTTTTAGTCTTATACACGCAGTGGCTAACCTCACTGTCTGTAACATTCGATGTTTATAGGATAAAAATTGTTATTTAGTGATTATGTTACGTATTGATTCGATTATGGATTTAATGGCGATCTGACAGTAAACCTCTCTGTCACTATGTTATTTGTGCTGTGTTAGTGAGAGGATATTGCATCTTAAATATGGGCTTATGCAACTACCTTACAGGACTGACAAGCTCGTTGATTGTAATTACTATCTACAAACGTCTTTTATACATCATTGTTGTTATACCAAGAATACATATCTTACAAAAGTTGATTTCTCCGGTTTACGATTTATTTGGTTGCCATGTTTACTATACTAGGCTTGTTTTCCTCGTGCTGTATTCAATGTAAGTTGTTTGTTGATAGTAACCACAACTTGTTGTCAACATTGAACTTGTCTTTTATCAGCTGTTCTCTCTGACTACTTTCAATGACTATATTACAGATCATCATATCAATTTACCCTTTGATATTAGATCTTAGGTTACATATGCGTCTGATGACATTCGCCTGTTAACTGTCAGCAGTCTTTACGCAACCTGTCTGCATGGTTTATGACACTGGTTAAATTACGCGCATTTTACATACCACTGTGAGACATCGTCTTGATTGGTATGCTGATGAGTAGTATGCATCTGATGTACTGCTTTGTAAGTCTGCCTCCATAGCTGCGTGGTCAGCGCGGCAGGACGCCCTGTGGGAGGCCCAGGTTCGATTCCTGGCGGGGTAGGAAATTTTCTGCAGTCGAGGAGTGGGTGTTGTGTTGTTTTCGTCATTTCATCCCCATTGATACGCAAGGTGCCGAAGAGGACTTGCTCTAGGCGCCTAGTGTACCCGACGGCAGGCTCTGGCCACACGCACGTTTGGATTTACTACTTTGTTAGTAAAGACTGTGAGTCTGATGACAGAATGAGATTTTCACTCTGGAGTGGAGTGTGCGCTGGTATGAAACTTCCTGGCAGATTAAAACTGTGTGCCGAACCGAGACTCGAACTCGGGACCTTTGCCTTTCGCGAGCAAGTGCTCTACCATCTGAGCTACCCAAGTACGACTCACGTCCCGTCCTCATAATATGTCCTTTCTTCCTGGAGTGCTTGTTCTGCAAGGTTCGCAGGAGAGATTCTGTCAACTTTTGAAAATAGGAGACGAGGTACTGGCGGAAGTAAAGCTGTGAGGACGGGGCGTGACTCGTGCTTGGGCAGCTCAGATGGTAGAGCACTTGCCCGCGAAAGGCAAAGATCCCGAGTTCGAGTCTCGGTCCGGCACACAGTTTTAATCTGCCAGGAAGTTTCATATCAGCGCACACTCCGCTGCAGAGTGAAAATCTCATTCTGGAAACATCCCCCAGTCTGTGGCTAAGCCATATCTCCGCAATATCCTTTCTTCCAGGAGTGCTAGTTCTGCAAGTTTCGCAGGAGAGCTTCTGTGAAGTTTGGAAAGCAGGAGACGAGGTGCTGCTGGAAGTAAAGCTATGAGGAAGGGAGGTGAGTCGTGCTTGGGTAGCTCAGGTGGTAGAGCACTTGCCCGCAAAAGGCAAAGGTCCCGAGTTCGAGTCTCGGTCCGGCATACAGTTTTAATCTGCCAGGAAGTTTCATGTGAGTTTGATGCTCGAAAGTATAATTCTTATATTTTTCGTTTTTTACTACATAAGTTTTTCAATTTTTGTTGTTTAGTCTATCAGTGTTGCTGTTTGTAAAAACTGAAAACGGCGAGGAATAAAGTTCAAAGTGTACAGCTGATGGCTATAAAAATGCTTTCCTAAAAAAAATAAAAATAGTACTGCGAGATCATGCAGCCTTAAAGGTTGATGATACAATGCGATATTCATACTTGCCGATGCCGATGACGGTGCATTGTTAAGGTAATGGGGAGGTTCATCATTGCCATACTGCGGACAAAAATCACGCTGGAGTACATTTCACCTTTTGAAATGGGGAGAAAAAAAGAAAGAAATCTTTTATTGCTGTGTTATTATCATCTCGGCTGGGCGCATGTTGGGTAACGAACGAGTGAGCGAGTGAACGACAATAGAGCACCCTCTATAGACGTTTACAAGTGGCGCAAGGGCGAGCATATAATTTCTAGACGGAAGTTAAAGTTTATCCAAGTTTCTACCATCATTTGTGTGTTAAGATATAATCTTGTGTAATAGAATTAATGTTTTTGAAAAATTCTGTACCCTGAGATGGAAAAGCCGGTGGAGACGATGACTCAAACCACTTAGTGGTGATAAACAGGACTAGCTGTACGGCAGACCGCGAAACTAGATGCGGTTCCTCTGCGGTTGTTACAAATTGTTGCACGAACGACCTATTCTCAGCTTGTATTCCCTCGGAATCCGTCTAAGATGACATCAGCGACGATGAAACGTTAAGTTAAGAACAAAAAGAGAATAGCTCTGGTGAACAAAAAGTGATGCTCAGCGGGATATTGCGGTGCAAATTGCGAGGCGCGAGCTCTCAGGCTGGGATGAACCTGTCACTCGTCATTCCCTTGCACTACGTCTCTCGGGCGCTATTAAACTTGATATCCCACTTCTTATTTACATTTTGGATCTAATGGAACACCTACAGCAAACCTGGTCCATTTACGATCGGGAAAAAAGCCACTTTGAGACCTCTTCCAGAAAGCGAACCTGTAACGGTAAACCGTTGGCCTCATACTCTGCACTCTTGTATACCGCGTTTTTTTTTTTTTTTTCATCTCATGCGTGAAACTTCTTGAAGTGTATGAGAATGCCTGTAATTAACAACAAAACTGCAAGTGTTTCACAAGGTACGGTATATTCGCCAGACGTATTTTGTACGGCACCTTGCTTTCTTCAGCTATCTTTCATTTCTTGTAGTAAATGCACTGGATTAAGGATACTTACGTAACCAACTGGAATATTCTATAACGTTTTACGCTCATAGGTAATATTGCCATAGTGATATGGAAAGAGCGTTAAAGAATCCCTACAACTTTTGACTTCTGACCAGCTAAAAGATGCATAATGAAAATGAACAAAGATTAAAGCTATAAAATATTCTCTAGATGAGAAAGAAAATAAAACGTTTGGTTTGGAGGAGAAAACGTGAGTGCCGTGAAAGAGATCTGCTGTCGAAGAAGTCTCATTAGTTGAAATGAAAAGAATGAGAAGTACGTGAGAACAACGGTAGCACCTGCGAAAACATCATTGGTACGAAAGAGATAAACACTGACATCTGAAAGTATTTTAATGAAATCGGAAAAGAACTGAATCAAAAACTTTATCTAGAGGATAGAAAAGCCTGGGTGTAAGAGCTACACCTTTCCAGAAGCTGATAAAATTGTAATTAATGCCTTAGAAATGTTGTACTGATGGGATATGCTAAGAATATCGTGGACTGTACAAACAACCAATCAGGATGGACTAAGAAATGCACAGAAAACAAACCAGTTAAGTGAGCTGCTACAGAAAAGCACAGAAAACAAACCAGTTAAGTGAGCTGCTACAGGACAAAAAGGTAGACTAAAATGATATGTGATAAGTCATTCAGCAAGGTGCATGAATTCGTTGGACGCAAAAATACATGTAAAAAGAAGGAAAGTACAACCAAGAAGCAACATCTTTGACTTTTGTTCCCCTATTGTTCTCAGTTGCATATAATATAAAGCAGATAATTTCCACGTTACATCCATGTATGTGGAACTGAATAAAACCAACTTTATCATGCCATACGCATTTCGCCTTCATTCTTTGAAAGCCATCATCAGTGGGAAGGCTTATAGATGCTGCTCTCTGTGTGTGTTTACTTTGCTGGATTTGTATATTCTTCTGCTTCCTGTTTATCGAAATTTCACTAGCACAGCACTGAGAATAAGAACATACGTTTAAAAATAAAGGTGAAACGTATATTGCATGACAAAACTGGCTTTATTCAGTATCAATTAGACGGCCATTACCTGAAAATCACCAACGCAACAAGCCAATAAGCAGTTTTATATACTACCTAGAACAAGGACGCACTTATACAGACGTAAAATAGTTGACTACGGAAAGCATACCTATGATGAACATGGTTGTGGAGATAGGGAAAAGAAACAGAGAATGCAACCACGGAAGATTTTTTACCATATAATAACCTTTTATCCAATCTGCAGATCTTTATAAGTAATAAGCAACAATTGGCTAAAGTATATTTACGATGTTTGCGGCTCTTCCATTACCTGCTGCTGTTCGTTATCATTGTTCGTAGCCTATCGAGTGACAGTAAATAACGGAAATAAACGATCGAGAAAACGAAAGACGTACTAATTGGTTACATGTATGCATCGTATTCCCCCCATGAACCATGGACCTTGCCGTTGGTGGGGAGGCTTGCGTGCCTCAGCGATACAGATGGCCGTACCGTAGGTGCAACCACAACGGAGGGGTATCTGTTGAGAGGCCAGACAAACATGTGGTTCCTGAAGAGGGGCAGCAGCCTTTTCAGTAGTTGCAGGGGCAACAGTCTGGATGATTGACTGATCTGGCCTTGTAACATTAACCAAAAAGGCCTTGCTGTGCTGGTACTGCGAACGGCTGAAAGCAAGGGGAAACTACAGCCGTAACTTTTCCCGAGGACATGCAGCTTTACTGTATGATTAAATGATGATGGCGTCCTCTTGGGTAAAATATTCCGGAGGTAAAATAGTCCCCCATTCGGATCTCCGGGCGGGGACTACTCAAGAGGACGTCGTTATCGGGAGAAAGAAAACTGGCGTTCTACGGATCGGAGCGTGGAATGTCCCTTAATCGGGCAGGTAGGTTAGAAAATTTAAAAAGGGAAATGGATAGGTTAACGTTAGATATAGTGGGAATTAGTGAAGTTCGGTGGCAGGAGGAACAAGACTTTTGGTCAGGTGATTACAGGGTTATAAATACAAAATCAAATAGAGGTAATGCAGGAGTAGGTTTAATAATGAATAAAAAAATAGGAGTGCGGGTTAGCTACTACAAACAGCATAGTGAACGCATTATTGTGGCCAAGATAGACACAAAGCCCATGCCTACTACAGTAGTACAAGTTTATATGCCAACTAGCTATGCATATGATGAAGAAATTGATGAAATGTATGACGAGATAAAAGAAATTATTAGGTAGTGAAGGGAGACGAAAATTTAATAGTCATGGGTGACTGGAATTCGTCAGTAGGAAAAGGGAGAGAAGGAAACATAGTAGGTGAATATGGATTGGGGGGAAGAAATGAAAGAGGAAGCCGCCTTGTAGAATTTTGCACAGAGCATAACTTAATCATAGCTAACACTTGGTTCAAGAATCATAAAAGAAGGTTGTATACCTGGAAGAATCCTGGAGATACTAAAAGGTATCAGATAGATTATATGATAGTAAGACAGAGATTTAGGAACCACGTTTTACACTCCTGGAAATGGAAAAAAGAACACACTAACACCGGTGTGTCAGACCCACCATACTTGCTCCGGACACTGCGAGAGGGCTGTACAAGCAATGATCACACGCACGGCACAGCGGACACACCAGGAACCGCGGTGTTGGCCGTCGAATGGCGCTAGCTGCGCAGCATTTGTGCACCGCCGCCGTCAGTGTCAGCCAGTTTGCCGTGGCATACGGAGCTCCATCGCAGTCTTTAACACTGGTAGCATGCCGCGACAGCGTGGACGTGAACCGTATGTGCAGTTGACGGACTTTGAGCGAGGGCGTATAGTGGGCATGCGGGAGGCCGGGTGGACGTACCGCCGAATTGCTCAACACGTGGGGCGTGAGGTCTCCACAGTACATCGATGTTGTCGCCAGTGGTCGGCGGAAGGTGCACGTGCCCGTCGACCTGGGACCGGACCGCAGCGACGCACGGATGCACGCCAAGACCGTAGGATCCTACGCAGTGCCGTAGGGGACCGCACCGCCACTTCCCAGCAAATTAGGGACACTGTTGCTCCTGGGGTATCGGCGAGGACCATTCGCAACCGTCTCCATGATGCTGGGCTACGGTCCCGCACACCGTTAGGCCGTCTTCCGCTCACGCCCCAACATCGTGCAGCCCGCCTCCAGTGGTGTCGCGACAGGCGTGAATGGAGGGACGAATGGAGACGTGTCGTCTTCAGCGATGAGAGTCGCTTCTGCCTTGGTGCCAATGATGGTCGTATGCGTGTTTGGCGCCGTGCAGGTGAGCGCCACAATCAGGACTGCATACGACCGAGGCACACAGGGCCAACACCCGGCATCATGGTGTGGGGAGCGATCTCCTACACTGGTCGTACACCACTGGTGATCGTCGAGGGGACACTGAATAGTGCACGGTACATCCAAACCGTCATCGAACCCATCGTTCTACCATTCCTAGACCGGCAAGGGAACTTGCTGTTCCAACAGGACAATGCACGTCCGCATGTATCCCGTGCCACCCAACGTGCTCTAGAAGGTGTAAGTCAACTACCCTGGCCAGCAAGATCTCCGGATCTGTCCCCCATTGAGCATGTTTGGGACTGGATGAAGCGTCGTCTCACGCGGTGTGCACGTCCAGCACGAACGCTGGTCCAACTGAGGCGCCAGGTGGAAATGGCATGGCAAGGCGTTCCACAGGACTACATCCAGCATCTCTACGATCGTCTCCATGGGAGAATAGCAGCCTGCATTGCTGCGAAAGGTGGATATACACTGTACTAGTGCCGACATTGTGCATGCTCTGTTGCCTGTGTCTATGTGCCTGTGGTTCTGTCAGTGTGATCATGTGATGTATCTGACCCCAGGAATGTGTCAATAAAGTTTCCCCTTCCTGGGACAATGAATTCACGGTGTTCTTATTTAAATTTCCAGGAGTGTAAATTGTAAGACATTTCCAGGGGCAGATATGGATTCTGACCACAATCTCTTGGTTATGAACTGCAGATTGAAACTGAAGAAACTGCAAAAAGGTGGGAATTTAAGGAGATGGGACCTGGATAAACTGAAAGAACGAGAGGTTGTAGAGAGTTTCAGGGAGAGCATAAGGGAACAATTGACAGGAATGGGGGAAAGAAATACAGTAGAAGAAGAATGGGTAGCTCTAAGGGATGAAGTAGTGAAAGCAGCAGACGATCAAGTAGGTAAAAAGACGAGGGCTAATAGAAATCCTTGGCTAACAGAAGAAATATTGAATTTAATTGATGAAAGGAGAAAATATAAAAATGCAGTAAATGAAGCAGGCAAAAAGGAATACAAACGTCTCAAAAATGAGATCGACAGGAAGTGCAAAATGGTTAAGCAGGGATGGCTAGAGGACAAATGTAAGGATGTGGAGGCTTGTCTCACTAGGGGTAAGGTAGATACTGCCTACAGGAAAATTAAAGAGACCTTTGGAGAGAAGAGAACCACTTGTATGAATATCAAGAGCTCAGATGGCAACCCAGTTCTAAGCAAAGAAGGGAAGGCAGAAAGGTGGAAGGAGTATATAGAGGGTTTATACAAGGGCGATGTACTTGACGACAATATTATGGAAATGCAACAGGATGTAGATGAAGATGAAATGGGATATACGATACTGCGTGAAGAATTTGACAGAGCACTGAAAGACCTGAGTCGAAACAAGGCCCCGGGAGTAGACAACATTCCATTAGAACTACTGACGGCCTTGGGAGAGCCAGTCCTGACAAAACTCTACCATCTGGTGAGCGAGATGTATGAGACAGGTGAAATACCCTCAGACTTCAAGAAGAAATAATAATTCCAATCCCAAAGATAGCAGGTGTTGACAGATGTGAAAATTACCGAACTATCAGTTTAATAAGTCACAGCTGCAAAATACTAACGCGAATTCTTTACAGACGAATGGAAAAACTGGTAGAAGCGGACCTCGGGGAAGATCAGTTTGGATTCCGTAGAAATGTTGGAACACGTGAGGCAATACTAACCTTACGACTTATCTTAGAAGAAAGATTAAGAAAAGGCAAACCTACGTTTCCAGCATTTGTAGACTTAGAGAAAGGTTTTGACAATGTTGACTGGAATACTCTCTTTCACATTCTAAAGGTGGCAGGGGTAAAATACAGGGAGCGAAAGGCTATTTACAATTTGTACAGACACCAGATGGCAGTTATAAGGGTCGAGGGGCATGAAAGGGAAGCAGTGGTTGGGAAAGGAGTGAGACAGGGTTGTAGCCTCTCCCCGATGTTATTCAATCTGTATATTGAGCAAGCAGTAAAGGAAACAAAAGAAAAATTCGGAGTAGGTATTAAAATTCATAGAGAAGAAGTAAAAACTTTGAGGTTCGCCGATGACATTGTAATTCTGTCAGAGACAGCAAAGGACTTGGAAGAGCAGTTGAATGGAATGGACAGTGTCTTGAAAGGAGGATGTAAGAGGAACATCAACAAAAGCAAAACGAGGATAATGGAATGTAGTCAAATTAAATTGGGTGATGCTGAGGGAATTAGATTAGGAAATGAGACACTTAAAGTAGTAAAGGAGTTTTGCTATTTAGGGAGTAAAATAACTGATGATGGTCGAAGTAGAGAGGATATAAAATGTAGACTGGCAATGGGAAGGAAATCGTTTCTGAAGAAGAGAAATTTGTTAACATCGAGCATAGATTTAAGTGTCAGGAAGTCGTTTCTGAAAGTATTTGTATGGAGTGTAGCCATGTATGGAAGTGAAACATGGACGATAACTAGTATGGACAAGAAGAGAATAGAAGCTTTCGAAATGTGGTGCTACAGAAGAATGCTGAAGATAAGGTGGGTAGATCACGTAACTAATGAGGAGGTATTGAATAGGATTGGGGAGAAGAGAAGTTTGTGGCACAACTTGACTAGAAGAAGGGATCGGTTGGTAGGACATGTTTTGAGGCATCAAGGGATCACAAATTTAGCATTGGAGGGCAGCGTGGAGGGTAAAATTCGTATAGGGAGACCAAGAGATGAATACACTAAGCAGATTCAGAAGGATGTAGGTTGCAGTAGGTACTGGGAGATGAAGGGGCTTGCACAGGATAGAGTAGCATGGAGAGCTGCATCAAACCAGTCTCAGGACTGAAGACCACAACAACAACAACATGTATCGTCTAATGTTATTTTAGTACGTAGTCCATCAGCAATAGGTCCAACTAATTCTAATATCTTGAAACAACCTTCTCTAAATATGTGATTAAAATTTCGCTCCTGGGTATTTTGTCAGTTTTGCACTGAAGATATCACCACCTCAGTTTCCTTGAAGATAGTTCTTGAGCTCTTCGTTTCATTATCACTCGACGGTTGTTGTAATTTGGATACACACAGAGAGCAAGTATATTTCGACATCAGGCCATCATTCGATTTTCTTGCAGAAACAAATGTTGCACGTCAGTTATTTTGTCTAGTTTCTGTAGCAACACTGGCTGAGCATCAACGTGATAGAGTCTTAAGATTTCAGATGAACACTATGCCATCTCCTTTGTGCAGCAGCGTTTTAAGGTTTCTTCTATTTTTCAGATCGTACATTCCTTCGTTAAAGATGCAAGGTATGCTGGGGATGAAACAGAACAACTCGGGACCGATTAATGGATTATACAACATAAAAGGAAATGTGGCTAATTTTCGTGAGGCGTGTCGATATAAAAATGATAGCCAGAATTTTCTACAACTTTATTTCAGACAGCATTAGCATAATTTAAAGCGGAGTGTACTGTCTTAAATATGGCGATATTTATAGAGGACTCCTTTTAAATGTGAAGAGATCAGAGCAGCAATTGACTTTAGCTATTACGATGTATCTGCTAGCGAACGAGACCGTTGCAGCACTTGCACGCAGTTCGTAGGCAATAAGGGTTCCGCCCATGACATGCAGTATTATATTACAGATTTCGCAAACATGTCCTTCGCTAGGTAATGGCCTTTCCGCGAATTGCGGTGAAATATCAGGCTCTGCTATATCAGGAAAGGAAGCAGAAAGTGACCTTACGTATCGAGTGGCCGTCTAGAGAGAGATCCTATGACAACATGGAAGACACATTCCAGGAACTGTGAAGTGTTTCCAAAAAAAGGCATGCTACATTTAATGCTATGTTGCCAGTAATAGACAAATTGAGAAAAGGGTCGTAATATTAGTGCAAGGATAATAACTTAAAACGAGAAACCAAGTATGAACTTCTTTTTATAACACAGCTTTCGGATTAAAAAAAAATCTTCAGACGGCTACAACAGTCTTCATATGTTCCGAATGTGGCTTTCTAGAATATATGATGTACGTGCACGCAATTTGTATATGTGAAGTTCACGTAACAATGATATAATACCATTCTACTTTCTGTGAGACCACACGCTAATTATGGAAGCTTATACAACAACTGCTCCAACTTCACACGAGAAACAATAATCCTCTCAAAGTCCTTGGAATCTTCGATCCTACATAATTTGACAGACCACACGTAAGGACCTCAAACAAAAAAGCCTTGAGCAACAATCGATGTGCGAATTTTAAATCTGAAAGCGGTTATGATGACCTGTGTCTTGCGTGCCGATGGCTGCTGTATTGGTTCAGCTTGTTACTGATCCCTTCAGCTCAGCTACGAGGGGCGTTTGAAAAATCCGTGCAGAGTCCGAGAGATGGTACCACCGGCGCGAGGTCATGTTTGGTTAGTACACTACTGGCCATTAAAATTGCTTCACCAAGAAGAAATGCAGATGATAAACGGGTATTCATTGGACAAATATATTATACTAGAACTGACAAGTGATAACATTTTCACGCAATTTGGGTGCATAGATCCTGATAAATCAGTACCCAGAACAACCACCTCTGGCCGTAATAACGGCCTTGATACGCCTGGGAATTGAGTCAAACAGAGCTTGGATGGCGTCTACAGGTACATCTGCCCATGCAGCTTCAACACGATACCACAGTTCATCAAGAGTAGTGACTGGCGTATTGTGACCAACCAGTTGCTCGGCCAACATTGACCAGACGTTTTCAATTGGTGTGAGATCTGGAGAATGTGCTGGCCAGGGCAGCAGTCGAACATTTTCTGCATCCAGAAAGGCCCGTACAAGACCTGCAACATGCGGTCGTGCATCATCCTGCTGAAATGTAGGGTTTCGCAGGGATCGAATGAAGGGTAGAGCCACGTGTTGTAACACACCTGAAAAGTGCCGTCAGTGCGAACAAGAGGTGACCTAGACGTGTAACCAATGGCACCCCATACAATCACGCTGGGAGATACGCCAGTATGGCGATGACGAATACACGCTTCTAATGTGCGTTCACCGCGATGTCGCCAAACACGGATGCGACCATCATGATGCTATAAACACAACCTGGATTCATCCGAAAAAATGACGTTTTGCCTTTCGTGTACACAGGTTCGTCGTTGAGTACACCATCGCAGACGCTCCTGTCTGTGATGCAGCGTCAAGGGTAACCGTAGCCACGGTCTCCGAGCTGATAGTCCATGCTGCTGCAAACGTCGTCTAACTGTTCGCGCAGATGGTTGTAATCTTGCAAACGTCCCCATCTGTTGACTCAGAGATCGAGACGTGGCTGCACGATCCGTTACAGCCATGGGGATAAGATGCCTGTCATCTCGACTGTTAGTGATACGAGGCCGTTGGGACCCAGCACTGCGTTCCGTATTACCCTCCTGAACCCACCGATTCCATATTCTTCTAACAGTCATTGGGTCTCGACCAACGCGAGCAGCAATGTCACGATACGATAAACCGCAATCGCGATAGGCTACAATCCGACCTTTATCAAAGTGATGGTACGCATATCTCCTCGAGGCATCACAACAACGTTTCACCAGGCAACGCCGGTCAACTGCTGTTTGTGTATGAGAAATCGGTTGGAAACTTTCCTCATGTCAGCACGTTGTAGGTGTCGCCACCGGCGCCAACCTTGCGTGAATGCTCTGAAAAGCAAATCATTTGCATATCACAGCATCTTCTTCCTGTCGGTTAAATTTCGCGTCTGTAGCACGTCATCTTCGTGGTGTTGCAATTTTAATGGCCAGTAGTGTATATAATATACGTGCACGTAATTTGTATATGTGAAGTTCACGTAACAATGATATAATACCATTCTACTTTCTGTGAGACCACACGCTAATTACGGATGCTTATACAACATCTGCTCCAGCTTCACACGAGAAACAATAATTCTGTCAATGTCCTTGGAATCTTCGGTCCTACATCATTTGAGAGACCACACATCAGGACCCGAAACAAAAAAGCCTTGAGCAACAATCGGAATGCGAATTTTAAATCCGAAGGCGGTTATGATGACTTATGAGTAAAAGTTTTGTGCCTTGCCTGCCGCCGGCTGTGGTAGCCGAGCGGTTCTAGGCGCTTCAGTCTGGAACCGCGCGTCCACTACATCGCGGGTTCGAACTACAGTCGCAGGTTCGAATACTGCCTCGGGCATGGATGTGTGTGATGTCCTTAGGTTAGTTAGGTTTTTGGTAGTTATAAGTCCTAGGGGACTGATGACCTCAGATGTTAAATCCCATAGTGCTCAGAGCCATTTGAACCTTGCCTGCCTCTGGTTGCTGTGTTGGTTCAGCTTGTTACTGATCCTTTCAGCTGAGCTATATACACCCTAAAGCCAAGTGATGTTTTCGATACCAGTTATTTTAGACGGTTTTTGCATCTTGGATACCAACCGTCGTATCGTGTTTTTCTGGTTGTTTTGGTATTTGTATATTTTAATATTTTGTATATGTTAGTTGATTTTTATATTTTAGTATTTTATTATTCTCCATCGCTATCCCGTTACGTTCAATAATCATTTTTAAAAAATTATTGGATTCCGCAATTTATGTTTACATTTTCGCGTCCAGGGAAGGCGTGACTTTGAAATCATGGTCGCCAGTTTGAATTCTTGTTTGTGTTGCGTTTCGTGGGTTATGATGAAGTCATAGGTCAAAGTCAAAGGATGCTATACGAGGCTCTAGTTTATCCAGTTTCGAAAATATGATCTTTACATATAAACACTTTTGTTTAGTTTTCTACTGTCCACCTGAAGTTGCTGTTTCGGAATTTGTAGAACATGGCCAGTTAGCTTCAGCACCTATAAAATATGCTGCTATAAGCACACATGAGACAGATATGGACAGAAGTACATTGAGATACTCTAAGTTTCCCATTAGCCGTGACATCAACAGTCACTGATCCGAAAACGGATTTCCAACTATTAACTGAGATCATCTTAGAATATGTGAAAATAGGAAGAAGGAATAGGTCATTCATCAATAAATTCATCACATCCATATGCATTTATTTGTGGAAATTGCGTCTGTCTTCGCATATATCATCATCCCGTTCTTCTCGTACATGACGCCAGTGGAAAAGTAATTATTTATTCACATGGGATAAAATTCACTATCGCCATCTGTAATATGGAACAGTTTTCTAAATATCTAATGGTCTTTACTACCTTCAACAAATGATGCTATTGTTATAATCAGTGTGGGTACGAAAGTAGCCGATCGTTTGAACAATTTATCATTTTTTTCAGTTTTTAAATTCCCAAGTAAAATGCATTTCAAACCAAGAGATTTCCTTACCGTATGCTATATATGACAGTGTTTATTCATTATCTATTCTTGCTGAATAAGGTATACGTACAGGTACAATTGGATTTTACGAGGAAACATTAAAATTAGGTCGTTTACGTCACAACGGACAAAGTGTGGAAATGACACGAGTGGATCTATTCAACAGGGAGATCAGGCGAGCTGATCCAAAGATTTAGACACTGAACTCGCGGTCAGAAGGAAGGGGATTTCGTCCATCGTCCGCCTACAGTGAGTTTAGCTTCCCATTGTCGATGGAGTGGCTCAGGTGACTAGTTACAACGGTTCCTCAAACGTACTGTCCTCAGGTATATCACTTATCGACACAAGCCACTTAACGGTGTGAGGCGGAGGGAGCTTTTGATATCACTATACAGTATTTTTCCTGTTCCATATACGAGTGATTTTCGGGAAGCGTCCGTACGAGATCCAGTTTCTCTGATTTTCTCTCCGTGGTCGTTTCCCGAAACGTAAGTGGGAGGAAGGAATATGTTGCCCAACTCTTCCAGGAACATACTCTCTCGGAATTTGACTCGTAAATCTCTCTGTGATACACAACGCCTCTCTTTAGGTCTAGCCACTGGAGTTTGTTGAGAATCTCCGTAACGATCTCGCTCCGATTGAAACATTGCGTGACGACACGCGTCGCTTTTCTATCAATCCTACTAGGTAAGGGCCCCAGACTGATGAGCAGTATTCAAGAATCGGTGGACAAGATGCTTTGTAGACCAATTATTTCGTGGATGATTGACAGTACCCTTGGATTTTCCCCATCGAATCTCAGGCTAGCGTCTGCTTTTCCTAGAACTAATGTCGCGTGACCATTCCACTTTGGGTGGCTCCAGACGGTTACTCCTGCGCATTTTACGATAATTATTGTACCCAGTGATGTGTCATCAATAGTGTAATTGAACAGTAGTGAATTTCTTCTGCCTATTTGTGCGTAAAAGTCATACACTGGAGAGTCAAAGAAATACAGAGATATGTAAACAGGCATTACACGGCATTGCGGTCGGTAGCGCCTATACAAGACAAGTGTCTGGAGCAGTTGTCAGATCGGTTACTGCTGCTACCATGGCAGGTTATCAAGATTTAAGTGAGACTGAACGTGGTGTTATAGTCGGGGCAGGAGCGATGGGACACAGCATCACCGAGGTGGCGACGAAGTGGGGATTTCCCTGTATTACAATTTCAAGAGTGTACCGTGAATATCAGGAATCCGGTAAAACATCAAATCTCCAACATCACTGCAGCCGGAAAAAGATCCTGCAAGACGACTGAAGAGAATGTTTCAATGTGACAGAAATGCACCAATTCCGCAAATTGCTGCAGATTTCTATGCTGGGCCATCATCAAGTGTCAGTGTACGACCCATTCAACGAAACATCATCGATATGGGCTTTCGGAGCCGAAGGCCCATTCGTGTACCCTTGATGACTGCACGACACAACGCTTTATGCCTCCCCTGGGCCCGTCAACACCGACATTGGACTGTTGATAACTGGAAACACGTTGCCTGGTCGGACGAGTCTCGTTTCACTCCATCCCCTTTCTGGATGTCCTGGTTGGAAGAAGACCAGACAGCACATTGGGTCACAGCGTGTACCGTAAGGAGACCCACACAGACCTTTACTTACATGCAAACAGCTGCCAACATCCAGTGCAGAGGAACAATGTCCTCAAAACATTAATTCACAGGGCCCGTACCCTGCCTGACAATGACAGCCTTAACCTAGAACATCTGAGATCGGTTTTCTGGAAAAATGGCTACACAGAGAAGCAAATATAGAGAGCTCTACGTCCCACATCGGTTGTGTAACCGGAGGAAACAGAAGAGGAACCTCAGCAGGATGGGGGCATAGCATTTATTCCGTGCAGTGACGCTTTTTTGTGTTCTTTGGTGTAATTTTATGTCAACACTTTATATATGACGCTTTATCGGGAAAGACAGGTCGAATTCTTCAGAAACATCAAGTCAAAACTGCCTTCCGCTCATCAGTTAAGACACAGGTACTGCTAGGTAATGTCAAGGACGATCGAGTACTACGGAGATCCGGAGGCCTCCAGATCCCCTGCGAATGTGGCATGACTTCATAGAACGAACGGTGCGTACTATCGAAGGTGGTTGCCAAGAAGATCAACGGCACACCAGACTGCAGCGGCCTAACAAGTCGACTGTTGCTGAACATTGCCTCTCGGAATTACACAGACTGAATTCCGACCAGACCAAGGTTCTGACACAGACGTCCCATACTGGGACTGTGTCATTAAAGAATCTATCGAGATTCGAGTACGGGAACCGGTGATCAATCTAGAGAGCGGTTACATCCTTAGTAAGGCCTGGGGACCAGCTTTGAATCTGATTATAAGGAGAAAGGAGACGTCCCACAACGAAGTGACTTGGAGATCAGGCAGAGATACTAAGAAGACGCCGCCAGCACGCGCCCCTGGGCGCGGACCGCGAACGGAACGGATGCTGGAAAATCCGCACCTGGGCGCGGACCGAGTCCGGAACAGCTGGACGGGATGGGGGAGCGGGGTGGAGATAAAAGCCCGGAACCGGCGTCTCGGTGGTCAGTTCGTCAGCGCACCTGATGATCGCAACGTGGTCGCTTGCTGAAACATTGTGCCCGTGCCGACACTAATACCCGGCTGTTCACTCGTGAACTCTTTCGTCAGAAATATTTTAGTCACCTGTCAAATTAGAAGGCACATCATACGTGGTGTAATGGGTATACGTGCAGATATTTCTATTGGTGACTGAGGATGGTGTACTGAACGACGTTACATAAGTATTTACTTCATTTGCAGACTAATAATTATAGGTATTAGTGCAGAAAACATCCCATCGTAGAGTATGTGACGTGTCTGTGGATAGACTGTTTGGCACAGAGAAAAACAACCAATGCACTAATGTGTGTTCATCTTAAGGGATCACATATAAAATATATGCACTTATCCCGGCTACACCCAATTGTCCTGACAAAGTCATCATCGCCCAGGCCAAACCGCTAAGGACAGAAACTTGAAATTTGGAGAAGGTGTTTATCTTATGCTGCAGGCACCGTTTAAGAAGATATTTTTCGAAATTCCACCCCTAATGGAATGAAATAGAGGATGGATTATTTTTTTTGAAAATATGTCGCTATTAAGGCAATTTTGAAGCTAGACCTTCGAAAATAGGTATTTGGTTTCTCGATCGGAGACAAAGAAATCCGTGTTTCACCATTTTTGTAAATTTTTACTATATGGGGGTGAAACAGTTGGTGACATTTTATTGAAAAAATCTTTATTAGGGAACCACTGAAGTATTTTTAAAGCTACGTCTATGAAAATTGGTATTTGGCCTCTCGGTTGCAAATTAAAAACAAACATGTTTCAGTGTTTTTTGAAATTCAGTCCCTAGGGGAATGAAATAGGGGGCGAAACATTTTATGAAAATATTTTATTGTGCAAACATTTTTGTAGGTAAATCTATAAAAATTGGTATTCGACTGCTCAGCTAGGAATGAAAACATACGTGTTTCACTGTTTTTGGAAATTCAATCCCTACGGGGATGAAATAGAGCCACACTGTTTCACTGACTCACTATCTCCCAATCCAAACTGCTGAAGATATGAACTTTAAATCTGAAGAGGGTGAGGATCTTTTACTGTAGGCATCGTTCACGAAACGGATAGTTCGAAATTCCGCTCCTAAGGGGGGCGAGATAGAGGATGAAACGGCTTTTTGAAAATATGTCACTGCTAAGGCAAGCGTAAAGCTAGAGCTACAAGAATTTGTACTTGGTTTCCCAGTCAGAAATAAAAAAAATATTTGTTACAGAATTTTTGGAAATTCAACCAGTAAGGGATTTTTTTTGAAAAGAACATCTAAAGCGTTTTTAAAGCTACTTCTATGAAAACTGTTATTTGATTTTTCGGGTAGAAATAAAAAAAGATACATGTTTTAGTGTTTTTGGATATTCAACTCCGTAAGGGAGTGAACTAGAGGATTAAAAGTTTTATGAAATTATTTCATCTTGAATGCCTTTTCAAAGATAAATTTACGAAAATTTGTATTTGGCGTCTCTGCTAGAAATAAAATAAATATGTGTTTCACAGTTTTTGGGAATTCAAGCCCCAAGGGATTGAAATAGGGGATGAAAATTTTTTAGAAACTATTTCGTTATGCTGTAAGTTTTTAAAGCTGTATCTATGGAAACTGGCATTTTACTTCCCAGAGGGATATAAAGAAATAAGTGTTGTTGGATGGAAGTTTCTACGGAAATATCACCACAAGAACCTAAAAGACATGATTAATAAAAACGTTGGACTCCAGGTATAAGAATCGCTTTTTGATCAGAAGAACGTATGTATATATACGAGGTATGATTGGAAAGTTTTAAAAATGGGCTTTTAATTGTACAATGGTGGTACTTACACGCTACTGTGATGCATCTCCTTCAAAATAGTCCCCTTATGACTGAACACACCGACTCCAACGGTGTTCCCACTTTTGGAAACATTCCTGGTAATTTTTTTTCCTGAAGTGTGTTAAGGCTGCTCTCCTTATTTGCCTGAATGTCTTCAATCGAGTCAAATCGTTTCCTTTTCAGTGAAAATTTCAATTTAGGAACAGGTAGAAGTTCAAAATGTTCAAATGTGTGTGAAATCTTATGGGACTTAACTGCTAAGGTCATCAGTCCCTAAGCTTGCACACTACTTAACCTAAATTATCCTAAGGGCAAACACACACACCCATGCCCGACAGTCCGTGACTGCAGCGCCCGAGACCGCTCGGCTAATCGCGCGCGGACAGGTAGAAGTCCGCAGGGGCCAAATCAGGGGAATATGGCTGTTGTGGAAGCACAGGAATTTTGAATTTGGTCAAAAATTCAACGATGGAGAAGACACGATGAGCCGGAGCATTGTCATGGTGTAGCACCCAACTCCTGTCTTTCCACAGTGCAGGCCTTTTCTTCCGCACATTTTCGCGCAAACGCTCAAGGACACATTTATAGTATTCCTGGCTAATTGTCTGTCCTCCAGTGGTAAATTCATTATTGAAAATACCGGTAGAATCGAAAAAATCACCAACATTGTTTTCATCTTCGACCAATTTTGCCGTGTTTTTTTTTTTTTCGGTCGTGGTGAACCTGGAGTCTTCCATTGCGAAGATTGCACTCTGGTTTCAGGATCATATCCATGTACCAACGATTCGTCACCTGTAATTACTCTATGTAACAAATCTAGGTCATTTTTAGTCCGATTAATCAGTTCTTGGCACACTTCAAGTTGGTATTGTCTCTGGTCAGTTGACAACACTTTTGGAATGAATTTTGCGGACACTCGACGCATGTTCAGCTCTTCAGTTAAAATTGGGTGAACTGCATAGCAACTTAAATTAAGTTCATCATCCATCTCCCTAATTGTAAGTCTACGGTCAGAGCGCACTAAGTCGCGAATTTTCAGAACATTTTCATTCGGTTTTTGATGTGGAAGGACGGCAGGACTGTGGTTCACATGATTCGCGGTCATTTTTAAATCTGTTGAACCCGACAAAAACATTTGACTGGCTCGTACAATCATCTCCAAAAGCTGTTTTTAATAGTTCATAAGTCACAGAAGCTGATTTCCCGGTTTTAAAACAAAATTTCACACAAACTCGTTGCTCAGTTTTTAGGTCCATTTTCACGTAGACAGAATAGGGCAACGACCCCTAACAGACCCGCACTCAGTCAGCTGCCATAACGAACTGAATAAAGGAAACGCAGTTTCCTGAAAGAGGGCTTTCAAGGCAAGGTAATGACTCACTCCCCACCCTCCGTGTACCTGCCCGTAAGCAGTACCGGATCCGTTCTTAAAACTTGCCAATCACACCTTGTATAATACAGGATAAGCGTTAATAAAAACGAAAAACTGCAGGAATGGATTCTTGATTGGAAATGGAGGGAAAACGGTCCATTGAACATGTGTCAGAAATGCATCGTTGCCACAGTAGATGGCACTAACGATGAAAGTTCCTGTGACCACATGCCGTATGTTCTTTGTGTGTTGGAGACTGCGTGGGTGACGCAGCGTACCGAAAGCAGCAGAGTGACCCGGTATTGATGTCGCGAACAAGCTGCGATAGTATTTATATATGGCCGAGATGGTGTTTGTGTACAGTCAAGCGGATGGAAGCGGTCGAAAGGCAACACGGCTATACCCTCACAGACACCAACCACATCACATAACGTTTCAAGTCCTTTTCGGGCGTTTCTGTGATCACGGTTCCTTTCAGACAGATGTATGTGCAGGGAGGTGACGAACAGTGTGTACGCCAGATATGGAGGACTAGGTTGTGCCTCTCGTACGTTTCCATCTGCTTGGCCGTACACAAGCACCATCTCGGCTTGTTCCCGACAGCAATACCGAACCATTCTGCTGCTTACAACATGCTGCGTCAAGCACAGTCTGCAACACACAGGGAACACACGGCTCGTGGTCAGAGGAACTTCCATTCGTCAGTGCCATCTACTGTGGCAACGATGCAACTCTGGTCACATGTTCAAATGATCTTTGTTCCTTCGTTTCCAGTCAGGAAATCGTCCCTGCAGTTTGTCGGTTGTATTAACCTGTGGAACCTCCGACTCAACCATGTCCCAGTCAGAAGCCAACTCACGGTTTTTCTCATTACTGCGGAGAATGACCTTTTACTGCTTGTTCTGGGGGTAGAGCCCGTTGTGAGCTACTCCTGCTATTCCATAATGGTCCAAATTCTGCTGTAATATTCTGTGATCAACACAATCAAGCGCTTTAGTTAAATCAAAGAAGACACCTACTGTTCGGAACTTCGTTTAATTCACCCAGTGCCTCACAGAGAAAAGAGAATTTTCAGTCGTTAAATCACTTCTAAAACCAAACTTCGTTTGACAACAAATTAGGTGAATTGCATTGATCAGTTACTCTTATATACATAGCGTTTTCGATAACTTTTGCAAACACCGATGGCGTAAGAATAGGTCTAAAATTTTCTGCACTACCCCTTATTCGTTTTTTATAAAATGGTTTTTCTACTGAGTACTTTAACCGTTCAGAAAACTGGCCATTACTAAGAGAAAAATTATAAAAGTGGCTCAGTATTGGGCTAACATATGCAGCACAATGTTTTAGTATCCTGTTAGATACTCCATCATATCCGTGAGAGCCCTTAGTCTTCGCCGGCCGGCGTGACCGAGCGGTTCCAGGCGCTTCAGTCTGGAACCGCGCGACCGCTACGGTCGCAGGTTCGAATCCTGCCTCGGGCATGGATATGTGTGATGTCCTTAGGTTCGTTAGGTTTAAGTAGTTCTAAGTTCTAGGGGAATTATGACCTCAGATGTTAAGTCCCATAGTGCTCAAAGCCATTTGAACCTTAGTCTTCAGCAATTTAATTATTGACTCAGTCTCCCTCTTGTCACTATCACGGAGGTGTATTTCATACAGAAGTCTTGGAAAGCCATTTTTAAGACAGTTATACATATGATTATCTGTAGAAACTGTAAGTAGGCTGTTTAGGTTTTCATGTTGGTAACGTCTATGTGAAAATCACTGACTGTGCTGTGTGCAGTCTGTGGCTGGTTTGCATTGTTGGAATTTGCTATTGTAGTGTTGGGCAGTTGGCTGTTAACAGCGCGTAGCGTTGCGCTGTTGGAGGTGAGCCGCTAGCAGTCGTGGAAAAAAAAATTTCTGATGGACACACGTCCAAATCATCCGCTCTCAAAACTTCGTCATTTCTCTCCACACATCCACCACAGCACAGTCAGTGGTTTTCATATGGAGCGCTACATGGCGTTACCAACATAAAAACCTAAACAGCCTACTTACAAAATTAAGTTTTTATTCAATACTCCTGCTTTATTCAGAAAGTTGTTGTCACTGTACATATATCTGTCATACCGGTTACAAAAACATCTTTTCCACGTATCGACTTCATATCTTTGTCCTTGTGCTGTTGGCCACACATTTTCTTCGTGATTTTACCACATGGTTTTAATTTTATGCTGAGAATTAGTTACACTATTTGCATACCACAAGCTTTTTGGCTTCCGAAAGACAAGCACATTACAGTACTGTTTATAACACATTAATGGTTCAAATGGCTCTGAGCACTATGGGACTCAACTGTTGAGGTCATTAGTCCCCTAGAACTTAGAACTAGTTAAACCTAACTAACCTAAGGACATCACACACATCCATGCCCGAGGCAGGATTCGAACCTGCGACCGTAGCGGTCTCGCGGTTCCAGACTGCAGCGCCATAACCGCGCTGCCACTTCGGCCGGCTATAACACATTAATGCAGAAAGATTGTTACTATCCCTAACGTTTGGATATCATGGCCACTTGATACTACATGATACCTTATTCCATTAACTAGCTTTCCAGGTTGCCTGTTAGTGCCAATATCCTATTTTAGACGTTCTAATGGAAAGCATCTTTCAAAGAGGATGAGAAATATGTTGAGGAAGGATCATATTAATCGTCTTCGTTATTTGCACTATAAACTTCCTGCAACTCTAGCGCTTTAATGAGGTTTAAAAAAGTCTCTATTTCCCTTGGATTAAGATCTCTAAATAGTTTGCTGTTATATTTAACATGTGTGTGTGTGTGTGTGTGTGTGTGTGTGTGTGTGTGTGTGTGTGTGAGTGAGTGAGTGAGTGTGTGTAAACGCCTGCAGTTTTACAGTTAACGCATCTTCTAATAAAAACTAAGCTTCTGTTCTAACCGCTTTGTCGTCTACGGGACGTTAAACCCCACTCGGCTTACTTGTTTCGTTGAGATCTAACAACACCAACGTAACCTTAAATTTTGGCTCTGTAGTGGCAAGCCGCTTTGTTACTGAACAGTAGACAAAGATATGAGCTTAGTTACACTACGGACTCCCTGGGAAGCTCCTAAGTCGACTCTTGATGTAACTGAGAATAGCAATGCAACTTACAGAATATTAGGGGTTCGTTTTGCAACTACGAGACTAGATGTATTTCGAGACTCACATTATCTATCATAAAATCCATTTCATCTTTTTCCCTCCATTTATAAGTAAGTAACTTTATAATTAGAAAACGTATCTTGTTTTATACTCACTATGCTGTTTCAGAGGATTTTTCATTAGTTCCATACACAGCTTTTTATAGTACAAAATTGTCAGGCGTGGTGGTCTAGTGGTAAACCGAGTGCCTGGAAACCGAAAGGTCGCATGAGTGGATCGCCATTGAACCTAGCATTTAGCTCTCAATGATGTGAAGGTTCACCAAGGACGAAGTGGCGTCCAGTTGAAAGCCTTGAAGCAGTACGTTGCGTCACGCGTAACTATTATTATTATTATTGTTGTTGTTGTTGTTGTTGTTACAAAATTTAAGAAGAAAATACATGTTGTCTGACTTTTGCGTTGTTTCATATATACATAATGCTGCTTTCGTTCTTTTCAATGATAGTGGTTTGCAATAGCCCGCCATTTGCGTTCTAGGAGAAGTGTTATTAAGATATTGCGGCAGTAAAACCAAAGAACGTAAATCAGGAAATTACCCTACGTCACTTAACTGAAGTAACAGGATGTTTCCTTTCATAAGTCGACGATCCACTCCTTCCTATTCTTTTCCAAACTGTCTAGTGCCCCGTCCTTCATTTCCATTTAATGCAGATAACCAGTGCATAAACAACTACAGCAAACATCACTTTTGGATATGCTACGTGGTCACAAGTGCCTGAACACTTCAGTGAATGATCCCTGTGCAACGTCAAGACATACACGATATGATTAAAAGTATCCGGACACCTGGCTGAAAATAACTTATAAGTTCGTGGCGCCCTCCATCGGTAATGCTGGAATTCAATATGGTGTTGGCCCACCCTTAGGCTTGAGACAGCTTTCACTATCGTAGGCATACTTTCAGCTAGGTGCTGGAAGATTTCTTGGGGAATGGCAGCCCATTCTTCACGGATTGCTGAACTGAGGAGACGTATCGATGTCGATCGGCGAGGCCTGGCACGAAGTCGGCGTTCCAAAACCTCCCAAAGGTATTCTATAGGATTCAGGTCAGGATTCTGTGCAGGACAGTCCATTACAGAGATGTTATTGTCGTGTAACCACTCCGCCACAGGCCGTGCATTATGAACAGGTGCTCGATCGCGTTGAAAGATGCAATCGCCTTCCCCGAATAGCTCTTCAACAGTGCCGGAAGCTGCTTAAAACATCAATGTAGGCCTGTACTATGACAGTGCCAAGCAAAACAACATGAAAAACACGACCACACAATAATATCACCCCCTACGAATTTTACTGTTGGCACTACACACGTTGGCAGATGACGTTCACCGGGCCTTCGCCATACCCACACTCTGCCATCGTATAGCCACATTGTGTACCGTGATTCGTGGCTCCACACAACGTTTTTCCGCTGTTCAGCCGTCCAACGCTTATGCTCCTTACACCAAGCGAGGCGCCGTTTGGCATTTACCGGCGTGATGTGTGGCTTATGAACAGCCGCTAGACCATGAAATCCAAATTTTCTCACCTCCCGCCTAACTGTCATAGTACTTGCAGTAGATCCTAATTCAGTTTGGAATTCCTGTGTGATATTCTGGATAGATGTCTGCCTACTAAATATTACGACCCTCTTCAGCCGTCGGCGGTCTCTGTCAGGCAACAGACGAGGTCGGTCTGTGTGCTTTTGTGCTGTACGTGTCCCGTCACGTTTCCACTTCACTATCACATCGGAAACAGGGGACCTAAGGATGTTTAGGAGTGCGAAAATCTCGCTTACAGATGTATGACACAAGTGACACCCAATCACCCGACGACGTTCGAAGTCCTTGAGTTTCGTGGAGCGCCCAATTCTGCTCTCTCACGATGTCTAATGACTACTGAGGTCGCTGATATGGAGTACCTGGCAGCAGGTGGCAGTACTGAGGTCGCTGATATGGAGTATCTGGCAGCAGGTGGCAGCACAATGCACCTAATATGAAAAACGTATGTTTTTGGGGGTGTCCGGATACTTTTGATCATATAGTGTTGTAACCTCCCCACCGCAATTTTGTTAAGAAAATAACGATACTAATTAAAAATGCTGATGGACATGGCTCTATGCGTAACCTGCCCACAATCAAATGTACTGACAATGGCAACAAATGTGAAATTCGCAATCTGACTCAATTATAAATCCTTCAAAAAAATTAAAGTCCATTCAGTGACAAGAAAATTCAATTAAACCGAAATATCGATCTTTGGCCCTGTGTAAAAACAATCAGAATTAAAGTCTTACCTCAGAATAAATGGATGTCACATATCTGCTCTTGTTGTTGCGCACCACTTGGAGGAACTACATTGCAAATAATAATTTTCTCCCTTTTTTTTTTTTGTAATTCTAGTGAAATTTTTCTTCAAAAAGAAGTGGAATGAAATGGGAAGTGCAACGAGATCTTTAGTTCAAAAAAATTAAACTTTTGAGAAAATGCTTTTGAAATAAAAAAATTATTATTGGGAGACTTGTTGGAGAATAATTACAATAAATAAAATTTTTCATTATCTAATGATTATATTAATTAACAGTATACCTTATTCCTCATCTTGACCATTGTTGCCGACCGCCTACATCACACAACCGCACTGGGCTGCTACTACTGACCGACCGCTCTGCATGACGACTACAGACTGAGTACTGCTCTCAACTAGACAGAGCTACAGACTCGCAACGACTGACTGACTGCTACTCTGCATAGCGACAACTAACTCGCAAAGACTACGACTGACTGAGAACCGCTCGCAACACTCGCGCGGTCAAGCGCATACACTCTGGTCACAGATGCTACAATGCCTCGCCATCGCTGCTGCGTTACATACGTGTTTCATAACCCTCCACTCGGGGGGCAAAAATTTGGCAGCGATGGTGAGTCATTTGGACTTGCCAAGCGCGGCAAAATTTTTCTTTAATTAACAAAATCCTACAACTTACAGAATATTTAAATGTTGTGCACACGCACTAAGTACAAAATATATCAGACAAGGACAAAATGTGAATACTAAACATAGTAGCAAATCAGAAAAAAGTATATACAAACTTTTTGACAGATAAAGTGCACAGGCACTGAAAAAATTCTTTAGCATATGCAGAACAAATAAACAGACTGGCAAGAATAATTAGATGTCGTACATAAAGTAAATGTTGTGCACACGCACTAAGTACAAAATATATCAGACAAAGACAAAATGTGAGTACAAAACATAGTAGCAAATCAGAAAAGTATATACAAATTATTTGACAGATAACAAAGTGCACAGGCACTGAAAAAATTCTTTAGCATATTCAGAACAAATAAACAGACTGGCAAAAATAATTAGATGTAGTACATAAAGTAAATGTTGTGCACACGCACTAAGTACAAAATATATCAGACAAAGACAAAATGTGAGTACAAAACATAGTAGCAAATCAGAAAAGTATATACAAATTATTTGACAGATAACAAAGTGCACAGGCACTGAAAAAATTCTTAGGCATATTCAGAACAAATAAACAGACTGGCAAAAAATATTATGTTGACAAGTGTACATGCACTGAAAAATGTCTTTAGCATTTTCACAACAAATAAACATAATGGCAAAAAAAATTCATGTCCAAAGTGCACATGCACTGAAAAATGTCTTTAGTATTTTCACAACAAATAAACATAATGGCAAACATCATGTCGACCAGTGACATAAGTGTACTCACACTGGAGTTTAGCGAATCGAAAAATGTATAACCTATGAACATAAATGATGTTACCAAAAAAAATTTTTTCTTTATGTGACAAGAATCAGGATAGGAAAGGGAAGGATTGCATCATGGTTGTAGCACTTTAGATTGCACACAGCTGCTCTGAAAGTCCATATCTTTCCACAGTAGTACAACACCAAGTGACACAACTTGAAGTTCTTTTCCCATCAGAATTTATCAGTGTAGCCAAGACACTGAACTGTCGTAGTAATGTTCCATGTTTTCATTTTGGCAGTACATTAGGTACACCAAACAGTGGGACCATAATAATGTCTTCATCGCTCATGGTGGTGGACAGCATGTCGTGTCAACACCACACTCTTACAAGGCACACCAACGTAGAATTAGTGCAAAACCAAATATAGTGCTCCATGATCACTGGGATAAACAGGACAAATGGACATTGCAGTAATTCAGGGTAGTCAGCTTATGAGGTGAAGGACATCAAGTCACATAATATTGACAATTACAGTCTTCATTGATAGTTCGTGGCATTCATAGCCCAGTTATTGAACATTTCTGTACCAAGTATGTAGTATTACAGAAAAATGTTCATTAATTGTTTTACATAGAATCAGTAGTCTTCTTTTCCTGGTTACAAAATATTATGAAATAATCGCATTCTTTTCAGTTACAGAGTATAATTAAGAATCATTAACCTTCTCCTAATTACAGTTAATTAATCATTTGTCATTCCAATCTATTAAGAATCATTAGCCTTCTTCTAATTACAAAGCATTATTAAACAATCACATTTATTTCCAATTACAAAGTATGAACATTGAAAACAAGAGTTAATTAATGGCATAATTAATAACAATTTCGTTGATTGACATTAATTATTGGCACTCAGTGGCCATCAAGTATTGAATAGAATAAAACATAGTTCATCATTCAGTATTATTCAGATCATTACAAAGTCATTATTAAAAATCAGTTAATTACAGTCAAATCATTAGTAATCACAGGCATTACACTAAACAGTGGCAGTTATTAGCTAGTGACAAAGCATTATTTTGAATATAGTCTCATTAAGAGGTCATTACTCGAGTGACGTGCTATTCAGAGTTGATCAGTATTATTCAGAATTATCATAAACTAGTGACATTATGTGGGACTGGTAATACATTTTTTTTGGTAGCAATGCATTGCGTTGGGATCGATAATTAATTGCTGAGGCATAATACTTTTTGCTTTTGACCTATTGCTGCAAATGAGGATAGGTAACGTCATTCGTCATGAGTCAGCTGTAGCAAGATTATGTAACAAGGCAGTACATGTGATCACATTTATAAATGATAAACACAAATGGGTAAAAAAATATAAAAATGCAAGTACTAGAACAGGTATAATAAGTAACAGGTTTAGTAAGTGTCATGAAAAACTTCTCCTGGAAAAAATACAAAAACGGATTATTGACCTGAAAGAAGAAACGCACACTATGCTGAAAAGTAGTGAACTTCGAATTAACAGGTAGTGAAATGTGTATAAAAATGTGTTTCATAGCTGTCCTTTCCAAAACTTTCAGTCATCCTACTATGCAATGTAACACCTGCTGTCAAAGCAAACCGCAACAAATACTTAAATAACTACGTAGCATAAATACATTACTTCAACATTATCCTCATCTGTAAAGAAAAAAAAACTTCATTATCCATATCATCATAACTTCACCATTATCATCACCTGTAAAGAAAAACTTCATTATTCATAATACCATTTCCTTCATCATTATTCATCAGTATTCACTATCATCTGCAAAAAATCACTTCATTACTCATTACATAACTATTCCTTATCTCTAGCATATTTCATCACTAAAACTAAGATGTGTAGTTCTCTCTGACAGCCTGCATCAATCACCTTGTATTCTGAAAGAAAAAATTAGTTAAGACTGCTATTCTGTGATGAGTATAGTATAGTCTTGTTAATGCTTGTTAATCCTGATCCCTTTACTCTTCCTCATAAAGTTATTGCATCTCCTTTCGTTTATTCCGTAGGTGAAATTCCCATTTATGTTAAATTTATTTCTTAGAATCATCATTCCTTTCTGAAATTGATGAACAAAGATTAATGTCTTGCATTTAAATCCTATACCCACTAAATAATGACTGGTTTATGGTGACACAATTAACCATACAGCATAACATGACAGAAAACGTAATATGTCCAAGACATTGACAGTGTTCGGATGCGAAAAAATGTACACAGAATAATACAATGCAGTAGCAAAAAAAATGTGAAACAGTCACGATGTTGAGATGTCATAAGGCAAAAAAAAAATGTCAAAGTCGACTGGTGTGTGTTATATCTTAACTATTTCATAGTGCATACAAACAAAACTGGAGTACAGTCATATACACAAAAAAATGGAAAATGTGCACGGTCTGATGTGTAACGACAAGAAAAGCGACCTGCTAACCTTACCTTGCCGGGCACTTGCCAAGAAAAAAAATACGATAATCATCAATAAGTAGTCACATAAATATAATTGCAGAAATAGTCGTAAATGTGTAAATTCATCTGGAAAAATATGCATGGTCTGATGTGTGACGACAAGAAAAGCGACCTGCTAACCTTACCTTGCCGGGCACTTGCCAAGAAAAAAAATACGATAATCATCAATAATTAGTCAGGTGAATTAATTGCATTAGTAAATGGCATCATAGTGTGTTGAATCATACAGTGGTTTCACTCAATAAACGGTTTAATGTTTGAGATATGGTGATTGCCTTTCGATTTTCTGGTTCTCAAAGTTTCGACGTGTACAACATTGGGGTGAGGGATACTGCGAATCCGATACGGACCTGCGTATAGAAGTTCAAATTTACTGCACTTACCTTTTAATTTGCTGGATAAATAGTGTGTACGTACTAATATCTTCTGTCCAACGTGAAAGTCGCGGCGTGTACAAACCTGTTTTTGCTGTCTTCTCCGGCGCTCTGCGGCACGTTTGATGTTGTTCAGCGCAATGTCAATTATTTCGTGGTGTCGTAGGCGACGATTTTTGGGGAATTCTATTAATTCTTTAATTTTGTTCGGTGGTTCAACGTTTTTCAGTATAACAGTCGGAGATAGCATAGTGGATTCATTTGGAATGGAATTAATTACATCTTGGAATGAGAGTATGTGTGTATCCCAATCAATATGTCTTTTGTGGCAGTATATTCTGCACAGCTTACCAATTTCCTTCATTAATCTTTCACAAGGGTTCGAAGAAGCGTGGTACTTGGATATATAGATCGGAGAAATGTTTCTAGCTCGTAACATGCGTGTCCATACACTACTACGAAATTGAGATCCATTATCAGAAATTACTTTCATTACATGCCCTACATGAAATAGAAAATGTTTTACAAATGCTTTCGAAACAGTTTTAGCAGTAGCTTTGCGTAACGGAGTGAAAGTAACAAATTTTGAAGTGAGCTCAACAGCGACAAAAATGTAGCAAAAACCTCTGTTAGTTCTCGGAATCTGACCAAAAATATCTACTGCGGCCATGTGTCTTAATTTCACAGGTATAATGGGATATAAAGGAGGAATATGTGAAGTGGTGTCTGATTTAGCTTTCTGGCAAATTTTACAAGACGCTAAAACTCGTCGTATACGTTTTTCCATGTTGGTAAAATAACAGTTCTGTCTCAGTATAAGAAAACATTTTCGTGCTCCGTAATGTGCGTAACTTAAATGAGTGTACCAAATTAGTTTGTTAACCAGTTCGTCAGGAATGCATAATAACCAAATGTTGCTGTCAGGATGAGAGCGGCGAAACAGAATGTCATTGCGTACAGTGTAGTGGTTCCTAATCGTAACATTATTCTTATCTTGCCAAAGCTGTTTAATTTCTTTCCACACATTGTCTTTGTTTTGTTCTTGTGCTATGTCCTGCAATGACGATGAAATAAAATTTTCAAATGCAACTTGCTGAATGTACATGACACTGAAATTTGCTTTGCAGAAGTTGGTTGCTACGTCTTGCTGATTGTTACTGAGAGAACGCGATAGTGCGTCTGCTATAACATTTTGCGTACCGGGAATGTGAACTATTGTAAAATTAAATTCCTGTAAATATAGTTTCCATCTGCTTAACCTGTCGTGAGTGAATTTAGCTGAAAGTAAAAATTGTATCGCTCTATGGTCTGTGTAGACGGTGGTATGTCTGCCGTAAAGAAAGTGCCTAAATCTCGTGAAAGCCCATACAACACATAATGTTTCAAGTTCTGTGACGGAATAATTTCGCTCAGCGGGTGACAGAATGCGACTTGCAAATGCGATGTTTTTAATTACTGTAGAACCATCTTCTTCAATTTCCTGGAAAATATGTACGCCTAAAGCGGTGTTGGAACTGTCAGTGGCAATGGAAAAATTTCTGGTAAGATCCGGGTGCGATAAAAGTGGAGCATTCAACAAAGCATGTTTCAAATAACATTCTCGTGAACAAAATTCTGCGTGTCAAAAGTAATGTTTGCGTTACTGTAATATGCAATCTGTGCTGTATCTGGTTAAAATCTATCGTACGTGTTATTATTTACGGGAGGATGCTATGGCATATCCACTATATGAACTGTTCTGTTATTTCTTACTGACGTATTACGCTATCGATGACACCTATTGTCTGGATCATTCATGATTATTTGTTGTTGCTGATGTTGTTGCTGCTCATAAGATCGACTGTTATTAAATGTACGCTGAAAATTGTGCTCATCACTTTTTTTTTTTTTTTTTTTTTTTTTTTTTTTTTTTTTTTTACGTCTGTCATTATAGTAATTTCTATACGGCGCATTGCGATACGAGTTGAAATAGAGTGTTGTCTGTACGTAGTTATTTCTTTGCTGCTGTGCGTTACCATTTGTTGGAGCTGGGACTATACGTGCACGCGGCGAAACATTAAAAGTTTGGTTGACCTTGTAGACTGCATTGTTGGTTACGTATGCTAAGCGGCTGACTTTCATGCTATTGTGGTGAAAAACATCTATTGTTACAAAAATATGGTTCCGACTGCTCAAAATTTTATACATACAGATGATTACGATTTTATCTGTAATTAAAATTACGGCGGTACTGGAGTGCCTACTGAAAATTGTCACATTCGGTAAAAGATTTGTCGTATCCGGTTTTCATTACATACGTTTCTTAATACTAGGTAGAGCAATAGTTAAAGAGCAGTTTGGATAGATATAAAGGATAGTAGAAGAAAAGGCAGCAGTGCAGAAAACTAAAGATGAAACAGCACTACTACAGCTCGGGGCCCTATGCTCGCTACGGCACATATTCATTAAAGCGTAATGAATCCCCTGAGGTCTTTTACGCACTGCAAATAAATTTTAGCTTTTGTGTTACAGGCAATAGCGGTAAAATTTCAAAGGCAAATTGTTGTATCCGTGCTAATTCAAATTTCTTCAATACAGGCAATGCTGACGAAAATGCAATAGCAAATTGTCGCATCTGGTTCAAAGCTAGTTTCTGCATTACAGGTAATAGCGTTGAAAGTACAAAGGTAAATTGTCGTGTACAGCTCAAAGCGTGTACCTGTGTTCTGTCACTATTAAATTCCTTACATTTTCTTACAAATGCAAATTGCTCATAATCAACGCTCTCGTCACTGAATTTGATAACACGTTCGGGTTTGTGTGTGAATCTGTTTGTCTGTGTCATTTCGGATTTCAAGTTGCGTAGCTTTTCAGATTTTAATTCGCGTAGTCTCTGTAAATTGCTCACATTATACACGCTGCGTGACTCTGATAAATGCTCGCAACGTGGCGGATTCTGTGACGTATTGGTGACTGAAATAATTGTTAATTCTGTTACTTTAATACTTTCGTCAATCTGGTTATTGTGTCGTTCACTTTTCTCGTCAACTTCCGTATTCGGAGTGTATGAAACTTCCACTGACTCTAAATTAACTTCGTCGCGAATCTGTACTTCGTTTTTAGGACATTCTTCAGTGACTGCATTAATTTCGTGTATCAGTGTTTCGTTTGCTGAACATTGTTCAGTGACTGCAATAATCTCGTCTTTATGTGATTCGGTTGTGCCTACACGTGTGCTACTGAATTCTTGTGCAACAGTGCCAACCTTTTCATTACTGTTATTAGCACAAGTCTTAGTATCATCACGTAGTTGTTCCTTACTGTCCTGACATTGCACGGTAACAGCTGTAATCTGCTCACTAACTTGTTTGTTCTGTCCTTTATGGTCGTCTTGTTTTTCGTTTGTGAGATCGACACTTTTATCAATTGTTTCGCTAAGTTGTTTGTAATGGTTGTCAAAAATTTCATCAAGTTGTTGTTTGAGTTTTTTGTTATCTTGTTTGATATCTTCCCTAAGATCGTTCTTAAACTGTAGCATTATTGTCATAAATTGATCCAAACTTAAAGTAGCTGTTGCATTCTCAGTACTGTTTAATGGTGTACCTGCAGTTGTCGCGCTTTGTGTGACCATTTGGTCATTTTGCAACTTACAAAAAGGATTATCAGTCGGATGTACACTGTCAGACATTATTTCGGAATTAAATGGATCCGTCATACTCTCACTACACTGATCATTTTCATTCGAAAAATTTGTCTGTACATTACTTGGATTTTCTAAATCGGGTGTGTTAAACTCGGCAGCGCTCATTACCATAGAGCATTCTGCGTCATCAATTGTCGTCAAGTTAACAGACGAGACAATTGAGTTCGTTTGTTCATCATTAAGGTGAAAGTCATCTTTAGTGGTTGGAATGCACTGATTGTTAGTGAACGCAGGATTGTCATCATTACGTTGCGTATCACAATTACTATCGGTCACGTTGTTTAAGTCGGTAATTTCATTCACAATACTTCGCGATACACTATTCACAGTCTTTCGCGGCATTTTTACAATAGTCAAAATTTTTCACAAAACAAATCAACACAATGCAAAAGCAACACACAAATACAACAAAGCAACAAATTGCCGTTGACCTGTAGAGAGAAAGTCACAAGATTAATAAAAGCGTAGCGCCAAATCCTAATTATACTTAAGCAAATAAGAGCAGATATCTGACTGTTGTTCAAAAGACTCTCAACGAAATACGATCCTGGACTGGGTGTCGCCAAGTGTAACCTCCCCACCGCAATTTTGATAAGAAAATATAGCAATACTTAATAGAATTGGGAGCCAAGTGTAACCTCCCCACAAAAATTTTAAAAGAAAATAACGATACTAATTAGAAATGCTGATGGACATGGCTCTATGCGTAACCTGCCCACAATCAAATGTACTGACAATGGCAACAAATGTGAAATTCGCAATCTGACTCAATTATAAATCCTTCAAAAAAATTAAAGTCCATTCAGTGACAAGAAAATTCAATTAAACCGAAATATCGATCTTTGGCCCTGTGTAAAAACAATCAGAATTAAAGTCTTACCTCAGAATAAATGGATGTCACATATCTGCTCTTGTTGTTGCGCACCACTTGGAGGAACTACATTGCAAATAATAATTTTCTCCCTTTTTCTTTTTTGTAATTCTAGTGAAATTTTTCTTCAAAAAGAAGTGGAATGAAATGGGAAGTGCAACGAGATCTTTAGTTCAAAAAAATTAAACTTTTGAGAAAATGCTTTTGAAATAAAAAAATTATTATTGGGAGACTTGTTGGAGAATAATTACAATAAATAAAATTTTTCATTATCTAATGATTATATTAATTAACAGTATACCTTATTCCTCATCTTGACCATTGTTGCCGACCGCCTACATCACACAACCGCACTGGGCTGCTACTACTGACCGACCGCTCTGCATGACGACTACAGACTGAGTACTGCTCTCAACTAGACAGAGCTACAGACTCGCAACGACTGACTGACTGCTACTCTGCATAGCGACAACTAACTCGCAAAGACTACGACTGACTGAGAACCGCTCGCAACACTCGCGCGGTCAAGCGCATACACTCTGGTCACAGATGCTACAATGCCTCGCCATCGCTGCTGCGTTACATACGTGTTTCAGTGTACATTCGAGTGCAGAGACGGTTTGTGTGCACTGAACGCGCAAAAAGGAGAAGAATAAGTCGAAAGGGTAGTGATTCTTGAGGCCGCTGTTTCAGAGTGAATTCGTAGGAGTAATATAAACCCAGATACACTGTAAATGTTGTAAATGGAGCTTCCACACGACAGCAGCTTGTATGAGCGACAAAATAAAAAGGAAACGAAATGTAAATTGAAGTATATGAAAATGATCAATCGCAAATTCTTTCAGGCAATCTGAGTACGTTCTGTCGGTGTGTCCCATACGAAAGCGACAGAAGTAACATTGCGAGGCATTGCATTCTTCACGCTTAATATCTGTGGGTAAAACGTCTGTGTGCCAAGACTACAGACAGTATTTTGTTGATGAAACAAGGCTACATCCATTTATCAAATCGTTTTAAAAACTTGAATCCATTACATCTGTAGCCCCACATCGCTGCTTCATAGTAAACGTAATGCTGTTTTATTGTTCGTTATTGATGTTATATGTTTCGGAAGTAAGTGAGCAATTGGACATCTTCTACAACTTTACACCATAAAATGTGCTCACAGGACATTTAATATTTGGTGCCCTTCAGGTCATACACTGTAGGGTATGTATGGTAGCAGACACTTGGAAATCATTTTTACACTTGGGAGGGAATGCATATCTACTTCTGTTCACGATTAAATAGAATTGGTTTATTAGCTATTGACTCCCCGTCCTCTATGAAATCATTATACTCAATTTTGAACTGACTGACTGCATTTCGTGAATCTCATCCGTATATGTTTTGTGAAGGCACACGCAGTCAAAATGAAACTTGATAGTCGTGTTACTTCCAGTTTGTAATTTGTAGGAGTCAGTTTGATTCATAGCAATCGATCATTTATACATGCGATTAACATTGAGTTGTTCGCAATGTGAACTTCAATTCAGAAACATCTTCCCATATAAAAGTAAATATTAAATGGGTAACCGTCTTCTAATAATTCTATAGGTCTCTCATGGGGCTCTACTGTAACTGGCAATAAGTGAAGCAGCACTAGTACGCAATAGCTAACTCGAGGCTTGTTGTACGCACTATTGCTCAGTACATAGTTGTTCTACAAGTGAATTCCATAGAAAGGCCGGTCAGTAGATAGCTCGAAAGAAATCAACGACTTCCAATTAATTCACTATAGTGGAGCCAAAAGACCTACAGAGGAGCACCAACTGTTGCAAATGGCGTAGAAGAGGAGATTCCGTGACTGATAACTTCATTTTTTGTATGGCAACAGTCATTCGTGCACCAATCTCTGAAAAAGGGGCAGACGTTGCAAATAAGCCAATAGAAGTTATATTTAAGTGGAAATCTAGCGAAACGCTAAACAGTAGCACTAATTCTGGCAGGTAAAATCTAAATCGGGAGGGCCGGACGACAATCGCTTAGAGTGGCTAAACCTGCTTAATCTGGTCTGTGGGAGAACGGACTAGTATGTTATGTAGTGACGAGTCTTAATATTCGATGTGACGCCCAGATAGACATTTATGGACTTGGTAGAAGCCTGACGAATAGTATTAATGAGTGTGTTGTGGCGATAATGTAATTCGCGTAACGTGAATAATGGTATGTAATTATTATTCCTAGTTCAAGCTTGGACCATTAAGTGTGACAGATGGTGAAACGAATGCGGATCTTTACAAAAATATTTTATACAATAACATGTTTCTTTGCTTTTTTAAGTATCGAATCGGCACCGCAATAGTCGTAGGCCGTACTCTGCGCGAAACAAAGGCATCGGGAGTCGAAGAAAATTAGTTGGATTTTCTGGAAAAGCCTGATTCAAGTCCCAAACACAATTCTTCTAAAGCATGGGTATAAAGTCAGTCCGACTACCTAATCTACTACCATTAGCGAACGTAATAGATTTATTGCTTTTTAATACTTTTCAGTAAACTATTTAATGTGAAGTTCCCGCCGGGTCTTATAGTCGACAAAAATACTAGCGGTAAAACATTTGACTGCTATCCGGGTCTGAAATCATTTTCAAAGATTGAATCTTCGGTGACATGTCTAGTGAAGACATTGACGGAAAAAATCTCAACACGAAGGAGGAATCATGCAACATAAACGAAAGTTGGTATGCGTGTTTTTATCTCTGAAAGATGATGTCTATTCAAATACTGCGCCAGTCGCATAAGAGTGGCGCTAGTACAGCCACTGTGAGGATGAAAATCAGGTTTGCTCTAAATACACGCTGTAACGGTCGTGAACGTTAGTTGCCTTTCAGATTGGACGTGGTGAGTCGGTGTCAGTCAAGAACGCCTAAGGCCAGCAGAGCGCCATTATCAACACCTCACTGAGTTTGAACGAGGTCATGTTACAGGGCTACGAATGCTGACTGTTCCTTCTGCGATCTTGCAGGAAGACTTGGCAAAAATGTTCAAATGGTTCAAATGGCTATGAGCACTATGGGACTTAACTTCTGAGGTCATCAGTCCCCTAGACTTAGAACTACTTAAACCTAACTAACCTAAGGACAAGACACACATCCATGCCCGAGGCAGGATCGAGCCTGCGACCGAAGCAGTCGCGCGGTTCCAGACTGTAGCGCCTAGAACCGCTCGGCCAGCCCAGCCGGCGGCAAAAATGTAGCCACTGTACATGGTTGCTGGCAGCTGTGGTACCGCGAATGTACGGTCCCACCAAGACCCACTTCCGGACGGCCACGTGGCACTACCGAGAGAGAAGACCATCCTAATCGGCGTGTGGCTCTGAGGTATCGTACTGCATCTGCAGCAGCAATTTGAGCAGCAGCTGGCACAATAGTGACGCAACGAACTGTTGCAAATCGGTTACATGGAGTACAGCTCCGAGCCATACGGCCTGTAGCGTGCATTCCACTGAACCCAGACCACCTCGACTTGCGACTTCATTGGTCTCAAACGAGACCTAATTGGAGGGCAGGGTGGAGATCTGTTGTGTTTTATGATGAAAGCTGGTTCTGACTCGATGCCAGTGATAGTCGTATGTTGGTTAGAAGGAGGCCAGTTGAAGGCCTGTCTGCATGCTTGACGCACTGGACCTACACCTGGAGTTACGGTCTGGAGTGCTATGTCATGTGACAGCAGGAGCACTCTCGTGGTTACCCATGCACCTGGTCTGCAAAACTGTACGTCAATCTGGTGATTCGACCTGCTATGCTGCTATTCAGAGAATGTTTTCCAACAGGATACCCCTCGCCCACATACTGCTATTGTAATCGAATATACTCTACACGGTGTCAACTTGTTGCCTTGGCCTGATGACGACTCTAGCGCCATCCACTAACAGCAATAATTGTCCCTGTATTGACTGGCCAAGTGCAACAGGCATAGAACTCTATCCCACAAACTGACATCCGGCACCTGTACAACACAATGCAAGCACATTTGCATGCCTGCACTGAACAGTCTGGCTGTTAACACCGGTTATTAACGTACCAGTACTTCACATTTGCATTGCCTTATCTCACGTTTACATTAACCTGTCATCTTGCAACGTTAATCACATAAGTATGGTACCTAGACAAAAGTATACCCGAAATTTCGTTACCCTACATTGATTACTTTTTGGTGCTGCAATTTTTTTTCGTCAATGTATGACCACTGAATTTTTGCGAGCTAAAATCTTCTGTTCATTTGCTTGTAACTGAAATCCATTCTATGTTAGCCGGCCGGCGTGGCCGAGCGGTTCTAGGCGCTACAGTCTGGAAACGCGCGACCGCTACGGTCGCAGGTTCGAATCCTGCCTCGGGCATGGATGTGTGATGTCCTTAGGTTAGTTAGGTTTAAGTAGTTCTAAGTTCTAGGGGACCGATGACCTTAAAAGTTAAGACCCATAGTGCTCAGAGCCATTCTATGTTACACTACTGGCCATTACAATTGCTACACCACGAAGATTACGTGCTACAGACGCGAAATTTAACCGACAGGAAGAAGATGCTGTGATATGCAAATGATTAGCTTTTCAGAGCATTCACACAACGTTGGCGCCGGTGGCGACACCTACAACGTGCTCACATGAGGAAAGTTTCCAACCGATTTCTCATACACAAACAGTAGCTGACCGGCGTTGCCTGGTGAAACGTTGTTGTGATGCCTCGTGTAAGGAGGAGAAATGCGTACCATCACGTTTCCGACTTTGATAAAGGTCGGATTGTAGCCTATCGCGATTGCGGTTTATCGTATCGCGACATTACTGCTCGCATTGGTCGAGATCCAATGACTGTTAGCAGAATATGGAATCGGTAGGTTCAGGAGGGTAATACGGAACGTCGTGCTGGATCCCAGCGGCCTCGTCTCACTAGCAGTCGAGATGACAGGCACCTTATCCGCACGGCTGTAACGCATCGTGCAGCCACGTTTCGATCCCTGAGTCAGCAGATGGGGACGTTTGCAAGACAACAACCATCTGCACGAATAGTTCGACGACGTTTGCAGCAGCACGGACTACCAGTTCGGAGACCGTGGCTGCGGTTACCCTTGACGCTGCATCACAGACAGGAGCGCCTGCGATGGTGTACTCAACGACGAACCTGGATGCACGAACGGCAAAACGTCATTTTTTCGGATGAATCCAAGTTCTGTTTACAGCATCATGATGGTCACATCCGTGTTTGGCGACATCGCGGTGAGTGCACATTGGAATCGTGTATTCGTCATCGCCATAATGGCGTATCACCCGGCGTGATGGTATGGGGTGCCATTGGTTACACGTCTCGGTCACCTCTTGTTCGCAATGACGGCACTTTGAACAGTGGACGTTACATTTAAGATGTGTTACGACCCTTGGCTCTACCCTTCATTCGATCCCTGCGAAACCCTACATTTCAGCAGGATAATGCGCGACCGCATGTTGCAGATCCTGTACGGGCCTTTATGGATCCAGAAAATGTTCGATTGCTGCCCTGGCCATCACATTCCCCAGATCTCTCACCATTTGAAAACTTCTGGTCAATGGTGGCCGATCAACTGGCTCGTCACAATACGCCAGTCACTACTCTTGATGAACTGTGGTATCGTGTTGAAGCTGCATGAGCAGCTGTACCTGTACACGGCATCCAAGCTCTGTTTGTCTCAATGCCGAGGCGTATCAAGGCCGTTATTACGGCCAGAGGTGGTTGTTCTGGGTACTGATTTCTCAGGATCTATGCACCTAAATTGCGTGAAAATGTAATCACATGTCAGTTCTAGTATAATATATTTGTCCAATGAATACACGTTTATCATCTGCATTTCTTCTTCGTGTAGCAATTTTAATGGGCAGTAGTATATTTCTTACTCTCAAATGATCTTTTAAAGTAAGGGAAGATACCACAGCGTACAGTTGGTAAGTTTTCTCCTTTCCACTGGAGCTCTGTCCAGTTAACAGGAGTCCGCGTTCCCGCGCTGTCATTGTTGTGCTAATTTCTCGGCTGCAGGGCAAAATTTAGGAGTTCTGTGGGAGACCGCGCTGACAGCTGACAACGGCGCCACTGTCGCGTCGGAAGCGTGGCTCCGCGGGCGGCGCCCGTCCAGCGTTTCGTCGTTCGTTGCTTTGTGTGCACTAGCAGCAGCAGTACTCAGCTGTTAATGAAAACTGCAGCATTACGAAGAAACCCCAGTTAGAGCGTGAGAAAACAACAGCTGTTGCTAAAAAAAATGGTTCAAATGGCTCTGAGCACTATGGGACTTAACATCTGAGGTCATCAGTCTCCTAGAACTTAGAACTACTTAAACCTAAATAACCTAAGGACATCACACACATCCATGTCCGAGGCAGGATTCGAACCTGCGACCGTAGCAGTCCCGCGGTTCCGGACTGAAGCGCCTAGAACCGCTCGTCCACCACGGCCGGCTTGTTGCTAAACTCTTGGGGCTGGCCTCGTTAACGGCTGACATAGCTGACTGCCAATTGGTCCCGAGCAGAGGTCAGCCAAAACATCGAGGTTTCGTTTGGCCCGAATTGGCAATCAGTCTCAGTACGAGGACGTCCTGGCGACGTCCAGACGAAACTGGCACTCCGTCAGAACGAATGGTTTCATAATCCTAAGTGCAATCTTTGGCGCCAGATGATCATGATCCAACGAAAACTGAGGCCACAACAACTATTCTACGAGGGTCACTCCAAAAGAAATGCACACTATTTTTGTAAAAATACAGTTTTCATTCCGCATGGGTGAAACTTTTACAGTGCGTAGATACATCCTTCCCGCTTGTTTTCAAACTTAGTTCAACCTGTTCCCGTGAGTGGCACCGTCACAGCATGTCTTCAAGATGGCTGCTGCACTTGACGTTCGTCAGAAGCAACGTGCTGTCATAGAATTCCTGTGCTGTCAAAACGAGACAGTGGTAACCATCCAAAAGAGGTTGAGAAAGGTGTATGGAGATGCTGCTGTCGATCGCGGTACAGTTAGTCGATGGACAGGCAGGTTACGTGATGAAAGCGGGCACGGCAATATTGAGGAGCGGCAGGCCTCCTACTGCACACACTCCAGACAATGTGCAGAGAGTTAACGAATTGGCGACTGCTGACAGACGCATCACAGTGAACGAATTGTCACGCTACGTTGGGATAGGGGAAGGAAGTGTTTGCAGAATACTGAAAGTGTTGGCGTTAAAAAAGGTTTGTGCCAGGTGGGTTCCTAGGATGTTGACAGTGGCTCACAACGAAACAAGAAAAACGGTATGCAGCGAACTTTTGGAACAGTACGAGAATAGTGGAGATGAATTTATTGGAAGAATTGTGACAGGTGATGAAACATGGCTCCGTCATTTTTCACCAGAAACGAAGAGGCAATGAATGGAGTGGCATCATGCAAATTCACCCAAGAAAAAAAATTCAAAACCACACCTTCTGCTGGAAAAGTTATGGCTAGGGTGTTTTTCGATTCCGAAGGACTCTTGCTTGTGGACATCATGCCAAGTGCAACCACTATAAATTCTGATGCATATGTGACGACACTGAAGAAACTTCATGCTCGACTGAGTCGTGTTCGACCACATCGGCAAAAGCAGGATGTTTTGTTGTTGCACGACAATGCACGGCCACATGTCAGTCAAAAAACCATGGAAGCGATCACAAAACTCGGATGGACAACACTGAGGCACCCTCCTTACATTCCTGACCTGGCTCCATGTGCCAATCATCTCTTTGGGAAACTGAAAGACTCTCTTCGTGGAACAAGGTTTGAAGATGATGACTCCCTTGTGCACGCTGCCAAATAGTGGCTCCAACAGTTTGGTCCAGAATTTTACCGTGCGGGTATACAGGCGCTGGTTCCAAGATGGCGTAAGGCAGTTGAGAGGGATGGAAATTATGCGGAGAAATGAAAATATTGTTCCCAAAGGATAAATTTACACACTGTAAGACTTCCAGACATGTAAAATGAAAGATGGATTTTAAAAACATAGTGTGCATTTCTTTTGGGGTGACCCTCGTAGTAATCGTTCGCCAGGATAGCTACAGAAAGTGATACTCTTGCAGATTAACATCTGATCGCGTGGATGTCTCTCCACAGCGTCCGAGATGTTAACGTACTTTCTTTGCTTAAAATGCATCACCAAGCTAGATAGAAAACACCGTTGTCCAACTTTTAATATAGCAAATTCGGGACATCACTTACAGCGAGTATGGCGCACTTGAAACTTCTACATACTAAGACAAAAAAATGACCCGCCACGAAGGAATCATACAGATGAGTTATACGAATGGGACGGGAATCGGTAAAGTGATGTACATGTACAGACAAACAAATAATTACAATTTCAGAAAAACTGAATGTTTTGGAGAAAGAGCTTCACAAGTTGAAGAAATCAGTAACGCCTTGGTCCTGTGCTGGCCCTTATGCAAGCAGTTATTCACCTCGCCATTGATTCATAGAGTTATTGGATGTCCTGCTGACTGATGTCTTGCCAAATTATGTCCAACTGATGCGTTAGCTCAGCACCAGCACCAGCAGCAGCGAGTACTGTTTGTATAAAGCGTTTATTTTGCATTTTGTTTACGACCTTCCACTAAGGAAGGGATTCTATTTGTGTTTATCTGCTCTGCATAGTAACTAACAGTTCTTGATAAAACTTTACGTAGTTTTCGTGTTAGATTTCTTAGTGTTTTCTTGATCGTTTAGAACAGAAAGCGCCCTAAAACCGTCTTTTGTTTGTTTCGTGGCCGTTAGCCACTAGTCACTTGAATCAGCAGTTGTCTTGTGACAGCCAGAGCGAGAGCACCAGCAGCAGCGAGTAATGTTTGTATAAAGCGTTTTTGTACTTATTTGCTGCGCTTAGCTTTTAAATAGTTTTTCTGGGAAAACCTTCGCGTCTCGTATTTCAGTGAGTGTTTCTTGATTATCAGAGTAGCTCATCAGAAGATTATCTTGGGAATTTGTCATCGTGTAGAGTAGGGTAAACATAGTCATGTGTAGGGACTGTGGTTGTTGTGAGCGGACGCAAGGAGAATTGGCCACTCTTCGGGGGCAGGTGGAGGCTTTGTCTGTTAGGCTCATCGAGCTCGAGGCGCAGGCGTCGGCTCGTAGTGGCGTTGGGGCAACTGTGGTGAGACCTATGCCTACTTCGGTGGCCTTGGAATCACATGGAACCCCTGATGTCGCTGCGTCTTCCGGCAGTGAGCATCTTACCGGTCAGCCATCACTCCAGGGTGAATGGCGGACAGTGGTGGGCTCGCGCGTGCCTGGCCGAAAGGCGAAGGTGGGATCTGGCCGCGTGGCAGCTGCCTTACCCCTTTCCAACAGGTACGGGGTGCTTCCTAGTGGTGATGACATCGTTTCCGAGCCACCACAGGATGCCTCGCCTGTTGGGCCAGTGGCCGATTCTCCGGCAAGGTCCCGACAGTCACAGAGGGCGGGCCTATTAGTTATAGGGAGCTCCAACGTTAGGCGGGTTATGGAGCCCCTCAGGAAAATAGCGGGTAGGTCGGGGAAGAATGCCAGTGTGCACTCGGTGTGCTTGCCGGGGGGTCTCGTCCGTAATGTGGAGGAGGCCCTTCCGGCAGCTATTGAACGCACTGGGTGTGACCGGCTGCAGATAGTAGCACATGTCGGAACGAATGACGCCTGCCGCTTGGGTTCTGAGGCCATCCTTGGTTCCTTCCGGCGGCTGGCTGATTTGGTGAAGACAACCAGCATCGCACGCGGAGTGCAAGCTGAGCTTAATATCTGCAGCATAGTGCCCAGAGTCGATCGCGGTCCTCTGGTTTGGAGCCGTGTGGAGGGTCTAAACCAGAGGCTCAGACGACTCTGCGACTATAATGGTTGCAAATTCATCGACCTCCGTTATTGGGTGGAGAACTGTAGGGCCCCCCTAGACAGGTCAGGCGTGCACTACACACCGGAAGCAGCTACTAGGGTAGCAGAGTACGTGTGGCGTGCACACGGGGGTTTTTTAGGTTAGAGGGACCCCCCCTTGGGCGAAACGATAAAATACCTGACGGCTTACCAGAGAGGACATTATCATCGTTGATAAAGAACGTCCGTCCTCAGAGACCAAAAACAGAAAAAGTTAACGTAATATTGGTAAACTGCAGGAGTATCCAGGGCAAGGTTCCTGAATTAGTATCTCTTATTGAAGGAAATAGTGCGCATATAGTATTAGGAACGGAAAGTTGGTTAAAACCGGAAGTGAACAGTAACGAAATCCTAGACACAGAATGGAATATATACCGCAAGGATAGGATAAACGCCAATGGTGGAGGAGTATTTATAGCAGTAAAGAATTCAATAATATCCAGTGAAGTTATTAGCGAATGCGAATGTGAAATAATCTGGGTTAAGTTAAGTATCAAAGGTGGGTCAGATATGATAGTCGGATGCTTCTATAGACCACCTGCATCAGCAACCGTAGTAGTTGAGCGCCTCAGAGAGAACCTGCAGAACGTCGTGAAGAAGTTTCGTGATCATACTATTGTAATAGGGGGAGACTTCAATCTACCAGGTATAGAATGGGATAGTCACACAATCAGAACTGGAGCCAGGGACAGAGACTCTTGTGACATTATCCTGACTGCCTTGTCCGAGAATTACTTCGAGCAGATAGTTAGAGAACCAACTCGTGAAGCTAACGTTTTAGACCTCATAGCAACAAATAGACCGGAACTTTTCGACTCCGTGAATGTAGAAGAGGGTATCAGTGATCATAAGTCAGTGGTTGCATCAATGACTACAAGTGTAATAAGAAATGCCAAGAAAGGAAGGAAAATATATTTGCTTAACAAGAGTGATAGGGCACAAATCGCAGAATATCTGAGTGACCACCATCAAACGTTCATTTCTGAGGAAGAGGATGTGGAACAAAAATGGAAAAAATTCAGAAACATCGTCCAGTACGCCTTAGATAAGTTCGTACCGACTAAGGTCCAAAGCGAGGGGAAAGATCCACCGTGGTATAACAATCATGTACGAAAGGTACTACGGAAACAGAGAAAGCTTCATCATAGGTTTAAGAGTAGTCGAATCATAGCTGATAAGGAAAAGCTGAACGAAGCGAAAAAGAGCGTTAAGAGAGCAATGAGAGAAGCATTCAACGAATTCGAACATAAAACATTGGCAAACAATCTAAACAAGAACCCCAAAAAGTTTTGGTCATATGTAAAATCGGTAAGCGGATCTAAATCCCCTATTCAGTCACTCGTTGACCACGATGGCACCGAAACAGAGGACGACCGAAGAAAGGCAGAAATACTGAATTCAGTGTTCCGAAACTGTTTCACTGCGGAAAATCGTAACACGGTCCCTGACTTCAGCCGTCGCACGGACGCCAAAATGGAAAATATTGAAATAAACGATATCGGAATTGAAAAACAACTGCTATCACTTAGTAGCGGAAAAGCATCCGGACCAGACGAGATACCCTTAAGATTCTACAGTGATTATGCTAAAGAGCTTGCCCCCTTTCTATCAGCAATTTATCGTAGATCGCTGGAAGAACGTAAAGTACCTAGCGACTGGAAGAAAGCGCAGGTCGTTCCCATTTTCAAGAAGGGTCATAAATCAGATGCGAATAATTATAGGCCTATTTCGCTTACGTCAATCTGTTGTAGAATAATGGAACATGTTTTGTGTTCTCGTATTATGACGTTCTTAGATAATACAAATCTCCTTCATCATAACCAACATGGATTCCGCAAGCAGAGATCATGTGAAACTCAGCTCGCCCTATTTGCCCAAGAAATTCACAGTGCCGTAGACACTGGCGAGCAGATTGATGCCGTATTCCTGGACTTCAAGAAGGCATTTGATACGGTTCCGCACTTACGTTTAGTGAAAAAAATACGAGCTTACGGAATATCGGACCAGGTTTGTGATTAGATTCAGGATTTCCTAGAAGAAAGAACACAACATGTCATTCTTAACGGTTCAAAATCTGCAGATGTAGAGGTAATTTCGGGAGTACCGCAGGGAAGCGTGATAGGACCTTTATTGTTTACAATATACATAAATGACTTAGTTGACAACATCAGTAGCTCCGTGAGGCTATTTGCAGATGACACGGTTGTCTACAAGAAAGTAGCAACATCAGAAGACTCGTACGTACTCCAGGAGGACCTGCAGAGGATTAATGCATGGTGCGACAGCTGGCAGCTTTCCCCTAAACGTAGATAAATGTAATATAATGCGCATACATAGGGGCAGAAATCCATTCCAGTACGATTATGCCATAGGTGGTAACTCATTGGAAGCGGTAACGACCGTAAAATACTTAGGAGTTACTATCCGGAGCGATCTGAAGTGGAATGATCACATAAAACAAATAGTGGGAAAAGCAGGCGCCAGGTTGAGATTCATAGGAAGAATTCTAAGAAAATGTGACTCATCGACGAAAGAAGTAGCTTACAAAACGCTTGTTCGTCCGATTCTTGAGTATTGCTCATCAGTATGGGACCCTTACCAGGTTGGATTAATAGAAGAGATAGACATGATCCAGCGAAAAGCAGCGCGATTCGTCATGGGGACATTTAGTCAGCGCGAGAGCGTTACGGAGATGCTGAACAAGCTCCAGTGGCGGACACTTCAAGAAAGGCGTTACGCAATACGGAGAGGTTTATTATCGAAATTACGAGAGAGCACATTCCGGGAAGAGATGGGCAACATATTACTACCGCCCACATATATCTCGCGTAATGATCACAACGAAAAGATCCGAGAAATTAGAGCAAATACGGAGACTTACAAGCAGTCGTTCTTCCCACGCACAATTCGTGAATGGAACAGGGAAGGGGGGATCAGATAGTGGTACAATAAGTACCCTCCGCCACACACCGTAAGGTGGCTCGCGGTGTATAGATGTAGATGTAGATGTAGAATCCCGATCTAGTTGGAGGGCCCTGCCCATAATCCTCCAAACGGCCTCAGTTGGGGAGAGATCCAGCAATCTCGCTGGCCAAGGTAGGAATCGGCAAGCATGAAGAAAACCAGCAGAAACTCTCGTCGTGTGCAGGTGGCTAATATAGGCTCAGGATGGCTTGCAATGAAGGATAACAGAATGGGGCGTAGAATGTCGCCGATGTGCTACGGTGCTGTAAGGGTGCTGCGGATGACGTAGGCACCCCAAACCGATTTCCGTCCCAGTCGGTTAATTCCTTCGTGGTGCATTGGTTTTTTGTCTTGGAGTGTATGTATATCGCAAGCCATTGCAGAGTGCACGGCCGTCAGTAAATTGTACCAATATTATTGTTTTATTTCCTGTTCCGCTTGGATATATGAGCGAATTGAAGCGCTCGGTTCTGGGACACGGGCAGGCGTGCCGACCTCGGATCGAATCTGTGTGCTGTGGCGGCCAGCCTGGATCCAGTCATTTAGGTGGTTTCCCACATCTGACTAGGTGAATACCGAGCTAGTACGCAAATCGCACCTTAGTTACAAAATTTACAAAAAAAATTAGAAAACCTTAGCACACTTACATATGAAAACACCAGTGGAGATAGATGGGATACACAAATTACGTCCCACGAGTAAGTGATGGCATCAGGAAGAACATTTGAACACCCACAGCTACTAACGATGCCGAAACCAAAATAACATGCCGTCCTCGTGGTGACATGGAATAAGGCCATGTAGAAGAAGATTATCGTTTTCTTCCCTATTCCATTAGCGTATTGAACTAGGAATAAATAACTTTTCTATGTGCCTCGGTATCTGCCCTGATCAGTCTTCTCTCATTTTCAAGGTTCCTATGGGAGATACGCGACAGTGGCAGCATAATGGTTTGACAGTCTTCTTTGAATACATCTTCTCCAAATTTGTCCGAGGGTTTCGTGACAACTATGTCATGTGTGCTACTTGAACATGAATAGCATTATTAAATTTTCTACCTTCCAGTCACACACCAATTATGATTAGCAGCAAATCTTTATTGTTTTTTCTCAAATTACAGGAACATTACCATTCGTCTCTCTTTCTCTCTCTCTCTCTCTCTCTCTCTCTCTCTCTCTCTCTCTCTCTCTCTCAGATCATATATCCGACTCTAAAAGAAAATGTCCATTTTTGCAGACAGAAAGTGTGAATACTCAAGAACTTGGTATCTAATTATTAACAACTAGTTTAGTGCCCTCTGCTTTGCTCGCATTGACTGTATCGTTTGCACAACTCTTTTTGTTTTTATTTAATCGAAGTTTTATGTTTTTCACAAACTGCAACACCTTCTAAACTTTTCACGAAAATGAAGGCCTTAGAAGCATGGTCTTTTCCGAATGTACTTTTGACCAAGAAACTCCCCTTCGTTTGTGACATTGCAGAATAATATTAAATAAACTGGCCCCTTTATATTACATAATTAATATAGCAGGATTTAGAGCCTGGAGAGATATAGTACATTATAGACGGAAAAGTTTCGCACCAGGCATCATGCTGATCCATGTTGCACAGAGCACACCAACTACCATTAAGTACGGATGTGCTCCAAACTGAAATTGATATAATCAAACAGATAGTAGTCGCAAATGGTTTTCAGCTTATGCTCATAGACAAAATCACTAAGAAAGTTAAGAAAGGACTAGACAGAAACGTAAATAGGAATAACAAACAGACACCAGGACAGTATGTCTTCCATACTTTGGTACCATTAAAAAAGAATTCCTAATGTATTGAGACCATACAATGTAAGGGTTGCTTTCTCCACAAACAATAAATTAGGTAATAGACTGCCACTCAACAGAAAAACCGATAAAGGTACAGTCTCCAACTCAGCTATATACAAGATAAAATGCAATCGATGCTCTGTATGTAATATATAGGTTAGACCAGACAACGATTTCGAACTAGATCCAGAGAACACATCAGTGCATTTAGAGACAACGCATCCAATAGGTATAGACATTCAGGACACAGGACATTCCTTTGATAACACAGAGCATAATCTAATAATACTTCACAAAATGAGCAAAGGCCACAAACTCGACCTTTATGAAGAGCTGCGAATTTTCATTCACAACATAAAAACATGGACAGAACGCACTAAATGAAAAAGCTGAGACAGTGGCAATGAGCAGGTGTATTAGATGATGCATTATAGCTCTTTCCACCTTCTGCTCCTTGGGTCAGTTATAAATATATATAAAATCCCAAACCGCAGTAGAGAAACAGTATGTTCTTACTAAGTTTGCTTAGTTTATCTATTTTATTTAGTGTTACTGTCATATATTTCGTTGTGAGATTTCGAGATACTCGTAATTAGCAGCAGTTTGTGAGTTGGTGTGGAACCTCTTTTTACGCATCGAAATCAGGTGGATTCAAATGCTACATATCGAAGACTGGAGCATTTGTGAGAATATAGCGGGCTAGCGATGCTCTGACAAAATGGTTCAAATGGCTCTGAGCACTATGGGACTTAACTTCTGAGGTCATCAGTCCCCTAGAACTTAGAACTACTTAAACCTAACTAACCTAAGGACATCACACACATCCATGCCCGAGGCAGGATTCGAACCTGCGACCGTAGCGGTCGCGCGGTTCCAGACTGTAACACCTAGAACCGCTCGGTAGTGGTGAGTTCTGTACCATTTCTTCTAAATATTGTGGGCAAACATATTACAGCCTCTCACATACGTCTCACAAAGTGACTGCAATAAGAAGGGGTAATACGAAGGTTTCTACAGAGAGATAATCAGCAGCACAAGTACCACTTTTTTTATTTTTTTTAAATAAGAGGTGACACGCTTCCATGAGTTTTGTATGCCTATAAATGGATGGAGTGACATCTCAATAGGTAGAGTAAATTTACATCTGCATCTGTGTGCATACCTCACAAGCACTGTTGCAGAGTGTACCCAGTACCACTACAAGTCATTTCCTTTCCTATTTGATTCGCAAATAGAGTGAGAGAGAAAGAGACTGTCTATATGCCTCCATATGAGCGCTAATTTCTGGTTTCTTATTTTTGTGGTCCGTATGTGAAATGTATGTTGGCAGCAATGGAATCCTTCTGCAATCCCTTTCAACTGTCGATTCTCAATAGTATTCCTCAACAACAACATCACACTCCTTCCAGGTTTGAGTTCTTGAAGCAACCACCCAATAATTTGGTGGGAGCCAATAGGAATGCTTCTACACAACTATATTGTGAGGGAAACCTAGGTCTGCAGACACGTATTTTGCAATTTTTCACTGGTCAGCCTTTTAAGAATATTTCGGAAATACATCTCAGAATGTATCGGTTTGCAGGAGAGATGAGGGGAAGCGGACTATTAAACATTCTGGTATTTACCCCAGAGACATTTCAGCGCTCAGTTCTGAGAAGGATAGAACGGCGAGTGATGAATTGTCGCACTGGAGCGGTACAGCCCAGATGCGCAGCTGGAAGTTTGCGACCTGATGGCGGCGTTGGCAGCTCTTCACATGCAACCCGGTGGCAGAAGCACGTGTGGGGGCGGAGGTAACACGTGGGTGGGAAACGAAGTGAAACATCCGACTGCCCCCATAGGCTAACAGGTCTCAGTAGGATTAGTTCGGGAGCAGTATACCAGAATTCTAAGTTACTTACTTCTACCAGCGTGACAAGGCAGCTGAGGAACAGAATGCTATCAGCTTTGGATATCATAAGCTATTTGATGCCAGTTACCACCCACTTTTGTACCACGAAAGTGACTACCTAGCCTAGCCTCCAGAGACGTCACGGAAGCGTCTGTAACTGTTACCTGGCGAGTGTAATCCGACTGCAGGAAAAAAATTACTAGCCGTGCAAGGGGATTCTCATGATGAATTTAATTAATTAGTGGTTCAATTTGATATCAGTGACGTGCCCCCGAGCGGGTGGAAGCGATGGCAAGAGTACAGCAGATACAATTCACGAGTTAGACCTGTAATCAGGCGTTTTTTCGTTGCGGCGAGATATTTTAACGGAATTTAAATCTCCCACCAACGCAGGGAGAGACCACCATCATAATAAAATCAGCAATATTACCGAATTTTTAAAGCGATACGTAGTATAAACCTGATATTTAGAGCTTCTCTGTGCCGCTACTTTAAGAGACTTCATAGGTGATGAGGCATATGATTACTTTAAGAGAGTTCGAAAGTGAAGAGCCAACGTGTGACAGATGTACAGCATGCTCTTAGCAATCCATCATGAGCGAAATATGAGTTTAATATTCTATTGCCATGATGCTGGAAGTGGCAGAAATTAAGCTGACAAGAACAGATTTTTCTACCCGATGAGAGAATATTTAGAGGAAATATGGCCAATGTCTTAGAGTTGTACAGTACTTTTACAACAAGTAACGATACTTTAGCGATGTGAATACGTGTGTATGGTACGATTTCTTCTGTCTTCGAAAGGGCAGAATCTACATTTCGCACGAGAAATTCGAGGTATATTGACAAAACATCCCCATTTCTTGAGCAAAGACGATTTTTTAGACTGGAGAGTCTACGTCGGGGGTGGAATTGTAGTGAGAACTATACGGGTATGTCCAAGTCACATCTGCTTGTCTCGCATTGTGCCATGGCCAACGACAAGATTGGTCAAGAGCGGTCAGCGACTAGAAACCAGGGCTTAATTGTATTAGATTATATCACATTTACTTTCATTCCAATTGATCCATAGTGAGGAGGTCCTCCAGGATGAACATGTCAGAAAAACAATAATAAATGGCAAATATTACAACAAAAGCAAATAGACTAATGTACCTTTCACAGGTCCCAAGTGGAATGATCGGCTTTTTTTTTTTTAATGAACGCTATGTGAAAGGATCATTTTACAACACACATTTACTAAGATCGCATTAATTCACTGAATTTAAAATTTAAAAAAATGTTTTATTTATTTATAAGGTAATAAACATATAACAGAACTACTACAATACTTATATACAATGAACGCATTACTCCACTGAAATAGTGAGAAGCTAGATTGTACTTTACACACACACACACACAAAATTAGTTGCTTCTACTGAGAATTTCATCAATCGAGTAGAAGGAGTTGGCCACTAATCAATCCATTAGGCTTCTCTTAAACTGAATTTCATTGGTTGTTAAGCTTTTTATCGCTGCTGGCAAATTATTGAAAATGCACACCTTTTTGTACAAGAGTAAGTGACTTTAAATCCTTGTGAAGATTATTCTTATTTCTAGTATTGATTCCATGAACTGAGCTGTTGGTTTGAAGAAGTGATATATTTTTAATGACAAATTTTATTAAGGAATGAATATATTGGGAAGCAGTAGTTTGTATCCCTAGTTCCTTAACAGGCCTCTGCAGGATGTTTTTGAGTTCACACCACACGTAACTCTTATTGCACGTTTTTGTGCCTGGAAAACTTTAGTTTGGCTTCATGAATTACCCCAAAAAATATTCCCATATGACATTATGGAGTGAAAGTAAGCTAGTATGCCAGCTTTTTCATTTTTATATCCTCTACGTCTGACACAATTCGCATTGCAAATAGAGATTTGTTTAGACACTTCAGCAGTTCTGTGGTGTGCACCTCCCAGTTGAATTTATTATCAAGCTGTAATCCCAAGAATTAAACACTGTCCACTTCTTCTATCTGCTTGTCATCATAACTTAGGCATATACTTGTGGGGCACCCCTTACAAGTTCTGAACTGCCTGTTGTGTGTTTTCTCAAAGTTTAGTGGCAAAGAATTGGCTAGGAACCAGAGATTAATGTCCACAAATATTTTATTAGCTGATCTTTCTAAGACTACGCTTGATTTGCTATTTATTGTATCATCGGCAAACAAAACGAACTTCGCATCTGGTAATGTTACTGATGAAAGGTCGTTGATATACACAGGAAAAAGTAAGGGCCCTAAGATGGAACCTTGTGGGATCCCACATGTAATTAGTTCCTAATGATGCCTGATAGCTTAATATATGTCTCTTTCCTAATAACACCCCTTGTTTCCTACCATAGATATAAGATTTGAACCATTTTGCAGCGTTTCCTGTTACACTGTGATATTCTAATTTACTTAAAATGATATTGTGATTTACACAGTCAAATACTTTTGACAGATCACAAAATATACCAGCTGCCTGCAATTTTTTTCTGATGAATTAAGTACATTTTCACTGTAAGTGTAGATAGCCTTCTCAATATCAGAACCCTTTAGAAATTCGGACTGTGACTTTTACAGTATGTTATTTGTGATTAGCTTCAGCATATTTAAACCATTCAGGAAATATTCCACTGATAAACGACTGGTTACACAGATAGCTTAACATGTTACTTAACTCAGAATCACAGTCTTTAGTTAACTTTGTTGGTATTTCATCACACCCACTAGACGTTTTTAATTTTAAAACCCGTCGTGAGCGGCAGCTACAAAGAAAAGCTCTGGCTGGCCATCTCTTCAGGTACACAGATACTCAGTAGATGGCACTGGACTAGACTGGAGTTGACTGGTCAGTTTTTTTTTTTTTTTTTTTTTGTCTTGGGATGCCGTGTTGAAGCAAGTTAAGGAGTACTAAATTTGTAAATAATGTTGTATGATGTATTTCTCTTGTTTCTGTTGGGTAGGATATGACTCGCAACTCATAAATGTCTATAAGTGTGTTTCATTCCCCAATGATGTTCCTACAGGAGTCCTGTAAATAGAGGCAGGGATTTATAGCTGCACTGGGGCTACTCCTTTGCACTTCAGTGATAGCTTCTGTCCATTTTTAATTTCCCATTCTTCCCAAACAGGGCTATTGGCTAGACTGGTTGGAGTAACTTTCTAGTGCTAGACTCGTAGTGAAAATATCCTCTCTGCATCCTACAGTTATTGACACAACTGGATAGAGCTAATATAAGAGGAGAGGAGTTAGACTGTACCACTATTCTGGGCTGGCCAACTTGGATTGTGGTGTCACAGACCACATCACTATTCTAAAGACGATGAAGTAAAGAGAGTACCCTACATCCTTCCACACTGACGATATGCAAATTTAATTTCTATAAATAAAGATTATGATGTTATTAATTAGTATGTTCTCTGCAATGAAATGTAAATATGACTTCAATTTACTGTCAAAATCCAAATTTCTCACGAAATTTTGAATTTCCTATCGATTTGTGAATTTCACGCCAATAGGGGGGGGGGGAGGGAGAGGGAAGAGGAGGGTACCTCAGATAAGCTAGGGATTTCCCAGAAGGAGAGGGCATGATTAATTGATCAATTTCAATAATTAATCAATTAATTTGATGTCAAAAGTGCGCTGGGGTTGGCAATCCTATCCCCAGAGGGTGAGTGGAGGTGTGGGAGGTTTCACAGAAGGACTAATTATCTTCAGGGGTCGCAAATCAATTAGCATAACAATAGATTAAGGGATCTCTGAGTCCAGGGGGTGTGGGTTACATGAGAAACCACTTAGCAGAACAACAGGTTAAGGTTCTAAACCAATCAGCTGTCACAATTTAATTAATTTCATATCAATTTGATATCAAACATGTTATAGAACCGGCTTTACCCTGCTACTAACAAAGGGTAAATGAGCTTGTGTGCAAACGATCATTAGAGACAGTAGAGACTGAAAAATTACTTCCAGAGGAAAATAATGCACGAGAGATTTTAAATTAACTTAAGTTGTTTTTCAGAAAGCAGTCAAGAAAACCCGTGAACAACATATATAAATGCCGTCTAACAGATCACGCAGATGTACAACACCACACAATCACAAAAGGCAGAAAAATTACACCATATGCTGTACACACTGCGTAATACTATTTAGAGAGTGGAAAGGTAATGTAAAAGGCTTTTCTCATGTGACTCACTGAGAAATAGATGTTGTCCCACGTGTATTGAAACATGTGAACGGAACAAAGACCGAATCTTACTCACATGAATACACGATTGCAAAAGCATGCCCCCAAATGCACTTGAAAAATCACTTAATACAGAATTACGCCAATGCAACACAACCTAGCAAGTATTTGACCAGTAAACCTGGTCGCTGTAGCTTAGAAATGCCCATTCAGTAGTACACAAGAGAAATGCATCGACTTTACAGATGTTCAGCAGATTCAGGGGGAGACCAAGAGCAGTGTGACCTCCTGTCCACATGGAACTATCGAACTGTAAACTCGTCGCTAAGTAAACTGAGTGGCTGGCTAGACTCCGCACGCAAAGTACTGCTGAAAACAAGCTTTTCAAACACGATGATACACCACCCGACTTCCATTTCAGTGTCCGTGAGCATCTGTACAACAGAGACAGCCATCGTACGATCAGAAGGGGAGGTACTAACTCAAGGCAAGCGTGACTGACGGGTCTTCACCTTGCTGAATTCCTGTCATGAGGTCACATGATAGATAGTTAATGAAGAGCGGCAGATTCTACGCTCCCAGCTGCCTCTCTCATTCTACAACAAACTACACAGACATCTGAGAGACAGAATTTTATGCGCCGTTGTGGTGGACCCATGGAGGCTGGCTGCTAAGAGCGTTAGTTGTTACTGAACAGGTTTTATTGTTAGTTGTATCAATAACAAGAATCCATATCTGACCATTGGCTTCGTATGTCAAAGTTCTCAGTTCAGTGTCCTACAACGAATGTATAATTTTGAACCTAACGGTTTGGGACACCCTGCATACTTGCAGCATGAAAGTCAATGAATTCTACTTCTCTAGTGCCATACAACCGAGGTGTGGTTGTGCCATGATTAGATTTCTGAGAAACGAAGGTTGGCCGTAAGGACAGAGTGCTCGACGGCGAAAACAGTACACTAATTCGAAAAGGACAAATCGGGGGTAATCCTAAACGAGAAAGCCAAGAGTTATCAACCGTGATGCTGTCGCGAAACCAAACAACTCTGGATGGCCAATGTTGCTGCGTCCATCTTGATCTCAACGTTCGAGTCCGGAGAGGATATTAAACCCTTGCAAACGAAAAGCACGTATCGAAAAAAATTGGAAGATTCAGTTACATAAATGGGTCCTTATACAGAACCCTGAATAAAAAGCTAAGGAAAGAAACCACAATGAAGTTATAAAAACAACGGCGGTAAAATCTCTACTTTAAGGAAGTGAGACAAAAACAGCTGGAACAGAAAGAAGTATACAAGCCGCGGAAATGAGGTTTTCAAAGAGCAACTGGCTGTAGACTAAGCGATGTGTCTAGGAATACAAAAATTAGTCATGAGCTGGGACTTAAAAGCATAAATGAACGGATAAGGACGTATAGAAATAAATGGAGAGATCATGTTACAAGAATAAATGAAAAAAGAATGCTTAAATTGTATTGTATGTTAACCGGGGACCTAGAAACAACGGAGAGGCTCCGTCCCCCGCCGACGACTACCGCGGTCCACTTCACCCCTCCGCCGCCCCACACCGAACCCAGCGTTATTGTGCGGTTCGGCCCCCGGTGGACCCCCCAGGGAACGTCGCACACCAGACGAGTGTAGCCCCTATGTTTGCGTGGTAGAGTAATGGTGGTGTACGCGTACTTGGAGAACTTGTTTGCGCAGCAATCGTTGACATAGTGTAACTGAAGCGCAATTAGGGGAACCAGCCCGCATTCGCCGAGGCAGATGGAAAACCGCCTAAAAATCATCCACAGTCTGGCCGGTTCACCGGACCTCGACACAAATCCGCCGGGCGGATTCGTGCCGGGGACCAGGCGCTCCTTCCCGCCCGGAAAGCCTGGCGTTAGACCGCACGGCCAACCGGGCGGGCATGCTTAAATTAATAATGAATTATCGACCAATAGGGAAAGCATCAACAAGTGGACCAAGAAAGAGGTGGCTTGATCTAATAGAAAGTACCCACGGGCACAGAAACTGAACAAGGGAACATAACAGACAAATGCCTAACACTTGAAAAAAGAAGCAGGAGACGAAGATTGCACAATGCAGTAATCCACTGCCAGGTGATCGTCACGGATAATAAAGCAACTCTTCACGATGCATCTTTTACGGCAGTACTTTCGACGTAGAGGAAGTCTCAATAGTGGTTTAAGAAGATGTTAGAATAGGATAATATAGGATAAAGACACATCACATGGCGCGTAGACTGAAATTAGGCTTCATTGCCTATGAATTGTTCAAGTTTTGTCTCATGCTGGAAGTTGTTCGCTGCGTAGCGCGTGCAGTGTTTCGGGGCTCTTAGTTGCATCAACTTGAATACAGGAAGTATATTTTTGTTGTCAGAGTAAAACAAACGTTTCCCCACTGCTGAAAAACAAAAGCCAGACGCTTGTAACGGCTAAACTATTATTAGTATAATAACAGTAGCAGATGTGCTATAGTCAAGCGTAGCTGTTCCGCTGCGGTGGTTCACGTCAGATGCGGCCAAGTGTGGTGCGATGCCAGTGCGTCGGCTGCTGTTTGCTGGTGGGCGACGTTGGCAGAACCACTGAAGTATGCGAGGAAAAGCGCTGAAATAAGCTGAGCTTGCTTTAAGCACAGGCAAAGTACTGGCGATTTAGGCGACGAAACAGTTGCTAGATCACCGTCAAAACGAGCGCAGATACACCTGAGCGTACCAAAACTGGACGTCGGTTCATACTCGCAGTACCAGATTGTGAATTCTGTGTAAATTAACAGCAATTCAAGCTGTGAAAAAAACTAAAAAGTGATTGGACTGTTCTATGTAACGGACACGTATACTCTCTCTTGGAATTTGCAGTTAATAATGTGGGCCCATTTGAATGGAATTATGACGTTTAATCACAGTCATTTTATTCTAAAAACAAAAACGATTTGCAGTTGGATAACACTTTCATAACCATTGCACATTCTACACAAGATTTGTTTTTCAAAATGTTTCCAACAGGACTAAATAATGTGAATGATAAATAGTATCGAAAATATCTTGTTTTTTTTTCTATTTTGTTAACATTCTGCGAATAGTCTAAGCAGTGACACATACTACGACCGAACAGTTGACCCCATGGAAAAAGAGGCAGAAATAAAAGTAGGTTAATATTGTACCTTCAAGATTCCGTCGTCCTTTCTTGTAGCGACCACAAGTAAACTATGTGCTCCGGTTTCTAATTCGATCTATTTCCTGTGACGTCGTCGTTACCGTGGTAGATCGCTGTCATTGTTTATTGGGCGTGGGGCTAATGGAGTCCGAAATAAGGAATTCTTACAAGACGAACGTTTTCGTAAGGCACATCTTAAGACATACAGGAATATTACATTTTACGGTGGGAAGAACCTGACTAAAAGGAGAGTTCCGTTGGTTGGGCAATGTCCTAGGGATGGCGATTTTCCCTTAAACTACAGATTTTCAGTTATATCGTTTTTTTTTCATGCCAGTTTAACCCGACTATTAAAAAAGCTCAAAATAAACCGATTTTCGGCTTTTTATTGCTGTCATTTTCTCTAATAAATGTAGGAATCGAATGAAGATTGAAAAACTTCGCCTCGCTAATTTTCAAGCTACATAGAATCAAAACATTAAATTAAATAGGCGAATGAAATAAAATTTAGTCCATCCACTGTTCGCGGTTTTTCTCGAAAAGTGGTAACTGGTTGAATACTATGAGGGTGAGTCAAATTAAAACCTTAAATATTTTTTAATATTATTTATTGTGCAGAAGTGGTAGAAGGCTGTATCACTTCTCAACAAAATCTCCCCCATGCTCAGTGCAAGTTCTCCAGCGTTTACAAAGTGCATAAATTCCTTTAGAAAAAAATTCTTTTGGTAGTCCGGGCGTGGCGTACCTCTTCATCAGAACGGAACTTCTTTCACTTCTTTCCTCCCATTGCGTCTTTGAGTGGTCCAAACATATGGAAATCATTTGGGGCAAGGTCTGGTGAGTATGGAGGACAAGGAAGACACTCAAAATGCAGGTCTGTGATTGTTGCGACTGTTGTACGGGCAGTCTGTGGCCTTGCATTGTCATGTTGCAAAGGACACCTGCTGACAGCAATCCACGTCGCTTTGATTTGATTGCAGGCCGCAGATGATTTTTTAGGAGATCTGTGTATGATGCACTGGTGACAGTGGTCCCCCTAGGCATGTGATGCTCCAAAATGACGCCTTTTTCGTCCCAAAAGAGTCAGCATAACCTTCCCTGCTGATGGTTCTGTTCTAAACGTCTTTGGTTTTAGTGATGAGAAATGGCGCCATTCATTGCTCGTTCTCTTCATTTCCGGTTGGTAGAAGTGATCCCAGGTTTCGTCCCCTGTTACGAGTCTTACAAGGAAGCCATCACCTTCTCGTTCAAAGCGCCGAAGTAGTTCTTCACAAGCATCAACACGTCGTTCTCTCATTTCAGGAGTCAGCTGCCGTGGCACCCATCTTGCAGACACTTTGTGAAACTGGAGCACATCATGCACAATGTGGTGTGCTGACCCATGGCTAATCTGTAAACATGCTGCAATGTCATTCATTGTCACTCGGCAGTTTTCCTTCACTATGGCTTCAACTGTTGCAATGTTCTATGGAGTCACAACTCTTTGTGCTTGACCTGGACGAGGAGCATCTTCCACTGACGTCACAGCAGTTTCGAACTTCCTACTCCGTTCGTAGACTTGCCGCTGTGACAAACATGCATCACGGTACTGTACCTTCATTCGTCGATGAATTTCAATAGGTTTCACACCTTCACTACGCAAAAACCGAATAACAGAACGCCGTTCTTCCCTGGTGCAAGTCGCAAGTGGGGTGCCATCTTTATACTGATACTGCGACGGTATGTGTGCGTGTGCACTATGCTGCCACCTACAGGCCATTCTGCATGCTGTTTGTTGCACGCTTACCAACTTAGAGGATAACGGCGCGAAATTTCGATTTGTTATTACAAATGTAAGGTTTTCATTTGACTCACCTTCGTACAAAAAAATTACCTGTATTCTCCAACTGACTCTAATTTTTTGAAACTCCGCTGAAAAATCACATTGTAATCGGGGATCATACCACTATTTGCACAACACGAACAAATTTTTTGGAAATTTGTGGTAAGGTCTTATGGGGCCAAACTGCTGAGGTCGTCGGTCCCTGAACGTACACACTACTTAACCTAACTTAAACTAACTTATCGGTAAGGACGACACACACACACACATGCCCGAAGGAGAACTCGAACTTCCGACGGGCGGAGCCGTGTGGACCGGTAGAAGACGCCTCAGACCGCACGGCGGACAGTACGAAAAGTCAGCACCAAAGGGTGAAAATTGAGTTTGAAGAATTCTATTTTTCGTGTTAATTTGTCCATTTTTAAGAGCTAAAAGTAGATAAAGGCACATGATGTACGTACAGGCAGCAGATCAACTACTTTCTAATTTCATTGTATACTATGTCGGCACCGTCATTGAAATAGCGCTGATCGCTATTCTCGTTGTCTGTAGTAAAGCAATATTTCTAGCCAGTGCAAGTTTTATGAATGAAAAGTACTCCTTATTTCAAAAACGTGTATTTTAAAACGAAAAATTTTAGCCCTGCTGCTATGGCTAATTGATGTTTCGGCTTTTTTACTGTTATTAGCAAAAACTAAAAAAAAAAAAAAAAACAAGACCAAACAGATACCGAAAAATAATGATTATTTAGAACTAAAATACCGCTATCGGTTTTAACGGGTCGGTTTTTCCCATCCCTGCTATATTCTGAGGATTGAGGCAGTCGTCTATTTGATAATGTAAGGAAGGGTGGCGTGTAAAAATTAGAGATCTAAACCAAGGGATGAACACAATGATGAGGTTGAAATGGATATAGGTTTCAGTAGTTATGCGGAGATGAAAAGGCTTGGACAGGATAGAGTACCGTAGAGCGCAGCATCAAACCAGTCTTCGGATTGAAGACGGCAACAACAACAACAACGAGGACGATGGCGACAACAGTAACGAGTAGAAGAGGAGAAAATTTGTGGAGTATGCCAAATTTAGAATATATAAAACAATTTGGTGTATAAGATGTATTAGACAGGCGAAATACCCACAGACTTCAAGCAGTGTGAAAATTACCCGAACTATCAGTTTAATAAGTCGTGGTTGCAAAATTCTTTCCCGAAGGATGAAAATTAGTAGAAGCCGATCTAGGGGAAGATCGGTTTGGATTGCAGAGAAATGTATGGATACGCGAGGCAATACTGACCCTAAGATTTATTTTAGAAGATAGGCAAAGGAAAGGCAAACCTAAGTTTATATCATTTGTAAACTTAGAGAAAGCTTTTAACGATGTCGACTGAAATACTCTCTTTGAAATTCTGAACGTAACATGGGTTAAATATAGGAAGCGAAAGGCTATTTACAACTTGTAAAGAAACAAGACAGCAGTTATAACAGTCGAGGGGCACGAAAGGGAAGCAGTGGTTGAGAGGGGAGTGAGACAGGGTTGTAGCCTATCCCAAATGTTATTCAATCTGTACATTGAACAAGCAGTAAAGGAAACAAAAGAAAAATTCGGAGTAGGAATTATAATTCAGGGAAAAGAAATAAAAACTTTGGGGTTTCCCGATGACAGTGTAATTCTGTCAGAGATAGCAAAGGACTTGGAAGAGCAGTTGAACGGAATGGACAGTGTCTTGAAAGGAAGATGTAAGATGGACATCAACAAAATCAAGGCAAGGATAACGGAGTGTAGTCGAACTAAATCAGGCGAAGCTGCGGGAATTAGATTAGGAAACGAGACGGTGAACGTAGTCGATGAGTTTTGCTATTTGCGCAGCAAAAATGTGATGATGGCCGAAGTAGAGGATATAAAATGTAAACTGGCAATGCCAAGTAAAGCATTTCTGAAAATGAGAAATCTATTGTTATAGAATATAGATTTAAGTATTAGGAAGTCTTGAAACGTCCCCTTTGAACAATTATACAGGACTGTGCTTAACCTGACACACAATATTTTTAGCGCAACGCAATCTGACTTTCAAAACTCCCTACTAAAGAATGGCCCTGACAAACATTAAACTATACCTTTCACAAATCACTTACCTCACAAAAATCTTCGCTGCTCAAGCTACTGCAATACAGCGAGCGCCACTACTGCCAGCTAAATAAAAGATTCAAACTACTGAAGGCACTAACTACTGATAGGGATAGTTAGCAAATGAAAGATATTAATAGAGAGCAAACAATGTATTTACCTTGATATCATCATATATAAATATATCAGTTCATGACAAATTTCAAAACTCCGCCATCTCTCTCCCCACATCCACCACTGCTGGCGGCTCACCTCCAACTGCGCAACGCTACGCGCTGTTCACAGCCAGCTGCCTAACACTACAATGGCGAGTATTACAACAATGCAAAGCAGCCACAGACTGCACACAGCACAGCCAGTGATTGTCATACAGAGGTGGCGTTACCAATAAAAAAACCTAAACAGCCTACTTACATAGAGAAAACATAAACAGCCTACTTACATAGAGAGAACATAAACAGCCTACTTACATAGCCCCCATGCTCCCCACAAAAATTTTGACAAATGGTGTTGGGCACTGGCCAATACAGATTTGACAAAAATTTTTCACAATTACAGTAACAAAGATATAAAATGCACACACTTATTAATATTATGTTGGTCAAAAGATCAAAATTTCTCACAGTCCATAAAGACAGTCCACATCGTACATAACAGTAGAAATGCAGAGTTTTTCTCAAAGTCCAAGCAGTAAAAGAAAATGCACATAGAAGTAGTGGATTTCCATGCAGTCTTGAAGAAGTAGTGTTGACCTTCCAACAGAAAGACAGTGCTGACTCTCGACATGCAGACACGTAATGGGCCACAACAGAGCAAACCCACAGCAGAGTCATCCGAAGTTTGGAAGAATATTGGTAGGTAGGTCATCACAGAACAGACCCACTGTAGTCCTGGTAGAGATTACGATATTGGTGGGCCACCAGAGGTGCAGACCCACTGCAGTCCTTGTAGAAATAATGGTATTGATGGATCATCAAAGATGTAGACCCACTGTAGTCCTTGCAGAGATAATGGTATTGGTGGGCCACCAGAGGTGCAGACCCACTGTAGTCCTTGTAGAGATGGCCAGCAGCCATCTGTTGCGACTGTGCAGGTGCGCAATCACCATCGAAGAGTCTTGCAGAGAATATAGCAAGTCCATAAACCACCACTTGTGCACTCACAAAGTTTTTGAAATTGTCCTTAGAACCAGCAATGCTGTTATCCAGTCCCTTGCTGAGTTATTAACACACGTGCAAACACTAACAGTCCCTACTTCTCACATATTGTCCACATACTATGACCAACAGAAACGTGTGCAGTGAAATGTAACTAACAAGTTAATAATGTCATGAACTGGTGACAATTACAATTTTATAACATAAGAATACAATTACAAAGGTACAAAATACATCATTAAAAACATAATAATACAGATAACATCTGTAGTACAGGCTTTACAAAAGAATCGAACTAACATATACATCAGTGGAATTATGACATGAGTACATACATAAAAGATCACAATAATTTTTGAAACATCAACTTCACACATGAGCATTAAACAGAATAAATAATGTGTAATCATATTTATAAGGTAAATAACGTATTATTAATGCCAATTATATTCGAGGATAACAGTATTCCTCATCATAGTGAATGTAGCTTAATATTAAAAGAAAAAAAAATTCTATGAAACTACACAGAGACAGGAAGAAAACAAATACACAAGGGTACACAAACATATAGTGGGATAACACAAAAGGAAAGGACAGGGTTTGTTGCACTGCAGTATTTTGCAAACAAAACTTTCTTTACTTCTTGGAGATCTCCCTTCATTCATCATTATTTCCAAAAGTCCTATCTAACCCTGCCTTCTGTATTTCGTTCACATCCTCTGTCAAAAATAGTTTTTCTCTCTGCTTTCTGTATTCTGTTCATATCCTCTGTCAATAATAGTTTTTCTCCACTGTACAGTATCCTTTTTATTTTGCCAGACCATTTTCTGATAGCTTCTCAATGCATTTCTTATAAATTTATAATAGTTAGTTTCTTATATAGTCTCCTCTTAAGCTAACTTAAATCTACTGAGCTCAGATACTAAACTAAGGGACGAGGCAATGCAGCATCACATAACAAATTATCACAAACAGCAATGACAAAAAAATGCCAATTTGCAAAGCAAGCAGCAGCAAATATAAAAAATATAAAACTTATATCTATACATGACAAAGCTCAAGCAGAAAAATATTACAGTAAAAACAACAATGCAGATAAGGGAAGTGTATATTCACATCTTAATGTCTATGTAATTAAAGTGGTGCACCACAACAACTGATTGTAAAAAGAAATATTACCATGTACTTGAAAAGAATATTATGTATGCAGTTACTAGTTCCTCCTTATTGTTCTTTCCTTTCCAAGTGCTCCTTTTTTTAAAGAATGTGGATCATAAAATAATTATTTAATAGATCTGTTGACAGAAAGTGTTCACATTAGCAAATGCATTTTATTTTATAAAAGCAATGCTGCAACACAGCTGGAAACCAGATATCAAGTGAAATAAGCAACTACGAAAAGCAAAGCATAAAAATATCATTCAATAGTCATGTGGCATTTCGTAAGTCAGTAGCACTCAACTCTCGGAGAAAGACACTTGTCATAATCAGGTGTGCAGATGTAAAAATATTTCCGAGGATAATGGCCTCCCCTTTTTTTTTGTTCTACCTGTGCCGCTGAAAAGGGCTCGCAATAATGGCTTTTTCTCCAGGCGTCTGACAGCTGGGTGCCCGCGACGCATTACGTGCAGGTGGTCACTTAACTTTCGTACGGAAATATTTACGACAGCAATTTTCGCTAAAGTGACAGTCTAACATAAAAATACTTCACAGGTCAAGAATTAGCGTTGCAAATCTGTAGAAACAAAATCCTATAAATATAAGTGTCCAAAAAAAATTTTCAGTGGCATTGTGATACATTCACACATGATTCACACATGTCATAACTCTTAAAGTACGATTCTTGGTTTCCAACATCCTTTTTCACAAGTCAAGAGTCCCTACCCACTATTCATTACTCCCTACCTTATTACACATATACGTATCCATCGACACTCGTCAATATTTCGTCATTATAAATATGAAGCATAATCAAATAACTCATATAGCCTCAGCCTATTAATCGTAAACATACCTCAGCAGCATAATACACATCGTCGTCGTAAAAATAACATCATAACACCTCAGTCAAATCTCAAAATCGTCGTAGCTTCCTCCAATAATTAAAAAAAATTCTCTGCTCATGTCAAAAGTGTCATCTGCCTCAAACGTACTTTAAAAATCATAATCCCTTTACCAAATACATCATTCAAAGCTCTCATAGTATCACAATGGTTCCAAAAAAATATGAACAGTTTACAAAGTACAGACAAAATACAGTTTCATAAGTGTGAAGTTATCCAACTGTGTAATTACGTAAACATCTGTCACTGATATAGTAAAAAGAATGTTTGTTTCTCTGTCAAATAATCAGATAGCTGTGTAATTCTGTGTTAGAGAAATATGGTACCGATGTGTAAAGTTGTATAAGCAAATACCATATTAGCTAGGGTTCCTTGTGGTTGCCACACACATGGTACACAAAGTAAGCGTGTACCCCCCTGAGGATTAATGTAATTATACCCTTAGGTGTTACAGATTATACCAATGGAATGAAAAATATCACGGGAAACTTTCTCTGTAATTCAAAAATCTTTAAAAATAAATGTTTTAAGTATAAAATTGATCACTGAAATGCGTGTCCTGTAGCGCTAAATGTGCATCTTGTTGTAAGATAATCTCTGTGGAAGTGTCGTAGTTATTTTCCTCCGAAAGCTAAGTTCTGCAGAAGCCAATGTACTTACCTCATGATAAACAAAAGTGAAATGCTTTGCGTAGAGATATCTTAGTTATTACGCTTATTGTTGTGATGATGAAAGTACTGTGCTGTAACGTATTGTTGTGCTATGGAAAAGGCTGTCTCCTTGTAGCTATACCACAAAAGTTACTAATAAAACATGTTTTGATTTCCAGAAGAATTCAGAAAACTGTGCAGATATAAAACAGATACACCGCAAAAGCAACATTGTAAATTGTCACTCATTAGTAGCGTCGTGATAAAACCGTGTAGCTGTCACATAAACTAACCTCTGTGTCATCTGGTATCTCTCAGAAAGCACATTAATTCAGAATGTATTTTCAAATAAACCAAAATGTTGCATTAAAATCTCATTAGCAGTACTGGTAAATGTTCTAAGTATGTGAGCCTTATAGTCGTTACGTAATTGTGCAACAAACAAGCAAGAATGTACACACACAATAACACTGTGACGTCTGTTCACTATAACAATGCATTCGTCATTTCTGTTTAAATAAGTTCTCTTGGTTCTTGATTGGATATTGTACTTCAAACATTGTTGTATGTTAACAGTTTCTTAAGCATACTAGTAACGTGAAGTGAAACGTTTTATGGCAAAGACAAAGTTAAAAGGCAGATTATCTGTCAATAAATGGTTTTACATGAGAAATGTGGTGTAAACCTTTACTCTTCCTAGTACGCAGAGTTTCAACTTCAACGCAATTATCATGTGGTATACGTCGGATTCTGTAAGGTCCATTGTAAACTAGAAAGAATTTGTGACTCAAGTGTTTCTTCTTATGTGACAATGAATGAGCTTTAATGAGAACTTTCTGACCAATATACAATTTCTTTGCATTTGCTTTACCGTGTAGTTTTCTCCTTTTGTCTGCTGCAGATTTTATATTTTTAAGAGCCAAATCAATTATGTCTTTGTGTCGAAGTTTACGTGTATTTGGGAAAGGTACAAGCTCTCTGATTCTGTTCGGTGGTTCTTCATTCTTTAGTACAAGAGTAGGTGGTAAAGCAGTGGAATCATGAGGCATTTCATTCAGCACATTTTGAAATAAGTGTAAATATCTGTCCCAATGCTGATGCTTTCTGTGACAATAAAGTCTGCAAAGCTTATTGATTTCTTTCATAATCCGTTCAGACGGGTTACAATGTGGTGAGTACAATGAAATAAAAACAGGTTTGATTTTATGGTTGCGAAGCATGCGTGACCAAACAGCAGATCTGAATTGAGGTCCGTTATCTGAAATGACTTTGCTAACGTGTCCAACTTCACGTAAGAAATTTTTAACAAAGGCGTTGGATACAGACCGTCCAGTGGCTTTACGTAACGGTGTGAAAGAAACAAATTTTGAAGTAAGTTCAACAGCGACTAGAACGTACGAAAATCCATTAGATGTTCTGACAAGCGGTCCCAAGAGATCAACAGCCGCAAATTCTTTTAATTTAGAAGGAATAATAGGAAACAACGGAGCACGATGTGAGACAGTGGATGGTTTCGCCTTTTGACAAAGTTTACAAATAGACAAGACTCTTCGAATTCGCTTTTCCATATTGTTAAAATAACAAGTCGTTCGAAGAATATGATAACATTTTCGTGGGCCAAAATGTGCGTAGCTGAAATGAATGTACCAAATGAGCTTATTAACAAAATCGTCAGGAATGCAAAGTACCCATAGCTTGTCATCAACAGTGCAGCGTTTGAAGAGTATGTTGTTTCTAACCAGGTAATAATGCCGAATCTGTGTGTGTGTCTTTTCATGCCATTTGCTCTTGATGTCTTTCCAAATCGGATCTTTATCTTGTTCATGAGCAATGTCCTTTAAAGATGTGGTGATGAAGTTTTCAAAGGCGACTTTCTGAATGTAAAGAATACTGAAATTTTTCTCGAGGTTGCCTTCTGTGGTACTTTTCTCAAGCCCAGCCGGTGCGCGAGACAATGCGTCCGCAACAATGTTCTCCTTGCCGGGAATGTAGACTATTGTGAAGCGGAATTCTTGCAGAAACAATGCCCAACGTTTTAACCTGTCATGATTTAATTTTGAAGACATAAGAAATTGTAATGCACGATGATCACTGTACACTTTTACGTGCTTACCAGAAAGAAAGAAACGGAATTTGTTAAATGCCCAAACGATAGCTAAAGCTTCTAATTCAGTAACGGAATAATTTTTTTCAGATTTTGTTAGCACTCGGCTAGCAAAAGCAATGGTTTTCTGAACGGTAGTGTCATTTTCTATGGCTTCTTGAAATAAATGGGCACCAAGACCGACTTTAGAAGAATCCGTACTAAGGCAGAAATCTTGTGACAGATCAGGATGAGCTAGTATTGGCGCGTGAAGTAACGCTTCTTTCAAAGAATTGAATTCCAACTGTGCTTGTTCGTCCCAGTTCCAAATAGTATTTTTTCCAGTGAGAGAACAAAGTTTTGGTGTAACTAGAATTTGCATATTCAGAAAACGACGGTAAAAATTTACGAGACCTAGAAAACTGCGGACTTGTCTTTTTGTAGATGGTACTGGAATGGCTCTGATTGCTTCTAACTTTTCAGGATCCGGCTGAATGCCTTCAGAAGAAATAATATGTCCCAAAAACTTCACTTTTGTCCTACCGAATTCAGACTTTTCCAAGTTAACTGTAATTCCAGATTCTGCAAAAATATGTAACAAACTGTTGAGAGTGCGATTATGTTGTTCCCATGAAGCTTCTGCTATCAGAATATCGTCCACATATAAGGTGATGTGACGTCTTAAGAACTCAGGTAATATGGAATTTAGCCCGCGAATGAATGCTGCTGAAGAAATGTTCAAACCAAAGGGAAGTTTCCGAAACTGATAACAAACGCCGAAACAAAGGAAAGCTGTGTATTTTCTACATTCTGGATGAAGTTCGATCTGATAAAAGCTGGATCTGAGATCAATGGAAGACAACACTTTTACACCATTAAAATTTTGAAGAAGTTCTTCCATCGTCTGCGGCCTGTCTGTTTCAGGAATAATAATAGTATTGATTTGTCTCGAATCTAAGACAAGTCTGATCGATCCATTTTTCTTCTCAACAACATGTAACGGATTGTTGTATGAGCTTACTGCAGGCTCAATAATGCCCTCGTCAAGCATAGATTGTATTTCTGTTCTAACACGGTCCCTATAATGTGCTGGAATTACGTATGGTCTAACACAAAATTTAGTATGCTCACGAACACGAAATTGGTATTGAAATCCCTTGATTGTTCCTGTTTTATGAGTAAAAACTGTGGAATGTGCTTGTAAAATCTCAAAAAGGTCCTGCCTATCAGTGTCATTACAATTCTCAATTGTTTGAATTTTATTCTGAATTAACTCATTAATTTCAAACGCGCCGTCGATATCATCCCTGTCAGTACTTGCAGGGTGATTGTTAGTGTCTAGTTCCGTAGAAAACTCCGAACTGTTGTCTAACAGAAGGTAAAGCCGATTAATTTCCTCGTCGTGGTTTGAGAGCCAATCTTCAAATTTCAAAGCTACTGACTTACCTTCTTTTTCTAAAGTTATTTCAGCATCGTGAAAGTTTAAGATTGCTTTGTATTCATTCAAAAAGTCTACTCCCAGTATAATTTCCGTCGACAATAATGGAACAATAAGGAAGTTCGTAGAGAAGCTGTGGCTTTGACAAAAGAATTCTAAGTTGGTTTGTTGGCGTACATCTACACTTTTTCCAAAGATTGCACCTTGTAATTTAATCTTACGTAACGGAAGTGTGGGGCAATCGTTCGATTTGTTGCATTTGCTAAAGGCTGTTTCACTGATTACTGAAATGGGACTGCCAGAGTCAAGTACTGCCGTAAATTTTATGTCATTTACTGTAATGTGAATCACAGGATATGCAATGTTGTTATGTTTTATGTCGTGTTCCTGGAGTAAGATGTCCCTAATGTCTTCCATTTTTACGTAATTACTAGCTACGGCAGCTGCGTCGTCAGTTTCATAAGTATGTTTTGTGGCTGCCAGCGGTGTGAGTCATTGCCTATTGTCTCTTTGTTGGCGCGCGTCGTTATTGGGATTTGGAGACCTAACTTCTACAAATTCACCGTGACGAGAGGGCCCTGCTCTGTTTGAATCCCGCCAGTTCTGATGCAGTTCAGGTCTATCGTTACGATCATATCGTCTGTCGTCATGTCGGTAGATGCCATAGTTTCTTTCTTGTCGGTCACGTGGTGGAGAATTTCTCCCTGAATCGAAACTGCGCGCTGGACCGTTGCGTCTAAAGTTATTCTGTCTCCCCTGATAATATTTATTTTGGTTCCCATATTGTCTGTTTCTCTGATTGTCTCTGTGATAGTCATTACCACGGAGAGGTGATCTTTCCCTGTAGTTATTACTACTCTGCCAACGGTTGTCATACGGGTGGTGTCTATTTTGGTCACGATTTGTGTTGTGAGAATAGCCTTGTCGTGTCCAGTTATTACTTCTTTCATCGCGGATTTGCGACGGATGTGACCTGTAATTGTTGTGTTCCTGGTTTCGCGTTACGCAATTGTCAGTGTCAATTTCTAATTCTTGTAACAGTCCCTGAAAAGCTTCAATGTCGTCTTTGCAACGTCCTGCTAAAATAATATGTCGTAAATGTTCAGGCAGTTTGATTAAGCAAATGCGGATGAGTTCTGAGGGGCTGTATGGGTTTGACAAGTATTGATTCTTGTGCAACATGTCTTCAAAATATTTCACAAGACTGGAAAATTCAGATTGTTCGAAGTGTTTCATCATTATGATGTTATGTTTTACACGGTCTTGTGTAGCTTGAGGCCAATATGCTGAGAGGAAGGCATGGTAAAACTCTCCTTCACTGTGGCAATCGTGAATTACCGATCGCATTCTTACAGCTGGTTCATTCTCCAAGTAGCCACACATAAATTCTAATCTGTGTTCTAACGACCAGTTGGGAGGAAAACAATGCGAGAATTGATGGAGCCATGCTTGTGGATGAATGTCGTTGCCAGAATTCTTAAATGTTTTGAATTTACGTGTTGTAATGAACAACTTATAGTCAAAATCATCATGTCGGCGAGTCGCATATCGGTCATTGTTAGGTCGTGTCGGCCGTTCCATCTCAAAATTCGGTGCACATTGCCAATTTCTTTCATAACTTCCGAAATGCCCTGTGTTATTATTTTGTGGCTGTTCCGTATTTCTGTGTCCCTCTTCCCGTATTGGGACGCGAGTATCCTCTGAAATACGTAATTCTTGTATTACCTGTGTCAGCTGATCTTGTACTTCCCGAATTTCTCTTTGGTGTTGTGTATTAATTTGATTTTGATTCTGTTTGAATTTTCTAATTTGTTCATACTCTTCTGTGTCAGTGAAGGCTACAGGTCTTGTGTCTTTCAGATCTTCATCTACCTTTGTAGATAAGTTAGTGACCTGATCCGAAAGTTCGGCTACTTTCTCCGATAGTGTACTTATTTCTTCAATGTGTTTTTCTGAACCAAGTTTCAGAGTATCTACTGTGTCCTTAAAGTTTTCCTGAGTTTTTGCAAGTTGCGTAACCGAATCGGTAGATGCAACTGAGTCAAATTTTGCTTGCAAGGTCTCATGATTTTCATGAACAATAGTTTGCAGTTCTTTTATGGCTGCTTCGTGATTCTGTAGTGCATTTTCATGACGCGAAAAAAATAGGTTGGAAATGCTCACAAATTTGTGTTTTTACGTCATTACAGACTTTTTGACATTTCGATTCAATGTGATGTAACTCAGCAGTTAAATCCTCACGTGTTCGTTCAAGAGTTTGCTCCAATGAGTCTAACTTTTTAAGATTTTGTTCCATTGTGTCTAACTTTTGAAGCTTTTGCTGTGTTTGTCCCATTTGTTGTATTAATTGTAATAACAATGCATTGGTGTCTGAAACATGTTCCTCAGTGCTTTTCGGCAGTGAATTTACACCGGAAACATTCACATTTTGACAAGCAGAAAATGTGTCTTGACTTATTTGAGAAAACGGTGAGGATCCAAAACCTGAATCTACAGTATTTGCGAGATCGTGTCGTGTCATTTCGGCTTCCTGAGGCGAGCTATTGCCGACCGATCGATCGATAATGCTTCCCTCTTCACTAATTGTTTCACTGTCCACGCCATTGTTTGCCGCCCGCTCCATTTCCCTATGCACAATTACCAAATTACTACTTTGAACATCAGTTAATTCATTACTCGGTGGCGCTAACACACTGCTTTCATTTTCACTGTCATTTCTCAGTTTACTTTGGAGCCTAGTATTACGTTTTTCACACGCCATTATTGTCACAGTATTTCACACGACAACACAGAAAAACACAATTTGAAGAGCAAAAATAAGAGAACACATTAACATAGCACTGAAAATAATATCTAGTTAATTGCAAGCGTAGCTGCGAAATACTTGGTGCAAATCTATATGCATGCCACAACTGTTTTACTGTACAACAATGAAAGGCTACAACTACAAAGGGGATTCTCTCTACAATTACGCGCTAGCAATAAACAAAAGCTACACTAAATACACAAACTACAAGAAAAAATCAGAAGATTCCAGTGAGGTATCCTAGGCTAAGGGTCGACATATGAAACGTCCCCTTTGAACAATTATACAGGACTGTGCTTAACCTGACACACAATATTTTTAGCGCAACGCAATCTGACTTTCAAAACTCCCTACTAAAGAATGGCCCTGACAAACATTAAACTATACCTTTCACAAATCACTTACCTCACAAAAATCTTCGCTGCTCAAGCTACTGCAATACAGCGAGCGCCACTACTGCCAGCTAAATAAAAGATTCAAACTACTGAAGGCACTAACTACTGATAGGGATAGTTAGCAAATGAAAGATATTAATAGAGAGCAAACAATGTATTTACCTTGATATCATCATATATAAATATATCAGTTCATGACAAATTTCAAAACTCCGCCATCTCTCTCCCCACATCCACCACTGCTGGCGGCTCACCTCCAACTGCGCAACGCTACGCGCTGTTCACAGCCAGCTGCCTAACACTACAATGGCGAGTATTACAACAATGCAAAGCAGCCACAGACTGCACACAGCACAGCCAGTGATTGTCATACAGAGGTGGCGTTACCAATAAAAAAACCTAAACAGCCTACTTACATAGAGAAAACATAAACAGCCTACTTACATAGAGAGAACATAAACAGCCTACTTACAGTCTTTTCTGAAACTATTTGTCTGGATTGTAGCCATGTACGGAGGTAAAATATGGTCTCTGGAAATGGAAATGAGCGTTTGGCGTAATTGGCAGGGAGGAACCTTGCAGAGCAAGTCCGGCCGCCTTGTTGCAGGCCTTATTACATTCGACGCCATATTGGGCGACCTGCGCACCGGATGGGGATGAAATGATGATGAAGACAACACAACACCCAGTCCCTCAGCGGAGAAAATCCCCGACCCAGCCGGGAATCGAACCCGGGCCCGTAGGACGGCAATCTGTCACGCCGACCACTCAGCTATCGGGGTGGACACTATGGACGATAACCAGTTTACACAAAAAGAGAATAGAAGCTTCCGAAATGTGATGCTACAAAAAAATTTCGAAGATTAGATGGGTCGATCACGTAACTAATGAGAAGGTACTGAATATTTATTTATTTATTTAACCTGGCAAGATTAGGGCCATGAGGCCCTGTCTTACATCTAACCAGACATTCTACTTATTTTACATTCATATGTTTTAGTAGGCATGTTAAACTACATCTAGTTCAAAAAGTGAAATAAACAAGTAGAAAGGTACACCTGGAAAAATACATGCATATAGAGTTTATATTCGTAGATCATAAGTACTGTTATAATTAGACATTATTGAAGAGACAGATTTTATATAGGAGTTCTGGCAGCAGGGAGTATGAGGGAGACTCATGGTGAAGGGGGGAGAAGAATAGAGAGACATGATGAAACATAATTAAGGAAATATAAAGGAAAAGAAGATTGCGTGGCTAATAGAGATAGATGAAGAGGAAGGCACCTCAGGAGCAAGATAGGATACGCTAGCTTTGCTGTTTGACAGATGAGAGGATTGGCCTTGGAACATTAATTTTGTGGAGAACTTTATGAGGATGATAGTAGGAAATGCTTCAACTTCTTCTTAAAAGCAGCAGGAGATTGAATTTTGCGCAAGGTAAGGGGCAGTTTGTTCCAGAGGCGGACAGCGGCAACTGAGAAGGAGTTTGCAAAAGTTTTAGTTTTGTGAGTGGGCACAGTTAGGATACCAAATAAGAGTGACCTCGTGTTTCGATTATGATGGAATGACAGGTTTTTAATCTCTGAAGCAAGGTACTGGGGTGCTTGCGCGACGAGGAGTCGGTGAAGGAGACATAGTGTGTGGTAGTCACGCAATTTGTCCGGCCGCAGCCACCCTAACTCGGAGTATGAAGCACTAAATGATCATATCGGCGAATGTTGCAGGTGTAACGCACACAGGCATTCATGGTTAGCTCTAGCCGTCTTTTGTTTTCACTACTCATGCCTTGTTGAATCACATCACAATAGTGGAGGTTCGGTAGAACGAGTGCTTGCACGAGCTGGCGTTTCAAGTCCTGTGGAAATATGTTCCGAAACTTTTTGAGAGCATAGAGACAAGCAGACGTCTTTCGGCACACTGCGACTGTATTCTCCGCCCAGTTGAGATGCTCATCCAAAGTTACACCCAAGTTCTTCACTGTTTTCTGATATGGTAATGGAGTACCGTCGAGCAGAATAGGAGGTAGCCGTTCGCGGAAATCTGAACTTATTAATTTCTGATGGCCTATTAAGATTACTTGCGTCTTTTTTGCATTTAGTTTAAGCCCCAGGTTTCTTGCCCATGTCACTACTGAAGACAGATCATCATTCATCTGAGCGATTGCAGTGTTTACATCTTCAGGTCTGACGCTTAGGTGGAGCTGGAGGTCGTCGGCATAGAAATGATATTTACAGGAGGACAGAACCGACGAAATATCGTTGACATATAAAGAAAACAAAAGTGGTCCTAAGACTGATCCTTGTGGCACTCCCGAGGAAACATGTTTCCAGAAAGATTTTTCATTTACGCAGACAACACATTGCTGTCTGTCTTTTAAGTAGCTTTCAAACCATCTCATTGCACTATCAGAGAAATTAAGCTGTTGCATTTTTCTGAGCAATAGGTCAAAGTTAACAGTGTCAAAAGCTTTGCTGAAGTCCAGTAGCGTCAATATTGTTGCCTTTCGATTGTCGATGGCATATTTCAGGTCATCAGTTACTTTAATTAGAGCAGTGTTTGTGCTGTGATGTTTACGGAAACCGGATTGAAATTTGTCATATAGGCTGAATTCATGCAAGTGTTCAGTGATTTGGTCATGAACAATATATTCAAGTGCTTTGGAAACAGCAGGCAGTATGCTAATTGGTCGGTAATCACTAGGCAGTTGCGGGTTTTCGATCTTAGGGATGAGTCGAATTATGCTTCTTTTCCATGCAGTGGGGTAATTCCGTTCACGAGGGAAAAATTAAATATGTCAGTTAAGACAGGTACTAAGATATCGGCAACATTCTTAATCATGGTTATACCGATACTGTCTTTGCCTATTGCATCAGAAGAGATTCTCATTATTGCTTTTCTTGCCGTAATTGTTGTTACATGTTTTAGATGGATGGTATCGTTGTTAGTTATCCTGTTTGGGGGTTATTGTGGACGGTAATGGGGAGGCAAGAAAATTGTGGCACAACTTGACTTAAAGAAGGGATCGATTGAGAGGACACATTCTGAGACATCAAGGAATCACTCATTTGGTACTGGAGGTAAGTGTGGGAGGTAAAAATCGTAGAAGAAGACCAGAGATGAATACAGTAAGCACATTCAGAAAGATATAGGTTGCAATAGTTATCCGGAGATGAAGAGGATCGCACAGGATACAGTAGCGCGGAGGTCGGCATCAAACCAGTCCTCGGAGTGAAGACCACAACAACAATAAAAAAGACCGCGAGAAAGAATAAATGAAGAGACCAGGACAAGGCAGCATCAAACCAGCCTGTCTTTCTAAAACTACGAGAGGTGTATCGAACGGACATATAACTGACAGTGAAGTAATCAGTTCAGATATGGGGTGAGAAAAAGTGAAAGAATCCTTTGGAGGTTCCTCTTCCGAGCGACCACCTCAGCGCAACTTGACCTCGAAAATGATTCTCGACCAATTCTCTCCTTCGTACTAACTTCCTACGCCCGCGGCTCCCGAGTCTTTACGTACACCTCGTCTCGGGGAGTGTTTTCTGTTTGCTGTACGGCTCAGCAGACTGCCAGCTGGCTACTTCCTTGCGCTCTGAATTCCTAACATTTCGATAGCCAAACGCCTTCTTGCCAATGACAAGCTTATGTCATGATCTCAATTTGGCATCAGAGTTTCATAGAGAGCAGACACGGAGCTGCGAGTGAACACCCATTTCAAAACAAGGGTCGCGAGGTTGTGACGGGTGAACAATGACAAGACAATAATCTCTGAGCTTTTTCAACTGCTGCAGTTCGGAACAAGAATGGTGATTGTCATAACAGCAATTAATTGACTTATATCTTTCGCACCACAGCCAATAACGTTTTGCCTTCATTACTCACTCGGTATTCTCGTCGCAGACTGCACTCCGGTCCGTGTAATTCCTCCAGTCGTTGCCATTGGACGATTTATATGTTTTGTCCGCCCCTGGTAGCTGAGCGGTCAGCGCGACGGAATGTCATATCTAACGGCCCGGGTTCGATTACCGGCTGGGTCGGAGATTTTCTCCGCTCAGGGACTGGCTGTTGCCTTGTCCTTATCATCATCATTTCCTCCCCGTCGACACGCAAGTCGCCGAAGTAGCGTCAATTCGAAAGACTTGCCATAGGCGAACGGTCTACCCGACGGGAGGCCCTAGACACACGGCATTTCCATTTACATGTATTCATGTGCGAGAAAAGGAAAGTGGTGATTTGGTTTCCTTATCACTTCCAGCCTTCCACGCGTCACCTAGGTTTGAAAGAAAAACAGACAAGCGAATTACACTACTGGCCATTAAAATTGCCACACCACGAAAATTTAACCGACAGTAAGAAGATGCTGTGATGTGCAAATGATTAGCTTTTCAGAGTATTCACACAAGGTTGGCACCGGTGGCGACACCTACAACGTGCTCACATGAGGAAAGTTTCCAACCGATTTCTTACACATACACTTGACCAGCGTTGCCTGGCGAAACGTTGTTGTGATGCCTCGTGTAAGGAGGAGAAATGCGTACCATCACATTTCCGACTTTGATAAAGGTCAGATTGTAGCCCATCGCGATTGCGGTTTATCGTATCGCGACATTGCTGCTCGCGTTGGTCGAGATCCAATGACAGTTAGCAGAATATGGAATCGGTGGGTTCAGGAGGGTAATACGGAACGTCGTGCTGGATACCAAAGGCCTCGTATCACTAGCAGTCGACATGACAGGTACCTTATCTGCACGCCTGTAACGGATCGTGCAGCCACGTCTCTAACCCTGAGTCAACAGATGGGGACGTTTGCAAGACAACAACCGTCTGCACGAACACTTCGACGACGTTTGCAGCAGCATGGACTATCAGCTCGGAGATTATGGCTGCGGTTACCCTTGACGCTGCATCACAGACAAGAGCGCCCGCGATGGTGTACTCAACGACGAACCTGGGTGCATGAATGGCAAAACGTCATTTTTTCGGATGAATCCAGGTTCCGTTTACAGCATCATGATTATCGCATCCGTGTTTGGCGACATCACGGTGAACGCACATTGGAAGCGTGTATTCGTCATCGCCATACTGGCATATCACCCGGCGTGATGGTGTGGGGTGCCATTGGTTACACGTCTCGGTCACCTCTCGTTCGCATTGACGGCACTTTGAACAGTGGACGTTACATTTAAGATGTGTTACGATCCGTGGCTCTACCCTTCATTCGATCCCTGCGAAACCCTACATTTCAGCTGGATAATGCACGACCGCATGTTGCAGATCCAGTACGGGCCTTTCTGGATCCAGAAAAAGTTCGACTGCTGCCCTGGCCAGCACATTCTCCAGATCTCTCACCAATTGAAAACGTCTGGTCAATGGTGGCCGAGCAACTAGCTCGTTACAATACGCCAGTCACTACTCTTGATGAACTGTGGTATCGTGTTGAAGCTGTACGGGCGGCTGTACCTGTACACGCCATCCAAGCTCTGTTTGACTCAATGCCCAAGCGTATCAAGGCCGTTATTACCGCCAGAGGTGGTTGTTCTGGGTACTGATTTATCAGGATCTATGCACCGAAATTGCGTGAAAATGTAATCACATGTCAGTTCTAGTATAATATATTTGTCCAATGAATACCCGTTAATCATCTGCATTTCCTCTTGGTGTAGCAACTTTAATGGCCAGTAGTGTAGAGCCTCGTCGAGCACCTCGCGGCACTTTTTGTACGGACATTGCCGCAATAGAGTAACGCCTTCTCTGCTTTACAGTAGTAGAAAATGCTCTGAATGATTCTTCTCCTCTTACATGTCTCATTCTGAATTTTATTAGTAATGCGTGTACTGGGTTTCTGCATAAGTTGGTAGCGTTTTTCCCTAAGTTTAATAAACACAACAGGTACACATAGCAGAGACTTTAGTCATCAGCAATATATTCTCCTTCACGATTTACAATAGTCTACCAACGCCGGGATAGCTTTTCGTTTCCACGACTGTAGAAATCACCTGGTTTTGAGCCGAAGAAGTCGTCGAACCATGTCCGGAGCGCATTTTTATCCGGAAAGGAAGTTCCTTAAAGGTTGTTGGACAGACAGCGAAAAAGATGAAAATCTGGGGTCGCAAGATCAGGTGCATAAAAGTGTGTGTGAATGACTTCCAACCCAACTCCTGTATAGTGTCTTTTGTCACTTTAGCAGAATGCTGGGCATCACTTCTCGCAGTCCTCCTGGTCGTTGTTTTTGGGTTGTGCCTCATTTGGGTTGCGTCTCATTTGTTGACAGTAAATATTAAGAGTGGTGGTTAGTTACACCTCGGGGAAGCAATTCGTAGTACACCACACAGCGGATGCGCGCAGTTCTACACATATACACTCCTGGAAATTGAAATAAGAAAACCGTGAATTCATTGTCCCAGGAAGGGGAAACTTTATTGACACATTCCTGGGGTCAGATACATCACATGATCACACTGACAGAACCACAGGCACATAGACACAGGCAACAGAGCATGCACAATGTCGGTACTAGTACAGTGTATATCCACCTTTCGCAGCAATGCAGGCTGCTATTCTCCCATGGAGACGATCGTAGAGATGCTGGATTTAGTCCTGTGGAACGGCTTGCCATGCCATTTCCACCTGGCGCCTCAGTTGGACCAGCGTTCGTGCTGGACGTGCAGACCGCGTGAGACGACGCTTCATCCAGTCCCAAACATGCTCAATGGGACAGATCCGGAGATCTTGCTGGCCAGGGTAGTTGACTTACACCTTCTAGAGCACGTTGGGTGGCACGGGATACATGCGGACGTGCATTGTCCTGTTGGAACAGCAAGTTCCCTTGCCGGTCTAGGAATGGTAGAGCGATGGGTTCGATGACGGTTTGGATGTACCGTGCACTATTCAGTGTCCCCTCGACGATCACCAGTGGTGTACGGCCAGTGTAGGAGATCGCTCCCCACACCATGATGCCGGGTGTTGGCCCTGTGTGCCTCGGTCGTATGCAGTCCTGATTGTGGCGCTCACCTGCACGGCGCCAAACACGCATACGACCATCATTGGCACCAAGGCAGAAGCGACTCTCATCGCTGAAGACGACACGTCTCCATTCGTCCCTCCATTCACGCCTGTCGCGACACCACTGGAGGCGGGCTGCACGATGTTGGGGCGTGAGCAGAAGACGGCCTAACGGTGTGCGGGACCGTAGCCCAGCTTCATGGAGACGGTTGCGAATGGTCCTCGCCGATACCCCAGGAGCAACAGTGTCCCTAATTTGCTGAGAAGTGGCGGTGCGGTCCCCTACGGCACTGCGTGGGATCCTACGGTCTTGGCGTGCATCGGTGCGTCGCTGCGGTCCGGTCCCAGGTCGACGGGCACGTGCACCTTCCGCCGACCACTGGCGACAACATCGATGTACTGTGGAGACCTCACGCGCCACGTGTTGAGCGATTCGGCGGTACGTCCACCCGGCCTCCCGCATGCCCACTATACGCCCTCGCTCAAAGTCCGTCAACTGCACATACGGTTCACGTCCACGCTGTCGCGGTATGCTACCAGTGTTAAAGACTGCGATGGAGCTCCGTATGCCACGGCAAACTGGCTGACACTGACGGCGGCGGTGCACAAATGCTGCGCAGCTAGCGCCATTCGACGGCCAACACCACGGTTCCTGATGTGTCCGCTGTGCCGTGCGTGTGATCATTGCTTGTACAGCCCTCTCGCAGTGTCCGGAGCAAGTATGGTGGGTCTGACACACCGGTGTCAATGTGTTCTTTTTTCCATTTCCAGGAGTGTATGAAGAGCTGTTGCTTTGATTGGGCTCAACCATTCAAATGTTCAAATGTGTGTGAATTCCTAAGGGACCAAACTGCTGAGGTCAGCGGTCCCTCGGTTTACACACTACTTAAACTAACTTAAACTAACTATGCTATCTTATGCTAAGAACAACACACACACACACACACACACACACATGCCCGAGGCAGGACTCGAACCTCCGGTGGGAGGGGCCGCACCCACGCGGCGGGTCAACCATTCATTAATATTTCATATGTTAAAGACACCATTTCTCGTCACCAGTAACGAAACAGGATAGAAGTGGTCGGTGTTGCCCACGAGCCTGTTGATGACGAGCAAGTGGAGATGCAAATATGGCCACCCACCGATTTTTGTGGTTTTGTCGATCTAAAAACTGGTCTTGATTGTATAAAAATGGACAATTCACGTCAAACTAGAATTGCCTTTGACGTTGCTAACATTATCAGTAAAAACACGGCCTGTTTTCAAAATGTTACGCATAACGGTAGGAAATTGTTAAATTCATCAATAAAAAACTTAAAGAAGCTGACGCTTTAATAACTAAGTCTGACAAAGGTTACTCTTTGGTTATTGCCTACAACTCTGAATATATTTCTAAGACCTTAGATTTTTTTAACGAAAATAATATTCCGGAACTGCATGAAAATATGACTCCGGAATTACAAAAAGAAGTCAGGTCATCTATCAGTGAGGCAAAATTGTCAATCAAATCTTTCTATAAAAAAATGCTTATCAACATGAACCCTCAGCCAGCAAAACGTCGTTCTCAATTCAAAATTCATAAACCAAATCATCCAATATGCCCGATTTCCTATGGTATAAATAGCGCATACCATGATTTAGCCAAATTTCTTCATGAAACTCTGCAAAAATCATTCGTTTTCGAGAACAGTTATTCCATCCCCAATAGCCACGCTTAGTCCATAAAATAAAAGATTTAGAATGCAGACCAGATACCAAGTTATTTTCACTAGACATCAAAAAACTTTATACAAACATTCCCGTACAAGAAAAGCTTACAAAAGTAGAAAATAATTTACGTCATTTCATAAAAGATGTTTCAGATGAACAAATCACCAAGTGTATGAATATGATTATAGTTGCAGTCAAATACAACTATTTGAATTTAATGAACAATTGTTTCAACAATCCGACGATCTCGCTATGGGAAATCCGATAGCTGGTATCCTCGCTGACATTTTCATTAACTCTCTAGAAGAAATGCTCCTCAACTGTTTCTGAGCTACAGAGCTACGCATTCTCTCCTATGTCAGATATGTCGATGATATTTTAGTCATATACAAAAGGCCTATTGATGGCATTGACCGTATTTTCAGTCTCTTCAATGAGCTTCACGAGGAATATCCTTCACCAGCGAACTCGAAAACGAGCCCCGTCAATTGAATTTATTGACTTAACGCTTACAGTAGAAGAAAATAACATCTCATTTAAAGTTTTTCGTAAGATCAGATCGTACCTGCGTCTTCTACGCACCCACAATCTCATAAGAACGCTTTCTTTCGTTCTGTTATTCACAGAGCTGCTTCTATTCCACACTCGAAAGAAAAATTCGAAGAAGAAATTAATTTAATCAAAACGATACCAGTTGATAACGAATACGAACCTGCCATATTGGATAACATCCTTAAAAAGAAAACTGTTAGAAGAGTTACTACACTCGGCACCCCTATCATTAAGTCCAGCCTAAAGAAGAAGTTTTTTTCTATTTCTTTCTTGGGGCCTATCTCCTATCAGATTGAACGCCTTCTCCGCAATAAATACAACTGTAATGTCGCCTTTTCAACCTATAATAGTCTGAACAAATTTTTAATCATAATTTAAAATCTACCCGTCCCCCTTTGAAAGACTCTGGTGTCTATAAAATTCTTTGCGACACCTGCTCGCCTTACTACATGGGACAAACAGGACGTGGCTTTACAGTCAGATACAAAGAACAGCTTTTAAGAAAAAATGGTACTAGCACCCGAATTTCGTCTTTTGCCGACCACCTTCTGATTACAGGTCACGCGCCTAAAGCTGTTCACGATATCACCATTTTGTACACTGAGAAGAAAGGGCGTAGATTAGATGTTCTTGAATAATTAGAAATTTTTAAACATCTTTCTCGAAATGATGCCCTCATTCTTAATCAAAGGGATAAAGCTGTTACTTGATATTTGATTTCCCGTTCCCTCGTGCAGTTACCAAATTTTTTTTCTATCTAAGTTGATTCATAATTTTTTGTTCATTAAATGGTTTGTATTAACTATATTTGATGTTACTATAGTAACTACATTTCATGTTATGCCGTTTTTCTACTCTCTGAGTTATTCAGTTCCCTTTGTAACTCTGTAAAAGTGATTTCAGCCTTTAAACTATACTTCTAAGCCCTTATGTAGACAAATTACCATGTCTGCTGCTGACAGATAAATAATGCCTCTTACTTTATATATTAAATAATGTTCATCACAGTATTCACCTGTTCACATTTAGGCAGCCTGTTTGTATTTGCGACTACTAGATGGCACTTTTGGTGTAATGTACACCTGTCCGCAACTGCTAAAGCAGGCGCCTGATGCTATCGCAGCTCGACATGTTGTGAGCAGCCCATAGTGGCTTGCCTCCTATGTTTTCTATTTTAATATTCTGTGACTAAAGCTTTATCGCTTGATATCTACTGTGTACGTGACATGTAAGTACTATGCCTTTTCTTTTTTGCTGCTAGTCAGTACTTTTTGCCGGCCGGGGTGGCCGTGCGGTTCTAGGCGCTACAGTCTGGAACCGCGTGACCGCTACAGTCGCATGTTCGAATCCTGCCTCGGGCATGGATGTGTGTGATGTTCTTAGGTTAGTTAGGTTTAAGTAGTTCTAAGTTCTAGGGGACTGATGACCTTAGAAATTAAGTCCCATAGTGCTCAGAGCCATCTGAATCAGTACTTTTTTTTATTTTGAGCTTTTCCTCATTACGGAGGCTTATCTCCAACATAATAATTAGCTCGGTAAATATAATACAAAGAATAAACTTTCTTAAACTATATTTTCAAAATATTCCTCCAGGTGTTTCGATCTTGTGTGTCCTGTTCCTCTGCGCCCATTCTCATCATTGCGTGCTGTACATTTTGGAGCCAGGTGGTCATAGGTCGTCCTCTTCTTCTTCTCCCCTCCGGTTCCCACTCCAGTATCACTTTTGGTATTCTGGTTTTCTCCATTCGTAGTACATGCCCGTACCACTGTAATTTCTTCCTATCCATAACGTCATATATTCTTTCTTTTATTTCCATTCTCCTTATTATTTAGGTGTTCCTTATCTTTTCTTTCCTGGAGGTTCTTGCCGATCGTCTCCAGAAGTCCATCTCTAGAGTTTGTAATTTTTTAATGTGCTTCAGGTTAATTGTTCAGGTCTCCGTTCCATATAGAACCACACTCTCTAATATGGATTTGTATATCAATTTTTTAGTTCTGCTCATTACATTTCTGCTCCATAAGACTGAGTTAAGCATCCCAATGACCTTCTGTCCGCTACTAATTCTTTTATTGATTTCTGACTCCGATTTTCCTTCGATTTCTAAAACGGATCCGAAATAATAGAAAGTTTTTATCTTTTTTATTTTCTTTCCTTCAATGTATAGCTCCTCTAAATCATTAGTCAAGTATTCTGTTCTTTGGTAATTAATCTTCAAACCCCAAGTTTTGTATGCTACTGCTAATTGATTGCACATATAGTTAGCATCCTCCCCATCTTGTGCTACGACTATTTGATCATCAGCAAACAATAAATGATGTAGGGAGCCTCTATCTCTTATTTCTAATCCCATACTACTACATTTACCAGACTATGTTCTAAGGCTAATATCTATATAGGTTTTGAATAATGATGGTGACATTGGAGAGCCCTGTGAAGGGCCTTTGCTTTTTCTAATTTTCTGTGGAAGTTTATTACCAACTTTCACTTTTAGTACTTACAATTATAAAAAAAAATTCTAAAACTTTGTACTTATGTTACAGGCCAGTCTAAATATTTCATTTCTGGTGAAGGCACTCTTAGAAGTGGCCGAAACCTAGGTCCAAAAGGCTTAATTTTGCGACCGAGGGTTGTTTATTGTTTTAATTTCACGTTGTAACGGTCGCTGGCAACGCAGCCATGTTTAAAATTTTGTAATGCAGCCTGTGCACTCCATATGCCCTAGTCAATTGATTTTCCAATTATTGTTTGTTTTTAGTATGTATCTTTCCTCATTCACCCTTTTTAATATCTTCACATTCCATATTTCGTCTCTTCGGTTTGCACCTTATGGCTAGGTAGAGATCATAAATTCAGTGGGTTCTGAACGCTTCTCTTTGTATGTTCCAACAATATAATAGCCAGGCCCACGGAAGATTTTCTCTTGTCTATAAAAAAAGTTCCTTTATCATTGGTATTCTTGCTCCATCAAATTTCGGACTAAATGTCAGGTGTCGGTAACCTCCTGTCACGATGTTTCTGCGTTGGGGATTCCGACCATCTTCAGATATACGTTGGCGTCAATACACTAGGCTCACACATTTAAGACTCCGTCAGCGCATGTGTGGTGTACACAGTTATCGTTGGACATGCGCTGCTTGAGCACATGCGCTTCTGCAGCAAGTCTGTTTGCTGCAGACAGCACCCTCCATGTTGAAAGCTCGCCTCATTGATCTCAGACCGATCACCTTCACAGGGCGCGTGACCGCTACGCTCGCAGGTTCGAATCCTGCCTCGGGCGTGGATGTGTGTGATGTCCTTAGGTTAGTTAGGTTTAAGTAGTTCTAAGTTCTAGGGGACTTATGACCTCAGAAGTTAAGTCCCATAGTGCTCAGAGCCATTTGAACCATTTTCGAACCTTCACAGGGAAAAATCTCAGAACGACGCCGGCTGCACAGAGAACGGACTTTTTTCCATAACAGGATTCCATGCAGAATCCAACTGGAAGCCGCCATCCCGAATGATAAAGGCCTCAGACATTTCGATTTCCACTGATTGATTGGTGAACGAGTCTCAAAAATTCTAGGTATGGGCCACAGTTTTTGTTACATTGTATTTCACCTAATGACCAATACAAATGCAGTTTTCTGCGATAAGCAGATTTGCTACCTTGGAGAAAGCTAGTATTCCGTCGTTATTCCATAATGCGCTCCAGAACAATGCGCGTCGTTTGCCCTACAAGTGATTTGTCCCACTCGCAGGTATTCTTATAAACACCTGCCTTGCGCAGCTCTTAATTCGTCTTTGGCAGATACCAGCAGCGGCTGAGACTCTTAATGGAGGATGAAAGGTCACTTTAACATTATGATTCCGTAGTACTCTGCCTATTTTCACGGAATCATTATATGGCAGGCACGCTGTCGCGTTGAAGGTCTCCTTTTTCTTACTCTACTGTTTATATGTGTGTAGCGCTCCCCGTGTGCTGCGATTAATATCCATTTGCCAGGAATATAGTACATGTCAACAGCTAAATTACAAAGAAGACCGCAAATTTTGGAATAAGTTCAAAACATTAACAGGCCAAAAGAAACCCTCCAACCACATGCTCCTGATAGATAATGAACCAACCACAGAACCCAAAAAAACAAGCAGAGGCCTACCAAAACATCCTCCAATCCATACATTCCTTCCCAATCGATGACAAATTCGACAATGAATTCTGCCGATCTGTCGAAAATCAACTCCCCGACCTTCTCAACAGCCCAACAGGAGAAACAGAAGACACCGCCGAACTGACAAAACCAATCAAGGACACAGAAATTAGAAACGCAGTAATGACAGGACGAAACTCTGCCCCTGGACTGAACAACATCAAACACATACATATCCAAAACCCCCTCTTCCCCACCATAATCCCAATCCTAGCACTAATATTCAACTACTGCCTAACGAACGAAGCAATCCCCAAGACATGGAAGAAAGTAAAACCATAATGATACATAAAGCCGACAAACCAACAACTGACCCCCTCTCCTACAGGCCAATATCACTACTAGACGTTATAGGGAAGATATATGAACGCATCCTCAATGACAAACTACAAAAATACGCAGACAGAAAACAACTACTTCCTCTCTTACAATCCGGATTCCGATAGCACCACTCCACCTCCGACCCTCTCCTCAAACTTACTAGTGACATCACCAAAGGACTCAACAGATCCCATTGCACACTAGCCATGTTTTTAGACATCGAACGCGCCTTCGACCGATTGTGGCACAACGGATTGCTTTACAAGCTACGTAAACTAGGCATCCCACCCAAACTAGTGCGCCTCATACGCATCCAGATCACCGGAAGGATTTTCAGAGTCCATGTAAATGACGCAGCATCAGAACCATTCACCCCAGAGGTAGGCGTCCCACAAGGAGCTATACTGTCTCCGCTACTGTACGCGCTGTACACGCATGACGTACCGATCCCAAGAGACGCCAACGAAAAGTTGGCGCTATATGCGGACGATACCGCCTACTGGTGCACAGGCCTCCGGACAGACATCATATAACGAGAAGCCACAAGATACTTGACCAAACTCGAAGACGGGATGACAAAATGGAGGATAAGACCAAACCCCAAAAAAACACAAACAGTGCTATTCCAGCACCGAACCCTGACTCGAAAACGACAACAAAAACGTACCGACATCACCCTCAGACTCTGGAACCAATCCCTACAACTCACAGACTCCGTAAGATACCTCGGGATATTCCTAGACAAACACCTAAACTATAAGATTCATCTTCAGCACCTACTAAACAAAACAAGACAAAGACAAAACCTCATCAGACAAGTCCAAGGTTGTATGGATGTTCCACCAGGACAGCCATACACACGTACAAAACATACATCAGACCTATTTACGAATAGCCTCAGCGCCACTAGGCGGTATACCCAAGACCGTAGCGAAAAAAACTAGATGCAACAGAGCGAGGACTATTGCGCAGCATCGCATAACTACCACCTCGCACCCCAAGCAACGAAGTATACGAGATCACAGACATTACACCGCTCCAAACAAGACTCGTCAAACTCAGAGCAAGATATGGATCCCATATCCTCCACAAAAGACCAGACATGGAAGACATACTCACAAACAAACCACCAACGACACGACGAGCAAAATTTAAATACATATACCCAGCGCGTACAGTAGCTCAAAACACCTCCAGAATATTCCCCGACCTAGCACCAACAATGACACAACTGACTCATCTTGAAACAATCCCACCTCACCTAGACGAAAGACACTAGAAAAAAACCCATGACATGAAGTATAACGCACCACAATCCACATCCAAAACACCGCAACGGCTAGTCACCACACAAAACACACAAGTATCACACAGAAAAACACAACATCAACAAACATAAAACACAACAAAAGAAAACAAGAACAATCATAGAATCATAAATTAAGGAAAATATTGTAGTTCCCAACTCCGAGTACTGTAGTAACAGGAAAGTAGAACCTGTAACCTAGAAGTAAGTAAAGACACAAAAGTACAAACACCACAGCAAACACGACACCACAACACATAACACTCCTGCACAAGCAAGCAGAACGAAAAGGAAAAAAAAAAACACGCACCACTCTCATAGTACTAAAACTATGACAAAAATCGCAACCACCCTAATCCCTAATATAAGCACCCAAAACAATGTAAACCATTACTTAATGGTAAATCACTTATTTTTATTTATATTTCAATTATTTTAATTTATAATGTTACCAATCACTTATTTATATGTCAATGAATCTAAAAAAACAATATTATGTATGGCATGTATTCAAAAATATAAGTTATGTAAAATAAATAAAATAAAGAGGTGAACGTCTGGCTGATGAAGGGCACTGAGATAAGCCTTAAAACAGCCCGCCTTCTACCCTCAGGAGAAGAAGGGAAAAAAAGGAAGTATTCCAATTCCGCTTGCAGGTTATCGGCATTTGAGATGGTATGGATTCGGTGAATCAAGATCTTCAGAACGGCCGTTGTTCGTGCCGAACGGTAGCAAGTAGTAGCCTGTATATACAGGGGTAAGAGTGGGCTTTGGAATGTTCAAGTGTACCATCGCCCTTACGTCAAACTAACACATCTAAAAAAAAAGGCACCTGCATAGTAAATTTTATGTTTTCTTGTGTGGAGTAGATGTCGCAGGAACGCTCGGGGGCTGTCCAGACGATGAGGCCAGTCTATGTATGTGGTCGTGTTTACTTTCTCTCAAAATCTCAGTGCCACAAAATGGAAACAACGCAAGCTTCTTGCTCTTTTCTTTGGGAATGTTTTGTTTGTGCGCCTCACCTGAAATGCGGCTTTACATACCCCGTACTTTTTTTCTGCATCCATGGAGCGGTCAAAAATTTCCAGAACATTTGTAATTTCGCGCCATATGTGTGTTGGAGCGAAATGTGTTTGGCATCCCTGCACACGCCTGTGTTTTATGTGTAACTGCCGGAAGTTTCATTGTTGTATGTCTGTTAGTTATCGTTCAGTGCTGTATTGAGTAGAACGTTGTTTCGTACAGTTTGCGAATTTCGAGATGGCAGAGTTATCGGAGCAACGCGTCTGCATTAAATTTTGCGTGAAACTCAAGAAAACCTTTACAGAGACACACCCAAGGTGCAGGAAGGCTATGGCCAAGAGCGCTTAAGCAGTACTCGGTGTTTCGAATGCTTCTCACGGTTTAAAAATCGCTGAATTAATAACGACCCTCGTTCAGGACGCCCTTCGACGTCTATAAACGAGGCTCATGTCAGGAACATTAACGAAATTGTGCGTGACAATCGAAGACTGACTGTCCGAGAGATTGAGAAAAATGTAACATTTCAGCTGGATCATGTCATGAAATCCTGACGCAGCATCTCGGAAAGCATCGTGTTGCCGCCAGTTCGTCCCACAGCTCGTAAGTCAAAACCAGAACGACCTCCGCCTCGCAATCTGTGAAGAGCTCTGGGATCCCGCAAATGAGAACGAGATGTTCCTTAAGAGAATCATAAATGGTAATGAGACGTGGGTCTACGGTTATGATGTTGGGGCCAACGTTCAATCTTCACAGTGAGTCGGCGAAGGTTCTCCAAGACCAAATAACGCTCGTCACGTCACGTCAAATGTCAAGCCCATGCTGATAGTTTTCTTTCACTTTAAAGGATTAGTTCATCATGAATTCGTGCGACAGGGACAAACTATCGGGTACTATAGTACTATGGTACTATCGCGACGTGTCGCGACAGCTGGCCGCTATGGCCGAGCGGTTCTAGGCGCCCCAGTCTGGAACCGCGCGACCGCTACGGTTGCAGGTTCGAATGCTGCCTCGGGCATGGATGTGTGTGATCTTCTTAGGTTAGTTAGGTTTGAGTAGTTCCAAGTCCTAGGGGACTGATGACCTCAAAGTCCCATAGTGCTCAGATCCATTTGGACCATTTGTGTCGCGACACCTTCGAGAAAATGTGAGAAGGAAACAGCCTGAAATGTGGCGAGACAATTCGTGGCCTTTGCATCAGCTTCATGCGTGTTAGTGTTTGACTATTGCTCGACAACAAAATGACTGTGCTGCCTCATCATCCCTACTCTCCAGATCTGGGCCCAGCGGGCTTTGGAAACCCCGCTGAAGGAACGAAGATTTGCAACGACAGACGAGATAAAAATAAATTCGCGATATCGAGCAGGAGGCGTACCAAGACTGCTTCCGGAAGTCTTGGCTCGGTGTATCAGTTGTGGAGGACAGTGTTTCGGAGACGATGCACAATAAGTAAAAGGCAAGCGTAGAAAAATTGTTTGGAAGAAGTTCCTGAATGTATTGAACAGACCTCGTATAATGATAGTCTGAGGTCACTAATTACTGATACCGCGTATACAACAGCTAGGCCGTTGCCCCGTCTCGCTGCGATGCAAAGGAGCCCGTGAGAAGTGAGGCGGGGCCGTGATAGCGACGCGCCGAGGCTGACACCGCGGCGGCGGCGGCGGCGGCGGCCGGCCAGAACCTGTTCCGGCAATGGATACCTCTACCTCCTCTCCTCTCCGGTTGCGGCACGCCCAGCCAGCCAGCCATCCCCGATATGCGTCTTCTCCACCCATTATACGCCGTGTCGTGCGCACGCCACCGCGAGTTCTGGCAGTGCCCTAAGCGCTCGGCTCTCATTCCTGACATTACCGCGTATAGTCTCTGAATTAGAGCGACTCACGTGTTCTGATCACTATAAACAAGGAAGCACATAAGAACATTGGCCACGTGAGAGAAGGACTCGCGCACTGAGGGTTCCGTACGTAATTATGTGTGCAGATAGTTTATCCATTCTGGGAATCTAGAATCTCGACCGTTTTTGCCTCCTATATACACTGATACTGGCAAGACGTCAGTTCCAGATGACGTGCTACAAACGCGAAATTTAACCTACAGGAAGAAGATGCTGTGATATACAAATGATTAGCTTTTCAGAGCATTCACACAAGGTTGGTGCCGGTGGTGACACATACAACGTGCTGACATGAGGAAAGTTTCCAACCGATTTCACATACACAAACAGCAGTTGACCGGCGTTGCCTGGTGAAACGTTCTCGTGATGCATCGTGTAAGGAGGAGAAAAGCGTACCATCACGTTTCCGACTTTGATAAAGGTCGGATTGTAGCCCATCGCGATTGCGGTTTATAGTATCGCGACATTGCTGCTCGCGTTGGTCGAGATCCAGTGACTGTTAGCAGAAAATGGAATCGGTGGGTTCAGGAGGGTAACACGGAACGCCGTGCTGGATCCCAACGGCCTCGTATCGCTAGAAGTCGAGATAACACGCATCTTATCCACATGACTGCAACGGATCGAGCAGCCACGTCTCGACCCCTGAGTCAACAGATGGGGACGTTTGCAAGACGACAACCATCTGCACGAACAGTTCGACGACGTTTGCAGGAGCATGGACTATCAGCTCGGAGACCATGGCTGCGGTTACCCTTGACGCTGCATCACAGACAGGAGCGCCTGCGATGGTGTACTCAACGACGAACCTGCGTGCACCAATGGCAAACCATCATTTTTTCGGATGAATCCAGGTTCTGTTTACAGCATCATGATGGTCGCATCTGTGTTTGGCGACACCGCGGTGAACGCACATTGGAAGCTTTTATTCGTCATCGCCATACTGGCGTATCACCCGGCGTGACTGTATGGGGTACCATTGGTTACACGTCTCGGTCACCTCTTGTTCGCATTGACGGCACTTTCAAAAATGGACGTTACATTTAAGATGTGTTACGACCCGTGGCTCTACCCTCCATTCGATCCCTGCGAAACCCTACATTTCAGCAGGATAATGCACGACCGCATGTTGCAGGTCCTGTACGGGCCTTTCTGGATACAGAAAATGTTCGACTGCTGCCCTGGCCAGCACATTCTCCAGATCTCTCACCAATTGAAAACGTCTGGTCAATGGTGGCGGAGCAACTGGCTCGTCACAATATGCCAGTCACTACTCTTGAAGAACTGTGGTATCGTGTTGAGGCTGCATGGGCAGCTGTACCTGAACACGCCATCCAATCTCTGTAAGACTCAATGCCTAGGCGTATCAAGGCAGTTATTACGGCCAGAGGTGGTTGTTCTGGGTACTGATTTCTCTGGATCTATGCACCCAAATTGCGAGAAAATGTAATTACATGACATTTCTAGTAGAATATATTTGTCCAATGAATACCCGTTCATCATCTGCATTTATTCTTGGTGTAGCAATTTTAATGGCCAGTAGTGTAGTTTCAATAGTATAAATGTGACATAAAATCAGTCAGGAGGCATGCGACTGTTATCACAATACTCTGCAGCTGTGCATTTAGGCCGACTGCGTCACAATGGTAAAAGTCAAACATCAGGCAGGAACTAACTCTTGTTGGATCACGCGAAGCGCCGGCTGCGAAATTTATTTTATCTCGCCTATCGTTCCAAATCTTCGTCCTTTCAACGGGGTTTTCAACTTTGAAAATAAAAAAATGTTAGCAAGGGTGACGAGGATGAGGCAGCACAGTGATTTCGTTTTTTGTGCGATGGTCACGTTTCGGAATTTATAGACGCAGGTAAATTCATGAATGTAAAATGTGGGTTGTGTTACTGCAAATTTGTGCATTTATAACATTATTTTCGTTAGCTGGTTTAGTATTTTTGCTTCACTAACAGATCTCTCTTGTACGAGTTCTGTTCAAAAAATTCCTGAACTTTGTCCACAAATTTTTTCTACGCTTACCTTTTACTTATTGTGAATGGTCTCCTTCGAAATACTCTCCTCCACAATTGATAAACTGCTCCCAGCGCCGTTTCCACTTCCGGAAGCAGTCTTGGTACGCCTCTTGCTGGATCACGCGAAGCGTCGCCTGCGAAATTTATTTCATCTCGCCTATCGTTCCACATCTTCTTCTTTTCAACGGGGTTTTCAACTTTGAAAATAAAAAATGTCAGCAAGGCCCGGATGATGAGGCAGCACAGTGATTTCGTCTTTTGTGCGATGGTCACGTCGTCAACAGGGATGAATGTGCGGGTGCGTGAATGTGCGGGTGCGTTATCGTCACGCAAAAGCCATGAATTGCTTCGTCACATTTCAGGCCATTTCCTTCTCACATTGTCTCGCAGGCGTCGCAACACGTCCGGATAGTGCTATCAACAGTTTGTTCCTGTGGCACGAATACGTGATGAACTAATCCTTCAAAGTGAAAGAAAACTATCAGCTCGGCTGTGACATTGGACATGAACTGACGAGCTTTTTTTTGGTCTTGGAGAACCTTTCCCGACATGCTGTAAGGTCTCAACATCCTCACCGTTGACCCATGTCTCATCAACAGCTATGATTCTCTTATGGAACATCTCATTCTCATTTGCGCGATCCAAAAGCTCTTCACAGATTGCGAGGCGATGGTCGTCCTGGTCTTGGCTCATGAGTCGTGGGAGGGACTTACCGGCAACGTGATGCATTCCAAAATGCTGTGCCAGGATTTCATGACACGATTCAACTGAAATGTTACATTTCGTTGATGGTTCAAATGGCTCTGAGCACTATGGGACTTAACTGCTGAGGTCATCAGAACTTAGAACTACTTAAACATAACTAACCTAAGGACATCACACACATCCATGCCCGAGGCGGGATTTGAACCTGCGACCGTAGCGGTCGCGCGGTTCCAGACTGTAGCGCCTAGAACCGCTCGGCCACCCCGGCCGGCATTTCGTTGATGTTCCTGACATGATCGTCGTCGGGAAACATGGAAGGGCGTCCTGAACGAGAGACATCTTTAACTTTCGTCCGGCGATTTTTAATCCGTGACAAACATTTGTAACACCGAGTGCGGCTTTTAAGCGCTCATCACCGCAGGCTTCCTGCATCATTTGGTGTGCCTCTGCAAAGGTTTCCTTTGAGTTTCACGCAAAATTTAATGCAGACGCCTTGCTCCTCTAACTCTGCCGTCTCGAAATTCGCAAACTGTGCGACACAACGTTCCAGTCAATACATTACTGAACAACAACTAACAGACATACAACAGTGAAGCTTCCGGCAGTTACACATTAACGCAGGCACGTGTAGGGATGCCAACCGCATTTCGCTCAATCGCGCGAAATTATGAATGTGAAACGTCCCCTCTGAACAATTATACAGGACTGTCCTTAAACTGACACACAATATTTAGTTAGCGCAACGCAATCTGACTTTCAAAATTCCCTACAAAAGAATGGCCCTGACTAACATTAAACTATTACCTTTCACAAATCACTTACCTCACAAAAATCTTCGCTGCTCAAGCTAGTGCAATACAGCGAGCGCCACTACTGCCAGCTAAATAAAAGATTCAAACTATGGAAGGCACTAACTACTGATAGGGATAGTTAGCAAATGAAAGATATTAGTAGAGAACAATCAATGTATTTACCTTGATATCATCATATATAAATATAGCAGTTCATGACAAATTACAAATCTCCGCCATCTCTCTCCCCACATCCACCACTGCTGGCGGCTCACCTCCAACTGCGCAACGCTACGCGCTGTTCACAGCCAGCTGCCTAACACTACAATGGCGAGTATTACAACAATGCAAAGCAGCCACAGACTGCACACAGCACAGCCAGTGATTTTCATACAGAGGTGGCGTTACCAATAAAAAAACCTAAACAGCCTACTTACATAGCCCCCATGCTCCCCACAAAAAATTTTACAAATTGGATTGGGCGTTGGCCAATACAGATTTGAAAAATTTTTTTCATAATTACAATAACAAAGAAATCAAATGCACACACTTATTGATACAATGTTGGTCAAAAGCTAAAATTGTCTCACAGTCCATAAAGACAGTCCTAATCGTACATAACAGGAGAACAGCAGTGTTTTTCTCAAAGTCTGAGCAGTAAAAGAAAATGCACACGGAAGTAGTGGATTTCCATGCAGTCTTGAAGAAGTAGTGTTGTCCTTCCAATGGAAAGACAGTGCTGACTCTCGACATGCAGACAAGTATTGGGTCACAACAGAGCAAACCCACTGCAGAGTCAGTCGAAGTTTTGATGAATATTGGTAGGTCATCACAGAGCAGACCCACTGTAGTCCTGGTAGAGATTACGATATTGGTGGGCCACCAGAGGCGCAGACCCACTGCAGTCCTTGTAGAAATAATGGTACTGATGGATCATCAAAGATGTAGACCCACTGTAGTCCTTGTAGAGATAATGGTATTGGTGGGCCACCAGAGGTGCAGACCCACTGTAGTCCTTGTAGAGATAATGGTATTGGTGGACCACCAGAGGTGCAGACCCACTGTAGTCCTTGTAGAGATAATGGTATTGGTGGGCCACCAGAGGTGCAGACCCACTGTAGTCCTTGTAGAGATGACCAGCAGCCATCTGTTGCGATTGTGCAGGTGCACATTCACCATCGAAGAGTCTTATGGATAATATAGCAAGTCCATAACCACCACTTGTGCACTCACAAAGTTTTTGGAATTGTTCTTAGAACCAGCAATGCTGTTATCCAGTCCCTTGCTGAATTATTAACACACGTGCAAACACTATCAGTCCCTACTTCTCACATATTGTCCATATACTATGACCAACAGAAACGTGTGCAGTGAAATGTAACTAACAAGTTAATAATATCATGAACTGGTGACAATTACAATTTTATAACATAAGAATACAATAACAAAGGTACAAAACACATCATTAAAAACATAATAATACAGATAACGTTTGTAGTAATAGGGGCTTTACAAAAGAATAGAAATAAACATATACATCAGTGTTACAGGAATTATGACATAAGTAAATACATAAAAGATCAGAATAACTTTTGAAACATCAACTTTACACATGAGCATTAAAACAAAACAGAATTAATAATGTCTAACATCTTTACAAAGTAAATAACATATTATTAACGCAAATTATATTTGAGGATAACAGTATTCCTCATCATAGTTCATGTAGCTGAGTATGAGAAAAATTCTACAACAAAAGTCTGATGAGGTAAACATATAAAGACAGGAAGAACATATATACACAAGGGTACCCAAACACATAGTGGGATAACACAAAAGGAAAGGACAGGGTTTGTTTCATTGCAGTATTTTGCAAACAAAACTTTCTTTGCTTCTTGGAGATCTCCCTTCATTCATCATTATTCCCAAAAGTCCTATCTAAGCCTGCCTTCTGTATTTCGTTCACATCCTCTGTCAAAAATAGTTTTTCTCTCTGCTTTCTGTATTCTGTTCACATCCTCTGTCAATAATAGTTTTTCTCCACTGTACAGTATCCTTTTTATTTTGCCAGACCATTTTCTGATAGCTTCTCAATGCATTTCTTATAAATTTATAATAGTTAGTTTCTTATATAGTCTCCTCTTAAGCTAACTTAAATCTACTGAGCTCAGATACTAAACTAAGGGACGAGGCAATGCAGCAGCACATAACAAATTAACACAAACAGCAATGCAAAAAAAATGGAAAATTGCAAAGCAAGCTACAGTAAATATAAATTACCAAGCAATGCAACATTACAACTAATATGAGCCAATGTACAGTAGCAAGAAAAATAAGTCAGTAGTAAAATTAGCTTAACAGAGTAACACAATTTAAAATTCAGCAAACAGCAGCAGCAAATATAAAAAATATAAAACTTATATCTATACATGACAAAGCTCAAGCAGAAAAAATATTACAGTAAAAACAACAATGCAGATAAGGGAAATGTATATTCACATCTTAATATTTATGTAATTAAAGTGGTGCACCACAACAACTGATTGTAAAAAGAAATATTACCATGTACTTGAAAAGAAAATTACGTGTTACTGTTACTAGTTCCTTCTTATTGTTCTTTCCTTTCCAAGTGCTCCTTTTTTTTTTAAAGAATGTGGATCACAAAATTATTATTTAATAGATCTGTTGACAGAAAGTGTTCACATTAGCAAATGCATTTTATTTTATAGAAGCAATGCTGCAACACAGCTGGAAACCAGATATCAAGTGAAATAAGCAACTACGAAAAGCAAAGCATAAAAATATCATTCAATAGTCATGTGGCATTTCGTAAGTCAGTAGCTCTCAACTCTCATAGAGACACTTGTCATAATCAGGTGTGCAGATGTACGAATATTTCCCATCAATTCATAAGCATTGCAGTAATTAGCACAAAGTACGAGTAATCATATGTTTTCAGGTAATGAGCGTGTAATATTTGCGATGTTTTCTACAAAGGAATGTCAATAGCAAGGTTAATGGAAGTAATGAGGGTGTCGCATTTGCAATATTTTCTCTAAAGGAATGCCAATGGCGAGGATAAAGGCCTGCCTTTTCTTCTTTTTTTTCTACCTGTGCTTCCGGAAAGGCACACCCTAATGGCTTGCTCTCCAGGTGTTTGACACAGCTGCGTGCCCACGACGCATTACGTGCAGGTGGTCACTTAACTTTCTTACGGAAATATTTACGACACCAGTTTCCGCTACAGTGACAGTCTCACATAAAAATATTTCACAGGTCAAGAATTAGCGTTGCAAATCTGTAGAAAGAAAATCCTATGAATATAACGTTGTCCAAAAAATTTTCGCCGGCATTGTGATACATTCATGCATTTACACACATTTCATAACTCTTAAAGTACGATTCTTGGTTTCCAACATCCTTTTTCACAAGTCAAGAGTCCCTACCCACTATTCATTACTCCTTACCTTATTACACATATAGGTATCCATCGACACTCGTCAATATTTCGTCATTATAAATATGAAGCATAATCAAATAACTCATATAGCCTCAGCCTATTAATCGTAAACATACCTCAGCAGCATAATACACATCGTCGTCGTAAAAATAACATCATAACACCTCAGTCAAATCTCAAAATCGTCGTAGCTTTCTGCAATAATTTCAAACCCTAAAAAAATATTCTCTGCTCATTTCAATAATGTCATCTACCTCAAACGTACTTTAAAATCATGCTCCCTTACCAAATATATCATTCAAAGCTCTCATAGTATCACAGTGGTTCCAAAAAAATATGAACAGTTCACTAAGTACAGACAAAATACAATTTCGTAAGTGTGAAGTTATCCAACGGTATAATTACGTAAACATCTGTCACTGATGTAGTAAAAAAAAAGTTTGTCTCTCTCAGTTAAATGATCAGATAGCTGTGTAATTATGTGTTAGAGAAATATGGTACCGATGTGTAAAGTTGTGTAAGCAAATACCATATTAGCTAGGGCTCCTTGTGGTTGCCACACACATGGTACACAAAGTAAGCGTGTACCCCCCTGAGGATTAATGTAATTATACCCTCAGGTGTTACAGATTACAGCAATGGAATGAAATGTATCACGGAAAACTTTCTTTGTAATTCAAAAATCTTTAAAAATAAATGTTTTAAGTACAACATTAATCACTGAAATGCGTGTCCTGTAGCGCTAAATGTGCATCTTGTTGTAAGATAATCTCTGTGGAAGTGTCGTAGTTATCGTCCTCCAAAAGCTAAGTTCTGCAGAAGCCAATGTACTTACCTCATGATAAACAAAAGTGAAATGCTTTGCATATAGATATCTTAGTTATTACGCTTATTGTTGTGATGAAGAAATTACTGTGCTGTAACGTATTGTTGTGCTACGGAAAAGGCTGTCTCATTGTAGCTATACCACAAAAGTTACTATTAAAACATGTTTTACTTTCCAGAATAATACAGAAAAACTGTGCAGATATAAAACAGATACACCGCAAAAGCAACATTGTAAATTGTCACTCATTAGTAGTGTCGTGATAAAAATCGTGTAGCTGTCACATAAACTAACCACTGTGCCATCTGGTATCTCACTGAAAGTACTTTAAATCCAGAATATATTTTCAAGTAAACCAAAATGTTGCATTAAAATCTCATTAGCAGTACTGGTAAATGTTCTAAGTATGTAAGCCTTATAGTCGTTCCATAATCGTGCAACTAAAAAGCAAGAATGTACACACACAATAACACTGTGACGTCTGTTCACTATAACAATGCATTCGTCATTTCTGTTTAAGTAAGTTCTCTTGGTTCTTGATTGGATATTTAACTTCAAACATTGTTGTATGTTAACAGATTCTAAGTCTGACAAAGCATATTAGTAATGTGAAGCGAAAAATTTTATGACAAAGACTAAGTTAAAAAGCAGATTATCTTTCAATAAATGGTTTTACATGTGAAACCTGGTGTAAACCTTTACTCTTCATAGTACTCAGAGTTTGAACTTGAATGCAATTGTCATGCGGTATACGTCGGCAAAGAATACTGGAATTTTTCTCAAGGTTAGCGTCTATGTTATTTTTCTCGGAGCCAGCGGGCGCACGCGGCTGCCTGCTGTGCGAGTCATTGTCTGTCTCTTTGTTGGCGAGCGCCGTTATTGGGATTTGGAGACCTAACTTCTACAAATTCACTCTGACGAGAAGGCCCTGCTCTGTTTGAATCCCGCCAGTTCTGATGCAATTCAGGTCTGTCGTTACGATCATATCGTCTGTCGTCATGTCGGTAGTTCCTGTAGTTTCTTTCTTGTCGGTTAAGTAGTGGAGAATTTCTCCCTGAATCGTAACTGCGCGCTGGACCGTTGCGTCTCAAGTTATTCTGTCTCCCGTAATAATAATTGTTTTGGTTCCCATATTGTCTGTTTCTCTGATTGTCTCTGTGATAGTCATTACCGCGGAGAGGTGATCTTTCCCTGTAATTATTACTACTCTGCCAACGGTTGTCATACGGGTGGTGTCTGTTTTGGTCACGATTTGTGTTGTGAGAATAGCCTTGTCGCGTCCAGTTATTATCGAGGAATTGTGACGGATGTGACCTGTAATTGTTGTGTTCCTGTTTCCGCATTCCGCGATTGTCAGTGTCAATTTCCAATTCTTGTAACAGTCCCTGAAAAGCTTCAATGTCGTCTTTGCAACGTCCTGCCAAAATAATGTGTCGTAAATGTTCAGGCAATTTGATTAAGCAAATGCGGATAAGTTCTGAGGGGCTGTATGGGTTTGACAGGTACTGATTCTTGTGCAACATGTCTTCAAAATATTTCATAAGACTGGAAAATTCAGATTGTTCGAAACGTTTCATCATTATGATGCTTTGTTTTACTCGGTCTTGTGTGGCCTGAGACCAATATGCTGAGAGGAAGGCATGGTAAAACTCTCCTTCACTGTGGCAATCGTGAATGACCGACCGCATTCTTACAGCTGGTTCATTCTCTAAGTAGCCACACATAAATTCTAATCTGTGCTCTAATGACCAGTTGGGAGGAAAACAATGAGAGAATTGATGGAGCCATGCTTGTGGATGAATGTCGTTGCCAGAATTCTTAAATGTTTTGAATTTACGTGTAGTAATGAACAGCTTATAGTCAAAGTCATCATGTCGGCGAGTCGCATATCGGTCATTGTTACGTCGTTTCGGCGGTTCCATTTCAAAATTCGGTGCACCTTGCCAATTTCTTTCATAACTTCCGAAGTGTCCTGTGTTAGTATTTTGTGGTTGTTCCGTATTTCTAAGTCCCTCTTCCCGTATTGGAGCGCGAGTTGCCTCTGAAATACGTAATTTTTGTATTACCTGAGTCAGCTGATCTTGTACTTCCCGGATTTCTCTTTGGTGTTGCGTATTAATTTGATTCTGATTTTGTTTGAATTTCCTAATTTGTTCGCACTCTTCTGTGTCATTAAAGACTACCGGTTTTGTGTCGTTCAGATTATCATCTACCTTCGTAGATAAGTTAGTGAACTGATCCGAAAGTTCGGCTACTTTTTCCGATAGTGAACACATTTCCTCAATGTGTTTTTCTGAACCAAGTTTCAGAGTGTCCATTTGTGTTGAAATCGAATCTACTGTGTTCTTTAAGTTTTCCTGAGTTTTTGCAAGTTGCGTAACCGAATCGGTAGATGTAACTGAGTCAAATTTAGCTTGCAAGGTCTCATGATTTTCATGAACAATAATTTGCAGTTCTTTTATGGCTGCTTCGTGATTCTGTAATGCCTTTTCATGCCGCGAAAAAATAGGTTGAAAATGCTCACAAATTTGAGTTTTTACGTCATTACAGACTTTTTGACATTTCGATTCAATGTTATGTAACTCAGTAGTTAAATCTTCACGCGTTTGTTCAAGAGTTTGTTCCAATGAGTCTAACTTTTGAAGCTGTTGCTGTGTTTGTCTCTGATTTTGTTCCAGTATGTCTAACTGTTGCTGTGTTTGTCTCTGGTGTTGTTCCATTGTGTCTAACTTTTCAAGCTTTTGTCCCATTTGTTGCATTAATTGTAATAACAATGCACTGGTGTCTGAAACATGTTCCTCAGTGCTTTTCGGCAGTGAAGTTGCACCGGCAACATTCACATTTTGACAAGCGGAAAATGTGTCTTGACTCATTTGAGAAAACGGTGAGAACCCAAAACCTGAGTCTGCAGTATTTGCAATATTGTGTTCTGTCATTCCCGATTCCTGAGGCGAGCTGTTGCCGACCAATCGATCGATAACGCTTCCCTGTTCACTACCTGTTTCACTGTCTACACCATTGTTTGCCGCCCGCTCCATTTCCCTATGCGCAATTACCAAATTACTACTTTGAACATTAGTTAATTCATTACTCTGCGGCGCTAACACACTGCTTTCGTCTTCACTGTCATTTCTCAGTTTACTTTGGAGCCTAGTATTACGTTTTTCACACGCCATAATTGTCACAATATTTCACACGATAACACAGAAAAGCACAATTTGAAGATCAAAAATAAGAGAACACATTAACATAGCACTGAAAATAATATCTAGTTAATTGCAGCTGCGAAATACTTGGTGCAAATCTACATGCATGCCACAACTGTTTTACTGTACAACAATGAAAAACTACAACTACAAAGGAAATTCTCTCTATGATTACGCGCTATCAATAAACAAAATCTACACTAATTACACAAACTACAAGAAAAAAAATCAGAAGATTCCAGTGAGGTATCCTCGGCTAAGGGTCGCCATATGAAACGTCCCCTCTGAACAATTATACAGGACTGTCCTTAAACTGACACACAATATTTAGTTAGCGCAACGCAATCTGACTTTCAAAATTCCCTACAAAAGAATGGCCCTGACTAACATTAAACTATTACCTTTCACAAATCACTTACCTCACAAAAATCTTCGCTGCTCAAGCTAGTGCAATACAGCGAGCGCCACTACTGCCAGCTAAATAAAAGATTCAAACTATGGAAGGCACTAACTACTGATAGGGATAGTTAGCAAATGAAAGATATTAGTAGAGAACAAACAATGTATTTACCTTGATATCATCATATATAAATATAGCAGTTCATGACAAATTACAAATCTCCGCCATCTCTCTCCCCACATCCACCACTGCTGGCGGCTCACCTCCAACTGCGCAACGCTACGCGCTGTTCACAGCCAGCTGCCTAACACTACAATGGCGTTGCGGAAGTTTCTGAACAGACCTCGTACTATCAGACACAGTGGTTAATGCTTCGATCATACAATTATCACGTATAATATAGGATTATCTAATAGTATACCATTCATTCACGGTAGTCACTTGTTGAGTGCAGGAATAATTATTAAGTAATTACATGTGATTAATCAACAGTTAGAGATCGCTCAAGATAATCAGTATACGTGATTTTTTTGTAGTTTAAGTGTTCTAGTTTTTTACTCCAGATTTCATTCCTCAATTAAATCTTGCATCAAAAGTTTTAATTTTGGTGGGGATATGTAAGGGTTCCGCACCCTTGTATATTTTTAATATAATACAATCGCTGACGGCAACAATGCTTATTAACAGGCTGGGCAAAGGACAGTTCGCGTCTGATTTCGGTGATCCACGGGAGGGCTCCGAGGAGAGACCTCCCCGTATGATCAAACCAGAAAAGGAGTAAAATCATTATGTCATCGATGGAAATACGTTATAGACCGACGTATACACTGGTTCACACCACACTGTTCAAGATACTCTACATTATAAAGTATAGCCACGTAGGAATGGTATGTGCTTCAGTAATGTGTCAAACAACACACTAAAAGTTTCGTTTTGGTGTCACTTCTCAGATGGGTGTCTTCTTTTAGCTGCTAGGCGGCTGCATTTCATGTCGCGACGCTGTCTAGTACATCCCGCACGCAGTCTGGAAAAAATATGGCGGCGACCTTAGTATTGGCTACTTTGCCTTTATATAGGATGTTTCAAAAAATAAGTGTCACTAAAAAATGTTCAAATGTGTGTGAAATATTATGGGACTTAACTGCTATGGTCATCAGTCCCTATGCTTACACACTACTTAACCTAAATTATCCTAAGGACAAACACACACACCCATGCCCGAGGGAGTACTCGAACCTCTGCCGGGACCAGCCGCACAGTCCATGACTGCAGCGCCTGAGACCGCTCGGCTAATCCCGCGCGGCTGTGTCACTAATTGCTACAAGGCGTAGTATTGGTCAAAACTAGAAGAAAAGTTCCTATCATTACGAGGATTATTTGGAAAGTAAGCTCTGGTTTCTTATGAAACATAAATCATCACAGAGTTTTTTTAAGCGTTTTTATTTAATTCGACACATGTTCCTTTCCATACTTGTTTAAACATTTATCATAACGTTCTACAAGGTTTTGAATTCCTAGGTCATATACGATTGCCGCTTGTGAGGTTAACCAGTCTTCACTGCTTCTTTCACCTCGTCGTCTGTGAGAAGCGCTGGCCGCCGAGAAACAAAATGTAAATTGCTCCGCGCCAAGTCTGTACTGTAATGTGAGTGACAGTCTGTTCCCATGCAGAAGATCTGATCAGATTTTGGGTGTGAATGGCAAAACATAGTGTTTTAATCTTGCATTTCAAGGTCACCACGAATCGCTCGACTATGTAACAGGACGTTCCTCCCGTCACCTCATACACTATGTGATCAAAAGTATCCGGACACCTAGCTGAAAATTACTTACAATTTTGTGGCGCCCTCCATTGGTAATGCTGGAATTCAATATGGTGTTGGCCCATCCTTAGCCTTGATGACAGCTTCCACTGTCGCAGGCACACGTTCAGTCAGGTGCTGGAAGGTTTCTTGGTGAATGGCAGCCCATTCTTCACGGAGTGCTGCACTGAGAAATATCGATGTCGGTCGGTGAGGCGTGGCACCAAGTCGGCGTTCCAAAACATCCCAAAGGTGTTCTATAGGATTCGGGTCAGGACTCTGTGCAGGCCAGTCCATTACAGGGGTGTTATTGTCGTGTAACCACTCCGGCACAGGCAGTGCATTGTGAACAGGTGCTCGATCATGTTGAAAGATGCAATCGCCATCCCTGAATTTCTCTTCAATAGCGGGATGCAAGAAGGTGCTTAAAATATAAATGTAGGCCTGTACTGTGATAGTGCCACGGAAAACAAGAAGGGGTGCAAGCCCTCTTCACAAAAATACACGACCACACCATAACGCCACCGTCTCTGTTGGCACTACATACGCTGACAGATGACGTTCACTGGGCATTCGCCATATCCAAACCGTGCCATCAGATCGCCACATTGTGTACTGTGATTCGTCACTCCACACAATATTTTTCTACCGCTCAATCGTCCAATGTTTACGCTCCTTACACCAAGCGAGGAGTCGTTTGCCATTTACTGGCGTGATGTGTGGCTTATGAGCAGCCGCTAGACCATGAAATCCAAGTTTTCTCACCTTCCTCCTAACTACGATAGTACGTACTTGCAATGGCTCCTGGTGCAGTTTGGAATTCCTGTGTGATGGTCTGAATAGATATCTGCCTAGTACACATTACGACCCTCTTCAAGTGTCGGTGGTCTCTTGTCAGTCAACAGACGAGGTCGGCCTGTACGCTTTTGTGCTGTACGTGTCCCTTCAGGTTTCCACATCACTCTCACATCGGAAACAGTGGACCTAGGGATATTTAGGTCTGTGTAAATCTCGCGTACAGACGTATGACTCCCTGTTAGGCACTTGAATATGATTTTCAGAGTATTCATGTAGATGTATGACAAGTGACACCCAGTCACCTGACCACGTTCGAAGTCCGTGAGTTCTGCTCTACCACGATGTCTAATGACTACTAAGGCCGCTGATATGCAGTACCTGGCAGTAGGTGGCAGCACAATGCACCTAATATGAGAAACGTATGTTTTTGGTGGTGTCCGGATACTTTAGATCACATAGTGTATATTCTTAAAACTTGTCTGGGTAAAAAAATGGCTCTGAGCACTATGGGACTTAACATCTGAGGTCATCTGTCCCCTAGAATTAGAAGTAATTAAACCTAACTAACCTAAGGACATCACACACATCCATGCCTGAGGCAGGATTCGCACATGGGACCGTAGCGACAGCGCTGTTCCGGACTGAAGCGCCTAGAACCGCTCGGTCACAACGGCCGGCTTGTCTGGGTATTCCGATAACTGGCGATAGAGAGTACAATACTCGCCACGTTGTTTTCGAGATAGAAATAGCTCATTCACATGCATTCGGCATCTGTTTTTAATAGAAAAAGCCACAATGCAGAGCTCGTCTCCAAACACCGAGGCGTTGTGGTATCCATACCATCCTAGGAGGTTAAAATCTAACGTGCTTCATACATAGAAAAGATGCTAACGGCACCTAACCTCCTTGTCCCCGCCAAAAGCTAGCGAAGGTGAACGGACACACTGTGATGAAGCTGTCGGCCGTTGTTACCGGGCGACCTCTGGCGACGGCGCCTGACTACTGTTGTCGGTGCCACTTTGAGCGCAGCCTTAAGCCGTTGACACACGGGACGAGGCAGCTAATGTTGATGTGCCCGCCGACGGGATATCCAACGTCAAGTGAGAGCGCCAGCGCAGCCTTAAGCCGTTGACACACGGGACGAGGCAGCTAATGTTGATGTGCCCGCCGACGGGATATCCAACGTCAAGTGAGAGCGCCGTCGTCACGCAGTCCCAGCTGGTTAACGTAATATTGCGCTCTCAGAGCTTTCCAGCGGCAGTTGTCGGCTTTATTTGGTTCTCAAACCATACAGTTTGTTCACGAAAATAGTCGCTCGTAAGGTACCTACGTTAGCTCTATTAAAACGCACGTTTTCTTTCTTGGCGCTATGCTAATCATGTGGCTCTGTCTGCATTAAACATAATTACAGACTTCCATATCCGTGAATGTGTAATAAGACAAAAAATGAAAGATACATGTACACTCAATAAGTCGAACAAACTCACTCCTGACAGAGCGCACTTATGTTTACATAACATCAAATACTACAGGCATCATTTCTTTTAATTTCATAGGAAATTTTCGCAACCTCTTAAAAACGCGAAGGTTAAAAAAAGATCGTATACAGTAGAACGGGAGCCCTCGACTGATCCACCGTCAGCACCGTGACAGGGAGCCCGAACCAACTATACTACGCTGAAACTCTGCTGTAATAATCTAGTATTTCATACTGCAATCTTCTAAAGGCTTTAATCGCCGAAATGTTGTTAACTGACAGTAATAACAAAATCTTACAAGAAAAACAGTTTTTCATGAATTTCGATGTGTCGTTGTCTTAAAACAGCTTACTTTCACAATACGAGAATTATAACGCGCGAAAAACTAAATACGAAGATTCTTTAACCACGAATATGATGCTTCCCATGATTACAAGAAATCCTATCAATAACGATTCGTTGTGGACAAATATAATATGCTGGTGTTATAAACAGCATTTATTCAAAGGGCGTATCGTGTAACATAAAACCCACCGAATATGGGCTTCCGCTGAGTACAGCAAATACCGTATGGCATCTTGCTTTCTGCTTGTGACGCAGGGAGTGTTCTTGCTTCCTACTACCCCTACATTACGTGACACATTGCCGAAATATCACAAAACTTATTCAGTGTTTCATGTGACAAAATGGCTCCACAACGTGAAATAGCAGGAAGTGACGTCGCAAAACCCGTAGAGCACCCACCACGTCAGTGTTAGCTAAGGGTGCGTTCGCAGTGGAACCGACTACTTTCGTCTGATGCCATCGCCAGAGGTCGCCCGATAACATCGGACGACAGGTTGGTCGCGGTGCGTCATATCGCACTCGTTAGTGTTTTAACTTCGAAGGGTGGAATGGATAACACGACGCCTTTGTGCTTGCAGAGGAATGCTGTTATGCGACGTTTGCTATTAAAAAGACGCTGAATGAGCTGTAGCTGTCTCGAAAAGAACTTTCGAGTACTGTACCTTCTGTCTTCAGTTACTGGAGTTACCAGACAAGCTTTACGAAATACCCACGTATTACAAAAATATGTAGTATGAGTACTAAATCGCACTAAGCATCTCTCCAAAACATGTTGCTCAGGAGTATGGTTTATTATACTACAGTGGCGACTTCAGTGTGTAAGTGTTTCGCCAATGAGGTTATGAGCTCATAATGGTTAATTTACGTGGTGACAGTAGATGCTACTATTATATGATGAATGGATAAAATTTGTGTGTGAGTAAGCAAGTATTGTTTAATTGATGAAAACTAGATTTGGGGATTCACAGTAGCTCACTTTATTCTAAAAAAAGATGAATATTAGTGCAATACTGACAGTAGATATATTCAGATAATCAGTCTAGTAATGAACACTTGCCCAGTGGATTTGAGACAGGACGTAACAAGATTTCTGGTGGCGGTATTATTTCAGATTCCGTGCAGCTTTTAATAAAGAAAATCAACTATATTACAGTGTCTTTTAGGGCACTTCCACGAAGCCTAGCTCCAAAATTCGGTATAGAGTAAATTAAAAATTTTGTAGTATTTGGGATGCAAGGGTGAAAATATTAGCTTTTAAAGTGGTATTTAAGGTATCGAAAATAGCGTCCAAGATATCACACAAAAACTTTCAAACTGTACTTTTCAGAAAGCGGTAGATGTAATCACAAGATGCCAAACGTGAAATTGTCACTCTTAGTTTTACTTCAGCCAGAATTGCATCTTTAATGTTGAGTATCAGATTTTTTAATGGGCTCAAATCATATCCCTAGGCAAGCACTCTAAATCTGTTTTGCTGAATTTATTTGAAGTTGTGCAGACATACGTCAGTTAACCTTCAATGACTGTCATTCAGCAAACTTGCGAAAGACTAACACAAAGCCTGGAGTAACATTCTCTGAACACCTAAATCACTGTAAAGTGGAAACACATACGTACACCATATATCCAAACCACTTTGTGTAACAGAAATAACCAGCCTACTGGCGTAAAAACGCCAGTAAGCAGTAACAATAATTTGTAAACAGCTGATGTTCACCTACCAAAACACAAAAAGATCCACTACAGTAACTTTCATCATAAGGTACACCATCCTTGTCACTTGAACAAATTATTTTTTGAGGTTATAATATACACCTAAAATTTTTGATAAAGATTTTGCCTACTTGTGGTTTACAATAAATCTGCGAGTTCAGTCCATAGATTCCGAACTACGAGGGTCACTCCAAAAGATGTGCACACTATTTTTGTAAAAATACAGTTTTCATTCTGCATGTGTGAAAGTTTTACAGTGTGTAGATACATCCTTCCCGCTTGTTTTCAAACTTAGTTCAACCTGTTCCCGTGAGTGGCGCCATCACAGCATGTCTTCAAGATGGCTGCTACACTTGACGTTCGTCAGAAGCAACGTGCTGTCATAGAATTTCTGTGCTGTGAAAACGAGAAAGTGGGAAACATCCACAAGAGGTTGAAAAAGGTGTATGGAGATGCTGCTGTCGATCACAGTACAGTTAGTCGGTGGACAAGCAGGTTACGTGATGAAAGTGGGCACGGCAATATTGAGGATTGTCCTCGCAGTCGCAGGCCTCGTACTGCACACACTCCAGACAATGTGCAGAGAGTTAACGAACTGGTGACTGCCGACAGACGCATCACAGTGAACGAATTGTCACGCTACGTTGAGATAGGGGAAGGAAGTATTTGCAGAATACTGAAAGTGTTGGCGTTAAAAAAGGTTTGTGCCAGGTGGGTTCCCAGGATGTTGTCAGTGGCTCACAAAGAAGCAAGAAAAGCGGTATGCAGCGAACTTTTGGAACAATACGAGAATGGGGGAGATGAATTTCTTGGAAGAATTGTGACAGCTGATGAAACATGGCTCCATTATTTTTCACCAGAGACGAAGAGGCAATCAATGGAGTGGCATCATGCAAATTCACACAAGAAAAAAAAAAAAAAAATCAAAACCACACCTTCTGCTGGAAAAGTTATGGCTAGGGTGTTTTTCGATTCCGAAGGACTCTTGCTTGTGGACATCATGCCAAGTGGAACCACTATAAATTCTGATGCATATGTGACGACACTGAAGAAACTTCATGCTCGACTGAGTCGTGTTCGACCACATCGGCAAAAGCAGGATGTTTTGCTGTTGCACGACAATGCACACCCACATGTCGGTCAAAAAACCATGGAAGCGATCACAAAACTCGGATGGACAACACTTACAGTCCTGACCTGGCTCCATGTGACTATCATCTCTTTGGGAAACTGAAAGACTCTCTTCGTGGAACAAGGTTTGAAGATGATGACTCCCTTGCGCACGCTGCCAAACAGTGGCTCCAACAGGTTGGTCCAGAATGTTACCGTTTGGGTATACAGGCGCTGGTTCCAAGATGGCGTAAGGCAGTAGAGAGGGATGGGAATTATGTGGAGAAATGAAAATATTGTTCCTAAAGGATGTATCTACACACTGTAAAACTTTCAAAGATTTAGAATAAATGATTGATTAAAAAAAAAAAAGGTGCATTTCTTTCGGAGTGACCCTCGTATGTCCTGATTATGACATTTTTCATTTTCAGGATGCCACAAACTATTCCCTTGACTAAATTTATCATTTTCTCACAGTCCACGTTTTGTGTCGCATCGGTCATTATGACCGAACAATAAACTGACTTGAATTTCAACGAGTGTCGTCCGAAATTGTACGTTCAGGGAATGTGATTGGCTACATCGTGACCGCGCACCTAGTGATGTACTGATTTGAAAAGATCGGCCGTCTGTGGACGATGTCGGTCGTCGGAGGAATGCACCCATATCGGTACCGTTGTGACTAGCAGCCTGATCCCATGTGCAGACGGATCCGCAGCTCGAGGTCTAGTGGCTAGCGCTGCTGCCTCTGCATTACAGGTCCCGGGTTCGATTCCCGGCCGGATCGGGGATTTTCTCCGCCCGGGGACTGGGTGTGTGTATTGTCCTCATCATCTAATCATTATTCGGGTAGTGGCGAGATTGGAAATGGAAAGACTGGAACCTATACAGGCGCTGATGACCACGATGTTGAGCGGCCCACAAATCATTATCACCACCATGTGCAGAAGGCTTTAAGAGCCCCATATTTCATCTTTGGTACGGACCTCGCTCGACCTTCCATCGGCCCTGCAACACACGTCTTTAGGCTTCGCCTAAGGACGACAGAATGTTACATCGGCTGAAAGTGTCGAGCCACGGATAATACAGGGTGTCCGAAAAGACTTTCCCTGATTACATAAATTGATAACTCAGGCTAGAAGTAAGATACAAATATGAAATTTGTGTCGAATTGTTTACAACTATCAAAGTTTTTTTGCTGTTTTAGGTTCGCAGTACGTAAGTAGTGGATGAGGTGCAGTGCCCAAGAAGCCATGTTAACCAATCAGGAGAAGGCACAGTGTGTCCTGTGCTACCATGAGACACGATCACCAACCACAGTGCAGAGACACTTCCAGACAACATTTGGAAGGAATCCACCTGATGTCAAGAGCATTAAAGTCTGGTATGAGAAGTTCAAGAACACAAGATCGGTTGCTGACCTTCCGAGGTCTGGTCGACCAAGAACCTCAGCAGACAGGGCGGAAGCTGTAAGGCAGTCTTTTCTGCAAAGTCTGAAGAAATCGGTGCGCAGGGCCTCACGTGAATTACAGATGCCTAAAAGCTCTCTCTATGACATTTTACACAAACGTTTATTGTTTCGTGCATACAAAGTGCAAATCGTTCAGGCCTTGTTGCCCAATGACAGTACAAGTCGACATGACTTTGCGGTCGAAATGCTATCACGTATTGAGGACGATGATGGTTATCTCAGACGAATTGACTTTTCCGACGAAGCGACCTTTTTTGTCAGTGGAGTAGTGAATCGCGATGATGTGCGCATTTGTGCTTTACTACCCCCTGGCGAGGGCATGCAGTGCACCAGAGGCAGTCCAAAGGTGAATGTTTGGTGCGCGCTATTGCACGATCGAATTATCGGGCCATTCTTCTTCGCTGAGGCTACCATCACATCTGCAGTGTATCTGGACATGTTGCAACTGTATGCTGTTTCTCAGCTGCTTCAGTATCACCCCAATGCCTTGTTTCAGCAAGACGGTGCACTGCCTCATTGGGGTTTGGACGTCTGTGCCTATCTCGATATGACCTTTCCTGGGCGATGGACTGGTTGTGATAGGCCAACGGTTTGGCCTCCACGCTCTCCTGACATAACCCCATTAGACTTCTTTTTATGGGGTTATGTCAAGGATGAGGTCTACCGAACACGTGTACCAGATCTTGAAACCCTGCGGCAACGGATAACCACAATCGTCGAATCGATCCCTCCAGTGATGTTGTCTAATGTGTGAACGGAAATTGAATATCGCCTAAATGTGCTACGTGCTACCAAGGGTGCTCATGTAGAAGTTTACTGATGTGTGAAAAAAAACTTTGATAGTTTGTGAACAATTAGACACCAGTTTCATATTCGTATCTTACTTCTAGTCTGAGTTATCAATTTATGTAATCAGGGAAAGACTTTTCAGACACCCTGTAGACCACAGACGACTAACAGCTGTGGCAACGAAGACGCAGTTACGTGCAGCCAGCTAGCATTTCCTGGTGCGCAGAGCGCGGACCGTGGTCATCGCCGTGCCCCGGTCGCTGCGATGGCGGCCGCAGATGGGAGCTGGCTCGGCTAATGGTTGCTCGAACAACACAACCCAACACGGCGCTGCTATCGCTCAGGGCGGGGCGGCTGCGCTTTGAGGCTGGCGGCTTATCCGGCGCCGCCATCAGCCGCGGTGTACAGTGTACCCGCCGCTGTGACAACTGCCGACCACCCGCCGACGGGGATACTTTACTTTCCCTCCCGCGGAGAAGCTACTTGTCTGCGCCCAACCTGCCAGCCACACGGAAGCGCAGAATTTATGTCGCAGAAAATGGACTGCAGCTCGCCACCGCGGGCTTCTCGTCACGTTAGTGCCAGCCGCGGAGTGAAGTTTCCATCGGAAGATCCATCACAGTTTACTTCGGGTCGGCGAAGCTGCGCGACCAGAATCGTAAAGGAGTTGTTAGTGGTATCGCGTGCGTAAAGCCGACTGTGCACACTTCAGTAACGATGGGAACTTGCAGAAGTAAACGAACAAATAAGAGGCCACACAAGATTGTTCGCTTTCGTTGCTGTTGTCTACTCCATATTATTATCGCTGCATGAGTGTTAGCAATTTCCGAAGGACACGGACGACATTTCCAGTTGGTGTAATGAAAGTCAGATATCTACATCTACTTACAAGGATCATTACATACTCCACAAGCCACCATAGGGTGCATATCGGAGGCTATCTTGTACCAGTACTAAAGTGCGCGTCATTTACGACGGCGGCCGAGTTTAGGGTTCGTTCTGCGCATCTGACGTCACAAAACACAGTCAGCAATGAACAGAGAACGACATTGCCAGAGCTCGACTGCAGTGCAGAGCACGGACGGGTGTCTTCAGTTTTAGAAACGTTCAGTCATAAATAAAGTAATTGAACAAAAGCAATGTCTTGATAGCAGACTTTCTTTTATAGAAAGTTTGGAAAAAGCATTCTTTATGCCAATTGCTTCATATTCTATTAATTAATTAAACCAAACAAGCAATAAGCCTCCTAATTCAGGCTATAGCAAGGAAAGGTATTTGTATCATTCTCACTAACCGCTCAGTGTTTGTCGGTATTTTGCGTGCTATTTTAAAGTTCTTCGGAAGGTCTATTGAATGACGAGCTAGCCGACACGGTAATAAAAAAACTGAGTTAACAGATCAACAATGAACTTAAATGGATGTCTTATGACGTCCGCCCCGAGCAGATTAAACGAACTAAAGCGAACAAAATGAAAATTAAAAAAAAAAAAAGCCGCCTTAGCATAGTGGTTAGTGTTTGGCTGCTAAGCGAAAAGTTCCGAGTTCAAACCTTGTTCGGTGCGTAATATTTTCTTTATTTAAAAACAATATCGAAGTGTCTTACTTCATGAATTTTATTCGTTTGGATGTAATTTTTTGAAATTTCTAGTGGCAACTAAAATCGACCATACGGAATGTAATGCGTTGGACTTTTACCTCTGCAAACTCTTCAAAATTTCGTGCATTGGTGTACTACATCTAATGCTGCACAATAACTGCGTTGAACATCGAAACAAAATTAAGTCATTTATGGGGAGAAGGTATCAGTCAATAAGATGTGTAAAAATCAAATTATTGGGCCAAATAGTTTTTGTGAAATTGAATGACAAAGTGTGTCAAAACAGTCGCAACACCACGTGTCTGCACAGGCGAGCAGTGCAGTGATGACAAAATCGCGCACAGCGCGGAGTGCGGGGAGCACGTCTCTGTAGCAGCGAAAGGGTTAATGCGGAGGTAGTGGCTTTCCTTCATAAACTGCGCGCTCCCCCCTAAACGTAAGTTTGCGAACTATACTATGGCGCTGCTTCTCTTGGCGCGTACAACTGGCAATGCAGCAATCTCCCGAGTCTGGGCGGGCATGCGCGAACCGCCAAGATTAAAGAATTGAACTACAGTCATTGCCTTTCCAAGTCCAATCGCATACGGTGGGAGGGAAAAATGATTGTCTATATTCCTTTGCACGAGCCCTAATTTCTGTTATCTTCGCGGCACTTACGGAAAATATATGATGACGGCTCTAGAATCGTTCTGCAGACAGACGCAAATGCCAGTTCTCTAAACTTTTTCAAAAGCGTTTCGCGAAAAGAACGTCAAACTTCCCTCTAGGGATTCCCATTTGAATTTCCGGAGTTTCCATAATGTAGTTGGTCGAATCTGCCGGCAACAAATCTAGTAGCATACCTCTGAATTGCTTCGATGTTTTCCTTCAATTCAACCAGGTGAGGATTCCAAACACTCGAGCTGTACTCGAGAATACACTAGTATTCGATACACGGTCTCCTTTGTAGAGGTGCGATACTTTCCTAGAATTCTCCCAATAAACCGAAGCCTTCGCTAGTACCGACCTTACGTGCTCGTTCCATTGTACAGTATATTGCTTTGCAACGTTGCGCCTAGGTATTTAATTGACGGGCTGTGCCACGCAGCACTGTATGTCAAGCATGACGTTTTGTATTCATTTTCCTACAATATACACTGATCAGCCAGAACATTATGACTAACTACCTAATAGCTTGTATGTCCACCTTTGGCACGGATAGCAGCGGCGACGCGTCTTGGCATGGAAGCAATGAGGCCTTCGTAGTTCGCTGGAGGGAGTTGGCACCACATCTGCACACATAAGACGCCTAATTTCCGTGGATTCCGGGGAGGGGAGCGATGAGCACTGACGACACATTCAATCACATCCCAGATGTGTTCGATCGGGTTCAGACCTGGCGAGTGTTGTGGTGTATGAGACACACCTGCTCGGATTATCTTGTGGTCAGCCACATTACAGAGATGCAGCGAGGGACATTCGAGTTACTTGAATGTGCATATCTGTTCCCTGTTGTTTTCAAATGCAGAGATACAACTTGAACACGTGAGACTGAGTTTCGTTGATTACGCATATCTCGGAGCTTGCATTCGTCTGAGATCTTATTTCTTGCGAATGTGGGAAACCAAAATATGATGCTGCGTCAACAAGATAGGACTTCCTGACTAATGTTGATTAATCGTATTTTTTTCCTATCGAAACTAACTCAGCATGGTCGTGTGTTGTAAAAGCTGGAAGACTCACTGTGACTAGCTTCTCTTTCATGCCGCACCATGACAGATGTTTCCATCTTCACAGTCACTGTCATCATTCATGTTTTCCTTCCTTTTGCACAAAAATGTAAGTGTGATTTCCACTACACACACTAACAGAATCTACGTATTTTGCTTATCAATTTCTTGTTGTAATACAACAAAGGATGCTTTTGCTATGTTTTCCTTACACCAAAAGCCTGTACGACATCTTTTATGATGGTCAAGGATTCTGCACCACAGACCATCTATTTGTTCTAAATGAACCTACATTTTGGATGTTGGGTAGCGTTTGAAGTAGCATGGCTGCTTCTGGTGGTTTCATTCTAGAGTGGACAACGCCCCACTATGAGTTGGATATGACTTCTATAAAATAGTTAATGGAAAATTGCCAGTGGTATATGTCCATTTATTCCACCTGAATCACTTGTCTTCAGGAAGGGTTTAAGGACTTGATACCAGAATGTGGTGCGCATAATACTGATGACAAGAGCTGCCCTTGACATTCTGCAGTCCGATCGAAAATATGTGTTGACAAATACAGACCAGTGACTGGCGAGCTATATGTGAAGTTGTTGTAACAGTAGTGGCCAGATTGTCACTTACGAGATTACTCATACGATGCCAATGAGTGGAATGAATCTTGCTATTGAACAGTGGAAGCAAGAGGTGTCACCATCACAGTCGCCATCAAAAAACATCACTTTCTTCTTTTGCATCTATAAATGTAAACGATATTCTAGAAAGTGTTGAAGATAAACTAGAATATGTATTACATTCGTATATTTTCACTGTGTGTGAGCGTGTGTGCACGAGCGTGTCTGCACGTGTTCAAATGGTTCAAATGGCTCTAAGCACTGTGGGTCTTAACATCTGAGGTCATCAGTCCCCTAGACTTAGAACTACTTAAACCTAACTAACCTAAGGACAACACACATCCATGCCCGAGGCAGGATTCGAACCTGGGACCGTATCAGCAGCGCAATTCCGGACTGAAGCGCCTAGAACCGCTCGGTCACAGCAGCCGGCTCTGCACGTGTGTGTGTGTGTGTGTGTGTGTGTGTGTGTATGTGTGTGTGTGTGGTGTGTGTGTGTGTGTGAGAGTGAGAGAGAGACAGTAAGTCAAAGTTCTCTATGATTTACTCTATGAAATTTTTTTCTAATGAAATTTATACTTGCAGTATTTTTTGTTTCATGTTTTTTCCTTCATTCCCTCTGTAATGTATTATCATTATTATTATGATATTGAGACACATGTGGATTTTTTTTAATGTTTTGTGCACACATACGGGGTGCTCAAAAAGTCTCTCCGCAGCGCCGTATGATTGTTAGCCGCGCGTGCCGTATGCCGCAGTGAATATACCGAAATGAAACTCAGTGAAATACAAGTTATTAATTTATCTAATATTCATTTTTACTTACAAATTTTCACATTAAATGTTGAAAGTGTACCCCCTGTTGTTGAATACACAATTCAATTCGTCTAATCATGTTTCCAAACACAAGCTGTAACATTTCTTCTGTAACAGAAGCAGTGAAAGTGGATATTGCAGTTTTCAGTTCATCGATGGATTTTGGACGGATTTTATAGACAGTTGCTTTCGCTGCACCCGAGAAGAAAAAGTCACGTGGTGTTAGGTCAGGCGATCGTGGAGGCCAAAGACCCTGTGAAATTACGCGATCAGCAAAAACATCAGCAAGAAGTGACATTGAAACGCGAGCTGTATGGGCGGTTGCACCATCTTGTTGAAAATAACCGTTCAGTATTTCACTTAACACAAGTTGTCCTATGAATGGGTACAGAATATCACTGCAGAACCAAACTGTGTTTATTGTTTCGTTGAAAAATATGGGACCCACAATCCGACGTCTAGAAATTGCAATCCAAACTCCTATTTTCGCAGAATGAATTGGTTCCTCTTGAATACACAACAGATTTGCAGTACTACACATACGAGAATTTTGCGAGTTCATGTACCCGGATAAATAAAACCATGCCTCATCAGTGAAAAACGTTTCATTAAGAATATCCCTTCCATTTTGTTGAATCAAATTTTTGAACCATCGACAGTAATGCAGTCTCTTGCCATGATCAGTATTTTTCAGTTCTTGCACGACTGTCACTTTGTATGGGAAGAGTTCTAATTTTTTCCTTACAGGTGTGTGGGCCGTTCCGATTTCCTGGGCGAATTTTCTTACTGACTTGTTCGGACTCATGGGTATTTTATCGGAAATACCGAGTAGTATATACTCAGACAAAACGCTAGGACGACCACTTCTCGGTGCATCTGTCACTGAACCCGTACTTCGAAATTTGTTAATCGAATCTCGCACAGTATTGCAATGTGGGAGTGTTGTCTCCGGGAAAACTGAATTAAATGTTTGACGAACTGAAACTGTGAATTTACCGCCAGCTTTGAACACTTCAATGGTTAGCATTTTATTAGTGACAAAAAAGAAACAAACGAACAAAGGAACTAAACTTAAACGTTCACGTCAACACATAACGACACACACCAACGATACTACTGACGTTGAATGAGATAAACGAAACAGTGGAATGTTGGGAGAGTCCACTTGAAGGGAAGTAACACAGGCAGGCGAACAATCATGAGGTACGCGCGGCTAACAATAATTACGGCACTGCGGAGAGACTTTTTGAACACCCCGTATAAAAGCTGAAATGATGTATACATCATAGACATGATAATGGCCCAGACATGGACATAATTTTTTTATAACATTTAATGATGAGGCAGAGGTGGAAAGAGAGAGAGATAGAAAATTTACAGAGTTATATAAATCAGAGAGATGATTATGAGGCGGACGTGAAAATATTTTGTGCATTCATTTGACATGAACTTCAGAGACGAGACATTACAATAGTTACAGAAGTGTGACATTATGCAGTTTGTGTGTCTAAATCAAAGAGATGATGATGAGGCACACGCGAAAATATTTTGTGCACAAATGTGACACGAACTTTAGTGACCGCCTGGAAAATCGAATGTGGCTTTCTGGCCATGCTGACCTTATGCTTTATGTTAGAAGACAGACTGAAGAAAGGCAAACCTACATTCTTAGCATCTGTAGATATGGAGAAAAATTTTAACAATACTGACTGGAATACAGTCTTTGAAAGTCTGAAGGTAGCAGAGATGAAACAAGGGGAGCGAAAGGCTATATAAACTTGTACAGGAAGCAGACTGCAGTTACAACAGCCGCAGGAATGAAAGAGAAGTGAGGGAGTGACACAGAGTTGCAGACTATCCCCGTGTTTTCCAGTGTGTACACTGAGTAAGCTCTAAAGGAAACCAATGAAAAATCTGTAAAGCAAATCGATGTTCAGGGAGAAAAAATCAAAAGTTTGCAGTTTGCCGATGACATTGTAATTCCGCCAGAGACAGCAAAGGACTCAGAAGAGCAGTTGAATGCAGTGGATAATGTCCTCAAATGAGATTGTAAGACGAGCATCAATAAAAATAAAACAAGGATGATGGCTTGTCGTCGGATTAAATCAGGTAGTGCTGAGGGAATTAGATTAGGATATGAGACAGTAAAAGTAGTGGATGAGTTTTGCTTTTTGGGCAGCAAAATAACTGACGACGGCCAATGTAGGGAACATGTAAAGTGCAGACTGGCAATAACGAGAAAAACATTTCTGAAGAAGAGAAATTTATTAACATATGATGTAAGTTAAAGTGTTAGGAAATCTTTTCAAAAGGTGTCTGTCTGAAGCGTAGCTTGTATGAAAGTGAAACATGGTTGACAGGCATTTCAGACGAGCTGGGAACTTAAGTGATTGAAAGATGGTGCTATAGAAGAATGCTACAGTTTATATGGGTAGATCGAATAGCAAATGAGGATGGACTGAATGGAATTGGCGAAAAAGAAATTTATGGCACAATTTGACTGCAAGAAGGAATCGTTTGATGAGAGACATCCTGAGTATCAGCGAACTGTCAGTTTGGTAATGGAAATGTGGCAGTAAGAATTGTAAAAGGAGAAAATGGTTCAAATGGCTCTGAGCACTATGGGACTCAACTCAGAGGTCATTAGTCCCCTAGAACTTAGAACTAGTTAAACCTAACTAACCTAAAGACATCACAAACATCCATGCCCGAGGCAGGATTCGAACCTGCGACCGTAGCGGTCCTGCGGTTTCGAGACTGCAGCGCCTTTAACCGCACGGCCACTTCGGCCGGCTGTAAAAGGAGACCAAGGCTTGAGTACAGTAAGCATGTTGTAATGGATTTAGGTTGCAGTGGTTATCCAGAGATGAAGAGGCTTTCATAAGATAGATTGTCATGGAGAGCTGGATCAAACCGGTTCTCAGACTGAAGACCACACAAACAACACTTTGATCTGTGATCTGAAGACGCCCGCTTCACGGAAATGTTGGTCTGCGAATAAATACACGTTACAGCTGCTTTTGATAGTTCCATGACGCTGTTCCTTGAACAGATAACGGTTGCGAGGTGCCGGGGCTAGCAGTGTATTTAACACTAAATTCTTCTAGAATCTTCATATGGAAATGATGCTCTAAGCACCCCCTTTTCTACCTCCGACTTTTGCTGTTGCACATGGATAAGAAGAAACGCGAACTGACTGTAATGGACCCTGCAAGTGGAGTAGAAAAAAGTTTGGCGCCTACAATAATTTAATTTGATAGAAATTAATTAGATAAAGGGAAGTTCATTAACGTTGTGAGAAATGAAAGGGTTGCTCTACCGATTAACAGAATGAAAGTTCTGTCCAAAATAACAATTTGATTTATTATGACTAAACTCAAAATACACTCCTGGAAATTGAAATAAGAACACCGTGAATTCATTGTCCCAGGAAGGGGAAACTTTATTGACACATTCCTGGGGTCAGATACATCACATGATCACACTGACAGAACCACAGGCACATAGACACAGGCAACAGAGCATGCACAATGTCGGCACTAGTGCAGTGTATATCCACCTTTCGCAGCAATGCAGGCTGCTATTCTCCCATGGAGACGATCGTAGAGATGCTGGATGTAGTCCTGTGGAACGGCTTGCCATGCCATTTCCATCTGGCGCCTCAGTTGGACCAGCGTTCGTGCTGGACGTGCAGACCGCGTGAGACGACGCTTCATCCAGTCCCAAACATGCTCAATGGAGGACAGATCCGGAGACCTTGCTGGCCAGGGTAGTTGACTTTCACCTTCTAGAGCACGTTGGGTGGCACGGGATACATGCGGACGTGCATTGTCCTGTTGGAACAGCAAGTTCCCTTGCCGGTCTAGGAATGGTAGAACGATGGGTTCGATGACGGTTTGGATGTACCGAGCACTATTCAGTGTCCCCTCGACGATCACCAGTGGTGTACGGCCAGTGTAGGAGATCGCTCCCCACACCATGATGCCGGGTGTTGGCCCCGTGTGCCTCGGTCGTATGCAGTCCTGATTGTGGCGCTCACCTGCACGGCGCCAAACACGCATACGACCATCATTGGCACCAAGGCAGAAGCGACTCTCATCGCTGAAGACGACACGTCTCCATTCGTTCCTCCATTCACGCCTGTCGCGACACCACTGGAGGCGGGCTACACGATGTTGGGGCGTGAGCGGAAGACGGCCCAACGGTGTGCGGGACCGTAGCCCAGCTTCATGGAGACGGTTGCGAATGGTCCTCGCCGATACCCCAGGAGCAACAGTGTCCCTAATTTGCTGGGAAGTGGCGGTGCGGTCCCCTACGGCACTGCGTAGGATCCTACGGTCTTGGCGTGCATCCGTGCGTCGCTGCGGTCCGGTCCCAGGTCGACGGGCACGTGCACCTTCCGCCGACCACTGGCGACAACATCGATGTACTGTGGAGACCTCACGCCCCACGTGTTGAGCAATTCGGCGGTACGTCCACCCGGCCTCCCGCATGCCCACTATACGCCCTCGCTCAAAGTCCGTCAACTGCACATACGGTTCACGTCCACGCTGTCGCGGCATGCTACCAGTGTTAAAGACTGCGATGGAGCTCCGTATGCCACGGCAAACTGGCTGACACTGACGGCGGCGGTGCACAAATGCTGCGCAGCTAGCGCCATTCGACGGCCAACACCGCGGTTCCTGGAGTGTCCGCTGTGCCGTGCGTGTGATCATTGCTTGTACAGCCCTCTCGCAGTGTCCGGAGCAAGTATGGTGGGTCTGACACACCGGTGTCAATGTGTTCTTTTTTCCATTTCCAGGAGTGTAGTAAACAAAACACATGAAACATTTACAATACATCAAACCTGGATACTCAAATAAATGCTGTGAAGGTGAGGTTGTCCATAAACTAGATTGTGACATTTATGACCAAGTGGTATGTGGAGCCAATTCCTTGCAACTCAAATCTTAAGAGAAACACCCAGCCAACCCAACATTAATTGCTGCTACAGTAGTGAGAACTCGGGCAATGAACATCCAAGACAGAACCACGTACGAAAAGACGGGAACAGGCGCGCTCTGCTGAGCTCTGATTAATACAGAGCAAATTCCCTAATCTGCCGCTGCTGCGGACATACATACCAAGCTGTCTTCTTAACTGCAAGGACACGATCTGGCGTACTGGAAGCGATGGCTGGTTGCTTCAACGTCCCGTCGTGGTGATGATAATATCGCGAGTATAGCCCGAAACTAATTGTCCTGGTCTGGTTGTTCCAGACTAAAGACTTCCTATCAATATAAATGCGCCTCTGAGGGAGGCGAAGAAGGCTCACCACACAATCACTGATGGTACAGTGATTGATTTTAACAAGCGAAGTCACACAGTAACTCCGATACAGTATACTTTAGCCAGAACTGCTCAAGGCGGTCAACATAGGCCGCTTGTACGCAGAACGCTCAATTGCCAACTGTACTCGGAAAGTTATGTTGAAGTCGAAACTTCAGCAACTTCGTCAAACAGTACAATTAAATGAAAGTATATTAGACAGCCAACGGAAGGCAGACTGTCCAGAGCAGCGAGAGCTCAGTCTTGTAACCTACCCCAACCGAAAGGTGAGAGCCGACTACCTCAAGAGCACCTGTACAAACCGAACAGCGAACATTCCCGCCCCCACAACCATGGCCGTGGTTAAACGTTCCAATCAGCAACTCGAAAACCGGCGGAAAATTCCATTCTATTGCCAAAGCACTACCATTCCACCAATGGAGATACTTGGCGCCAATTTCTGCGCCGATTTTGCTACGTCACGGAGCTATCCGCTGAGCTAGCCAATCACAGTTATGATTTTGCAGAAAAACGCGGGAATTTGCCCGCCAAGACTGCCTGAGAACACAAGTCATTCCCACGCCTCGCTCGTAGCCCGCCAGAAAGTGTTTTCACTAAGTTTCTGCGAAGTAACGGAATCTCTAGCCCAGCCACTCCTTCAGGCCCCTGTGGGCGTGTCGCTCCCGCTCTTATGACAATGTCGGCGTCTGGAATGCATCTACTCGACTCCCTCACATCAGTCGGCTTAACCCTTTCAAGTTCAGCAGAACCCGCCTGTCACCGGACCACTCGGCTGACGAGAGACGCTGCGTGGGAAGTCCGCGTGTGAAGGAATTTTCGCTTTTCACTGCATGCAATTAGAGAGGAATTTCGAATTACTCAGAGTAAGATAGAAATATGAGAGGGGGCTCATGCCACCTCTCACGGTTACAAGAGTGATTCCCAAACTGTGCGCAAAAGCGACCAATATTAGACATCTATAACAGATGCAGAGAAGATGAATAAAAATCTATCGACTTATATGTGCTACTCGTTGTAATGGATGTGCAAATTATCGTGGAATAGTAAATGGGGATACCTGTATTCAATTTTGATTCTGAGGTTTCAGCCGTTATGTAGCAAACAAGCACGCCCATTCCATTAATTCTATTAATTTTAAATTTGTTGAGTTACTTGTTTGCGAATTTAAAATACACAGCAACATAACCCCTATAAACTGCACGCTTTGACCAACGGCGCCGCGGAAAAATTCTGGTACATTAAAGGAGCTGGGAATCTGAAACGTTTTGGAAAGCGTTGTGTTATAATGAATCCCAAGTCAAAAGAAAAGAAAACTAACAATTACCACCACTTTTAATACGAAATTCTCTCCGATGAAAGGAAAGAAAGGCAATTTATTGAAAGATCGCCAGTACACACAAAAACATCTGCAATTAACGAGAAATAACCACGACGCTTTAGTTAATGTGATATGTGTTGCGAAATATTGTGTTTCCGCGGTCCAGTATTCATTTTAAGTATAGCTGTGCATGGCATGTTTCGTTGCAGTGGAGAAGCGGTTGCCGTTTTTATAATCTGACTGAAGGTAAGGAGTGAGGAGCGAGCGACTCGTGCAGACACGTGGCGTCCGGTCTGCTTATCTGCGCATCCAACAGCTGCGCCGCCCGCCCTCCGAGGCAACAACAGGTGGCGTAACGGTCGCCAGCTGCAAGGGGTGTTCACCTGTATAAAGACCGTTTTACACACGCGACTTTCTGGTCAAAATGAACTGCTCGTTGTGGGCGTGCATCACGTGCTTGCGTGTAAATCCGCCGCCAACCAACTCGCGAGTGGAAAGTGATGCAAATGATCAGTTGACTCTTCGGAGTGTGGTGCGCTAAGATCTAAAGTTGCCAGCACGGTAGCTCAGCGTGTTCGGGCAGAGCATTAGCTGCGTTCTGCAATAAAAAACTGCGTGAATGGATCATCGATGAACCTGAACGGGTGTCATGGGACGTCTGCCCCGAACAAATGCAACGAACAATAAAACAATATCGAACAAAATGTGATTGTAAAAAAAGAAAAAGAAGTATGCTACAGAGCGCGCATGCACAGAAAGAGGAGGCGGTGGCGTCGTCGGAAGTTACATTAATGGACTTTGTACCTGTGTGTCCTCTTAATCTTTATTTTGTTATTTACTTCGTTTCGTGGCAACATTGCAAAGGCCGTACGACGACCTGGTATTTTTCCTACTTATAGTCTCTCACAAGACAGCCTAAATATGTTAACACTGTGCATAAATAAGAACGTAAATAAATAAACGTTTATTAATAAAAATGTTCCGACACTGAAAAAGACATAAATATTCAACGAGAAAAATAATTTTCTATGTTTTTGTCACTGATCAAGAAATAAAATAACAAGGATAGAACATTAGGGCGCTATTTACTGCCTTAAAAATATTGACATGTTTATAGGTTTATTTTTCTCAAGCAGATAAATTCTTTCAGTCCTCAGATGTATGGAGAATTTACCACACGACCTGCGACAAGAACGTACACTCTGAATTTTGCTTCGGTTGATAATAAACAATACAACGGATTACGGATTTATACTGAAGGGAAGTGTGTGTGTGTGAGGGGGTGAACATGGCGTTGTGCTTGGATAGCTCAGTTGGTAGGGCATCTACCCGCCAAAACCAAAGGTCCCAGCTTCGAGTCGCGTTCCGGCACAAGATTTCAATCTACCTAGAAGTTTTAAATCAGCGCACACTCCACTGCAGAGTATAAATTGATTCTAGCCTTCTTATTATTCGACAAAGCGAACCGTGGACCTGTCCCTAGCGTAATTTGGTCACGTGACTAGCTACAAATACATTCCAGTAGAAAGTAGCGTGCTATGGTCCTCGCAATTCGAGCACGGAAAGCGATCTTCTAAAATGCATTCGAGGGCAACCGCGACGGCTTGTTGTCAACGTCATTAAATTTACTGATGGTGAGAAGTAAAAAGGAGTATCAGTACTGAGCAGGAAATTTGACGGAACGTGCAAACCAAATGTTAAAAACTGAGTCAGTCTTTGGCGTGCAAATTACGGCTAGGAGGAGACGATGCCAAGAGGAACAGGATTCAAGTAGCTACCCGGAAGTAGTAGGAGTAAAGCACACTCAGTAAATGTCCCACTGATAATGTAGATTAATGTGTTATTAGCTAACAGTAAACATCTGATTTCTCAAAGAATGCCGGCTGCGGTGGCCGAGCGGTTCTAGGCGCTTCAGTCCGGAACCACACGGCTGCTACATTCGCAGGTTCGAATCCTGCCTCGGGCATGGATGTGTGTGATGTTCTTAGGTTAGTTTAGGGGACTGATGACCTCAGATGTTAAGTCCCATAGTGCTTAAAGCCATTTGCACCATTTGAACCTCAAAGAATTGAACTTCCGCGCATTAAATTTCTTCAAGCACCTGACTGCTTTACAAATGCGTCAAGGTGTTAAATATTTGACATGAAGTATGTAATCGAGTATATTTTGGAAAAAAATTGAAATTATGTTCAAAGTTTTTTGAAAGTCGCTAAGTGCTGTCACTCAAATATTGGATGAGTACAGTCTGTTTATTTGTGTACTGTCACTCTGCCGTAAGACGAATGTAATACTTGTTTTAAAGTGTTAAATTTGCAACACGATTATACCTCTTATTGAGCAGATTATGGCAGAATTTTAAATTTTTAAATTCGGTCAATAATTACGTGAAATATTGAAAACCAAATTTTTGTTGGCCCTGGAAACCGTGAGATAGGCAACCTGCAACTGAAACCTGTTTCCGAGGTAGTCGCTTGTTGTTAGTAATATAGACTCCTGCGATATTATGAACAATACAGAGAAATACCAACAGCACTGGGCTTCTCTTCTAGGCTAGCTTGGAAACTCTGACAAAATTTGATCTGGTTATATAATTTCGTTGTAAATGGGGCAGGAATAAACAAGTCATCATGTGCCAATGAGATGACATACTTTCATTCGTTACCTGTTCACGAAAAAAATAAGTGTTAGAACTAAAGCTGTAGCAGTTTTTTTCAGATGAAACGTGGAATCATACATATCACTGAAAATAATTGATGTGAGGTGTTGGTGTGCGAGAATAGTTGTCGAACAAAAGTGCTGGCGATGTCTAGTAGTTATGCTTTGCAAGATCTCGACATATCGATCTTAGGGACACCGACATGGGGGATTCCGCAGATGGTCGATGTTTTAAAATCATTACACTCACACGTGCGCAGTAGAGATGGGTAGTTCGCGAACGAACGGGTGCAAAGGAACGGTTCACCAAGATGAACGAAAGAACCGAGGAACGAATTCCAAGTAACAATCGGTTCATCGTTCACTTCGGTCGCGGCGGTCTACTTATAGTTCCCTGGAACGAGGAACGATCGGTTCATAGTTCACTTCGGTCGCGGCGGTCACTTCGGCAGCTCTCGTTCCAGCCTCGGTCGCGTGCTCGTCTCGGTCTCGGTCTCCCTCGGCCGCACTCGTCGTTCTTCGCATGACCACCTGTCTCAGTTCCACTGCCGACAGCTCCTAGTTAGTAGAGATGGGTCGGACTCGTTCATTCCCGTGAACTACTTCATTCATTTCACTCTTTGCCGTGAAGCGTTCAAATGAAGTAGTTCATTCATGAAGTACGGAAGGCTGGCGAAGTTGCCCAGTTCGTCGCTCAGCCACTCGCTTCGCCTCGCTCGTGCAATAAAGCTTCGTAATACTTCATAATTTTACCAACAGGTGGCCGAACTATGCAGTAACGTGCACGCAACGTTTTACGCTCTTACAGCATCTGAGTTAACTTAAATAGAGCACGGTAGAAGGGGACAAAGGAAAGATAAACAGAGGAGCCTGTCACATATAAAGAAGGTATTACATTTAATCTTGCTCGACATTGTTTCATGAAGTGCCCAAAAAAGTCTTTATTTGCCAAATGAAACATTATTTGTTGTATTCATGGACTGAAAACTAGGGCTACCAACGAAATACAGTCCAATTTTATGCTCCTTTTAAAATTTAATCCAAAATAGAATGAGTATGTTTACCACTGTCACAATGTCTATATACCTACGTTAAGTAATTATTCAGAAGTTTTCCTGTAGATTTTATTTTTGTTGAGAATAATAACCCTCCAGATTCAAAACGTAAACTGTCACCTGTAGTCATTGGTACGATTTCAGGTAAAATCCCTCTTTCAGTGTTATTAACAAACCTTTTATTTTCATGTTGGCTGTGCGTGCTCACACAGCCAGCCTCTTCGTTTGTATCTTTAATATTCATTTGTCTGCAAGCGCTGCCAACGGCAGGCTACCCGTAGAGGCGAAGTTTAACTGCACAAATGGTCACGGTTAATGATGTCAGCACTGCAGGAAGCAGCTGACGCTGCATTCCCCTCGCCCCTCACCCTCCAAACCCCTCGAAAACCTATCGTTCCCCACAAACACCGCGCGATTCGTCGACAGGCAGTAGCGCCGAAGTAGTGGGAGAGGGAGAGGGGAAGAGAGTGAGTGAACTAGAAAAAAGTGTGGAGTGTGCTATCTGTGAAAAGTTTGAAGTACCAGTTCATTGAAATTGAGTGGTTAGTTCACACTTCACTGGAGTGAAGCGTTCATTTGAACGACTCATTCGCGAGCTCCCCATCACTACTAGTTAGTTCAGTATCCAGTTGTTCGTGTAGTTCACTGCGCTCGCCCATTTTACAAGTGTTTCAAACTGTTCTTGCAGTTGGTTCTGGCTATTCAGCGAGCACGACCGGTAATCAAAAAGTAATTTATAGTTATGTAAATTTTATAAAAATTACGTTGTATCTAATAGGTACGTCTTTTCAGGTAACAAAAGGGCATATCTGCTCACTTCATTATAACGATGAACAGCAGAAGACATACTTATAACAAGGCAAGTTTGTTTTGTTATTCATATATTTTTTGGTTTCATCGACTTGATTTAGCAACTAACTTTCAATAATTTGCTTAATTTTTAGTGTAAGAAAATTCATATAAAACGATTTTCGTGTATCTTTCATATACAAACCATTGCGTTTTGGAAGGCTCTAATTATTTTTGAGTTTGGTTGTTTCCAATTTGCATTACCAGCTAGTTTGGTTTCTTTGAAAAAAAAAAAAAAGTGGGTTGTGGGTCATTTTGGCTCAGTAGGAAAAGCGGTGCCTCTCCATTTGAAAAGACATAGATTGCCGTAAAATCGTATTTACTTATTATCTCAAAAACATTTGTTCACAAGGAGCTTCCAAACCAAAAACTTTTTTACTGCGAACTTAATTATTATTATTATTGCTGCATTAACTTTAATAATGCAACATAAAAACCTAATTTTTACTAAGCGTGTGACGCAAGTACGATGAGAAAACTAAATTTTATTTTATGCTTCCATGAAGTCTCTACTTCGCCTACGAACTGAGACAACGTGAAATGGTTCAAATGGCTCTGAGTACTATGGGACTCAACTGCTGAGGTCATTAGTCCCCTAGAACTTAGAACTAGTTAAACCTAACTAACCTAAGGACATCACAAACATCCATGCCCGAGGCAGGATTCGAACCTGCGACCGTAGCGGTCCTGCGGTTCCAGACTGCAGCGCCTTTAACCGCACGGCCACTTCGGCCGGCAGACAACGTGAAGTATATATAGGGTGTAAACGATTATTGTTTACCACGTAGCATAGCTATGTAGTGGAAGTCGAAACGAAGAATTTTATACAAGACACTTGTGGTCTATTAAGTTGGGAGACAGCCACCAACAGGTTTACAAGACTACATGAGCTATAGCCCATGCGCGTCGCGTGAGATTTTCATGTTCTTTTCTCCAGCTCTCTACACATCGTCATCGATTGTTTCGCAATTGTTGCTTGCATTAGCTTGTTTTTTCTTCACTGCCTAATTATTACATGTTTGTCTGTTTGTTGTATCTGCTCGTAACGGGCAACACATCGTCGGTAATGGGCAAGCAGTCTGTACTCGGGGCCGGTTTTCCGTGCGCCACCCTGTATTATTTCCCTGCGATCAGCCACACAACGCTACAGTTGGCTAAACGAGAGGTTCTGCAGAATCACAGAAATTACTTCTAAAAGCGTGTAAGAATTCTGTAATGAATAAAAACTCTATACTCCAGGGGGGAGGCAAGTGCCCCTCTTGGTGCCCTCCATCCTTCAGTCACCTACACTACTAGTTTTCAGTTTTTTATAAGAACCATATACCAAGCACAAATGAACGGTGAACGAGTAAAAATGAACGGTTCCCAAAAAAGATCGATCAGCAGTGAACTAGTTCCCAAGGATGAACGAGTTTGCCCATCTCTAGTGCGCAGTATTACGTCAGTACGACGGGTCTAACCGTCCGAACGTGCGGACTTCGGACGACAGTAGGTGGGTTGGTTGGTTTGGTTGTTTGGGAAGGAGACCAGACAGCGTGGTCATCGGTCTCATCGGATTAGGAAAGGATGGGGAAGGAAATCGGCCGTGCCCTTTCAGAGGAACCATCCCGGCATTTGCCTGGAGTGATTTAGGGAAATCACGGAAAACCTAAATTAGGATGGCCAGACGCGGGATTGAACCGTCGTCCTCCCGAATGCGAGTCCAGTGTGGACAATCGGTGGGATTGCGTTTTGTTTTGGTCGGTTCGGCCAACGTTGCCACACCCAAAAATGGATTGTGAGAAACTTTTATGTTTAGTGCAAGAGAGAAGAAGTTTCTAGCAGCCTGACGATGATAACGATAATAACACGGATATGTCTCACAAGCTATGGTCCGAAATTACTGCTTTATCAGAAACCACAAGTTTCAAATAAACTAAAAGTTTAATAGGTCTAATAATTTATTGATCTTTACCTTATATAAAGTTATGCATTACTAGCCATTTCAGATGCATGATTGTACTCAGTACAATGAACCAACCTCGACTTAACGACCGAGAGCAGCGACGTTTACATAGAGTTATCAGTACTAACAGACAAGCAACACTGTGTGAAATAACCGCAGAAGTCAATGTGGGACGTACAACGAACGTATCCATTAGGACAGTACGGTGAAATTTGGCGTTAACGGGCTATGACAGCAAGTGACCGATGCGAATGCCTTTGCTAACAGCACGACATCGCCTGCACCACCTCTCCTGCCCTCGTGACCACATTAGTTTTACTCTAGACGAATGGAAAAGATCAGATGAGACCCGATTTCAGTTGTTAAGAGCTGATGGTACGATTCGAGTGTGGCGCAGACTCCACGAAGCTGTGGATGCATGTTGTCACAAGCTTGTTGTGGTTCCATAATGGTTGGACTGTATTTTCATGGAATGAAGTGGGTCCTCTGGTCCAACTGAACCTCTTGGAGACCATTTGCAGCCATTTATGGGCTTCATATTCACAAAAAACGATGAAATTTTTATGGATGACAATGCGTCATGTCAATGGGTCGCAATTGTTCGCAATTGATTTGAAGAACATCCGGTACAATTCGAGCGTATGATTTGGTCACCCACATAGCCTGACGCGAATCCCATTGAACATTTATGGGACATAATCGAGAGGTCAGTTCGTGCACAAATTGTACACCGGCAACTCTTTCATAATTATGCATGGCTATAGTGACAGCATGGCTCACAACTTCTGCAGAGGACTTCCAACGGCTAGTTGAGTCTATGCCACGATGTTAGTTGGTATCCCATGACTCAGTGTAATCTCTGCGAACTCCCGACACCTGTGGGAAGTAAAACACCCAGTATAGCTATCACACCCAACTGGTGAAATTGTAAACGATGTTTTTCAGAAAATCATTAAGTGGTTCTCTGCAAATGGGCTCTCATTTAACTTTGTCGAAACACAGTATATAAAGTTCCCCACAATAAATGGAATGACACCATTAATAAATATAGACTTCGATCAGAAATCGGTAGCTAAGGTAGAATATTCAAAATTTCTAGGTGTATGCATTGATGAGGGGTTGAACTGGAAAAAACACACTGAGGATCTGCTGAAACGTTTGAGTTCAGCTACTTATGCTATTAGGGTCATTGCAAGTTTTGGCGATATACATCTCAGTAAATTAGCTTACCACGCCTATTTTCATTCTCTGCTTTCGTATGGCATCATGTTCTGGGGTAACTCATCATTGAGTAAAAGAGTCTTGATTGCACAAAAGCGTGTAATCAGAATAATTGCTGGAGCTCATCCAAGCTCATCTTGCAGACACTTATTTAAAGAGCTAGAGATTTTCACTGTAGCCTCACAATATATATATTCACTTATGAAATTTGTTATTAACAATCCGAACGAATTCAAAAGTAATAGCAGTGTACATGGCTACAACACTAGGAGAAAGGATGATCTCCACTACTCAAGGTTAAATCTAACTTTGGCTCATAAGGGAGTAAATTATGCTGCCACAAAAGTCTTTGGGCACTTACCTAATACCATCAAAAGTCTGACAGATAGCCATGTAGCATTTAAAAGAAATTAAAAGAATTTCTTAATGGCAACTTCTCCTACTCATTAAATGAATTTTTGGATGCAGTAACGAGTAATTTCCCCAACCCCCACAAAAAAAATATTAAGTGTCATGTAATATTTTGTGTAATGTAATATCTTGTATAGACACCTTTTATTAACCTGACACGTTCCACATCATTACGAAGTGTCGTGTTCATGATCTATGGAACAAGTACTAATCTAATCTAAACTAATCTAATCTAATGTGCTCTCGGGTTCCACCCTAACAGTACCCTCATAAACAACGACATATTTGGAACAAACAGCATGGTTTACAAAATCATAGCTTACACCAGATACTAAGACAACCACACATAATATTTAATAACAGGCTGCACACATATTTCGCATCGTAAACTCGTGACATCACTCAGGACGTCATGGGTTAAAGCAGACAGATGGAATCAGACCGTGTGCTTGACCCCTCCAGGTGAATGTCCCCTGTACCATAATGCTGCCCCCACAGGTCTGCATCCGTGCCGCGGTGCATGCATCGAGCAACCGTTCGCCTGGAGGACGGCGTATCTGGCCACGGCCATCGAGCTGGTGTAACAAGAAACGTGGTCCAGGGACACGTTTCCATTGATCCACGGTCCAATCTCGATGATCCCGTGCCCGCTGAAGTTGTAACTGTCTATTACGTTGGCTACATGGGAACATGAAGATGTCGCCTCCTGCGGAGCCCCATGTTTAACAATGGGCTCTGAACGGCTTGTACCTGCACCAGCATTGCACTCTGTCGTCAGATTTGCCACAGCACGCCGACAACACTGCTTTACAGAGCGGGCAGGCCTCGTATCTCCGCATTTTGTAATGAGACGTGGACGCCAACTCCTCGTCGCCTACTCGTAGATTCACCGTCTATGGCTACTTTCCAGAGAAGTTCATTACAGTAGCACGCATACCGCCGACCAGCTACGCCGTTTCGAGATGCTCATTCCCGGACACCGCGCCGTAACGTTCTGCCCCTTGTCAAAGTTGCTTATTTCAGTGTCTTTCTTCATTTGCGGCTCACATCGTCGCCAAAATGATTCCCCATTCATCGGTGTTCCACGTGTATACTTTCCTTACCGTGTCATGTGATCACAACGAAATCAAACGGCATTCAGTCTCGCAATCGCCATTGGTCATCTCAACAGTGTTTTTGAATAGAAGAGGGAAGTAATTTGATGGAGACAAGGAGTAAGTATCTGTAAGATGGCCAAAAGTATAGTTTCCAAAATATTTTTATTTTATACTGATTTGACCGTCATGAGACGACGATACCCACATATATACATGATGGTAGTATCGCGCACACAAGGTATAAAAGGGCAGTGTACTATCGGAGCTGCATTTGTATTGAGGTCGTTCATGTGAAAAGATTCCCGACCTGATTATGGCCGCGAGACGGGAAGCCGAAGAGGTAGACGCATGGGATTTTGCAGTTCGGAAATCGTTAGGGATTCCAATATTCCGAGATCCACAGTGTCAAGAGCGTGCTTCGAGCACCAAATTTCTAGGATTACCTCGGGAGTAGACAACATACCATTAGAACTACTGACAGCCTCACAAAACTCTACCATCTGGTGAGCAAGATGTATGAGACAGGCGAAATACACTCAGACTTCAAAAAGAATATATTAATTCCAATTCTAACGAAACCAGGTGTTGACAGGTGTGAAAATTACCGAACTATCAGCTTAATAAGTCACGTCTGCAAAATATTGACACGAATTCTTTACAGAGGAATGGAAAAACTGGTACAAGCCGACCTTGTGGAAGCTCAGTTCGGATTCCGTAGAAATGTTGGAACACATGAGGTATTACTGGCCCCACAACTTGTCTTAGAAGATAGGTTAAGGAAAGGCAAACCTACGTTTCTAGCATTTGTAGACTTAGAGAAAGCTTTTGACAGTGTTGACTGGAATACTCTCTTTCAAATTCTGAAGGTGGCAGGGGTAAAATACAGGGAGCGAAAGGCTATTTACAATTTGTAGAGAAACCAGATGGCAGTTATAAGAGTCGAGGGACATGAAAGGGAAGCAGCGGTTGGGAAGGGAGTGAGACAGGGTTGTAGCCTATCCCCGATGTTATTCAGTCTGTATATTGGGCAAGCAGTAAAGGAAACAAAAGAAAAATTTGAAGTAGGAATTAAAGTCCAGGGAGAAGAAATAAAAGCTTTGAGTTTTGCCGATGACATTGTTTTTCTGTCAGAGACAGCAAAAGACCTGGAAGAGCAGTTGAACGGAATGAACAGTGTCTTGAGAGGAGGATATAAGATGAACATCAACAAAAGCAAAACGTGGATAATGGAATGTAGCCAAATTAAATCAGGTGATGCTCAGGGATTTAGATTAGGAAATGTGGCACTGAAAGTAGTGGATGATTTTTGCTATTTGGAGGACAAAATAACTGATGATGATCGAATTGTACACTGGCAATGGCAAGAAAAGCGCATCTGAAGTAGAGAAATTTGTTAACATCAAGTATAGATTTAAGTGTCCTTTCTGAAAGTATTTGTCTGGAGTGTAGCCATGTATGGAAGTGTAACATGGACAATAAAAAGTTTAAAAAAGAGGAGAATAGAAGCTTCTGAAATGTCGCGCCACAGAAGAATGCTGAAGATTAGATGGGTAGATCACATATCTAATGAGGAGGCACTGAATAGAGTTGGGTAGTAGAGAAATTTGTTGGACAACTTGACTAGAAGAAGGGATCGGTTGTAGCACATGAGACATGAAGGGATCAACAGCTTAGTACTGGAGAAGCGTGGGGGCTAAAAATCGTAGAGAGAGACCAAGAGATAAATACAGTAAGCAGATTCAGAAGGATGTAGGTTGCAGTAGTCACTCGGAAATGAAGAGGCTTAAACAGGATAGAGTAGCACAGAGAGCTGCATCAAACCAGTCTTTGGATTGTAGATCAAACAACAACAAGATTCTTTCCAAGAATCGCAGTCTGGCATCTGCTTTTCTGCTGTTTGGTTATTCCAGTCAAGGTCGCTCCAGACAGACATTCGAAGATGTTTTACGTTCGATACTGTTTTCAGCAGTTTGTCATCAGTAGTGTAGTTGTATAGTAGAGGATTTGTTTTTTCACATATGCGTAGTAAGTTAGATTTATTTATGTTCAGGATCAACTGCCATTCCCTGCGCCATGCATCAATTATCCGTAGGTCCTTCCGCAAGTAGTTACTGTCGTATGGTGTTGCTGCTTTCTTTTAGGCAACCACATCTTCTGTGAACAGCTTTAAGAGCTTCCAACGCACTCTGCTTGGATGATATACCTTGTAAACTGTAACTATCCTATAACACTTCTTTGGGGTACTTTACATCTGTCGATTTTTTCCTTCAATAGCGACGTGTTGAGTTCTGTGTGAAAGGAAGATTTGAAACCTGTCACAAATCTGGCCGATACTCGGTAATTTGTACTTTTTTCACTAAACGGCAGTGCGTGACGGCGTCAAATGCCTTTCTGAAGTCGAGTAACACGACATAAACATGAGCGCCGATGTCTGCAGCGCTGTGAATCTCATGGGGAACAGAGCGTGCTGAGTTTCGCAAGATCTCTGCTTGCGGAATCCATATTGATTTTGATAGAGATTTTCGTTGTCCAGAAACGACATAATGCATGAGCATAAAAAATGTTCCATAATTGTACAATGGAATGACGTCAACGATATAAGCCACGTGCATCTGTCCTAGGACCCTTCTTGAGAACGGCAATGGCCTGCGCTTTTCTCCAGTTGCTAGGTAACTGCCTCACCACGATATTGCACTTGGCCTCCCGTGGCCCTTATTGGAAACGCGCTGTAACATTACAGTAAACAAAAACATCAATTTTTTCGACTGTCAGGTACACTGTAGAAGTCCGAATACCTTCAAGACAAGAAGAGTAAGTTGTCTGGTCGTTAAAACAGCAAATCACATTCTGATCAGCTTCAAGTGTACAGGTAAACACACGAGTCGACCGAATAGCCCTCACCCGCAACTGCAATAATATTATGGTCTTCTAATACCCTCCGTTACGTGTGAAAGAGTGATTCTGACGCTGAATGGTGCCTTGCTGGCGTTCGCTCGTCTGAGAGAATGAAATCAGTCACCAGTCGGATGGCGCCATGACGGAACGGAGGTGTTCCAGCCCACGCTGTGCATTGTTCCCACATGTGATTTGCTGATCGTGAACATGCTAACCTGAGTGGGCAGTTGCCACCCAGAAAACACCACTGTGCTCGCGCCTCCTCACAAACGGTTCCTCGCCACGCAGCTATTGTCGCAGTTGCTTCGCCCCCAACTACCTGTAGCAGAGGTCTACGAGCATCTTTGCCTACAGCAGAAGCGTCGCGGTGGTTTCACAAAAATAACAATTCTGTTTGTTTGCTTTGGGAGCAAAGGAACAACATTTGCCCTAGTAGTGATATCTAGTGGGCGGGTAAGTAAGCAGATTTACTATGGCAGCGTGGTAGATGGCAGTCAAATCGTACTGTCTTTCATTTGTTTTTACATTAAGTTTGAAGGTTAGTTTTATCGAATGCAGATAGCTTTTAATTGTTGTTTGTCTTCTGTGATTTGTGTTTCTCCGTCAGCATGCGCAAATTTCTAGACGTTAAGTACAAAACGTGATATTTCAAATCTATTAAGCAGTTCTATACATCAAGCTGCAGGAAATATGACAACAATGACTTGAATTTTAGTTTCACGTATGCTACTGTTCGAAATAAGGAATGGTTAAATTTTTTTCAATGCCCCAGCTCCTGAAAGCATGCTTCCTAATAAAGTAAAACGATATTTTAGTAAAATCACAGTAGTTTGGTAAACAAACCACGAGAATGTTTTCCTACAAGTTAAAAGAATTGGCAGAACGAAAAGTATCTTTCACTAAACAAGCTACGATTCTTACAGATCCTCTACTGTCGTTTTACAAAGTTGCCTACGGAGCAGCAAAGAGCAAGAAACCTCACAATATAGCGGAATATCTTATTTTACCTGCGCTCTGGAAGCAGCTTCAATTGTGACAAGTGAGTCAGTTTTCAATCAACTGACAAGTGTGCCTTTGCACACTTTTCTGTGGCCGCCAAATACTCGAGATGACTGACAATATTAATGATCAGCTGGTTGGAAAACTCAAAGGTAATGATAATTTCTGTAACACTTGGATGAAGCTACAATAATAACGCGCATCTGATTTGTTATGCTGAGATTTATTAATGACAACAAATTTCATGAAGATCTTCTTTACCACAGGAAATTAACTTTTGGAACAAAAAGCACTCTTTGAAACACTGCACTCTTTATGGAGGTACACAACATTAATTGAGAAAATTATGTAGGCATGTGTACAAATGAAGGTCGTAATGTGGCTGGCTGTCATGCAAACTCTGATTTTTAAGGAGGCTCCTCATGGTGTCTGGACATACTGTTTTATCGCCGGGAAGCAATGGCATCAACAACAGTGAGCCGTGTCCTCCATGAGGTTCTTCAGTGAGCGAAGTGGTAAACTTCATGAAACGTTCCCCGCTTGAGACGAGGCGTTTTCAACAAATATGCGTCGATATGGGGCGAGCACATTCCCCTATTTTTTACGGTAACTCCAGTTGACTTCCAAGCGGAACTGTCTAGAAAAGGGCGTATGAGTTGAGGAATGAACTTTACTCGTACCTTGTTCAAGAGAAACATTTTAATTTCGATACATTATATTGAAGCTGGCGTATCTTTGTGACAAATTTTGAAAAACCCTATTCATCAGATGTATCCCTTCAGGGAAACGAGCGCAACATTCTGTAACCGTCTAACAAAATTTCAGCCTTTAGAAAGAAACTGCTGTTGTTAAAGAAGTAGATGGATAATAAAAATATACGTTGGGCTGTTCTTGTTCTTCATACGATTCCGAGAAGTTCGTAGACAGTGACTTTGTTTTGAAGTTGGCATTCGTTTGTGACGTCTTTGAAAAACTGTATTCATTGAATGTATCCCTTCAGTTAAAAGAGAGCAATATTCTGCAATTGTCACACATAATTACAGCCTTCAGAAAGAAATTGTTACTGTTGAAGAAGAAGTGGGATCATAGAAACATATTAGGTATTCCCTGCTCATCACATGTTTTTAGAACACAACGACTCTCAACTGAGTGAAGAATTGACATCTGTGTTTGTGGGTCATTTAACTGAATTCAGTGATTATTTTCTGAACTGCCTCCCAGAGGAAGTTGAAAACCACAGCCGGATCAAAGATTCTTTAAGTTCAGAGCTTCCATGAACGCTTATGACTGAAGATCGAAAGCAATTTGTCGATATTTCGACAGCCGAAAAACGTTGGGATCAAAGTTCATTTTTTCATCTCTGCTTGAATTTTGGAGCTTGGTGAAGCAGGAGCAGCCACAAGTAAGTAACAAGACTCTAAAATGGTTCAAATGGCTCTGAGCACTATGCAACTCAACTTCTGAGGTCATCAGTCGCCTAGAACTTAGAACTAATTAAACCTAACTAACCTAAGGTCATCACACACATCCATGCCCGAGGCAGGATTCGAACCAGCGATCGTAGCGGTCACGCGGTTCCAGACTGAAGCGCCTTTAACCGCACGGCCACACCGGCCGGCAACAAGGCTCTACGAGATTTTATAAATTTTGCAACATCCTAGTCACGTGTCGTAGATTATTGGCACTGGCAGTCACAAAATGAATATAGAGAAAGAGATGCGACTGGCAGTCACAAAATGAATAAAGAGAAAGAGATACGAGTGGCAATTTCTAGTCCTGACCCGAGATTTAAAGAACTGGTTACCTTGTAATAACAACCACACCCTTCCTCTTGATTTCGTTGCAAGAATAAGTATTTTTGGTACAGTACGGGAACAGTGTTTTGCCACAACGGAGTGTCTACGAATGGATTGAAAAATTCCAAAATGGTCGCTGAAGTGTTACGCACGATGAAGGAGCCGGACGACTGTTTGCCGCCGCAAATGAAGAAACCATTGAGCGTTCACGTGAAATGATTCTCTTAGACAGACGATTAACTATTGACGAAGTGGCACATCTTCTGCAAATTAGTCACGGTTCTGCCTACGAAATCATCCACAACAGACTTGGGTTTCATAAAGTTTGTGCAAGATGGGTCCCGAAACAACTCACACAGTTGCATAAACAAACGCGCTTCAACATCAGCACAAAAAAAACATTTAGATCGCTATGGTAACGAAGAGGACAGCTTCTTAGACAGGATCATTACTGGTGAGAAAACATGGATCTATCATTTCGAGCCGGAGAGTAACCGGCAGAGTGTGGAATGGAATTTTTTCTGTGTTGTGTTGTCTGACCTGTATCCTATTTGATGTCACTGTTGCCTCAATATGTTGCCTATTCTGTGGACAATTCTGTTACTGGAGGTGAGTATGTGCCATTATGTTTTGTGTGTGTGTGTTGTTGCATTGTTGTGTCTTGTATGTAGTCATTGTTTTGTGTGCTGTAGTGCTCTGTGTTGTGTAAAGTTGTGTGTGTGTGTGTGTGTGTGTGTGTGTCGCTTTCATTCGTTTCGTGTTTACAAATTTGTTGGTTTAATTTCCCTATTATGTGGGGCTTGTAACCATTTTCAAATGGCTCTGAGCACTATGGGACGTAACCTCTGAGGTCATCAGTCCCCTAGAACTTAGAACTACTTAAACCTAACTAACCTAAAGGCATCACACACATCCATGCCCGAGGCAGGATTCGAATCTGCGACCGTAGCGGTCGCGCGGTGCCAGACTGTGGCGCCTAGAACCTCTCGGCCACCCCGGCCGGCCTTGTAACCATTTTCCTCTGGTGTTTGTTGTATTGTTTTTAATGCCTGTGTGTAATTCTGTTTGCTTATGGGTGTTCTGTTCAAACTGTGGAGCTTGAAAATGAAGCTTGCTTGTTTGTATGCCATCGTATTGTCTGATGGATTGTGAATGGTGGTGCTCATTATTATCAGTTTTCTGAATATCATGAAATCATGGGTGCTGTTTATTTTTCGTATGGTGAGATCCAGAAAATTTAGTGTTTTCTGTAACTGTTTCTAATTTGAAGTGAATTTTTGGGAGTAAGTTGTTTATTTCATTGCGTAACTCTTCAATATACGTGTGTGTTTGGGTGGGGGGGGGGGGGGGGGTGTCCATCAGCATCAGTCTGGCATATTATGTCATCGTCATAATTGTACCAATATACAACTTTTTAATTTTTTGTTTTATTGTGTGTGTGAAGATCTTTTCTCTAAGTTGTTTATAAATATGTTGGCTAGGACCACTAATTGGTGATCCCGTTGACAGCCCTTCATGTTGGGAATAAAACTGGCTGTGTTGAACATAAAGTAATTTTGTGCTGTTAAGGTCTTGAGTATCGGTATTTCATTAATGTATGAGTCTGATGTTTCCTTGTTGGTCTTTGTATGTTGATGTTGATTGTTTCATTTATTGGAATACAAGTACACACTGACGTGATATCAAATGATATGAGGCTTGCTGTGTCTGGTGTGTCTATGTTCTTGATTCTCTCTACTAGTTGCATTCAGTTCTCTAGGTTCTAGTTATTTTCAAAAGTGTATATTTTCTTTAGTAATGTGTGTCTATATTGGGCTGTGTGGTATGATGAAGCGTTTCTGAAGTTGATGACTGGTCGTAAAGGGATACACTCTTTGTGCACCTTTGATAGGGCATTTAGAATGGATACCTTTGGATTCTTTTGTGTCATTCTTCTTATCTGGCCGAAATTAAACAAAGTAGATTTAATATGTGCGTGCAGTGCCCTCAGAACACAAGAGAAGAAGGATAAGTCACTACAAAACATGAGTCTGAAAACATTTTGCCACTCCAGAATCACGTTAAAAAACATCAAGGGATGTGTTATGTGTTAACTCGCTGATAAAATTCACATTTATAATATTTGGTTTTCAGATCTACATCTGCGTCTACATAGATACATGGCAAGTCATTGTACGGTGCGTGACGGAGGGTACTCAGTACCACTACTAGTGATTTCATTCCCTGTTGCACTCGCAAATAGAGCGAGGGAAAAACGTGTATCTGTATGACTCCGTATGAGCCCTAATTTCTCGTACCTTATCTTCGTGGTCCTTAGGCGCTGTGTGTGTTGGCGGCAGTAGAATCGTTCGGCGGTCAGCTTCAAATGCCGATTTTCTAATTTTCCTCATTCCCTTCTCTCCAGGGATTCCCATTTGAGTTCCCGAAGCATCTCCGTAACACGTGTTGTTCGAACTTACTGATAGCAAATCTAGCAGCCCACCTCTGAACTGCTTCGATCTCTTCCTTCAAACCGCCCTGGTACGGATCCCAAACACTCGAGCAGTCCTCAAGAACAGGTCGCACCAGCGTCCTATATACGGTCTCCTTTACAGGTGAACCACTCTTTCCTAAAAGTCTCCCAATAAACCGAAGTGGACCATTCGCCTTCCCTACCACAGTTCTCACATGCTGGTTCCACCTCATAGCGCTTTGTAACGTAACGCCCAGATACTTAAACGACTTGACTGTGTCAAGCAGGACACTAGTAATACTGTATCCGAACATAATCGGCTTGATCTTCCTACTCATCCGCATCAACTTACATTTTTCGACATTTAAGGGAAAGCTGCCATTCATCACACCAACTGGAAATTTTGTCTGAGTCATCTTGTATCTTCCTACAGTCACTCAACGTCGACCCCTTATTTTATACCACGGCATCATCAGCAAACAAACGCAGATTGCTGCCCACCCTGTCAGCCAAATCATTTATGTATATAGAGAACAACGGCGGTCTTATCACACTTCCCTGGGGCACGGCTGACGGTACTCTTGTCTCTTATGAACACTCGCCGTCGAGGACAACATACTGGGCTCTATTATTTAAGAAGTCTTCGAGCCACTCACATATCTGTAAACTCATTCCATATTCCCGTACCTTCGTTAACAGCCTGCAACGGGGCACCGTGTCAAATGTTTTCCAGAAATCTTTTGCCTGTTGCTCTTCATCCACAGTTCTCAGTATATCATGGGAGAAAAGAGCAAACTGAGTTTCGCACGAGCTATAGTTTCTAAAACCACGCTGATTCGTCCACATAAGCTTCTCAGTCTCAAAAAAGTTTATTATATTCTATGTGAGAATATATTCAAGGATTCTGCAGCAAACAGAACTTAGGGATATTGGTCTGTAATTTTGGGGGTCCGTTCTTTCACCTTTCTTATATACTGGAGCCACCTGCACTTTTTTCCAGTCGCTTGGGACCTTGCGCTGGGAGAGAGATTCACGAGAAACGCAGGACCCGGTGATTTTTTGCTTTCAAATTCTTCACTTCTTCCTCTACGCCAGGTGTTTATTATTATGTCGTCCATATGGGAGTCTGTCCGATGGCCAAATGATGGTATGGTTGTATAATTCTCCTGTGTGAACGATTTATTGAACGTGAAGATCAAAACCTCAGTTTTTGTTTTGTTATCTTCCACTGCCACACCAGATTGGTCAACAAGGGACTGAATGGAAGCCTTGGATCCGCTTAGCGATTTTACACACGACCAGTATTTTCTCGGATTCTCTGCCAGATCTTTTGCTAAGTTGTGACGGCGTAGTTGTATTCTTCGCGCATAGATCTGTTCACAGACGCACGAATCTCTACTAACCTTCGCTTGTCGTCATTTACACGTCCCCATTTGAACCGAGAGTGCAACAGCCTTTGCTTCCTCAGCATACGCCGAAATTCATTATTAAACCATGACGGGCCTTTTCCATCCTTTATTCACTCACCAGGCACATAACTCTCCAGAGCACGATTTACAATCTGCTTAAACTTTGCCCATAATTCCTCTACATCCAACTTACTGGAACTAAGTGATGCGAATTCACTGTGTAAGTGAGATGTTAATAACTGCTTATCTGCTCTGTCTAGCAGAAACGCTCTCCTAGCCTTCTTCACTGATTTATTAACTTTCGTAATCATATTTACTACAATGATATGATCGCTAACCCCCGTTTCTATGCTGACATTATCGATAAGATCCTGCCTATTTGGAGCTACAGGGTCTAACATATTTCCATTGCCTGTGGGCTGTCGAGAAAGTTGCTCGAGACAGTTTTCAGAAAACGTGTTCAGAATTATTTCGAATGACAGTCTGTCTGTATCCCTTGCAATGAATCCATAGACATCCCAGTCTATAAGAAGTCGCCTCCAACTAATATTGCCTGATCTGGGTATTTACGTGCTATCGACCGTAGACTTTTTTTGAATGACTCTAGAACTGTCACAGCATGTCGGGTGGCCAGTAAAAACGTCCAGCACTTAACTTGGCTTCACCCACACTTGTTATACGTGACCATATGACTTCACTGTCACACTCAACTTTGAGACCTCAATAGAGACAATATTTTTGTCAAATGCAATGAACACTCCCCCTCCTATGGCCTCTAATCTGTCTTTCCGATATACATTCCAAGACTGCCTAAATATCTCAAAGCTTTCCACTGCGGGTATGAGCCAGTTGTCGGCCTCAAGAACAATTTGAGCTGGAGAACTTCCCTGGGGGTCAGTAAATTCGGGAAATTTATTACGAATACTTCGACAGTTTACTGATACACTTGTGACAGTCGAAGTGTCTTTATTCTAACGCCATTTGACTTCCCTTATTGCATACTGACTGGTAAGTGGTGATCAGAGCACCTCAAACTATTGCCTAGCCTAAGAAACCTTCATGTGCACCCCACAAGTACTCTGCTACCCGAGGAGCTGCTTCCTTTGTGTAGTGCACCCCTGATTTATCAAGGGAAATGCTACAAATCCCCACACGATAACGAAGGTCTAGAAATCTCAGAAGGTGAATGGGCGAGGCCAAGCGACCAGTCTCCACATTGGCACTCCTCCCCAAGAGACCCGAAAGCGTTACCACCTGCCACTCGCCCTGCTGTGAGAGCGGAACTACCGTGTGTACTGCACTAGGAGATGCCTTGGAAGCACAACCCGTGGACAAAACAAGTGACATCTGAGACGTACCATGCAACGCACCAGATTCTCCACCACCGCTACATCCCGAGGCAGCAGTCTGAAGGTGACTAACCGTAGCCAAAAGCCTATTAAGCTGTTGACAAACTGTGGCCAGCTCCTCCTGCGTCCGCACACAGCATGCACACATTTTAGCCATCCTAGCGAGACTAACTGAAGAAGTGAACTATAAAAGCAGACAGTCCTAAATTTGCAACTTGCTCTCCTCCTGATGAGTCACCAATGGACGCTGATGCGTTAATTAGTAACGTAGCTGGCTGTTCAGTGAGCAGCTACTGAGCTGCAGACTGAATGAATTTACACTTACAAAAAGGCGAGATTAACCCTCTTAAACAGAGAAACATGCACAAAATTTAATAAATATACTATGTGGAAAAAACAGAAAAGACAAACATTTAATTTGCCATAATGTAGACGTGTTTCTGCTGAGGGCTGGAGCCTGATTGACCAGCTATCAGTGCAGGACACCATACAAAAGATCCTGCTAAACCATATAATCTAAAATCAAGGTAAGAAAAAAACGACCAAAAACGTCTTTAGGACACATCTTGTTAGATCAGCTATAACCTAAAATATGTTCACTTTTTTCAGTCGTTCAATAAACAAAACCCACTGATGATGGCACATAAGTGCCAAAACATGTTTGGGTAACAAGAAAAACAGTGTTTTGCATAAAAGGCGGAACCTGTGTCCAATAATTTAAACTGCAAACACGGAAAAAATACAAAAGCTCAAATCCAAAACATGGATACTGCCAAATTGTATGCATAACATGAGTCTGTAATGTATGTGTACCATGAAGGCATTGTGTTCTTACAGTTGCGTTGGGCAAACTCAGCATCACTGTCTCAAGATTCTAATATGTGTATCTATGTTGTTGTTGTTGTGGTCTTCAGTCCTGAGACTGGTTTGATGCAGCTCTCCATGCTACTCTATCCTGTGCAAGCTTCTTCATCTCCCAGTACTTACTGCAACCTACAACCTTCTGAATCTGCTTAGTGTATTCATCTCTTGGTCTCCCTCTACGATTTTTGCCCTCCACGCTGCCCTCCAATGCTAAATTTGTGATCCCTTGATGCCTCAAAACATGTCCTACCAACCGGTAACTTGTGTGTCAAGTTGTGCCACAAACTACTCTTCTCCCCAATTCTATTCAATACCTCCTCATTAGTTATGTGATCTACCCATCTAATCATCAACATTCTTCTGTAGCACCACATTTCGAAAGCTTCTATTCTCTTCTTGTCCAAACTATTTATCATACATGTTTCACTTCCATACATGGCTACACTCCATACAAATACTTTCAGAAACGACTTCCTGACACTTAACTCTATACTCGATGTTAACAACTTTCTCTTCTTCAGAAACGCTTTCCTTGCCATTGCCAGTCTACATTTTATATCCTCTCTACTTCGACCATCATCAGTTATTTTGCTCCCCAAATAGCAAAACTCCTTAACTACTTTAAGTGTCTCATTTCCTAATCTAATTCCCCCAGCATCACCCGATTTAATTCGACTACATTCCGTTATCCTCGTTTTGCTTTTGTTGATGTTCATCTTGTACCCTTATACCAACATCGGGGAGAGGCTACAACCCTGTCTTACTCCCTTCCCAACCACTGCTTCCCTTTCATGCCCCTCGACTCTTATAACTGCCATCTGGTTTCTGTACAAATTGTAAATAGCCTTTCGCTCCTTGTATTTTACCCCTGCCACCTTTAGAATTTGAAAGAGAGTATTCCAGTCAACATTGTCAAAAGATTTCTCTAAGTCTAGAAATGCTAGAAACGTAGGTTTGCCTTTCCTTAATCTATTTTCTAAGATAAGTCGTAGGGTCAGTATTGCCTCACGTGTTCCAACATTTCTGCGGAATCAAAACCGATCTTCGGCGAGGTCGGCTTCTACCAGTTTTTCCATTCGTCTGTAAAGAATTCGCGTTAGTATTTTGCAGCTGTGACTTATTAAACTGATAGTGCGGTAATTTTCACATCACCTGCTTTCTTTGAGATTGGAATTATTATATTTTTCTTGAAGTCTGAGGGTATTTCGCCTGTCTCATACATCTTGCTCACCAGATGGTAGAGTTTTATCAGGACTGGCTCTCCCAAGGCCGTCAGTAGTTCCAATGGAATGTTGTCTACTCCCAGGGCCTTGTTTCGACTCAGGTCTTTCAGTGCTCTGTCAAACTCTTCACGCAGTATCGTATCTCCCATTTCATCTTCATCAACATCCTCTTCCATTTCCATAATATTGTCCTCAAGTACATCGCCCTTGCATAGACCCTCTATATACTCCTTCCACCTTTCTGCTTTCCCTTCTTTGTTTACAACTGGGTTTCCATCTGAGCTCCTGATATTCATACAAGTGGCTCTCTTTTCTCCAAAGGTCTCTTTAGTGAACAATAAACATTTTGATAAAGTACAACAGTTTTTTTTCTGTTCATTGAGATTCATTTAATGTTTGTGACAGGAAATATTATATGGTGAAACGGATAACCAGAAGAACTCATAGAGTGTATACGGTGAAAAAATATCTTGAAATCACTGCAAGTGCTTCCAAACATTGTAAGCTCACCATACGGCTGAAGCCCAGTTCACACTGTTCAACACGGCCCCATCACGTCGCGGCACCTTCACGTCACAGAAGTCAACTCACGTGACATCAACTCACATCGCTGTCAACTGTTCCTTTTGCGGGAACTGCAATCTTTGCTAGATGATTTTCAACTGTTTTTACGTGCGAAATGCACATACACAATGCGGTAGATTATTTTTGTGGATGCTGAAGTCCACATTTGTTCTAAAGTGTCATTTATTGGACTCAAATGGTTTACAGCTTGCAGGGATAGCTTGTATATTAGAGAAGGGCGACAGAAATGCAAAACAACGCAAAGAAAGTGCGTGAGTCCGAAAAAATGTTATTGCGTGGTACAGAAGGGGAATTTCACACGTTATACACTACTGGCCATTAAAATTGCTACACCACGAAGATGACGTGCTACAGACTCGAAATTTAACCGACAGGAAGAAGATGCTGTGATGTGCAAATGATTAGCTTTTCAGAGCATTTACACAAGCTTGGCGCCGCTGGCGACACCTACAACGTGCTGATACGAGGAACGTTACCAACCGATTTTTCATACACAAACAGCAGTTGACCGGCGTTGCCTGGTGAAACGTTGTTGTGATGCCTCGTGCAAGGAGGAGAAATGCGTACCATCACGTTTCCGACTTTGATAAAGGTCGGATTATAGCCTATCACGATTGCGGTTTGTCGCATCGCCACATTGCTGCTCGCGTTGGTCGAGATCCAATGACTCTTAGGAGAATATGGAATCGGTGGGTTCAGGAGGGTAATACGGAACGCTGTGCTGGATCCCAACGGCCTCGTATCGCTAGCAGTCGAGATGACAGGCATCTTATCCGCATGGCTGTAACGGATTGTGCAGCCACGTCTCCATCCCTGAGTCAACAGATGGGGACATTTGCAAGACAACAACCATCTGCACGAACAGTTCGACGACATTTGCAGCAGCATGGACTATCAGCTCGGAGACCGTGGCTGCGGTTATCCTTGACGCGCATCACAGACAGGAGCGCCTGCGATGGTGTACTCAACGACGAACCTGGGTGCACGAATGGCAAAACGTCATTTTTTCGGATGAATCCAGGTTCTGTTTACAGAATCATGATGGTCGCATCCTTGTTTGGCGACATCGCGGTGGACGCACATTGGAAGCGTGTATTCGTCATCGCCGTACCGGCGTATCACCCGGCGTGATTGTATGGGGTTCCATTGGTTACATGTCTCGGTCACCTCTTATTCGCATTGACGGCACTTTGAACAGTGGACGTTACATTTCAGATGTGTTACGACCCGTGGCTCTACCCTCCATCGATCCCTGCGAAACCCTGCATTTCAGCAGGATAATGCACGACCGCATGTTGCAGGTCCTGTACGGGCCTTTCTGGATACAGAAAATGTTCGACTGCTGCCCTGGCCAGCACATTCTCCAGATCTCTTACCAATTGAAAACGTCTGGTCAATGGTGGCCGAGCAGCTGGCTCGTCACGATACGCCAGTCACTAATCTTGATGAACTGTGGTATCGTGTTGAAGCTGCATGTGTAGCTAGCTGTACCTGTACACGCCATCCAAGCTCTGTTTGACTCAATGCCCAGGCGTATAAAGGCCGTTATTACGGCCAGAGGTGGTTGTTCTGGGTACTGATTTCTCAGGATCTATGCACCCAAAATGCGTGAAAATGTAATCACATGTCAGTTCTAATATATTTGTCCAATGAATACCCGTTTATCATCTACATTTCTTCTGGGTGTAACAATTTTAATGGCCAGTAGTGCACAAGGAGCGTGGAGAAGAGGAATCGGCTTTTTATATTTTGGGAAGTGGAGGCATCATTTCGTTCATTCGTTATGTCAAATTCCCCCAGAATTACTAAAAGGAACATAGTGTTACGAGCTGCAATCACATCCCATGAAAATTCGGTTTGTGGTTAACTTTAGTTGCTAGTCCAGTTAAAATTTTTGTGCACTAGCCGCATCTCTCTCAATACCTTTCCCTTCAAGATACATAAGTTTTCTTCACATGCTGTACTTGGCTTTTAGTAGCTCAAGTGCCTTATTTGTACTGGGGTTAGCTAATGAAACCACATAAATATTGACCAATGATAGTTGCATAACTGTATCGCACACAGTTCAGAGAGCTGCTTAACATTAAATAGGCGTGCCACAAAAATATATTTAAACAAACAGTTCGCAGTGTCTGAGGGTTTTCAGTGCATTTCTTTATGTAACACTAGAAATGCCTGACAACATACAGATAAATTCCACTCACTAATCATCTGATTCTACACAAGATACTTTTTTTCTCTTCAAGTAGCAGCCATGTTGCAATCCATTTCAATGTAAATATTACATACAGTACTAGTATTTATAAAAATCCACTTTATAAATGTAATAGAGGGCACGTAATTTAGTATGATCGTATTGTACAATCTAGATTACCGTATCACTGCTTCAATTAATCTGTCGTCACTGATTATAAATTTTAACAAAAGAAATAACGTAACGAAACAGTTTATAACGAACAACTGATATCAACCACGAAAACCAGGACGAAACGAAATATGGAGGTCTGCCAATGGCCGTGTATTGGGAGGAAACGAGCTTGTGGATCATGTGATCAGCAACGGACGGATGATGCCAGTTATCAAAACTTTCCTCCAGAGAAACCTTGACAGTGACGTGACGTGATGGGACGGGACGGCCAGTATGGATACCGCCATTTCAAATGCACTGCAGTATGTTTAGACGGGATGTGACGTGACGGCCAGTGTGAATTGGTCTTAATAGACACTGAAAATACGTACAACTTTTCTATGTGATGGCCAATGTACTACATGAAAGGGTTGTCGAACGAATCAAAACGTAGACATATTCCAATATACCATAAGTCATGTTTCAACCATGTACCTTTATGCATTTTGAATGTTGTAAGTTACAGCCAGGTGTTGTGGCTTCTGAATACATAAGACTACAGAAGCATAATTCGATCTTTATTTCTGCAAGTGTCTGTTGCTTTTAATTCTGAAAAAGCGTACTCTGTACCAGTGGCTATTAACAAGAACAAAATGCAAGACCTTCAACGTATGCCACATGAATTTAGATATTTCCATGATGATTTGATGAAATGGCCTACGTATCACTCTCCTGCTGTAACTGCTGCAGATGATGATCAATGGAACCATTTTGTACATACCTTGATTAGAGTTAAAAATACTGTTAAATTGAATGGATACAAAAAGAAACAATTTAAAACAGTTCTAAAAACGTAAACAGAACATGCATATGAATTACTTCCTCAAGAAAAGTACCTTATTCCAAGAATTGGGAGATTTATTTCAAAGAGATTGCAAAATCTGGCAAGTGCAGTAATGACAGAATATCAATTTTACTCCATTCTTCAAACATCGGAAAGCCCCATATATGCACCTGCAGAACGTTTTCCTTTGTTCCTGAAAACGTAAGATTTTGGAGTGAGGTCCTTTCAAAAATTACCATATCAATTACACTCCTGGAAATGGAAAAAAGAACACATTGACACCGGTGTGTCAGACCCACCATACTTGCTCCGGACACTGCGAGAGGGCTGTACAAGCAATGATCACACGCACGGCACAGCGGACACACCAGGAACCGCGGTGTTGGCCGTCGAATGGCGCTAGCTGCGCAGCATTTGTGCACCGCCGCCGTCAGTGTCAGCCTGTTTGCCGTGGCATACGGAGCTCCATCGCAGTCTTTAACACTGGTAGCATGCCGCGACAGCGTGGACGTGAACCGTATGTGCAGTTGACGGACTTTGAGCGAGGGCGTATAGTGGGCATGCGGGAGGCCGGGTGGACGTACCGCCGAATTGCTCAACACGTGGGGCGTGAGGTCTCCACAGTACATCGATGTTGTCGCCAGTGGTCGGCGGAAGGTGCACGTGCCCGTCGACCTGGGACCGGACCGCAGCGACGTACGGATGCACGCCAAGACCGTAGGATCCTACGCAGTGCCGTAGGGGACCGCACCGCTACTTCCCAGCAAATTAGGGACACTGTTGCTCCTGGGGTATCGGCGAGGACCATTCGCAACCGTCCCCATGAAGCTGGGCTACGGTCCCGCACACCGTTAGGCCGTCTTCCGCTCACGCCCCAACATCGTGCAGCCCGCCTCCAGTGGTGTCGCGACAGGCGTGAATGGAGGGACGAATGGAGACGTGTCGTCTTCAGCGATGAGAGTCGCTTCTGCCTTGGTGCCAATGATGGTCGTATGCGTGTTTGGCGCCGTGCAGGTGAGCGCCACAATCAGGACTGCATACGACCGAGGCACACAGGGCCAACACCCGGCATCATGGTGTGGGGAGCGATCTCCTACACTGGCCGTACACCACTGGTGATCGTCGAGGGGACACTGAATAGTGCACGGTACATCCAAACCGTCATCGAACCCATCGTTCTACCATTCCTAGACCGGCAAGGGAACTTGCTGTTCCAACAGGACAATGCACGTCCGCATGTATCCCGTGCCACCCAACGTGCTCTAGAAGGTGTAAGTCAACTACCCTGGCCAGCAAGATCTCCGGATCTGTCCCCCATTGAGCATGTTTGGGACTGGATGAAGCGTCGTCTCACGCGGTCTGCACGTCCAGCACAAACGCTGGTCCAACTGAGGCGCCAGGTGGAAATGGCATGGCAAGCCGTTCCACAGGACTACATCCAGCATCTCTACGATCGTCTCCATGGGAGAATAGCAGCCTGCATTGCTGCGAAAGGTGGATATACACTGTACTAGTGCCGACATTGTGCATGCTCTGTTGCCTGTGTCTATGTGCCTGTGGTTCTGTCAGTGTGATCATGTGATGTATCTGACCCCAGGAATGTGTCAATGAAGTTTCCCCTTCCTGGGACAATGAATTCACGGTGTTCTTATTTCAATTTCCAGGAGTGTATAATCTGATGTGAAACTAGCAGTCTGCAATGAACAAGGTGCTATATACAATAAGTGTCAGTGAAAGTATCAAGTACATGTCATCTGTTAGTACAATAATTGTTCCCATAATTAAATATTTGCCTTCTTAAGTTTTAATAGATTACTAATAATTTGTGTGTGTGTGTGTGTGTGTGTGTGTGTGGTATCTGATATTTGCACATTCGTCTGTTTCTGTCTAATATAGAATGTTTAACCATGTCAGAGACCCCACAAGAAATGTCTCTAAACGAAGTTTGTCAGTTTCAGGGGCCGCAGATTGAACGATAGCCATTCAGTATCCAACAAATGACTATGTTGCTGTTGCACCAATCAGTTCCACAACTGGTTGCTACTTCCAAGCTTCAGTAGCTTGACAGCAAAGAAGATGACAGGTGTGAATATTGCGCACAACTGGAAGCCCACTTCCCCACGCTATAAGATGAGACACACTTACATTTACCACTGATTTAGCATTCTAAGCAACGTTTTGTGGTCAACCCTCACCTAGGTTTGTTCCAGTTTCAAAGACTACAGTTACTCTGGAATTGCAACGATGGGAACACAATGAGGTGATACAACCCATTTATGCAAGTCACTGGCCATCCCTCTTAGTCATTCTCAAAAACTCATAAGAAACTTTGCGTTTGTGTGCTGAATTCAAAGCCACAGTAGACCCACAACCTGTCATGGCTTCATTCCTTTCTCATGACCAGAGGAGTTAGTGGACAGATTAGGACACGACAGGACAGATTCTTTTTGAAGACTAAGATGAGACATATTTACATTTCCCACTGGATGAGCAGCCCAAGCAACATTTTGTGTCAACACACACCTAGGTTTGTTCCAGTTTCAAAGACTATCGTTTGAAAGTGCTTCACTCCTCCTGTTTTTCAGCAGATCCTGGAACAATTAACGGTATAGGTCCCTTCATGCACAAACTATTTAGACTATTTTGTCGTTGTGGGTCACATGCCCGCTGAACATTTGGCGAATTTCGAATTTTGTTTCAAGCCCTTGCTGTGGCTGGTTAGAAGTGTGACAATGAAAAGTGCTCCTTCTCCCATGAAGAACTTGAATATTTAGTACTTATTATAAATGCACAGGTTATTCATCCTGCTAGTTTACACTTGTCTGCCATTAAAGATTTGCTGGCGCCCCATAAAGTAAAGGAACTCCAAGTCCTCATGGGGAAGCTCACATAATACTTTAAGCATAGCGTCTTGAAGAAGAAAAGAAGTGTAGACACTCGACAAGTTTCTCAAGCCTAGCGCTAGGCGGCTCTACCGTCGCTTAGCGCTAGTTGGGGAACGTTTCAATACACACCTCTGTACTAGTCGGATCGTACACAGTTTTAAAACGCTGTAATTGACAAGATTAAGACAAGGTGTGGTAAGACAAACATGTGGTTCCTGAAGAGGGGCAGCAGACTTTTCAGTAGTTGCAGGGGCAACAGTCTGGATGATTGACTGATCTGGCCCTGTAACACTAACCAAAATGCACTTGCTGTTCTGGTACTGCAAACGGCTGAAAGCAAGGGGAAACTACAGCCGTAATTTTTCCCGAGGGCATGCAGCTTTACTGTATGATTAAATGATAATGGCGTCCTCTCGGGTAAAATATTCTGGAGGTAAAATAGTCCCCCATTCGGATGTCGTTATCAGGAGAAAGAAAACTGGCGTTCTACGGATCGGAGGGTGGAATGTCAGATCCCTTAATTGGGGAGGTAGGTTAGAAAATTTAAAAAGGGAAATGGATAGGTTAAAGTTAGATATAGTGGGAATTAGTGAAGTTCGGTGGCAGGAGGAACAAGACTTTTGGTCAGGTGAATATAGGGTTATAAATACAAAATCAAAAGGGGTAATGCAGGAGTAGGTTTAATAATGAATTAAAAAAATAGGATTATGGGTAAGCTACTACAAACAGCATAGTGAACCCATTATTGTGGGCAAGATAGACACAAAGCCCACGCCCACTACAGTAGTACAAGTTTATATGCCAACTAGCTCTGCAGATGACGAAGAAATTGATGAAATGTATGATGAGATAAAAAAAATAATTATTAGGTAGTGAAGGGAGATGAAAATTTAATATTCATGGGTGACTGGAATTCGAGAGTAGGAAAAGGGAGAGAATGAAACATAGTAGGTGAATATGGATTGGAGCTAAGAAATGAAAGAGGAAGCCGCCTGCTAGAATTTTGCACAGAGCATAACTTAATCATAGCTAACACTTGGTTCAAGAATCATGAAAGAAGGTTGTATACATGGAAGAACCCTGGAGATACTAGAAGACAACCTGATAGATTATATAATGGTAAGACAGAGATTTAGGAACCAGGTTTTAAATAGTAAGACATTTCCAGGAGCAGATGTGGACTCTGCCCACAATCTATTGGTTATGAACTGTAGATTAAAACTGAAGAACCTGCAAAAAGGTGGGAATTTAAGGAGATGGGACCTGGATAAACTGACTATACCAGAGGTTGTACAGGGTTTCAGGGAGAACATAAGGGAACAATTGACAGGAATGGGGGAAAGAAATACAGTAGAAGAAGAATGGGTAGCTTTGAGGGATGAAATAGTGAAGGCAGCAGAGGATCAGATAGGTAAAAAGACGAGGGATAGTAGAAACCCTTAGGTAACAGAAGAAATATTGAATTTAATTGATGAAAGGAGAAAATATAAAAATGCAGTAAGTGAAGCAGGCAAAAAGGAATACAAACATTTCAAAAATGAGATCGACAGGAAGTGCAAAATGGCTAAGCAGGGATGGCTAGAGGACAAATGTAAGGATGTAGAGGCTTATCTCACGAGGGGTAAGATAGATACTACCTACAGGAAAATTAAAGAGACCTTTGGAGAAAGGAGAACCACTTGCATGAATATAAAGAGCTTTCATGGAAGCCCAGTTCTAAGCAAAGAAGGGAAAGCAGAAAAGTGGAAGGAGTATGTAGAACGGCTATACAAAGGCGATGTACTTAAAGACAATATTATGGAAATGGAAGTGGATGTAGATGAAGATGAAATGGGAGATATGATACTGCATGAAGAGTTTGACAGAGCACTGAAAGACCTAAGTCGAAACAAGGCCCCCGGAGTAGACAACATTCCATTAGAGCTACTGACGGCCTTGGGAGAGCCAGTCCTGACAAAACTCTACCATCTGGTGAGCAAGATGTATGAAACAGGCGAAATAACCTCAGACTTCAACAAGAATATAATAATTCCAATCCCAAAGAACGCAGGTGTTGACAGATGTGAAACTTACCGAACTATCAGTTTAATAAATCACAGCTGCAAAATACTAACGCGAATTCTTTACAGACGAATGGAAAAACTGGTAGAAGCCGACCTCGCGGAAGATCGGTTTTGATTCCGCAGAAATGTTGGAACACGTGAGGCAATACTGACCCTACGACTTATCTTAGAAAATAGATTAAGGAAAGGCAAACCTACGTCTCTAGCATTTGTAGACTTAGAGAAAGCGTTTGACAATGTTGACTGGAATACTCTCTTTCAAATTCTAAAGGTGGCAGGAGTAAAATACAGGGAACGAAAGGCTATTTACAATTTGTACAGAAACCAGATGGCAGTTATAAGAGTCGAGGGGCATGAAAGGGAAGCAGTGGTTGGGAAGGGAGCGAGACAGGGTTGTAGCCTGTCCCCGATGTTATTCAATCTGTATATTGAGCAAGCAGTAAAGGAAACAAAAGAAAAATTTGGAGCAGGTATTAAAGTCCATGGAGAAGAAATAAAAACGTTCAGGTTCGTCGATGACATTGTAATTCTGTCGGAGACACCAAAGGACTTGGAAGAGCAGTTGAACGGAATGGACAGTGTCTTGAAAGGAGGGTATAAGATGAACATCAACAAAACCAAAACGAGGATAATGGAATGTAGTCGAATTAAATCGGGTGATGCTGAGGGAGTTAGATTAGGAAATGAGACACTTAAAGTAGTAAAGGAGTTTTGCTATTTGGGGAGCAAAATAACTGATGATGGTCGAAGTAGAGAGGATATAAAATGTAGACTGGCAATGGCAAGGAAAGCGTTTCTGAAGAAGAGAAATTTGTTAATATCGAGTATAGATTTAAGTGACAGCAAGTCTTTTCTGAAAGTGTTTGTATGGAGTATAGCCATGTATGGAAGTGAAACATGTATGATAAATACACTCCTGGAAATGGAAAAAAGAACACATTGACACCGGTGTGTCAGACCCACCATACTTGCTCCGGACACTGCGAGAGGGCTGTACAAGCAATGATCACACGCACGGCACAGCGGACACACCAGGAACCGCGGTGTTGGCCGTCGAATGGCGCTAGCTGCGCAGCATTTGTGCACCGCCGCCGTCAGTGTCAGCCAGTTTGCCGTGGCATACGGAGCTCCATCGTAGTCTTTAACACTGGTAGCATGCCGCGACAGCGTGGACGTGAACCGTATATGCAGTTGACGGACTTTGAGCGAGGGTGTATAGTGGGCATGCGGGAGGCCGGGTGGACGTACCGCCGAATTGCTCAACACGTGGGGCGTGAGGTCTCCACAGTACATCGATGTTGTCGCCAGTGGTCGGCGGAAGGTGCACGTGCCCGTCGACCTGGGACCGGACCGCAGCGACGCACGGATGCACGCCAAGACCGTAGGATCCTACGCAGTGCCGTAGGGGACCGCACCACCACTTCCCAGCAAATTAGGGACACTGTTGCTCCTGGGGTATCGGCGAGGACCATTCGCAACCGTCTCCACGAAGCTGGGCTACGGTCCCGCACACCGTTAGGCCGTCTTCCGCTCACGCCCCAACATCGTGCAGCCCGCCTCCAGTGGTGTCGCGACAAGCGTGAATGGAGGGACGAATGGAGACGTGTCGTCTTCAGCGATGAGAGTCGCTTCTGCCTTGGTGCCAATGATGGTCGTATGCGTGTTTGGCGCCGTGCAGGTGAGCGCCACAATCAGGACTGCATACGACCGAGGCACACAGGGCCAACACACGGCCTCATGGTGTGGGGAGCGATCTCCTACACTGGCCGTACACCACTGGTGATCGTCGAGGGGACACTGAATAGTGCACGGTACATCCAAACCGTCATCGAACCCATCGTTCTACCATTCCTAGACCGGCAAGGGAACTTGCTGTTCCAACAGGACAATGCACGTCCGCATGTATCCCGTGCCACCCAACGTGCTCTAGAAGGTGTAAGTCAACTACCCTAGCCAGCAAGATCTCCGGATCTGACCCCATTGAGCATGTTTGGGACTGGATGAAGCGTCGTCTCACGCGGTCTGCACGTCCAGCACGAACGCTGGTCCAACTGAGGCGCCAGGTGGAAATGGCATGGCAAGCCGTTCCACAGGACTACATCCAGCATCTCTACGATCGTTTCCATGGGAGAATAGCAGCCTCCATTGCTGCGAAAGGTGGATATACACTGTACTAGTGCCGACATTGTGCATGCTCTGTTGCCTGTGTCTGTGTGCCTGTGGTTCTGTCAGTGTGATCATGTGATGTATCTGACCCCAGGAATGTGTCAATAAAGTTTCCCCTTCCTGGGACAATGAATTCACGGTGTTCTTATTTCAATTTCCAGGAGTGTAGTTTAGACAAGAAGAGAATAGAAGCTTTTGAAATGTGGTGCTACAGAAGAATGCTGAAGATTAGATTGATAGATCATGTGACTTATGAGGAGGTACTGAATAGAATTAAGGGGAAGAGGAATTTGTGGCACGACTTGACAAGAAGAAGGGACCGATTGGTAGGACATGTTCTGAGGCATTAAGGGGTGACCAATTTAATATTGGAGGGCAGTGTGGAGGGTAAAAATTGGAGAGGGAGACCAAGAGATGAATACAATAAGCAGATTCAGAAGGATGTAGGTTGCAGTAAGTACTTGGAGATGATGAAGGTTGCACAGGATATAGTAGCATGGAGAGCTGGCTGCATCAAACCAGTCTCACAAGGGAACCTCCCCATCGCACCCCCCTCAGATTTAGTTATACGTTGGCACAGTGGATAGGCCTTGAACCACTGAACACAGATCACTCGAGAAAACAGGAAGAAGTTGTATGAAACTATGAAAAAAATAAGCAAAATATACAAACTGACTAGTCCATCTGCAAGATAGGCAACACAAAGGATAGTGTAAGTTCAGGTTCGTCGTGGTCCCGTGGTTAACGTGTGCACCTGCGTAACAAAAGGTTCTTGGTTCAAGTCTTCCCTCGAGCGAAAATTTTACTTTCTTTACTTTCGCAAAGTTATGATCTGTCCGTTTGTTCATTGACGTCTCTGTCCACTATAATAACTTTAGTGTCTGTGTTTTGCGACCGCACCGCAAAACTGTGCGATCAGTAGACGAAAGGACGTGCCCCTCCGATGGGAACCGAAAACATTTGGTCGCAAGGTCATAGGTCAACCGATTCCTCCACAGGAAAACACATCTGATATATTCTATACGACACTGGTGACGGCATGTGCGTCACATGACAGGAATAGGTTGACGACCCACCTAACTTGTACACTTGGCGAATGGGTAAAAAGATTCTTCTACCTTGCCCGATTTAGGTTTTCTTGTGGTTGTGGTAATCAGTCCCAAAAAAAGTGATGAAAACATAAGAGTTTGTCACATAAACTGCAACAAATGAATGCAACAGTTCCACAGTCGCTCAGTTTTCCCTGTGTTCTGTCAAAACATGTTTTTAACGTTTTCAAATTTTTCCGTGTGTAGACCGTCAAATCCTGCATATGTTCAAGCAAATCTGAACATGTCCTGGAATTTTGGAGATCGATGTTGATTTTGTGTGAGTGCCTGAACTTTGATAATTGTCTGAAAATAAAAAATTAAAATTTTCACTCTAGGCAAGACTTGAACCAAGGTCCTCTCTTTCTGCATTTGCTCACGCTAACCACGAGACCACGGCGCTCCTGAGCACACAATCTCCTTAATGCTGCATATCTTACACATGGACTACTCAGTTTGTATATGATGCCTATTTTTTTCCTAGTTCCACACAACTTCTTCCTGTTTTCTCCATTGATCTGTGTTCAGTTTTTCAAGGCCTATCCACTGTGCCAACTTATAACTAAATCTGAGGGGGGTGCGATGGGGAGGTTCCCTTGTCAGGACCGAAGACCACAACAACAACAACAACAAGACAAGGTAAGTGCAGTAGGCCACATGCACTAAAATATAAAACGTCGACGTCCTTCAAGGTAATTATGAAACGTCTGGTAACGCATAATAAGCAAATAAAATGTAATGACAAAGATTGAAATACAGCTCTACATAAAAAAGTCATCTTAGGGGCACATACCAAACAATAATACAGAATGAAACATAGGAGATAAAAGATTATATAAACTCACCCATGTAATTTGTAGCTGTGAGTTGTGAGAAACTTTGGAGAGACTTCACAGTCTTCACTGACAAGAGTTCTTTGCTGATTTCTTTCGTGCGAAATAAAAAGCAGCTGGAAAGGTCTGGCTTTTGTTGCAACAACTTTGTAAATTATATTCCTAAAACAATTTCGTCAATGCTGTCGAAACGAACATGAAATATATTAGCCCATACATTCGAGATAGAACACAGTTTCTTTTCAAGGACTACTTCAACACGTAAAAGAATGTTGAAAGCACTTTGGGATGGATAAGTCAAACAAGAAAGGCCATTTACTGAGCCGAAGTTCTTTGTGGTAGTGAAGGTTGCAACTTTTGTGTTAGACGGCATTTCATTCACAAGGATTTAAGCACACTTCACACAGCTCCTCTTTTTATTAAGGTTCTTGATAGTGTAACCTGCTATGTGATAAACTAAACATTGTTTTGGAATGTTGTCTTTATATGGAATAGGAAGATCATTCTCCCAATCCGCTATCACCATTTTGTCCTTAATTTCATCCTCAGCAGATAAGTTAATATGTTTATTTCGTACTTCCATTTCTTTAACACATAAATGCATCTGAATTTGGGTCCCAGTTCCCAGATGCAGAGATAACCATCTTAATGGGGACATACATGGACTGTAACATATTTTCTTGCAGATAATCTACAGTTGATGGATGGTTGTCAAAACCCACAGACCTCAAAATTGCAGAATGACGTTCCAGAGGGTCCTGGTTGAATTTTTCTGTCAGTACGTACCTTTGGACCATAAATAATGAGGAGCTTCGTATGTACTCTTTAGTGTGACAGAGATTCCATTGTTCTGATTGAAAAAATGTGTTGTTTTCTGAGAAAATGGTTTCTTAAAAGTCAATTAATATCTGGTATGATGGGGAATCTTTGTTGAATGAGTTATTTGACATTGTAGAGTTGAGTGCATCTGTTATGTTACAGTGTTCGTATCTCTCATGAATAGTTCTGTGTTTTCACTGTCACTAAAATTCTCGGGATCACTTTTGCGGAAAAAGTCTACAAAAACACACTAAAATATTACTCCACTTGTACTTTTTGATAAACTGTTCCTTAACGTCACGAAACAACATCACAACAACAATTCTAAGTGTGTCTGACAAGCCGCACTGTTAGAAATCTACTTTAGCCAACCACCAGCGACGGCTGCGCAGCAACTGCCGTTATAAGAGATATCACGAAAACAGAAGTAATGCCACTTCTCCTTCTAAGCACTATGCTTTAAGTTTATTGCAACCGAAGCTCAAATTTCTGAATTGGATGCACCAAAAGGTGTTGTCTTTGTGTGGTCAAGATGCGCTTCAGCAATTAAAAAAATACATTGTTAAGTCATCATTGATTCGTTCTAATCCAGCTAAGCCTGCTGTAATAGCTCTAGATGCATCTTCTTACAGGATTGGAGCTGTGCTCTCCCATATAATTGGTCCATCTGATCGACCAATTGCTTTTGAGTCTAAAAATATCAACAAAGCGTAGTGTAGTTATTGCTGGTTTGAAAAAGAGGCCCTCGCTATTATCTATGGTGCTATCGAGTTCCACCAATATTTGTACAGTCATAAGTTCTGTTTGATTACAGATCATCAGCCTTTAATGGCTTTGTTCAATCCTTCCAAGCCTGTCCCACAGCAGACAGGGCCAAAACTGGGAGCCAGCCGAAGTGGCCGTGCGGTTAAAGGCGCTGCAGTCTGGAACCGCAAGACCGCTACGGTCGCAGGTTCGAATCCTGCCTCGGGCATGGATGTTTGTGATGTCCTTAGGTTAGTTAGGTTTAACTAGTTCTAAGTTCTAGGGGACTAATGACCTCAGCCGTTGAGTCCCATAGTGCTCAGAGCCATTTTTTGAGCCAAAACTGAGATGTTGGGCTCTGCACAACATTCAAATGCTGACTTGTTGTCTCAGTTATCGGTCAGTGTTTGATTTGCCTGAGGAATTACGTTATCAAATTGATATACTCAAAATTTTGAAATTCTTCAAAATTTTCCTCTTGACTTTCGATGTATTGCTGGAGCAACTGCTTCTGACACAGCTCTTTGGGTAGTTTTACAATATGTGCACCATGGATGGCCGTGTAGTTTGATAGAATTCCCAACACAGTGGCACATTCTACTTTCACCATCGTCAGGCACTATACGCATGGTCAGGTGTGATGCTGCTGAATACACAGAATGATGATGCACGGTTTGTCATCCTCCGTTTCCTTCAGCAGGAAGTTTTGTCATTGTTGAACCAAGGTCACTGAGGCACAGCTCGCACAAATCAACTCGCCTGACGTAGTTGTACTTGCCAGGGCATGTACACCCAGATTTAGCAAATTAATCTCGTTACAATGTTTGTGCAGAACATCAATCCACACCGCTGCTACTCTAGGTCGATTCTGGAACACGCGATGGTTATTGGTAGTCGACATATACAGTAAATTTGATTTTGTTGTCCTCATGACATCCACTGCTACCGTTAGTACTGAATCGGCCTTGTCTTCTATTTTTTGTTTAGAAGGTCTTCCTGAGGTCCTTGTCTCAGTTTTGTGTGGACAATGGCGTACATCACGTAATACTCCTCCTTTGCGCCCTCAGTCTAATGGTGAAGCTGAACTATTCGATCAAATGTTCAAAAATCACATTAAGAAACTCGAACCCTCTCACAGATGGGAGCATGCCTTAAATATTTTTCCTCCTCCTCCTGTTCGTCGTCCTGTGATGGGACTTCACTGGCAGAATTATTACACTCATCGTCACTGTACCATACGACCTCCGTGGAAACAATTCGTTCTGCCAGGTCAGACAAAGTTTTTGCTGTACGACAAAGTTTTCTTTCGCGTCTTTGCCGAGAAATAGTACCGGCATCACGATATTATCACGCAGGTCTTATGTCGTTCCACTTACAAACTTCAAGGTTCCACCGGAGTTCACTGGCATCACCAGAACCTGCTGCGGCGCTCTTATGTCAGTGATTCTGTTGTAGAACTTTTGCCCACAGACGCAGAAGGCTTCTGGGGTCGGCAATAGCAGTCATCTCTGCCACACTGCCCGTCGGAGTCAGCGTCGTCGTGGTGCCAGTGGAGATCGATGATGCGCCGCTACCGCCGACACAAACGTCACCACCGTTCCCGTTGCCAGGACTGATGTCCATGTATGCACCGACCCCGACTGAATTTCAACTTGGATGAAGATCAGTTATACAGTGAATTCTGTGATTTCCAGAATTAATGTGCTAAACCTGATAAAAGTAAAACAGAAGACCAGACCTGGATAGATTTCTTCATGCAAGAGGCCACAACTGACGTCTCTCATTCCCAGTTGCTTAGGCTTATATCACACATATGAGGGGCGTTCAATAAGTAATGCAACAAGTTTTTCCTTTTTTTTCTCAGCCAGTTTTGGTTGGGAAACGTGGAATTTGTTGTGGGGCATCGTGGAATATTATCACTTCAACCCCTGTAGTTTCATGAAGTTCCGATCGCTGGCTGCACTACATGTAGCCTTCAAAATTGCCTGTAAAGAAGTGTGTTCCAAGCAGAGAGATGTTCCTTTTCGCAGAAAACTAGAGCATCACAGATATTCATAGGCGCTTGTAGAATGTCTATGGGGAGCAGGCAGTTAACAAAAGCGCTGTAAGTCATTGGATGAAGCATGTGCCACCATCACAACAAGGTCGGACAAACCTGTCTGATCTCCAATGTGCCAGCTGACTGCATACAGATGTGGCTACTGCAGTGTTGGTACGCGTGGACACTCTCATTCGAGGTGATCAATGAATCACAATCAAACACCTCGCCGCACAGCTGGATATGTCTGTTAATGGTGCTGACACACATGTCCACCATTTAGAGTACTCAAAGGTGGGTTCCGAGCCACCTAACCGAAGACCATAAAGAGCATTGAAGGACCATTCATGCGAAATTGCTTGCATGTTACAGAGCTGGTGATGACAAATTTTTTGTCGAATGTCGTGATGAGTGAAGAAATATGATTTCACGACATCAAACCGAAACAAAATGGCAATACATGGAGTGAGGCCACACCACCTCTCCTCCAAAGAAAAAGCTGAAAGCTGCACCCTCAGCCAGTAAAGTATGGCGACAGTCTTCTGTGTGTCTGAAGTGGTTATCCTTTCAATGTCCTCCCTCATGATGCAACAATCAATTCAGAAATGTATTGTACTACCCTCAGGTAACTGAAGAAACGACTTCAGCTTGTTCATCGCCACAAAAATGTAAATGACTCTCCTTCTCCATGACAAAACAAGCCATCAAAAAAATTTGTACACCTGGGAGGAGCTCACAGAACTTCATTAGACTGTTCTTCCTCATCTGTCCTGAAGTCCAGATCTTCCAACTTCCCTCTGTTTGTCCTACTGAAGGATGCACACTGCAGGAAGCAGTACATGGTTATTGATGCAGCAAGACATTGGCTCTGATGTCGACCAGTAGAGCGGTGCTGTGCAGACATACTGGCCCTGCTAGTGAGGTGGAGTAGGGCTGTCGCACTGAGCAGAGATTGTGTTGAAATATAGGCTTTTATAGCCCAAAGATTGGGGAATAATAAGGTGTATCGCAGGCCTGTATAAAACAAATCTGCTTTCAGGGAAAAAATGTGTTGCATTACTTATTGAAGGCCCCTTGTATTTTCAGCTGCTACCATCAACTCATTTGTGAAACGACTCTTCAGTGTGATGAAGAACCAGTGGTCAGAAGAAAGAAACCAGATGTTCATAAATATAGTGAAAAGAGAACTTCAAATACGAGTGAGCTTGTCCGAAAGCTGTGGTGATTTTCTGAAACAGAGGAGGGTCAATGAAGGGCTTGTGAAAGCTGCAAAGAGCAATGTAAAACACGCATTCAAAAAATTTTTCTCTTTTCTTATATGAACTTGAATTGAACATACTACACTGCATTTAAACGATCATTTAAAAATTCATTTCATGTTTAAATGGTAAATTCATATATTACAAACAGAGAATGAGAAAGAGAAGACTTAATTTTTTATTTATGTGTTAATACTACTTTGAAACTAAATTTTGATATGTTTAGAAATCATGAGTACAGCATATTAGTTATATTACTTATGATATTTGTAGTGAACTACTAGCATTTTTTCATTCTGTATGATCAGGAAATTGTCCAGCCCAGGGTTTCTTGAAAGCTGCCTTCACTAAACATTTCCCTTTCCAGAACGAGTTCTGATTGATATCTGTAGGCCACTGGACGATCAGAGGCTCATGACAAGCTCAAAATTTCCCAAACTGTAATGTAAATTGTTCAAACCATTTGAAATGTTCTCATATACAGCACAAATTGAAAAAAATATATAATATCTTAAAGCTGGGGAATTTTGTTGTGCTTCTGGTCAGTTTATCAAACAGAATCATCTAATGTATAGTAATTTTGTAAACTTACTTTTGAAAATGAGATTATTCTATTCTAAAATGCTGTAAAAGCCAACTAGTAACATACAAATACATCAAAGATTTATTTTTGTCTTTTTATAATGTTCAAATATTGGAGCAAGGTAGCTCCTGGAATAGGTTTCTTTGCTTCACACAAGGTAAACATTATTTTATGATATGATAATATTGTGGGGCAATGTTACCCTCTGTAAAATTTATTTTGTTACCTTGTAGGTCATTTATGTATTGACATTTATGTTCTTCTTGATATTAAAGGCACAAAATAATAAAAATTCAGGATAGTGCAACTTTTTTACTTAATATGTAAAAAAATTAACGAACATGAACAAAATTTAATGTTATTTTGTTATCAAAGAAAAGGCCTATATTTCATTAGGTATGCCAGTGTGTCAGAATCTCAGTGACAATACCAGGAAAATATGTTTCAAAAATTCATCAGCATCAACCAACTCTGGTACTAAGGAAATGCTTTTTAGTTGAATAATTGTGAGGGATTTATGCCTTCAACTACAACATCCAGTTCTTGAAAATGATGATATTTAAAGTTGCATCATCTTCAATAAAACTTTCAATAACACCAGGTTAATGTTCAATTTCAGACTTTGTAGCCACAGCTTGTGATGTGGTTTTGCTAGGCTCTCTTCATTTTCTATAAACGCTGCTAAAACTTACATTTGATTTCTTCTTTTTGATTCCCAATCTTCTTTCATCAAAAATTTGTTCTGCAAATAGAATAATCAGGCACTGTCTGAATTTCTCTCTTCTTTTTTACTAGTACCTGACACTGGTTAGAAGCATTTTGTGACATTTCAAACAAATATTCCATTTTTTATGGATTTCAGACACTCTTTCAGATTTTCGTTACTGTAAACTGTATTGTGGCTGGGTCCTAGCTCTCGTTTACACTCGTACCATGCTATAACAGCATTAATCCCTTAACAGTGCTCATTTTGAATGTAATAAGATTTATCCCAAGCTGAGTCAAGTCTAAAACAAAGTAATGAAAATATTATGTACTTTGATTCATTTTGTTTGTGATGCAAAGTTTCCCCTTATTTTCCCAGAAAATAATCTTCATGGTTGATCTCGATCATACAGTGATAAATTACGCTTTGATTGCAATTTTGTGGATATATTCTAGACAATAGCTAATTTCTATACATGAAAGAATGACATTTGCCTTCCATTTAATTAATTTTCTAGTAGCAAAGTGCCACTTTTCCAGACAAAAAAAAACATAAAAAATACAGTAGTACAGATTTGGTTGCATAAAATATCGATGACAGTGAGTGGCGGAAAACTGAAACATTTGATCCAGCAGAAACTGTCAACTGCTGGACAGAATGAAAACTGTTCCAAAATGTTTATTAGAATAGATGCTAGATAGGACTGAAATTTTTTCAGAGTTGGAGGAAAGTTACACCCAAGGAGGGGGAGGGGGTGGGGGAAATAGCCCCACTGCAACATAATCAGTTTTTCTGCAACAACAAGCAAACGCTTTGGAGTGCTAAAACACTCTTAGTGTATTAGGAGGCAAGCAGTACTGGCTTACATTAAGTAGTGTGTTGAGAATAGCCAATTATTTGTCTGTAGCCAGTGGACAGACATTAATTCATAGCTATGGAATGTATGTGATAGACTCTGCCAGCCAACTGGCTCACACATGTTTCCCTTTATGTATGTAGCACAATTGAACATGAACAGCAAGTTCACTAAATAGGTAATTTCATTAGAATCCTGGACATTTATCCAAATTATTAATGACTGACCTTTTCTCAATTAAAGAGCCTGGATGATTTGCTATAAATGCGATGTGGAAATTATCAGATGATATGTAGCACATGTGAGGTGCCTGGAGCTAAATGAGTGCTGAGCAACATTGGTTAGTGACTGACTGATTGCTCATTCTAACAGCGTCTCTTGCCTACACCCAGCTTAAAATATGAAATATAGTGGCCAACTTTAAGCCTCTTAATGCACATAAAATACAATCTTTTGCTGTGCTGTGGATTGTTACCATATGAGAGGTAGTCTAAATTTATAATTACTACCTATAAAAAATAAAACTGTGTCCTGTTATTCATCCTTCAATGCGACACGTTTTACCAATGATGGATGACTTGGTGGACACCTTGGTTGGTAGTTCCATCTCATACCATAACAGAAGAATGCATCGCAGTTGTGGAAAGGATGTCAAAAAATTTGATGGCCGAAAAAAGCAACATATGCTACTGTGTCGTGTATCAGAACGAGGTGAGGTGTGGAGCCCCCTTGACAGCCTACTGTAACTTCGTCAGGAGTCATAGTATGCTACTGCAACAGTTTTCTTTCACAAGCATCACACCTTGGCAGTCCCTAAAACACTTAGCATCAATTTGCCTGATGACGATTGGGTCTTCACTTTTTATTTATTTATGCACCCAGGATTCATCTCACAATGATGTAGGATTTGTCATCATAATACAATGAAAATAAATTACTCAAAATATACATACACACGGAATGTAAATGTATGCTTCTATGAGGGTATGTCTGGTGGTCGATCATAGCCTTAATGAGGGAACCACCCAAGAATTTGACTTAGAAAAACCACAGGAAACCTAAATCAGGATGGTATAACAGAGCGGACTCCATCCTCCAAATACATTGCCTCATTTGGTTGGTTCCTACTGCACAATGTTCTTTGATTCACATACGATTTGCTCTAGAAAACTTATAAAACATAGTCTTGCACTTCGCTGTTGCACAAACTAAGGACATCCACTGGTGGTGAACTTGCTGCTGTGCCCCTTTTAATAACTCTAGACTGTTCGGAAAACTAGCTCTAGGACCATAAACTTGCAACTATGCCCCATACAATCTTCATAGCCTCCCCTTGATCCACCTGTGTAACTCAGTCTGCATCCAACCATGATGAGTGACGTTTTGAACACAGGAGATGATCTTGGCACATTATTTTCTTGTCATAGCATTACGTCCTTCATGCTCGCTAATTTTTAGATTCCTGCAGGAGGTCGAATGTAAGTGTGCATACACACTGAAGGTTGTGGGTTCATTTCCTGTCAAGTGGAAACAATTATATGAATAAGTGGTGTCTGTTCTTGTTGTGATACATATTACATAAATTTTAGGTGGGGGACAGGTGGAGGGAAGGAAGGAAAGGAAAGGGGAGGAACAGATGCCTTGGGACTTAATGTAGAATCAGTGGCAAGGAGTGAAAATGTGTGCCGGACTGTGATACAAACCCAAGATCTTCTGCTTATTAGGCAGTTTTCTTAAAGAACAGACACCATGCATTGACATAATTTATTCGTCTTGATGGGCAATAAATCCACAACCTTCAGTGCACATGCATAGTTACTTTTGGCCTCCTGTGGGAATCTAAAAATTAGCGAGCATGGAGCATATGGATGGGGACTGCAGACAGGTGGTACTAGGTGGGAGCGTGAGTTGGTTGGGAAACATGTCAAGACAGTCCTTGCATTTACAATAGAAACCGTTTTCTGATGGCGCTTACTATTACCCAGTAAGCAAGCGATTACAGATTCGAGTCCCAGACCGAGAAACATTTTCACTCATCACTGCTGATTCTGCATAAAGTCCCAATGCAGCTGATATCATAATTTCCTTCCCTTTCACCCCCTTTCAACTACAATTTACATATGTATCACAGCTGTGGATTCTGCACATAAAACTGAATCGTACTCAAAAGTCTAGCTCACACTGATTCACAGAGAGGTGGTCTGGCAGTTTGATCTTCGTCATTCAAACTTGGTTAACCACACCAGAAGTATCTGTTCCACTGAACCATTACATCATTTGATGGTGCATTGTTTCTGAACACTTTCACCAACTCAACTTGGATTGTTACAGTGTTGTTCACCTTGAAATGCAGAAAATGAATTACTGAACGATGGAAAGCTTTACCAATGGGCTGCAGCATCATTGTGTTTTGGCTCCTGTAGTCGCATGCTACACTAATGTTGTGTGGAAATTTTGGGGTGTACCAGAACTGCAGATATAAACCTGTAAAAAATTAATTAATTAGAAACTTTATGCCTTCAAAGGGATAATTAAAATTTTATTAAGACTCCTTATATATCATTGCTTCAACAAGAGCCATTGGTTGTTAATGGACATTCAAACCAAATAAATGGATCTGATTTGGTTTGAATGTTTTTAGTGGCATTATAGCGAATTATCAGTCACAGCCAGTCTTTACTGTAATAAAGACAAAAAGCTGTAAGGCACATCACAGTGGATAATTTAAGCTTATCAATAGACTCATAGGTTAGAACTAGCTTTTTATTCGATATAAATTTATAAACTTCACTGATTTTATTCATGTTATGTAGGAAACCAACTCAATTATAAAATGAACACCAAGATAGATAGAGTGGAAAGATTTAAACAACTGCTGCTACTCCTGTTTAAGGCAGATAGAGTAAGCAACAAGTAGATTTCAATATAAACTGACTGCATACACTACACTTATCTGTCCTCTGCTGGAGTATAGCAGTCTGATGTAGTATCGTTACCAGATTAGATTGGTGGAGGACATCGAAAAAAATCCAAGAAGGGCAGCTCGTTTTGTATTATTTCGAAATAGGGAGAGAGCGCCATGGATTTGATATGTGCTTTGAGGTAGCAGTCATGAAAACAAAGGCGTTTTTCGTTATGGCGAAATCTTTCCAAAAATTTCGATCTCCAATGTTCCCCTCTCAATGCGAATATATTTTTTTGACTCCCACCTACATAGAGAGAAATGATCATTGTAATAATATAAGAGAATCATATCTTGTAGGGAAAGATTTAAGCATTTGTCTTTCCCACACGCTGTTCAAGAGTGAAACAGTAGAGAATTTGAGTGAAAGTGGTTCGATGAACCCTCTGCCAGACACTTAAATGTGAATTGCTGAGTAGTCATGTAGATGCAGATGCGTATCTAAAAAGTAAGATCAGTCACAGAATTTTTACTTCTATTGAAGATCTGTAGAAAATGTAACTTGAAGAATAGTGTACACTTTTCAGCACCATGATGAGGGAAACATATTCTGTATGCGAATTTTTTTCTTTTGAGCTTTCACTATCTTTTGAGCAGCTATTTAGTATTAATTATAAATGGTATGATGTTGTCCATATACAAATATGACCGAGATTCCAAGAGATTTTAGTAACATCTGACTCAATTTTGTGAACTGATACTCTGAATTGTTCTGACTCACTGCTTTTCAACTGTGATATTCTTTGCGACTGTTGATGACAGTGGGTGTTGTTGTTTTGTTCCTATAGAAGTTCTGGTGTATGATATTTCCAAGATAACTTTTCATATATTATCATTCAAAACTATTTAACATATTCGACCATAGTTGACTTCACTGATTATTTGATTCCTCTGCATTAATGAAATTTAGGCTTTATGAGAGCTTTAATGTCAGAAATTGCATATTCTATGTTTGGTTACAGTTAAGAGACAATATTTTGCCTGTAAGTCAAAATTTAATGTTACTCATCTCCCTATTTACTAAATTACTTAGGTTACATCTTTCACCTTACACAGACATACTTGTGTCATCAAACATTTTTGAATCATATTTTATATTTTGTGACAGATCATTGTTCTACAATAAAAGAGAAGAATTGCTACAGAATCTGGTGGTGCAGAGATTGGCAACTTGCTCTAAATGTTACGAAATGTAAAATTTTACACTTCAAAAAACGAAATAACTTAGTATCCTATGACTATAATATCAATGAGTCGCTGTTGGAATCGGTCAACTCATCCAAATACCTGGGCGTAACATTCATGCAATGATCACATAGATTCAGTTATGTGTAAATCAGGTGGTAGGTTTCGGTTTATTGATAGAATACTGAGGATGTGCAATCGGTATACAAAGGAGATTGCATATAAATCACTCATGTGACAGGTTCTAGAATATTGCTCAAGAGTGTGGGACCCATACTAAATAGGACTAATAGGGGATATTGAACATATACAGATTAGGGCAGCATGAATGGTCACAAGTTTGTTTGATCCTTGGGAGAGTGTCACGGAGATACTGAAGGAACTGAACTGGAAGACTCTTGGGGATAGACTTAAACTATTCCAAGAAAATCTGTTAACAACGTTTCAAGAACAGGCTTTAAACGATTACTTGAGTGATATACTACAACCCCCTACTTATTGTTCACATAGGGCTCATGAGGATAAGATTAGAATAATTGCTGAATGCATAAAGGCATTCAAACAATCGGTCTTCCCACACTCCATACATGAATAGAACAGGAAGAAACCTAATAACAAGTACAATGGGATGCACCCTTTGCCATGCGCCTCACAGTAGTTTGTAGAGTATAGATGTAGATGTAGCAGCTCATTACTGTACAGCACTTCAATCAACTTCAAACATGATTCCCATTTGTTGACACTGGAAAAGCTTTTGTTGCTATTTGAGAAGTGTGAAATGACTGCTGGTGAACTGTATTCTTAATGGCACAGGGCCTCAACCTGTTTCAGAATCATGCATGGCCCATTCAATGAAATGCTATTGTTAAATAAAAGACAGTGCCTACAGTTTTCAATTAGTCATTTGCCTCTGAGAGTGCATTACACATCAAATAATAAATTGTCTTTTTTTGTTGTTACCTCCTTCCTAGAGCCAAATCGTGAATCTGACAACAAATTGTGCTTAGCCTACAGACATGTGTTTCTACATGCTTATGCACTGGCTTCTCAAATAGCTCAGAAACACGTGGTAGCGAGGAAATGGGCCTGTAATTGTGTATATTATCTCCTTCTCCCTATTTAGAAAAACCTTTTGTTAAAGAAAAATTTTAATCTGTCTGGAAACTGACAGAAACCTACATAAAAGAAACATTGCTGTATCTGCCACAACTCAGGCAACTAGCTGCGGCAGAGTAATGTGGAGCAAAGAATTGTTGCTTCAGCATTTGGTTTTGTGAAGTCTTATTTGTCTTTTTATATGATTGAAGGAACACTGTGTCACATCTTAATACTAAAAAATTCGTACCCTGCAGGTATTGATGGTATACCTGCAACAATATTGAAGAAGAGTGCATGAACCTAGTTGAAATACTCACACACTTATGTGACTGCTCACTTCAGGCAGGCACTTTCCCTGATGTACTGAAAACATCAAAAGTTATTTCAGTATATAAAAATGGTGAGAAAGATAATGTAAATAACAACAGGCCCATCACAATCTCCTGCATCTCTAAAGTATTTAAAAAAGTTATGTGTGACGAACTTACGAAATTTAAGAACAGAAACATCCTATGTAACGAACAAAATAGATTCAGAAATAAGAGGTCAACGACAGCTGCACTTCACGAGCTTCCTAACCCTGTTTATTGGCTTGTCAAAAGCTTTTGACATCGTGGATTATAAAATTCTATCAAAGCTTGAAAGATAGGGTATTCAAGGTCTGTCCAAGAACTGGATCAGTTCCTGTCTGACTAATCATAAGCAGACAGTGTGCATCAAGTACACAAATATCCGACTAAAAACTGTATCCGAACACTTATCTGACTATAATCAAATTAAATGTGATATACCCCAGGGATCAGCAATGAAACCCCTTCTGTTCTTTCTGTACAGAAATGATCTAAGCTTAATTGTTGATACACATAAAACAATCATATTTGCAGACGACATCACGATTCTACTAAAGGGTGACAGCAATGAACAGTTACTGCAGTCAATAAATATGGTCACAAAACAACTTAGATGCTGGGCACAGAATAATCAGGTTGTAACAAGCAGTAAAAGAACCATTGCACTAAAATTCCACAATGCTCCTAACAATGACATATTTATCCCATCGCTCTCGATCAATGACGATCTAGTTGGTAACATTACCGAAACCAAATTTTTAGGACTGTGGCTTCAGAGTAGTGTCAGATGGAATAGGCATATTGAGTATCTCAATGCAGAACTGAGCAGAACATGTTACCTTCTTTGCTCACTAAAATCACGCTGTAGTGAGAAAACAGTAATAAATGCATACTATGTCTACTTTCTTTCTCTTCCTAAATAAGAGGTCACCTTCTGGGGAAACTGTAAACAGCTAACAGCACTTTTATCTACAAAAACGGCCATTAGAATCTTGTTTGTGTGCAAGCCTAGAGACTCTTGTAAACCTCTGTTTAAGAAATCTTGTATTCCTCCAGTTTTATGTGTATATATGAGGGAAACCCTTTTATTCTTTAAAATAAATGTAATAGGTAAGGACCGCAGACTGCAGAGAAACTGTGATTTTATGATCACTTTATCAGAGATAACAGAAACTTCCATATAACCCAAATTAGCACAGCTCTGTGCCGAAAAGGTACTTTTCATATGGGAGTTAGGCTTTTTAACAGACCTCCAAAAAACTTAAAAACAATTTCTGAGGTCAATACCTTTGGAAAATCTCGAATGTCATATTTACAGCATTACTGAGTTTACTCCATTCAAGAACGTTTAAATTTATGAAGTGTGTTATATAAACACTTTTGTATAAAGTGTATTATTGTAACCTTAAATAAGTGTGCCTAGAAATGACTTTCTAGATTAGATCACGTTCAGTTATCTTTCCAGAGATCGAAAAAGTGAGACGATTCTCGTGGGTGTGGAACATGTCAGTAAGTATAATATAAAAACATAAAACATTTGAATATAATACTTACTACCCTGATTTGTATGGAGATAGTCGAGATAGGTTAAGACAATGCAGTAAACTTGAGCAGCTAATACTTACAGAATTAACGCACTGTCAGAATGAAACATTGTTATGCACGATTAATAAATTTATCATACCCAAAATACCTAATCTTAACTGTTGTGACCAAGTATTGTCAAAACTGCGATCTAACAGCTGTATACTTATAACTAGACTTGTCTAGTGTCTTATGAATAAGCTGCTTTGTAGACAACAAGATCAGATGTTAAAGTTAAGATGGCGGCATATATATAGACTGTGGTAAATTACTCCGTAAATTTTGAGTTATTATCATCAGTAAAGTGTTGTTCATGTGATATTATAGTGGAAAAAGGTATTAGAGCATGCTCACTAACACATAAATGGTACCAGTCAAGTTGTTTTGTGAAACTAACTCTGATAAAATCTCCTGTGATTATGGTCAACTGTGTAACGGTCTCCAAGTAGCAGCGGAAATGTGCAGTGCCGGAATTGAACTAAATGTGTTACATGTGCTCTATTGTGATATAAACGCAACTAGAAAATACCTAGAATTTCTGGAAAATCTAAAGCAATTATTGAGGAATCCTCTTGAAAACAAAAACTGTGAATCAGAAAGTGCTTACAGTAGGCCTAGGTCTAAAAAACTACAGAACAATTTCGCCATTCTAGACAGTGTAAAAGCAAACAAGGAAGACTTTAATGATACTGATTGCCATCTAACAGATGCTGCTGATATACGAAAGTATAGAAATAGCATTGCCCCAAAAGGCAGTAATGGCAGAAATACATATCTTAGGAAATCCAAGTTAGTTGTTTACTCAGACAATCATGGTCGCGATCTCGGAAAAATCTTGCAAAACAAACACAATCTTAGAGCTACCAGCTATGTAAAACCTGAGGCCCCTGTGAACGTAGTTATAAGGAACATACAGTGTGATAACACTACACAAGAAAATCGGGTTTTAGTTATAATTGGTGGTGCAAATGATGTTTATTGCAATGAACTAAAAAGTGCCGTCCGTGACATCTGGAAAACCCTAGATACAGTAAAAAATGAAAGTGTAATAGTGACCGGAATACCACACAGCAATGACCTAATAGAAACGTCATGTGTCAACCAGGAAATTATTAAGATCGACAGACAATTTCACAAAATATGCAAAGCATACAGAAACACAAACTTCCTAGATGTGAAATTCTTGGGAAGGGAACACTTCACCAGGCATGGTATGCATTTAAATATTCATGGGAAGAAGGTCATAGGATCTAGAATAAATGAGATGGCTGAGATAATGTACACAAAAAACAACATCATGCCTATTATTGTATCAACTCAAAACGGAGAAGCCATCTCATCACAGATGATACCAGCAACAGAAAAAGCAACAGAAAAAACACAATCAATAGCAGTTACACAAAATGCAGCAGTACAAGCAATAATCGAAGCAAAAATGCCAACAACAGCACCACCATCAACAGCAGCATCACAGACAGCAGTAACAACAGAAATCCCAGCAATAGCAGGAGCAGCAGTACAAACAATAATCGGAACATCAATGCCAACAACAGCGTCACCATCAACAGCAGCATCGCAGACAGCAGTAACAGCAGAAATCCCAGCAATAGCAGGAGCAGCAGCAGACATGGAAACAACCATCCATGGGGCAGCAAGTAGATGGAAAAGGACACGTCCTTCCCATTTGAAGAATTTTTTAGAAGCCACCAAGATAAGTAACATTAAAAGTCTAACAGTACGCCACCAAAATATTCAGTGCGTAAAAAACAAAGTGCAACAGCTGGGAGTCGAGTTACAAATCTTAGACAGCACTGTTATCTGTATTACAGAGCATTGGTGTAAAGAAAGTGAAATCTTATATATTAATTTACCTTCATATATCCAAGCATGTTCTTATTGCAGAAACACAATGAAAGGTGGAGGATCATGTATTTATGTTAAGAATGGCATTGAATTTAAAGTCAGAAATGATTTTATCATAATAAGTGTAGACAAAGACTTTGAAGTGTCAGCAATAGAGATAGTTGCTATAAATTTTCCCAAGAAACTAACTATATTATGTGTATATTGTTATCCCAGTGGCAATTTAGAAATATTCTTTTCAAAACTTATACAAAGCCTAGAACTAGCGTTGACTCTGAAACATAATATCCTTTTGTGTGGGGACTTTAACATAAATACAAATAAAACATATGACACCAGTAACACATTTATGAATATCCCACATAGTTTTGGTCTATCATCACTAGTCAACTGTGTAGCAAGAATAACCACACATTCATCATCTACCATTGCCCATGTAGCTACAGATGTATGCAGAGAAAACTGTGATGTACTTGTCAAAAATCTGGGACTGTCTGACCATCTATGTCAGATTATAAAAGTAAAAGCTTGTGTAAAAAAAGAATCAAAACTGCATGTATATAAAAGAGTTTACTCTCCATCAGCTGTGCAAGAGTTTTCCTTTAAGTTAGCACATGAATGTTGGGAAGGAGTATACATAGAAACTAAAGTGAATATCAAGTTCTCCGATTTTATGTCTGAGTTTAAATTAAAATTTGAAGAAACATTCCCCAAAGCAGTAATTCCCATTGGAACACCCACCAACAATAAATGGATCACTAAAGGAATTGGAAAAAGTACTCAAACTTGCAAATACGTAAACACCATTGAAAACGACAATAGTGATCTAGTTTCTTTGCACTACTACAAAAACTACAAAAGGATCTACAGGAAGGTACTCAACACTGCAAAAAAATCAGCCAACGATAGGTTCATAAATTTACCTAATAATAAAAGTAAAGCTACATGGGCTGTAGTGAAAAAAGAAACAGGAACTGTGAAGCAGAGAGGTACAAACACACAAATCGGGAACAAGGAAAACTTAGAAAGTAACCCAAAAGAAATGGCTAATTATGTGAATCCCTACTTTAGCAGCATTGCACCGAACTTACAGAAAAATTTTCCAAAAGGTGCTAATCAACCAATACAGAAGCATATAGCAAACTTAATGATATTGCTTCCAGCTACTGAGGAGGAAGTATGCAACGTTTTAAGGCAATTAAAGAACAAAAACTCGGCAGGTTTAGATGAAATTCCAATGTGTGTGCTGAAAAAATGCATAAACGGTATCATAGCGCCACTAACAGAAATCATAAATGAATCCTTCAAAACTGGTTGCTTCCATGACTATCTGAAGCATGCCAAAATTTTACCAGTTCACAAGAAAGATGATGTAGAAAATGTTGAGAACTACAGACCAATAGCCCTATTGTCATGCTTTTCCAAAGTAATGGAAACAATAATGAAAAACAGGCTTTTGAGCTATATAAGTAAATTCAACGTCCTCTGCAATGACCAGCATGGTTTCAGGCCTGGCGGAGGTACAGAATCTGCAATAGCACAATTTACAAAAACAGTTTTAGAAGCACTAGATGAGGACAGCTATGTAACTGGCCTTTTCCTAGACCTGTCTAAGGCATTTGGTACAGTTGACCACCAGAAGCTGTTGCATAAATTAGAGGCACTAGGAGTAAGTGGAGTGATTCTCAAATGGTTTCGTTCATATCTAGGAAACAGAGCAGTCAGTAGAGATCACATATGTCTCCAGTGGATCAAAGTACATTGAGAAACATATATCTGATCCACAATATATCAGTATTGGGGTCCCTCAAGGAAGTGTTCTAGGCCCTGTATTATTTCTGGTGTATATAAAAGATTTCCCGCAACATATCAGCCGTGGAGAGAAGATATTGGTTGGGGATGACAGCAACATAGTAATCACCAGCAAGACACCAGCACAAATGTTGGAAAATTCTACTGAAGTGTTGAGGGATGTTCACAAATGGTCTTAGGAAAACAAAGTAACTCTCAACATAAAGAAAACAAATACGATATGCTTTAGAATGAACAGAAAACAGAGTCCCTTAAATTTAAAACTAGATAACATCTCCATAGATGATGTACCTACAACAAAATTCTTAGGGTTGCACATTGACAGCCAAATGAAGTGGAATGAACATGCTATGAAACTCTCGAAAAAGATATCTACAACATGTTATACACTTAGAGTCCTTGTATCCGCATGCAGTAGTGAATGTTTGAGAACTGTATACTTTAGTTATGTTCATTCAGTAATCAGTTATGGTATTATTTTCTGGGGAAACAGTGCTCAGAATTTACAAACAGTATCTAAAATGCAAAAGAGAGCAATAAGAATTATAACAAAAAGCAGAGAACTTTTCAAAATGTTAAAAATTCTAACTGTTCCTTGTGAATTTATGTTCCAAAACATAGTGTACATCAAGAAAAATATAGAAAATTATAGCACAAATAGCAATTTTCATAACTATAGTACAAGAACTAGTCACTGTCTTCACCTAGACAGGAAGAATGAACATAAGACTCAAAATAGCTTCTTGTATGATGGTGTAAAACCGTATAACAAACTGCCACAGAAATTAAAAGAAGCAGATAACATGTACCACTTTAGAAAAAATCTGAAACTGTTTTTGTAGGAACATTGCTTTTACACTATAAGTGAATTCTTTAGTACAAAATGATTGTAAATAGCTTTTGCTTCACAGTATTTTGATAAGGAGCAAAAATGATTATAAATAACTTATATGTCACAATGTTTAGCTACATGTAACAACAAACTGTATAAATATTTGAATGTACACAACTGACAACATCCATACATTTTAAAATGTCAACGGATGGCTAAATAAATAAATAAATAAACAGATACAATACCATCTATTAGATACCGATAGCTGTAACTTTCTACGAGTTGTCTTGGATTCAAGGAGAAGCCATCGGTACAGCACGAGAGATACGAAAAAGAAAGAGGAATAACAATATGTAAGGGCCCAGAATGAGATTTTCACTCTGCAGCGGAGTGTGCGCTGATATGAAACTTCCTGGCAGATTAAAACTGTGTGCCCGACCGAGACTCGAACTCGGGACCTTTGCCTTTCGCGGGCAAGTGCTCTACCAACTGAGCTACCGAAGCACGACTCACGCCCGGTACTCACAGCTTTACTTCTGCCAGTACCTCGTCTCCTACCTTCCAAACTTTACAGAAGCTCTCCTGCGAACCTTGCAGAACTAGCACTCCTGAAAGAAAGGATATTGTGGAGACATGGATTAGCCACAGCCAGGGGGATGTTTCCAGAATGAGATTTTCACTCTGCAGCGGAGTGTGCGCTGATATGAAACTTCCTGGCAGATTAAAACTGTGTGCCCGACCGAGACTCGAACTCCGGACCTTTGCCTTTCGCGGGCAAGTGCTCTACCAACTGAGCTACCGAAGCACGAGTACCGGGCGTGAGTCGTGCTTCGGTAGCTCAGTTGGTAGAGCACTTGCCCGTGAAAGGCAAAGGTCCCGAGTTCGAGTCTCGGTCGGGCACACAGTTTTAATCTGCCAGGAAGTTTCATATCAGCGCACACTCCGCTGCAGAGTGAAAATCTCATTCTGGAAACATCCCCCTGGCTGTGGCTAAGCCATGTCTCCGCAATATCCTTTCTTTCAGGAGTGCTAGTTCTGCAAGGTTCGCAGGAGAGCTTCTGTAAAGTTTGGAAGGTAGGAGACGAGGTACTGGCAGAAGTAAAGCTGTGAGTACCGGGCGTGAGTCGTGCTTCGGTAGCTCAGTTGGTAGAGCACTTGCCCGCGAAAGGCAAAGGTCCCGAGTTCGAGTCTCGGTCGGGCACACAGTTTTAATCTGCCAGGAAGTTTCATATCAGCGCACACTCCGCTGCAGAGTGAAAATCTCATTCTGGAAACATCCCCCTGGCTGTGGCTAAGCCATGTCTCCGCAATATCCTTTCTTTCAGGAGTGCTAGTTCTGCAAGGTTCGCAGGAGAGCTTCTGTAAAGTTTGGAAGGTAGGAGACGAGGTACTGGCAGAAGTAAAGCTGTGAGTACCGGGCGTGAGTCGTGCTTCGGTAGCTCAGTTGGTAGAGCACTTGCCCGCGAAAGGCAAAGGTCCCGAGTTCGAGTCTCGGTCGGGCACACAGTTTTAATCTGCCAGGAAGTTTCATATCAGCGCACACTCCGCTGCAGAGTGAAAATCTCATTCTGGAAACATCCCCCTGGCTGTGGCTAAGCCATGTCTCCGCAATATCCTTTCTTTCAGGAGTGCTAGTTCTGCAAGGTTCGCAGGAGAGCTTCTGTAAAGTTTGGAAGGTAGGAGACGAGGTACTGGCAGAAGTAAAGCTGTGAGTACCGGGCGTGAGTCGTGCTTCGGTAGCTCAATTGGTAGAGCACTTGCCCGCGAAAGGCAAAGGTCCCGAGTTCGAGTCTCGGTCGGGCACACAGTTTTAATCTGCCAGGAAGTTTCAATGTGTAAGGGATTGATAAAAATGTAAAAAAACTATCGTTATTATTTCAGTGACAACCGCGCAGCTTGAGAAGCATCTTTGGCACTGATTGAGACAGTGTCCAACGTATGGCTAATATCTATGGAAGTGTTTGTTTTCGTAAAGTAATGAGAGATAATGTAAATGTTTTGTTTCATAGTTATTAAAGTGACATAGTATATTTCGCATGGAAAATGGAAGAGATGCAAGAACGTGATAATGAGCTTGAAGATCTGAAGAAGTTCATCGACTCTTCTTATGAAAGTGTGGATAGTATTTTAGAAGCGTTAGAATGGGACAGGGATCATATACTTACGACGGTATGTTTGTGAAGTACCTGAAATATCTAAGCAAACGTAACAGTGCACTCCCTAAGAAAACCACATTAGTAATGTTTATGACGTTTGCATGTTAACATGCTCGAAATGTACTGTAGTAGTATATTTGTACTGATCGCACTTTCACAGCCAAATTGTCCTCTTTAAACCAAACATAGTCCTCCGTCGACGCCATAGATAAGAAAGTCGTAATTCACGATAACCGAATATTTCATGAATGCTGGAAGGCGAGCAGGTTGTCACAATCTTACGCTATCCATTTATGTAACTTACAAATGGGTGATTCTATGTGAAGGATGCCTTTATACCAACAAATAATAATAGTTCGAAGTAGTTGCAATAACAACTTTTCTCACAATCAAACAACTTATTTTTTTTTAAAATATCGTTATTTTGTTTCTACTTGTAGACATATTTCTACTTCATCTTTGTAGAACTGCTCGGTAAAGGGCATTTACAGGTTGTCAATTGATTACCTTGATCACCTGCTCTTTTGTTACCATGTGCCACACTGTGTGTTCATAACTTGCAGAATTTTCAGTGAAATTTTGAAGCAAATAGAGCGATTTTCCCATTTCTACCGTAACAAATGAGAACTTAACAATCCTTTGTCACACTTGCAAGACAAACGTGATTTTTTTTTTTTATGTTCTGACAAACGGAATGAACTTATCAGTTTGAAAGCTCCTGAAAGTAAGTTTGTGCACATGGTCAATATTTTTCTGTGACAATTTTTCTTTATACTGCCACTCTTTTGTGCCTAAGACTTGTGTGACGCTACTTAACTCCGTTATATTAACATATATGTTTAAGTGTTACACATTATGTGAATTAAGTAATTATTTATGTATTTGATCTTTTGCTGTGTAAACTATTTGACATTTTAAGAATGTCATGTGCCGGGAAATCGTGTTAAGAGAAAAACTTAAACATGATCCAGTGAAGTATGCAGAACATCGATCAAAAGAGCATGAAAGGTTCAAATTACAAAGGGTGAAAGAAAAACAATCACTTTGAACTGATAGACGTTTAACCTCAAGTGTGAGCAGGACAGGATAAGACAGCAGCAGCATGTAGAAAAGCAAAAATCATGAGGTAAGACAGACACAAGGAAACGTGAAACAGTGGTAGCATTATTATTTGTTGACGAGGTACCAAAACTTACAAGAAAGCTGAATCTAGCTTGTAAATTCAAAAAGGGACATAAAGTCTGAATGAAGAAAAAGGGCTAATGTGGTCCAGTTTTATCTGTGTGATGAAATTAGCTGCACGGAACAAGTTAAAAAGAATGAAGTTCCCCAAACTGAGAAGGAAGAAGTGGTACAGAAACACAGAAAGATGATGACTATTGCTGAAGCCATTGAAGAGTTGCTCCATGACACACGAGTATTTAGATACCATGCGAACATGAATTTTTGGTGGAAAGTATGGGAAAAAGAGTTACGAGTATTTCCATACAGGATAAAAGAATTAATAGTCATCCTTATATTTGACCATGAAGACTTTGAGGGTATGTCCGACAGGTAAAAAAGACACAATGGGAGCTCTATCCAAAATATTTCAGTGATGAAGAAACAATTCATAATGAAATACAGTGGCCTCAATAGAAAGATGATGATGGACATCCACAAATTGTGATGGAAGCTGGATTTGTAGCTGGCTATGTGGAAGAAATACAGATGCAGTTGCCAACATTCAGACTTCATTATAATGTGAAAAGAAATCAGTCTCGGGCACTATGAAGATGTAAAGATAACATTTGTAAATCATGATGCATTTGTTCAGGTGGATTTTTCAGGAAACTCCACTGCTGTGAGCAAATTTGAAATTCAAAGTGCTCTCCGGCATTAGCAACAGAATGCTATTTTCACTAATTTTGTTCAGTTAAAATATGGTATTGTCCTCAATTATGCCATTATAAGTGATGATTTGCCGCATAGCAAATATTCTGTTGGGGCATTCCTTAAACCTTTCTTCAAGACCTGGAGGAAAAATGTGCAACCAATTCCATCCCTTTAAAGTTCATTATGTGATAGCATCTGCTAAGGAACGGTGTTGAAAGTATCTGTAACCTCTGAAAAAGAAGAATTATTGACAATTTGGTTGTAGCAAAAAGTCAAAGAAGAAGATGCAAAGGAAAATTTCACATCTAGCAAAGATACCATTAACATTAAGCCATGGGATTTTGTACTTTTTATGTGGGAAGCAGGGTTGTTTTGTAGAAGTGAAGGAATGTGAGGAAGAAACTAACAAAATTTCACTCAGCTATGTGCATTCCAGTGGGGAGTATTGGATTTGACTAGTAAATAAAGACAAGTCTTGGGAAGACATGTAAGTAATTGTGAAGAAAGTCAAGCTTCTTATTTGTCAGAAACGAAGACCAATTTGTATTTTAGTAATAAATGCACACTCGTACACCTATTTTTCCCCCATTTTATATTGCATGTTTTGAATTGTTTGAGTGTTTTTATGTTCATTTCTGTGGTAAATTCCCTTTCATTTCTCCCATTTCGTGCAATGTAAACACACACACACACACACCATTTTCAAACTGGAATTTAATTATGGTATGCATGTTTAGAGAAATTTCTATTCTTTTGTACTAAAAGCGAACACAGAATTTGCAGTGAAACAGTATTTCACTCAATTTGATGTTGTTGTTGTTGCCTTCAGGGCAGAGACTGGTTTGACGCAGCTCACCATGCTACTCTATCCTGTGAATACTGCACCCTACATCCTTCTGAATCTGCTTAATGTATTCATCTCTTGGTCTCGCTCTATGATTTTTTCCCTCCACACTGCCCTCCAGTACTAAATTGGTGATCCCTTGATGCCTCAGAACATGTCCTACCAACTGATCCCTTCTTTTAGTCAAGTTGTGCCACAAATTCCTCTTCTCCCCAATTCTCTTCAGTACCTCCTCATTAGTTACATAATCTATCCATCTAATCTTCAGCATTCTTCTTTAGCACCACATTTCGAAAGCTTCTATTCTCTTCCTCTTTAAACTATTTATGGTCCATGTTACACATCCATACATGGCTACACTCCATACAAATACTTTCAGAAATGAATTCCTGACACTTAAATCTATACTCGATGTTAACAAATTTCTATTCTTCAGAAATGCTTTTCTTGCCATTGCCAGTATACATTTTATACCCTCCCTACTTCAACCGTCGTCAGTTATTTTGCTCCCCAAATAGCAAAACACATTTACTACTTAAAGTGTCTCATTTCCTAATCTAATTCCCTCAGCATCACCCAATTTAATTCGACTACATTCCATTGTCCTCGTTTTGCTTTTGTTGATGTTCATCATATACAGGGTTATTACAAAAGATTGAAGCGATTTCACAGCTCTACAATAACTTTATTATTTGAGATATTTTCACAATGCTTTGCACACACATACAAAAACTCAAAAAGTTTTTTTAGGCATTCACAAGTGTTCGATATGTGCCCCTTTAATGATTCGGCAGACATCAAGCCGATAATCAAGTTCCTCCCACACTCGGCGCAGCATGTCCCCATCAATGAGTTCGAAAGCATCGTTGATGCAAGGTCGCAGTTCTGGTACGTTTCTTGGTAGAGGAGGTTTAAACACTGAATCTTTCACATAACCCCACAGAAAGAAATCGCATGGGGTTAAGTCGGGAGATCGTGGAGGCCATGACATGAATTGCTGATCATGATCTCCACCACAACCGATCCATCGGTTTTCCAATCTCCTGTTTAAGAAATGCCGAACATCATGATGGAATTGCGGTGGAGCACCATCCTGTTGAAAGATGAAGTCGGCGCTGTCGGTCTCCAGTTGTGGCATGAGCCAATTTTCCAGCATGTCCAGATACACGTGTCCTGTAACGTTTTTTTCGCAGAAGAAAAAGGGGCCGTAAACTTTAAACCGTGACATTGCACAAAACACGTTAACTTTTGGTGAATTGCGAATTTGCTGCATGAATGCGTGAGGATTCTCTACCGCCCAGATTCGCACACTGTGTCTGTTCACTTCACCATTAAGAAAAAATGTTGCTTCATCACTGAAACCAGTTTCGCATTGAACGCATCCTCTTCCATGAGCTGTTGCAACCGCGCCGAAAATTCAAAGCGTTTGACTTTGTCATCGGGTGTCAGGGCTTGTAGCAATTGTAAACGGTAAGGCTTCTGCTTTAGCCTTTTCCGTAAGATTTTCCAGACCGTCGGCTGTGGTACGTTCAGCTGCCTGCTTGCTTTATTCGTCCACTTCCGCGGGCTACGCATGAAACTTGCCCGCACGCGTTCAACCGTTTCTTCGCACACTGCAGGCCGACCCGTTGATTTCCCCTTACAGAGGCATCCAGAAGCTTTAAACTGCGCATACCATTGTCGAATGGAGTTAGCAGTTGATGGATCTTTGTTGAACTTCGTCCTGAAGTGTCGTTGCACTGTTATGACTGACTGATGTGAGCGCATTTCAAGCACGACATATGCTTTCTCGGCTCCTGTCGCCATTTTGTCTCACTGCGCTCTTGAGCGCAGAAACCTGAAGTGCGGCTTCAGCCGAACAAAACTTTATGAGTTTTTCTACGTATCTGTAGTGTGTCGTGACCATATGTCAATGAATGGAGCTACAGTGAATTTATGAAATCGCTTCAATCATTTGTAATAGCCCTGTGTCTCCTTTCAAGACACTGTCCATTCCGTTCAGCTGCTCTTCCAGGTCCTTTGCTGTCTCTGACAGAAATACTATGTCATCGACAAACCTCAAAGTTTTTATTTCTTCTCATTGGATTTTAATTCCTACTGCGAATTTTTCTTTTGTTTCCTTTACATCTTGCTCAATATACAGATTGAATAACATCGAGGGGGGGGGGGGGAATTGGGGGGGGGGGGGGGGGAAATACGGAAGCGTTCGATCCCACCCGTCTGCTTTGACCCATGGCGTCACAAATATGGCGGAAACTAAAACAAACACACACACTTTCCACAAGAAGCCTAATGACACTAACGGGACAAGCGCGGGAAATGGGGTGTTTTGGGTGGGGGGCAAACTAAATATAAACAAATTTAGACGCCTTGCGTTGCTACAACGTGTAAGTGAAGACAGCCATGTGTGAATACCCACCCACCTCCCCAGGGGTCGTAACCCCTGCAACCCATAGAAGATAAAGATGCTTCAGTAGCTGATTAGTTTTTTTTGTCTTAAAAAAAAAAAATCTCACGGGATAGAACGAACAGATCAGAAAGATAAATATAATAAACTAAAACAGAAATTCGAGGAAACAGATAATTAAAACAAGTAATAAGTGTTTTTAAATTAAAAAAAAAAAAAATCTCACGAGATAGAACGAACAGATCAGAAAAGTAAATAAAATAAGATAAAACAGAACTGGAGACAGCCACACTCAAACCAAACTCCGCGCCGTCATGACGTCACACACGACAACACCCTTACGTCACGGGTCAAAGCCGACGCGTGGGATCGGACGCTTCTGTCGACCCCATCGGGGATAGGCTATAACCCTGTCTCACTCCCTTCCCAACCACTGCTTCCCTTTCATGCCCCTCGACTCTTATAACTGGCATCTGGTTTCTGTACAAATTGTAAATAGCCTTTCCCTCCCTGTATTTTACCCCTGCCACCATCAGAATTTGAAACAGAGTATTCCAGTCAACATTGTCAATAGCTATCTCTAAGTCTACAAATGCTAGAAATGTCAGTTTGCCTTTCCTTAATCCATTTTCTAAGATAAGTCATAGGGTCAGTATTGCCTCACGTGTTCCAACATTTAGACGGAATCCAAACTGATCTTCCCTGAGGTCGGCTTCTACCAGTTTTTCCATTCGTCTGTACAGAATTCGTGTTAGTATTTTGCAGCCGTGGCTTATTAAACTGATAGTTCGGTAATTTTCACATCTGTCAACACCTGCTTTCTTTGGGATTGGAATTATTACATTCTTCCTGAGGTCTGAGGATATTTCGCCTGCATCCTACACCTTGCTCACCAAATGGAAGAGTTTTGTCATGGTTTCCTCTCCCAGAGCTTTCAGTATCTCTAATGGAATGTTGTCTACTCCCAGGACCTTGTTTCGACTGTCTTTCAGTGCTTTTTCAAATTCTTCACGCAATATCATATCACTCTTCTCATCTTCATCTATGTCCTGTTCCATTTAGCAAACTCATCTACCACATTAAGTGTCTGATTTCATAATCTAATTCCCTCATCATCTGATTTAATTACACAGCATTCCATTATCCTCATTTTGCTTTTGTTGATGTTCTTCTTATATCCTCCTTTCGAGACACTACATTCCATTATCCTCATTTTACTTTTGTTGATGTTCTTCTTATATCTTCCTTTCAAGACACTGTCCATTCTGTTCAACTGCTCTACCAGGTCCTTTGCTATCTGTCACAGAATCAGAATGTCATTGGTAAACCTCAAAGTAGTTAATTCTTCTCCATGGATTTTAATTCCTACTCCACATTTTTCATTTGTTTTCTGTACTGCTTGCTCAGTGTATAGATTGAATGACGTCAGGGACAGGCTACAACCCTGTCTCACTCCCTTCTCAACCACTGCTTCCCTTTCGTGCCCCCCGACTCATGTAACTGCCATCTGGTTTCTGTACAAATTGTAAATAGCCTTTCGCTCCCTAGATCTCACCCCTGCAACCTTCAGAATTTGAAAGGAAGTATTCCAGTCAACATTGTCCAAAACTTTCTCTAAGTCTACAAATGCTAGAAGTGTAGGTTTGCCTTTACTTAATCTATCTTCTAAGGTAAGTTTTAGGGTTAGTATTGCCTCACAAGTTCCACCATTTCTACAGAATCCAAACTGATCTTCCCCTAGGGTAGCTTCTACCAGTTTTTCCATTTGTCAGTAAAGAATTCGTTTCACTATTTTGCAGACATGACTTATTAAACCGATAGTTCGGTAATTGTCACACCTGTCAACAACTGCTTTCTTTGGGATTGGAATTATTATATTTTTCTTGAAGTCTAAGGGTATTTTGACCAGATGGTAGAGTTCTGTCAGAGCTGGCTCTCCCGAGTCTATCAGTAGTTCTACTGGAATATTGTCTACTCCCAGGACCTTGTGTTGACTTAGGTCTTCCAGTGGTCTGTCAGATTCTTCGGGCAGTATCATATCTCCCATTTCATCTTCACCTATGTCCTCTTCCATTTCCATAATATTGCCCTCAAGTACATCACCCTTGTATAGACGCTCTCTATCCTTCCATCTTTCTGCTTTTCTTTCTTTGCTTAGAACTAGTTTTCCATCTGAACTCTTGATATTCATACAATTGGTTCTCATTTCTCCAAAGGCCTCTTTAATTTTCCTGTAGGCAGTATCTATCGTACCCCTACTGATATAGGCCTCCACATCCTTACATTTGTCCTCTAGCCATCCCTGCTTAGCCATTTTGCACTTCCTGTTGATCTCATTTTTGAGACGTTTGTTTTCCTTTTTGCCAGCTTCATTTACTGCATTTTTATATCTTCTCCTTTCATCAATTAAATTCAATATCTGTTCTGTAACCCAAAGATTTCTACTAGCAATGGTCTTTTTACCTACTTTATCATCTGCTACCTTCACTATTTCATCTCTCAAAGATACCCTTCTTCTTCTACTGTATTTCCTTCCCCTGTTCTTGTCAATCATTCCCTAATCCTCCCTCTGAAACTCTCTACAACCTCTGGTTCTTTCAGTTTATCCACGTCCCATCTCCTTAAATTCCCGCCTTTTTCGCAGGTTCTTTGATTTTAATTTACAAATTATAACCAATAGATTGTGGTTAGAGTCCACATCTGCCCTTGGAAATGCCTTACAATTTAAAACCTGGTTTCTAAATCCCTTTCTTACCATTATATAATCCATCTGAAACCTTCCAGTGTATCCAGGTCTCATCCACGTATGCAACATTCTTTCATGATTCTTAAACCAAGTGTTAGCTACAATTAAGTGATGCTCTGTGCAAAATTCTACCACACGGCTTCCTCTTTCATTCCTTACCCTCCTGTCTGTATTCACCTACTACTTTTCCTTCTCTTCCTTTTCCTACAATCACATTCCGTTCCCCCATGACTACTAAATTTTCATCTCCCTTAACTATCTGAATAATTTCTTTTATTCCATCATTCATGAATCTCTTCATCATCTGCAGAGCTAGTTGGCATTTAACTACTACTGTGGTAGGCATGGGCTTCGTTTCTATCTTGGCTACAATAATGCATTCACTATGCTTTTCGTAGTAGCTTAGCTGCACTCCTATTTTTTTATTCATTACTAAACCTACTCCTGCATTACCCTTATTTGATTTTGTATTTATAATCCTGTATTCACCTGGCCAGAAGTCTTGTTCCTCCTGCCACCGAACTTCACTAATTCGCACTATATATAGCTTTAACCTATCCATTTCCCTTTTTAGATTTTCTAACCTACATGCCTGATTAAGGGATCTGACATTCCATACTCCGATCCATAGAACTCCAATTTTGTTTCGCCTGAAAATGACGTTGCCCTGAGTAGTCCCCGCCCGGAGGTCCGAATGGGGAACTATTTTACCTCCGGAATATTTTACCCAAGAGGACGCCATCATCATACAGTAAAGCTGCATGCCCTCGGGAATAGTTAGGGCTCTACTTTCCCCTTGCTTTCAGCCATTCGCAGTACCAGCACAGCAAGTCCATTTTTATTAATGTTACAAGGCCAGATCAGTCAATTATCCAGACTGTTGCCCCCTGCTGTTACTGAAAGGGCTGCTGCCCCTCCTCAGGAACCACACATTTGTCTGACCTCTCAACAGATACCCCTCTGTTGTGGTTGCACCTATGGTATGGCTGTCTGCATTGCTGAGGCACACAAGCCTCTCCAACTACGGCTAGTTCCATGGTTGATGGGGGTGTGAAAAATTGATGTACCAGTTGTAATAACATTTCTACTTTCTGGAAAAGAAGTGGTTCCATTCATCACAATGCAAGAAAAATTTCAATTTTGTTTACATTATCTGTGTTTGCCTTAACTTGTTCAAAGTTCTTGCGTGAATTACTTAAGATACAGGCTAGTAAAATGTAAGCAATTAAAAATTTTAGCAGGTAAGTTGTGCTATCCATGATGCTTTTTGCAAATGTATTTTTGTCAAAATGTCACACATCTAACCATGAAATGACCTTTTTATCACCCAGTCCTTTACTACAGTGATAAAATTCTTAGGAGAACCAATCAATAAATATTTCACTATGTAGTATTTGAGTACTTCTGCTCTATAGTATTGTAATGATATTTGCGTACTCAAGTATCATAAACTGTTTTATATTCATTACGCCTGGTTACAGTAGCTAAGAATGCCTGTGTGCACTTATATAGTGGGGAAAGTTCTGGCAGAACGTATAAAATTTAGTACTAAAGGAGATCACTCGCTGTATAACAGAAGCTTGGAGTTGTTGAGAGGCACACACAAAAGGGAACAAAAAATTTGCCAACTTTCAGAAGAAATACTTTGACAAGCTGACATACAAATACATATGCACATGTTCCCATTATGTAACAGACACTATATGTCTTATGAATTTACCGTGTTTCAGTTTTTATGAAAAAGTTGCCATAAAATTGACAAAGCACTTTAAATGTGATAAAGTGGGGATCAGTGTATTATCACAACATATATTTGCATTCTTTAGCTTCGCTAGCCCACACTCAGTTATCACCTTCCAACCTGACATAGACTTCTGGCTAAGGAACAGATCACACTCTTATCACAACCAAAATTTCAGGACGGGTCCACTGTCGCACTCCAGCTCATTTCCATTCTTGACATTCCACACCTTTAAATAATGAAAAGAGTAAACTCACTGAATAGATAAGCAGTTACAGGCACATGAGAGGATCACAGAGTTGCAGGATAGGAATGCACATTCATGCTTAGTGACAATTTCAGTCTTGTTCGTGTGCCTGTCCACTGCTCAATATCTCAATTGTACAGTGATTGCTTACCTTTCCTTTTTCCATTATTTGTAATCCACTTGAAAGTTTTCTAGTATTCTATTAACATTTCATACGTTTTCCAACCAATATGAGCCATTGGTTTAAAGATGGGGTGTAAATCGAACTAAATGCAGGAATTTACAGTGTGGCACATAGAGGTAAGTTATAACAGGCTAATGTGTTTGATATATAATTGACACCTGTGATACCCTTTTACCAACTCACAGACTGTAATCTTTTACCTAACCTAGACTTAAGATTGCACCACAAATTATTATGTTACTGCAACTAAGATATTGTATTCACATTTATTTGCTTTGCCAACTTACAACCAAATTGTCGCCTTTCAACCTAACTTACGCCAGTCTGTCACTACAGCCAACATTCCAAAAAAATCACGTAGACGCAAAAGAGGGCCAGTGTTGTGTTCTGTTCCCTCTCTGTGTGTGTGTGTGTGTGTGTGTGTGTGTGTGTGTGTGTGTGTGTGTGTGTGTGTAGAGGGGTTGTAATAGTTCATTGTCTAATACATGGTGGAGAAACTTAGTGTCACAAAATTTTCACCCTGGATAGCTTATGCTAGTAGGAACCAAAATTACTAATGTCATGTAGGTCGACAACACACAATTTTTAAACTACAGAAACTTGGTGCCATACGCTCCGATTGGCCATGGAATTGCCCTGTTTGCCGGATGCTCTGGACAATGCATGACCGTGAATGCTTTGCCTGCTGGAGTTTGTGATGTATCCAAGGTGACCTGCACGCTCGGTGGTAATGTGCCGGTCTTCCACCCGGGGGGCGAATCCTGATGGGGTCCCAACACATCCATTGTAGTTTCATGATAAGACATACAGGGAATCAACCTGTCAACAGCCGTTAGTTTGCATACAGAAAGCCTTTTACAAATTGTGTTGGCCCTGAAAAGGGCCTTTTTTGTAGCTAGGACATTGTTTGCTTAAAGCAGGTGCTCTAACTAGCGACACTCTGACACGACACAAGCTTGTTAACGTCGAATTTTGTTTTGCCAAATTCTTTCAAAGATTCCTGTCATTACCCTGATGTGATTGCTGGCATGCTGAATGCTATCCATTAATTCCTCTTTGTTTCTTGGTGGTTCGTGTCTGGATGTGTGAACTAGAACCTTGAAGAATCCCCACAGGAAAATGTCCGGCGGCATGAGGTCTGGTGATCGTGGGGGCCATGTCATACGAGCACCTCTCCCAATTACCCAGTCGTTGAAGAGTTCATTTAATATCCGCACGCAACATGGCTGTTATGTGCGAGTGCCCCATCATGCTGCAACCACATGCGTAGCCAAATGTCCAGGGGAACATCTTCTAGCAGGCCGGGTAGAGTTTCTTGCAAAAAGTGAACCTAATTTGCCCCGGTAAGTTGAGGAGGTAGATGGACCAGCCCAATCAGATGGTCACCCTTAATGCCTGCCTAAATGTTCAAAGAAAACCGTACCTGGTGTCTGTGGACATGTGTGACATGAGGATTTCCCCTTGCCCAGTAATGAACGTTTTGAGTGTTGTAAAGGCCGTCCCGGTGGGAGATGCACTCATCAGTAAAAAACACAATGGTGCGAAGTGAGGATCTCGTGCAACACATCGCAGAAACCCTAGCCTGTATTCATTGTCCGCCACAGGATTTAGGTCTTGGACACGGTGAAAACTAAATGGATGCTGGCTGTCATCCCTCAAGACCACCCAGACTAACTGATAGTGACCCCCATGTCGTGTCCAAACACTTGAGTACTTCTCGTAGGTGCTTCCTCGAAGCACTCGAGAACAGTTTCTTCAAGTGTAGCATCCTGTTGTGTTCAGGGTCTTCCAGCTTCACCATGATATCCTGCTAATGAGCCTGTTTCCCCAAGCCGCCGGTGAATTGCTATGAGCGTTTATGGGTGTGTGTGGCATCTTGCTGGGTACTGTTCCTCATTCAACCGTCAAGCTTCCTGCGCATTACCGTCGGTTAGTCCATAAACAAAAACCATATCTTGTTCTTCTTCAAACAGATGCTGTGCTGCCATGCTTACTGTATGACTAAATTGCAGGTGACGTGTGTGTGCTCCGAAGTGAAGCTTACGTGTGAATACCTCTGACGTGAGGTGGAGACAAACAGCAAGACCTATTCAACACATGTGCATATCACGTTGCAGCAGTGAGGGGGGGGGGGGGACGTTTGTATGTGTGAACCGACAACCATAACGCTGCTCATCAACTGACGAACAGCAACAGGGCAACCCCATGTCTATTTGGAGCGCGTGGCGCCTAGTTTCTATAGTTTAAAAATTGTGCATTGTCGACCCACACAACATTAGTAATTCTGGTTGCTACTGACATCAGCTATCCAGGGTTAAAATTTCGTGACACAGTTTTTCTCCACCCTGTAGAATAGGCATACTGGCATACCTACACTAACAAACAAATAAGCACTGAGCAAAGGCAGTTATATGCCCTCACATTTGTGTCACCTTATAAAATAGATAAAACACATTTGAGACTGCAGAGGTGCGTAGCAGAAAATAACTTTTCTGTGCCTCCTTAATACTATGCAGAGTTGTGTATTTTAAGAACTATGAAAGTAAATGAGAATAAATCCATTTATGAATGATCCTCTAACTGAGATTAAAACTGTTTTGAGGGTAATGTTTAGTGATTCTGCTGTTTGCAGTAACTACAGAAAGCAACTTTGAAACTGCACCATATCAGCAGTTTTTATTTTGTGCCTTGTTGTATGTGTTACACTCTAGTTTGGGAAAGGATGAATTGAATACCATGACAGTTTGTTTACTGACACTTTCCAGGACATTTCAAGTAGTATGGCGACTTGCCCAATAAGTAGCCAACACAGGGTACCAAATGAAAGAATGTCCAAACATGTTACTCGTTGCAAGTGGAAAAATGAAGGTTACAGTGATGCAGATGTGCCATTGCCAGAAGTAACTGAGCACAACAGATCTACTATTGTTCTTGGTGAGTATAAGTGTTCTGAATTTTTTAATGTGGATGTACAGTATAAAGAAATCAAGTACAAATTCTTTGTCTGCACAAATGTGTGGTTATTATTAAAAGGAAGAAACCATTTTTAATGCAGCCATATTCTATAAATTAAAAGTGGTATACAATTGTAGCTAACAGGGTACTGTACTATTGCATCTTATTATAAGGAATTTTTGTTGAAAAATGGCAAAATTCAATAACATTTTTCTTTTTTTTCCAATTAGTGGAAAGGTGAAAAACAAGCTCACATATTTTGGATGTAATCAGAAGACCAAATAACTTCCAGTAGTAGTTATCCCATTGTCTTCTTTCAGAACACTTTTCTGATATATATAAATGAACATAAAATTGATGCATTTACTTTGGGCTTTACTAGTTTTGATGGAGAATTTTTACGAAATGGCCTCTTTGGTTAAATTTCATTAGCTGTATTCAGTTGAAGGTAGAAGGCTCTCAGAAGTATGCTGAAGATGTCAGGGATGTACATTTTATTCAAGTGCAGTACCTATATTCCTCACAGAATAAAATAAAATATTAAGTTTCAGAAGTTCTACGAAGATACTCTCCAGCGGAATAGAAAAATTCAACAGACACTTGCTCAATTCAATTTCCAACACATTATTCATAAGAATTTAATATGGTCTGATAGATTACTGACTACTTGTGTTCTGACAAAGCTTATGCCTTTTCCTACTAATAAACCAGTAGCAAAAAAATAATGTGTACTGCAAATGTTACTGAAGTATTGCACATTATTAAGTCTAAGTTGTGGAATTCTTTGACTGACATTACAATGTGTCTGTGGTTCCCAAAGCTAAACACTATCTACTCTTTACCCCTCTCCCTCCCTCCCTCTCCCACTCCCTCTCTCCCTCCCCCCTCCCCCCTCCCCTCTCACCCCATCTGGAAAACTACTAGAGATACAAGATAAGGAATTATACAGTGAAGTTAATTTTCCTCAAGTGAGAAAGTAAATTCCGATCATGGAGGTATTTCTTTTAGGTATCATTTTGATCACAGTAACACTTATCTCAGCTGATAATGTGTCTGATTGCTTTATTTCACAATAACTGCTGTTTTGTTTCAGTAGCTCTATTTGACTGTTCTGGAAATAACTTTTTGTACGCTTGTCAATCATCTAATTTCTTTCACTCATTGCTGGAATGATTCGAGACGAGGTTGATCAAATCATTCAATTTTTCTTTTATTGGTATCTGTTTGCAGCTGCTTTGGATTCACATCAAGAAATTTCTTGCACTTCAGAGTGATATCCTTGTTTCATTAAGCATTTGTATGATAAAACTGTTGTGCTCCTACTAGAATATCGTTTTTCTTAGCAGACCAACTTCACTTTGAAATAATTCACTTGCATTAAGATGAGATGTAAGATGTAAGTTAGTTTGATAACACAGTTTGGTTTTTATTTCCATTTGCAGACATTTCAGAATTCTTCCAGAATCTTCACTGACTTGTGCCATCAGAAAGAAGTATGGTATTATTTTGGATTCAATATTGTTCCCATCTTCATTACATTTCTCACAGTGTGCTCAAATACCCTGTCTTGTGGTAAGCAAGACTGTTGACACGAAAATTCCAATACCACACATACTACTAACCAGCCACCAAATATCGCATTTGATGTAATGCCACCAAATTATACACTTTTTCATGCCCACATGCAAACTATGTGTGCCCTGTTGGTACATAACAAAAGATAATAAACCCAAAGGTAATGATACAATACATTGCCAATTTGTGTTGATTTAATTGATGTCACAAAGTTGTAATATAAACCCTGTTTTAACTTAGTATGCAAAAGTGGACCAACATGAATGGATTTAATATAATGTTGTGGTCTTCTGTATGGAGATGGGTTTGATGCACCACTTCATGCTAGTCTACCCTGTGCAGATCTTTCCAACTCCGCATACTACAGCACCCTGTATGCATTTGAACCTATTTGTAAGTAATGCTGAGTAATATTTACTCATTTGGATTAAGTACTTTCCATCATAAACTGGTCTGCATGATGTGCGAGCAGTGTATTCATAAATAATTTTAAATTTACCGATAAACTGAAACCTGCTCTTTATTTTACTGACAGTTTAACCTACCCAAGTGTTTCAATTCATGTCCTTGCATATTGCTGTTCCTTACATTTGCAACACTATTTCTAAGTATGTGTCACTAATCTTAATGTGAAATGATGCAAGATCTTTGCATTCAGTGAAAACCATCTAGTTATCTATAAGAAGCTCCATAAACTAAAATCCAGGTTGTTCATGATAAACAACTCTCCCCCCTCACCCCCCCCCCCCCCACTCTCTCTCTCTCTCTCTCTCTCTCTCTCTCTCTCTCTCTCTCTCTCTCATTCACATGTAGTGCTACCAAGTACTTTGCTCCCATCTCAGCCAATAGCTCTGTATTAAGGAATGTATATGTAAATCTAAAATGCAAAAGGAATATTGTGATAATCCTCCATTCACTAATTCCTGTTGTTAGCTACCAGCTATTATCAGGCTATGGGCAATCTCTTTTTGTCTAACAACAACGCTACACGTGGTAATGGCTAAGCTCTGCAGAATTATTATAAGGCTTGCCCAGAATGCAATGCACCGCTTTTGTTTCCTCAGCTGAAAACAATGCTATGAATGCAAAATGGTACATATGTGTTATTTGAAGTCTCTGAGTGAGCGCCAAGTTTCCATCACTTCTGGCAGATTGTGTTGCTGCAGTGCAGTTTCAAAATGGTGTCTTTAGGTGATGTATGTTACTAGCAATGTTCTGTTGTTGAATTTCTCACTGCAGAGAAAGAAACTGTGGGGAATATTCACAAACGCTTGTGCAAAGTCTGTGGAGCTTCTGCTGTTGACAAAAGTACAGTTAGTAGCTGGGCACCGAGGGTGAGGTCATCAGAAAGCAATGGTGATTTACACAGTGAAGCACTGGCTCTGCCATCAGGACAAGGATTGGTCCCAACAGGGCATACATGGTTTTGTTTTGCACAGGAGGAAGGCCACAGAACGGGATGGAGATTATATGGAAAAATATGGTGTGTAATAAAGCACCATTCTTTCATGTGTGTATTTCTCATTAAAGGAAAAATAATGTGGTGCATTACTTTCTGGGCAACCCTCGTACAATGAACTGATGTAAGCCTATAGCAAAACACTGCTAGCACACCAGTGTTACCTACAGAATTAACAAGGACACACACAAGAATCCCAGTGCTGGCAATTATTTATTTTGTGTTCTCGTTTTCGTAGTCTTCATATGTAATACAGTATAAATTTATTAAAGGCCAGATGGAATTATTACAATTCAGAGAGAACGATGTATGTGGTAGAACAGTGGTAGATAGACACCAAGCCTGGTTAAGGTATCAGAGTCATAAAACAGAAGAATCTCACAGATGAGGAAGGACGAAAAAGATCATAAAGAATGAAAGATATTGGGCAATTCCGAAAGAAAACCTACTGAAGAAGATGACCAGAAAATGACTGAGTGAAGTTGCGCAATGAGGCCACAAAAGAAGAATAATTCAGATATTTTTGGTGTGCATGCAAATGAGAATTTTGAGCCACCTGGCAGCAATAACACTACTTGGTACATTGCTGTTTGTGAATGTTAAATCGTAAACGTGACTTTCCCTATTATGCGAACTTCTTTGTGTAAACCTCAGAGGGCCTGAAAATAATGCATCTGTTTGAATTTGCATTGTAAATTTGGTTTTGCTGGTAGAAAATTTTAACTTGGGAGATAGCTTTACTGCTATGAGCTAGGCTGGTTGTAAACTTTCATTAAAATAACAGTGCCTGTTGTTGTCAACTTACCTTTTAATTAACGTACTTTTCAGATATTGAAGCTTAAGTTCGTTTTGTATATTCCTTTTTTTTCTCAATATTAATTCTTTGGTGTTTTTTTCTGCTATGTTTCACAGTTGGATTATTCTTTGGAATCCACAGCTTGGTATAATTGACGTGTATTCCACAAGGTGTCACGCCCATTACTTTTGTTGCTCTGGGTGGAGTCAGAGATGGCATCTTACGCATCTCTCTCTTCTTGGTATCATCACTTATGAAATTGAAAAAAAACCAAAGAATTACATATTTACGTAAACAGTAAACATTACTTTAGTTTTATGCAGTTTCATTTCTGTGTTCATTTTAGTTAGAGTAAACATGACACTGAAGCGGCCTTATGAAGCATAAAAAAATGAAAATAGAACATTATGATGTGCAGAAGAAAAAGAGCATCATTTATGTGAAACAGGGATGCTTCCTTAAATTACCTATGGGTTGTAGTTACCACTACCGACCCGTAGGATATATTTACCGAACTTCCAAATGGGAATCAACATGGAATAACTGAACTGTCAAGATTAGATTTAGTTTAGATTAGATTTACTTTCATTCCAATTTATTCATAGTGAGGAGGTCCTCCAGGATGTGGAACATGTCAGAACACATATTGAGCGAAGAATCACAATGGCCTGCCCTTCCCCACCTCGTGCTGTTCGTGAATGGCAACACAGCAGGTCAAATGACCAGACTGACATACAGTTTTACAGTCGGGGTGCATGGGATAACCAAGAGAGTGCTCCTTCTGTCATACAAAATCACACCCCAGACTACAACTCCAGGTGTAGATTCAACGTATCCAGCACATAGACAGATTGGGCGCAGGTCCTCACCTGGCTTCCTCCTATGCAACACAAGGACATCACTGGCACTGAGGTGGAACCAGCTTGCATTAGAAAACACAACAGACCCCCACCCTGCCCTCTGGTGAACTCTCACTGGACTGCACAGAAGTTGCAAATAGTGGTGGCTCGGGGTCAGTGGAATGCACACTACAGGATTTCTGACTTGTAGCTGTTCTCGAAGTAACTGATTTGTAACAATTCATTGCATCACTGTGATGCCAACTGCTGCTCAAATTGCTGTCACAGATTCACTGCAGTGCCCCAGAGCCCTATGCCATACATGAGTCTTCCCTCTCGCTAGTGCCACTTGGCCGTTTGCAGCCCGGTCTCCTTACGACCATACATTCTTGTGACCACTGCTGCCAACAACATGTACAGTGGTCACATTCATACCGAGTCTTTGTGCGCTGTCGCAGAAGGAACATCCAGCTTCTCATAAACCTGTGACATGACCTTGTTAAAATTCCATGAGGTGTTAATAATGGTGTCTTTGCTGCCTTAAAGGCATTCTTGGCTAACATCAATTCACCATGTCCAATCTTAAAGGTAATTATCGCTCATGACTGATAAAGCATTAGCCTATTTGCATCCTCATAGTAGTGCTACTAGCGTCTCTCTTATGTGACTGGTGAGAAATTTGAATAGGTATAATCTTTCAGATGTAGAAACATGCCTAACAATTTTTGTTTGTCACACAGCTCCTTCTTGGTGTTGCGATTCTTTTTCTGTTTGTGAATTTTTAGACACACGATTCAGAGTTCCGTAGTACCTGGTAGATGCAGGTGTCTTGAGACTTGGTTTTTTGGATCCTTCAGTATTCCTATTGACTTCACTAATCTAACAAAATTTGGCTCAATTTATCCCTGAACTATTGAGAGTATTTTATATTTTGTCTATGTGTGATTCTTTCTCTCACCTTTGGAAATTGTACTTAAGAATTTTTAAATAACAGTATTTGGGATTTGGCACTGTGTCATTCTTTCCAGAATCTTTAGATCCAGTGTTTTATCATTCTTGCTGAGGCTTTCCTCTGGAAACTGGCTTCACACTGTGATGCACTGTCAGAATTTCACACATTTAGAAAAAGACACTTCTTACATGTATTGCTGTAAAAGTTCATGATTGACTGGCTGTTCAGTGACAATACTGTGATTGAAGAATTTTTAACTTTATGGACAGTGCCCACAATAACGTATGTTCTCATAAAATTAAATAAATGTGCACTCAGATGAATGTTTTACAAAATTTTTGCCAGGCCAGTGAACACATTATTATTATTATTATTATTATTATTATTATTATTATTATTATCATCATTATCATAATCATTATTAGTTCATTTTTCTTAATATTTCAGATAAGCAGCGCCAGTTGTATCTTTTGAAACAAATAACTCCCAAATCAGAAGGTAAGAGATACAAAGTAACATTTTTATTTTTTCTCAAAAGAATGTAACCAGGCTTGTTTATTGATTATTTGGCTAATCGATAAATCACATAGTCTTTATCTTATTCGAGGGAAATACTGTTACAGTAAAATGCAGTTTTAAGAAATGTGTAGATGTTGGTCACTGTATGTCTGCTGTGCAAGAATGTAATTCTTTTTCAATGGTGTGGGTTATTAAAAGATGCTGCAGAGGTGCGAAAACCAAACTTATGTTTAGAACTGAAGTATATATTTAAGGTTATTTATTTCATGAAATATTGTAAGGAACTTTCAAACAAAGAGTACCATTATTGTTGGTGAATGTGAATGGTGAAAATAAAATTAAAGATAAGAAGAAATTACAAAACATTTTCAAATCGTACGAGTCACAAGTTCTTAAGGTGTGTGTCCACTAGCAAGTAAACTTCTTCAAGTCACTTCCAGAAGCTACTAGAAGCTACTTCTGTAAGTTCTTCGACTTGGACACATCCCCAGCAAACCAACTTCCCAACGTTTCATCAAGTTCCAGAAGGAGCTTCCACAGGTTATTGGGAACCGTTTCTTGCACCTTGCAACTTGCCAGTTGCTAGAAGTTTTTCTCAAACTTTCAGAACTTCTGTGGATTCAATAGCAGTGTAGAAATATCAGTGTTGACGAGGAGAAAGGCATAAAGGTGTGCCATGGAAGCCTTAAAATTTACAACTGGCCATAGTAAGTCAAGGAAGTGTGAAATGGATTTATTGATTACTTTGTTTCACCAGAAGGGCAAGTAGAATACCAGTGCAGATGTATTAAAATTTCACTGAATTTGTAATGTTAGTGTAAAAGTAATAAATACATTTGCAGAAATCAAAGAGTAATTAGAAGACGATCTCTTGGTGCTATAGCTTGCTGCACATTTGTACCCTGTTCTTGAATATTTGATTGTACTATGGACAGAAGACGTTCAGAGCTTGCATAAAACATTCTCAGAAAGCTTTTAATCTGAGTGAAGTTCATTCAGTGGTTTCCAAATCTTCACCCAAACATTTCCTTTTTCTGACTTTGTTTTTCATCACAATTTTTCTTCAGTAATAGTAATAATGCTGGAATGCTTATCTGTTTCACAACTCAACTGTAGTGCAAACGCTTCTCTGAGTACTTGCAGCAAGTGCATGCAGAAGTTACTTGCTAGTGGACACAGACCTTTTATGCCACAGCCTACTGCCTATATTTATAGTAATAACAATAAAGAGAGAGAGAGAGAGAGAGAGAGAGAGAGAGAGAGAGAGAGAGAGAAGAAATGAGGGGCTGAGTATGAAAGTTCGTTATAAGTACAGAAAGCTGGCTTAAGCCAGAGATAAATTCTGCCAAAATTTTTACAAAGGTACAGACGGTGTTTAGAAAAGATAGATTGCATGCAACCGGTGGTGGAGTGTTCGTCGCTGTTAGTAGTAGTTTATCCTGTAGTGAAGTAGAAGTGGATAGTTCCTGTGAATTATTATGGGTGGAGGTTACACTAAACAACCGAACTAGGTTAATAATTGGCTCCTTTTACCGACCTCCCGACTCAGCAGCATTAGTGGCAGAACAACTGAGAGAAAATTTGGAATACATTTCACATAAATTTTCTCAGCATGTTATAGTCTTAGGTGGAGATTTCAATTTACCAGATATAGACTGGGACACTCAGATGTTTAGGACGGGTGGTAGGGACAGAGCATCGAGTGACATTATACTGAGTGCACTATCCGAAAATTACCTCGAGCAATTAAACAGAGAACCGACTCGTGGAGATAACATCTTGGACCTACTGATAACAAACAGACCCGAACTTTTCGACTCTGTATGTACAGAACAGGGAATCAGTGATCATAAGGCCGTTGCAGCATCCCTGAATATGGAAGTTAATAGGAATATAAAAAAAGGGAGGAAGGTTTATCTGTTTAGCAAGAGTAATAGAAGGCAGATTTCAGACTACCTAACAGATCAAAACGAAAATTTCTGTTCCGACACTGACAATGTTGAGTGTTTATGGAAAAAGTTCAAGGCAATCGTAAAATGCGTTTTAGACAGGTACGTGCCGAGTAAAACTGTGAGGGACGGGAAAAACCCACCTTGGTACAACAGCAAAGTTAGGAAACTACTGCGAAAGCAAAGAGAGCTCCACTCCAAGTTTAAACGCAGCCAAAACCTCTCAGACAAACAGAAGCTAAACGATGTCAAAGTTAGCGTAAGGAGGGCTATGCGTGAAGCGTTCATTGAATTCGAAAGTAAAATTCTATGTACCGACTTGACAGAAAATCCTAGGAAGTTCTGGTCTTACGTTAAATCAGTAAGTGGCTCAAAACAGCATATCCAGACACTACGGGATGATGATGGCATTGAAACAGAGGATGACACGCGTAAAGCTGAAATACTAAACACCTTTTTCCAAAGCTGTTTCACAGAGGAAGACCGCACTGCAGTTCCTTCTCTAAATCCTCGCACAAACGAAAAAATGGCTGACATCGAAATAAGTGTCCAAGGAATAGAAAAGCAACTGGAATCACTCAATAGAGGAAAGTCCACTGGACCTGACGGGATACCAATTCGATTCTACACAGAGTACGCGAAAGAACTTGCCCCCCTTCTAACAGCCGTGTACCACAAGTCTCTAGAGGAACGGAGGGTTCCAAATGATTGGAAAAGAGCACAGATAGTCCCAGTCTTCAAGAAGGGTCGTCGAGCAGATGCGCAAAACTATAGACCTATATCTCTTACGTCGATCTCTTGTAGAATTTTAGAACATGTTTTTTGCTCGCGTATCATGTCATTTCTGGAAACCCAGAATCTACTATGTAGGAATCAACATGGATTCCGGAAACAGCGATCGTGTGAGACCCAACTCGCCTTATTTGTTCATGAGACCCAGAAAATATTAGATACAGGCTCCCAGGTAGATGCTATTTTTCTTGACTTCCGGAAGGCGTTCGATACAGTTCCGCACTGTCGCCTGATAAACAAAGTAAGAGCCTACGGAATATCAGACCAGCTGTGTGGCTGGATTGAAGAGTTTTTAGCAAACAGAACACAGCATGTTGTTATCAATGGAGAGACGTCTACAGACGTTAAAGTAACCTCTGGCGTGCCACAGGGGAGTGTTATGGGACCATTGCTTTTCACAATATATATAAATGACTTAGTAGATAGTGTCGGAAGTTCCATGCGGCTTTTCGCGGATGATGCTGTAGTATACAGAGAAGTTGCTGCATTAGAAAATTGTAGCGAAATACAGGAAGATCTGCAGCGGATAGGCACTTGGTGCAGGGAGTGGCAACTGACCCTTAACATAGACAAATGTAATGTATTGCGAATACATAGAAAGAAGGATCCTTTATTGTATGATTATATGATAGCGGAACAAACACTGGTAGCAGTTACTTCTGTAAAATATCTGGGAGTATGCGTACGGAACGATTTGAAGTGGAATGATCATATAAAAGTTAATTGTTGGTAAGGCGGGTACCAGGTTGAGATTCATTGGGAGAGTGCTTAGAAAATGTAGTCCATCAACAAAGGAGGTGGCTTACAAAACACTCGTTCGACCTATACTTGAGTATTGCTCATCAGTGTGGGATCCGTACCAGGTCGGGTTGATGGAGGAGATAGAAAAGATCCAAAGAAGAGCGGCGTGTTTCGTCACCGGGTTATTTGGTAACCGTGATAGCGTTACGGAGATGTTTAATAAACTCAAGTGGCAGACTCTGCAAGAGAGGCGCTCTGCATCGCGGTGTAGCTTGCTGTCCAGGTTTCGAGAGGGTGCGTTTCTGGATGAGGTATCGAATATATTGCTTCCCCCTACTTATACCTCCCGAGGAGATCACGAATGTAAAATTAGAGAGATTAGAGCGCGCACGGAGGCTTTCAGACAGTCGTTCTTCCCGCGAACCATACGCGACTGGAACAGGAAAGGGAGGTAATGACAGTGGCACGTAAAGTGCCCTCCGCCACACACCGTTGGGTGGCTTGCGGAGTATCAATGTAGATGTAGATGTAGAAAGTACTATTGGTACACTGTGAATTCTGAGACAGTATGGACTGTGAGTGGGGCAAAATGTTAATGCTTGGCATTAGGTGCAGATGAAAGTGTCAGCGATACATATAAACAGGGAAACTGAATAAAAAAGGTTTTCCTAGTGTTATTATTTTCAAATAAAAATAATCATGGAATAAATTACACATTTTTAATCTGAAATATATTAATAACTGGTTAAATGAGAGGAATCACGAGAAACAAAGCAAATTGCAAAAGATTTCAAGTATTTAAATAATGAGGTTAGATATAAAGCTGTAGGTGCCATTAGCATAGGTATGAATCATTCATGGCCTAACAATGAAACTACAGTGGTTGAAGCAAGATGGTTGCTACAAGTCACAATATTAATTACACAGACCTTTGGAAAAAGAAAATATTTATTGTAGGTTAAACAAGAAAAGGAAGATGAACTGTCTGTTAGACTGGAAGGAAATTACTATTACAAACAAGAGCATTTAGAAAATGAAGCAGAAGCAGAGTTGAGCAGAAAAGGGAAGATAAATGGTACAATAAAGTAAAATAATTAAAAAAATGGGTCTGAGATCAGTGGTTTGTTTTGATTTATTGAAAGAAAAAAAAGGATGGTGACAGAAAGAGAACAAGAGGAGAATAGGAAAAGAACACTGGTTTGTATAAACAGGAAAGAGTAGAGGAAGAAATGGCACTAGGATAGGAAAAACTGAACAAAAAATTGCCACTAGTAAAGGTGGAAAAAATGACAGAGAAATGTGATGGTAATGTTATGAAAATGATAGACTGCCACCCACCATAAGCAGGATGCCGACAAGTCACAGTTAGTCACAATAAAAAGACTGCTAAACATTTAAGCTTTTGGCTGAAAGGCCTTCTTCAGAAATAGAAAGCACCCAAACGTGGCCTAGCCTGACCAACAAATTATCCATTTCTAGTTGCAACCCTTCTGTACACAGTGATCTGTACCTTTTCAAATTCTGTCAGTCCTTATCTCTCACCAACCTAGTCCTGCAAAACTATATAAATCAGGTCCAAATATCCTTGCAATACCTCCTCTCCATCCATAAAACTCTCCAGCTCTGCAATTCCTAATTCCCTCATTCCATTTCCCAGATTGAAACTCTTATCCTCCAAGACACAGAGCAGCATGCACAACCCCACCTCAAAAACCTCTCCAACCTGTTCGTCTCCTACTCCTGCCATGGATTACCATTATCCATCACCATAAGAGGAGCCCTCAAACCTCCACTGCATCCCCTCATAGCTGACAAGCCCTGCCTCACAGACCTACTACATTTACCACACCCTCAGAAACTACATCCCACCACCATACCGAATCTAGAACCTAAAAAGACCCAATCTACAGTCATGAATCTGACCTCCAAAAGCCTCTGTCCCACAGAAGTATCAGTGTTTTCCGAAGCCCTTACCGTTCATCCCACTCCCATATTCAATCACAATGGACTTTTTAAAAGCTCTTCTTTTCTTCTCCCTGTCCTTACAATTGAAACAATTTTTTCCCACTAACCCCACCAATTGGACCCAATCCAAAATCAATATTGAATCCTGATTCAGTTCACTCCTCTGCACAAACATGATCCATCCCAATTGCCCCCAAACCTTCCTCAGTTAACTTTCTAGAATTTGCTAACCTTGAATCTGGTCTCATCATCATTCCTGAAATCTCTTAACATGTGAACCAGCCTTACATCTGCAGAAAGAACTGCAGTCCACCACCTAAAAAATTATGCCAACCTGTAATCCTAACTGCCACCTAAGGTTCCATCACTGAAGTTATGAACTGCAGGGATTACCTGGTGGAGGGACCCTGCTGGCTGTCAGATTCATCCATAAACTCAGCCACCCTGGACACCCCATTGTGACCAATTTCTGTGCACTCACTGAGAGAATCTCTCCTCTCATTGATCAGCACCTTCAGCCTATTACCTGTAATCTATCCTATATAAAAGACACCAACCATTTCTACCACCAACTCTCCACAATACCTGTTCCTTTAGCAGCCAGCACCAAGCTCTTAACTGTTGATGCCACCTCCCTTTACATATTGTTCAATAGTGGCAAGACTTGGATATTAACCCAGGGAATTGCTGGTATTGAACAACACCTTTCCCAATGCCCGACTGACTCCCGATCCTATGACCTCTTTACTGGTCACCATGACCAGCTATATCCTCCCATACAGTTACTTCTCCTTTGAAGGCATCACCTACAAATGAACCTGGGGTACAGCGGTGGGCACTTACAAGGCACCATCCTGAAACTTTGTCCGAACGGGCCCTGGAAGACCCATTGGTACTGACCGACCGCTGTGTCATCCTCTGCTGATAGGGGTCACTGGATGTGAATATAGAGGGCATGCGCTCAACACACCTCTTTCCCAGCCGTTGTTAGTTTTCGTGACCAGAGCTGCTACTTCTCAATCAAGTACCTCCTCAATTTGTGTCACGAGGGCTGAATGCACCCTGCTTGCCAAAAGCACTTGGAAGACCAAATAGGTCACCCATCCAAGCGCTAGCTAAGCGTGACAGTGCTTAAATTCGGTGTTACCACTGTGGCAAGGCCGTTGACAACATGACGTCATCCTATGCCAACTTATTCATGGGACACCTAGAGGAATTCTTCCTAAACACCAAGAATACCAAACTCTTCACCTGGTTCATGTTGAATGGCAACATCTTCATGGGTTGAACAGAGGGTGAGAACACCCTGTCCACGTTCCTCCTCCACCAAATAAGTCACATTCCGTACTGTTGACCTCCACGTCAAGGATGGCTACATCAGTACCTGTATTCAGACTAGCCCTACCATCCACCAACTATACATCAGTTTCACAGCTGCCACCTATTCCATAGCAAGAAGTCCCTTCCATACAGTCCCTTCCATACAGTATAGCCACCTATGTTCATCGCATCTGTAATGGCAAGCAGTCCCTCTTCAAATGTACCAAGGGTCTCACTGAGGTCTTCACAGGCCGAAATTACCTTCCCGACCTCGTTTAGAAACTGATCTCCTCCGTCCAGCCTCTCCAGTCAGCTACCACCTCACACATACCCATCACCTGGCCATGAAGGAGCACTCCAGTTGTCACTCAGTGCCATCCAGGACTGGAGCAGTTGAATCACATTCTTTGCCAGGATTTTGACTACATCTCCTCTTGCCCTGACATGAGGAATATGCTATGTACTATCCTCCCCATCCCTCCCGCAGTGGTATTCTGCCATCCACCAAACCTGTGTGGTATCCTTGTTCGTCCTGACTCTACCCCTGCTCCCAAACCCTTGCTTTATAGTCACATCCCTGTAATAGACCTAGATGCAGGAACTGCCCTATACACCTTACCACCACCCGCTACTCAAGTCCTGTCACAGACACCAAAACCAGAGCTATCTGCAAAAGCAGCCATGTGATCTACAAACAAAACTGCAACTACTGCACTGCTTTCTATGTGGGGATGACAAGTAACAAACTGTGTGCCCACATGAATGACTATCACCAAACTGTGACCAAGAGACAGATGGACTACCCAGTTGCTGAACATGCTGCCCAACACAATGTGCTCGACTTCAGTGACTGCTTCATAGTCTGTGCGATCTGGATCCTTCCTACCAATACGTGCTTTTCATAATTGCGCAGGTGGGAACCCTCTCTACAACATAGCCTTTGTTCCCGTAATCTGCCTGGCCTCAACCTTTGCCAGTCCCTGTCATCCAACTGCCAATCCCGTCCCCACTCCCAAACCAGCAATATGCACGCCTCCTGTTGTGTGAGTGCAACCACTTGGCTTTTCCCTGGCTCTATTTCTCTCCTGTACCTTCTTCCTTTTCTGCTCCCATAGCAGCCCTATCCTGACTTCATCATGTCCCTGCTTACTCTCAGAGGCAGCACAACACCTTCCCCCATCGCTATCATCATATCCTTCCCCCTCCTTATCCCACACTGCCTCCTTACCACCACCACCACCACCACCTAACACACATTGCTGCTCAGTGAGATGCATTTGCAGTCTGCAGTTGGGCCACAGTAGCCGGCCAGAGAGAATGGCTGTGTGTGTGTGTGTGTGTGTGTGTGTGTGTGTGTGTGTGTGTGTGTGTGTGTGTGTGTGTGTGTGTGTGTCTGGGGGAAGGGGTGGAGAGGGCTGTGCGCATACTTATTCCAAAGGAGGTCTTTTGGCCAAAAGCTTAAATGTTTAGCAGTCTTTTCATTGTGCCTGTGTGCTGTCTCAGTGCTGCCTCTGTGTTGTGAGTAGCAATCTGACCTTTTCATAATATTGTTGTTATTCCATCCTGAACTTTCCTAATAATGGAATATGTTAGAAAGTGATCTCTGTTAACATTCCATACTCTGGTAATGGGGGGATGTGTTGGGCCACAAAAAAGTATTTAAGTTTTGGTTGTCTTGCTGCAGTGTGTATAACATGACTAATAAATTGTCAGTAAGGTTTCCTTTCTTGGACCATTCATACATAGTAAGAGTTTGATGTTCCTGTAGTTTACAGTACATCATGAGCTTCTCCAGTTTTCAGCCCTGGGCTTGGTCAATTTGGTACATAGGCCATTCCAGCTTTCTCCGTCCTCCCACTGTTTTTCTCTCCCAACTCTGTCTTAGTCTTCTAGTCTTGTATTCACACAACCCTTCACTCCAACAATCCATCTGCCTCTGGGTCTTTCTGTAGGTATCTTGCTCCCATTGTCATTTCATGAGCCTATCTCAGTATCCTGCTTAAGTCAGGTGAGTACAATAGGTGGTATAGCACTTAGCAGCCCCATCAGTCAAACAAATCAATGACAGCTTGTACTGTACATACTTGAGCATTGTCCTGCAAAATGATGGTCAGGTCCTGCAGAAAGTGTCATCACTTCTGTCTCTAAGCTGGTCGTAGGTTGTGTTCCAGAAATGAACAGCATAGAGAAAGAAGTGGTGACACTTTCTGCAGGATCTGAACATCATTTTACAGGACAGTGTGTGGATGCAAACTGGTACTGATTTGTTTGACTGATGGGGCTGCTAAGTGCTATACCATCTACTGCACTCCCCTGACTTAAGCCCTCGTGAGTTCAACTCGATTTCTAAACTGAAGGAAACACTTCACGGCTTCCGCTTCAGAACTGCTACAAATTCATTGGGCAATAGACCGTGCCACTCGAACTGTCAACACAACTAGCACTGCTAAGGGTATCCTACGACTTCCACATTGCTGGCAATGGGTAAAACTTTGAAACATGTATCTATTTTGTACGAGCTGTAAATAAATAGTTGCCAGTATTAAAGTTCCAACCCTCGTATTTCCTTTATTTTTCTTATGGTCAGCCTTCTATTTCTATTTTTCTGAAGGTTTTCCTAGATTTAACTTCTTTTCACACTACCATACACTTTCACAATGTCCAGGAACATCATTATTAAATCCTTGCCATATTTGTATTCTCTCTCTTGAAGCTGCCTTATGCTAGAAATTAACATTCTGAGAAGAGTTGTTTGTTTTAGCATTTGCTTTGGTGTTCATTATGCTGTTTTTCTAGAAACCTGGGAAATCCGATTTAGGTCCAGCAGCTGGTATTGTAGACTATTTCGCCTTCACAAGTCACATTGTCCGGGATGCACCACATGGAGGCTAGTCGTTATCAGTATTTTATCTTATAATAAGTATGTACTGTACATATATCTTTTCTCTCAAAATGTAAGATGTAATCTGATGCTGTATTACTGATGTGATCTGATGCTCTATTTAAAGCCATATGAAATAAATAAATAAAACTAGAAATTAAGCTCCTCTGTCAACCAATATTGTTCCTCTTCCTCCTACTCCTACTATCTACCATACTAACTTTTCCAGGATCTTCTCAAATACCTGGGCAGCATCACACATGAAAGCAACTCCCCTATAATTGTGACACAGTTTCCTGCAGTCCTTCTTAAAAATAGACACCAAGATTCCCCTTTCTCAGTCTTCAGGTGCCCTCTTCTCTTTCATTGGTGTTCTTATCACTTGATAGAGCCACATCACTCCAATAGTGCCAGCTACTCTCATAATCTCCACTCTTATACAACACAGTCCAGACACTTTTCTTCCTTTTGTGCCCTTTATCGCTTTGTCTGCTTTTGTCCACAATAGGTCCATCTTGACATTCTTACACCCCCAGGCTCCTCATTTTCCTCTTTTATATTTCCATTGGGCTTTCATAACTCTTCAGAAATATTCTTTCTGCATCTCGTTGATTTCCTATACATTCTCGTTTCTTTTCTTCTGTATTGATCGTGCCAACATTTCCCATTATTATGCCTCCTGACATTTTCCATTATTATGCCCCTCTTCTTAGTTTTACCCTTTCTCTAGAGGACCTTTTTGTTCCTTTTGGTGTCCTCCTCTCTGACTATGATCACCATGTAGGACTTCAGAAGGTATCAACTTGACATCTACATCCTCACACCTTTCTCTTTCCTTGCTTGTGTCTGCACAGGGTTGCCACAAGTTCTGGAAATCAGGGAATTTCAAACACATAAGGAAAATATCAAGGAAATTAAAAAAAAAAACTGGAAAAATATCATTTTTGTCTGAGCAGATGAAATGATTTGTTTGCTGAGATGTCATTCATTGTCACTGGCTGGGCGCAGCTGGGTACATGAGCTCATGAGCTGCTTCCCTACCCCTTCATTCTTACTGCCTGTCATGTGTGCGTGAGTTGTTTCTGAATAATTGTGTAAAAGTGTTTGTGTTCTCATTTTCTGACAAAGGCTATGGCCAAAAATTTAGTTGTGAGAGTGTCATTGTCATTTCTATGTGCCTGTCTGAAGCTCAGTGATCATCTTTACGGTGAGTTGCTACCTATCCTCATTAGTATTGATTTTGAGAGTATTCACACAAGTTATCTATAACAGGGATTGATCTTTGTGGTCTTATTTCGTCAACATGGTTCTGTGACATTTAAATAGCTGGTCACACCAGTGGGCTTCCATGATGGACCAAAACCATAGGCCTTTTCTATGGGTATCTCTTATGGATGAGGCCCGCCAATCTGAAGCCCATCATTTCCCACTGATGTGCAGGCCCTGTCCGTTGGATCTAGTCTCACTGATCTGCCTGCAAGCCAGATCTGTTCATGTGTGGCGTAATGCGGCAGATTTTCGTGGTTTATCCATGGACTCAGGACTGTGGTGCTCCTTGGCAGGCCAGAGGCCACTGGCAATGGATTTCAGGAATTGCAACTGTCTCACAGCAAGAACATTGTACAGTGCGGCATTTTATAGACATTTTATTTATTCTAGCAATTTTGGCAATTTGAAAGTAGTTTATATATATATTAGAAAGTATGGATGATAAGATGAAGAAAATTATGGCAGTCACTGGCAGTTTGGGCACTATGTACACACATATTTCGTTAAAGAAAAACCACATAATTCCTGTAAAATAATAGACATAACACCGTGGGCAATAACTGACTATAACAAACATAGTAGAACCAACATTTTATTGGCAGTCACGTATAGTGTTGGTTTACACAACTCTCTCGTGCCTTATACACTTCTTTCAAGAGGCCTATTTTTTTTCTGAGGTTATTTCTGAAATCAGTGGAGCTATTTTAAATCTATCTTGTGACTTCAATGAAATATGTATATTTGTCATCAAATGTGTTTAGTTTTATTGACATAAAAGAACATCAGTGGTCTTAATGAAAAAAATATATGTATACCATTTGGCTTGTTTTCTCAATCTAAAAACAGTTCATTGCAAAAGATGTTGATGTTAGTACCTAAGATTTTTGCTCACATGTTTAGAAACACAGAAGTCCGTACATTTTTTTTGTCAACTTATGTCTTTACTTACCCTTGAGATCTCAAAATTTATCCCTCCAGGGGGCCAACAGCTCTTTCGTGCGCATGTGTGTGGCGTGAACGGGTGCCTGAGCTATTGCAGCCTTTATTCTTTTCCGGGCTGCTTTCCCTTCCCCTTCCTTTTCCTTCCCTGCCCTTCTTCCTTTTACTTTGCCCCTACCTTTCCGTCTCTTGGCATTCTTCTTTATGTCAGCCTGACTATCTTCATGACTAAGCTTCGCTTGCAATTTTGGTTGGTTACTTTTACTCCTCCTTTTTGGTCCCTCTCAGGAGTTTGACTTCCATCTCCAAATTTGAAATCCGTTGTTTGAGCCAGATGGGGAAGAATTCCCTTCCTACCGTCTTTGGCGTGGGTTCCACTCCTCCTCCTCCTCTCCCTCACCCTTTTTCCCCCTTTCCCTCCCTCCCCTGCCAAAACCCTTCTGTCTCTATCTCGGTAGCCAGTCCGTGTGGTGGTGCTTTATGTAGCCATCTGGCTGAGCCCCCTGATACCACAGGGCTCACACTGCTGGTACCAGTACTATGAACGCCTTGTGCAAGCATAGAATTGGTTGCCCATCTTTTCGGGGCATCGGAACTCCCGGCAACGACCGTCCTGCCAGGCGACCATTGCTGTGGCTGGGTGGCACCCACAAGATGGGCCCCTGTTTGGAGTGGTTGGTACCAGGGCGGATATTTGGCACACGAAATGTGTTAAACTCTCTGGCCGCTCTACTGTGGCCACAAGTTTTCCGTAACGTATTTCTGTCTCAGTTCCTGTTTCTGCTTTTCCAGCCTTACCCTCCTTGGATACACCCTGGGAGGAGGGCCAGACACATTGGTTTGGGACAAAACTCTTTCCACAATTCCTGGTCTGTACGAGGACCAGCAGGGAGACTTTTGCCACCATCAAACCTCTTTTCTTTGTGGAACGTACTGAGGACAAGTTCAGTGAAGTTGAGTCATTCATAAGATGATATCTGGCTCTCTGCTTATAAAGACAACTTCAGCCAGTATTCCTCTGTGCCTGTGACCATTTAGGAGACAACCCCGTGGCTATCGATCCTCATAAGTCACTGAGTGTGACACAGGATTTAATTTTCCATAGGGACCTTCTCCTCAAGTTCGATGATGAACTTACTGCTAATCTGGAACAACATGACATTCATTTCATCTGGCATGTCCAGAAAGGCCCTAAGGGCCATCGTGTAGACACTTGCGCTTTCATTGTGGCATTTGAGGAAGATACCCTGCTCAAGAATGTCAAGGTAATGGTGTACAGATGTGATGATGTGAAACTGTACATTCCACCTCCCATGCATTCCTCAAGTTCGGCCACATGTCCTCGCGATGCGGTTCCTCTCTCATCTGTGGTGGCTGGTAGCTGCCCTCTTCATGTGGGGAGCCCTTGCACCCCACCACCTAACTGTGTAAACTTTGCTGGTGGCCATTCTCCCCACTAACCAGTGTGTCCATTGTGCATGAAGGAAAAATGTATTCAGGAAATAAAGACCCTTGACCGTCTCAGCTACTTTGAGGCTCGAAAGAAATTTGGCAGACTTCACCTTGTAAATCTCTCCTTTACCTTTGCCTTAGTTACACTTCCCCTCCTCACTCTCCTCCTTACCCCCATCCTGCTACCCTTCCCTTTCCTCACCTTCGGCGGCTCTCATTCCTTTCCCTCTAGGAACTCCTCCTCCTCCTCCTCCTCCTCCTCAGCAGGGAAAACGTCCTCTTCTCTGGCTCCTGCTAGGGATGGGCCTCTGTCTTGGAACAGCCCTCCCCATTTTCTCAGGGAGGAAGCTTGCACCCTCGGATCAGAGGAGAGACCCACACTCCGAGGGCCCCAGATGTACTTGCTTTCTGTCCAATCACTGCAATCTATTCCATTACTGATAATGCCTCCTCCTTCCCTCCGAGAGAGAAGAAGAAGAAGCAGCAAAGGTCAAAGGATGAGGCTTCCCAGAGGGCTTCGCCCCCTCCACCTCATCCTGAATCAGAGCCAGTTTGTATGGATGTCACCATATCCTCGTTGGTAACGACCACCTACCAAGTGACAAGACCTCCCCTCAGCTTCTTTATGTCTCATCTGAACTGTCACCACATGATAATCCAGTGGAATTGCAATGGATATTATCGCCACCTCCCACAAATACAACGCGTTGTTTCCTCCTACTCTTCATTCTGTCTTGCTCTTCAAGAAACTCAATTCTTGTTGACCACTGTCTAACATTTTGTGTTATTGGCCATTCTTTTGGAACTGTGTATGCCCCAGGATAGCGTCTGGACGGGTCTGCACTCTGGTTCACACCTATTTCATTAGTGACTGGATCCCCCTACATACCGACCTGGAAGTGATAGTGGTTAGAATGAAGATGACTCTGGCATTTACAATTTGCAATGTCTACCTCCCTCCAGGTAGGCCACTTTCTTGGTTGAACTATCTATCTTAATACAGCAACTCCTGCCCCCCATATCTTGTCTTGGAGACTTCAATGCCCACCACCCCATGACTGCCACTTCATCGGGTAGGGGTCTTGTACTTGACCAACTTACTACAGACTTTGATTTGTCACTCTTCAATGACGGTTCCCCTACCCACTTCAGTGCCAATCATGGCACCTTTACTGCTATCAGTCTCACAATCTCCTCCCCTGCTCTCATGGCTCACCTACGTTGGTCACCCTGTGTTGTTAATTGCATTGATGCAGTCATGCAGGGCATCTCTGCCACTATTCTTCACGTTGCTGGCACTGCTGTCCCCCTATCCCTATTCATCACCGACCACTCAGTAGTGGACCAAGCATGTAGCAGTCACTATCCAGGACAGCTGACGGACACTGCAGCGATTTAAACAACACCCTTCACAGATCAACTTCCTCATTTTTAAGCGTCTCCATGTTAGGTCTTGATACCTTATTAAGTGGAGTAAAAAGGAATCCTGGGAGCGCTGTGTTTCCTCCTTGGGGACATTTGGCTCTTCATCACAGGTTTGGTCCAAGCGCTGTAGCCTTCTGGGCTACCAACTACAGTCAACTGCCCAGGGGCTTACCCTCAAAGGTGCTCTATCTACTGATCCATTGGTCCTTGCAAAACACCTCGTGACACACTTTGCGACAACATCGGCATCCTCTTCCTATCCTGCCATCTATTCTGCAGCAAAAACACGAGAGTTGCACAGACCCCCTTCTTGCAGGCTGTTACCTCTTCACATGACATGGCCCCCGGCCCAGATTCCATCCACAACCAGATGATCCAACACTTGGACATTACACAGAGGCAATATCTACTCAGGGTCTTCAACCACATTTGGCTCACGGGTGCCTTCCCCTCACAATGGTGAGACAGTATAGTTATCCCTATCCTTAAGCCTGGGAAGAACCCAATGTCTCTTGACAGCTACTGCCCAATTAGCCTGATGAATGCACTTTGTAAATTGCTTGAGAGGATAGTTATCTTCTGATTTTGTTGGGTACTCGAATCTCAGGGCCTTTTGTCCCTGTATCAGTGTGGCTTCCAGGAAGGATAGTCTCCAACTCACCATTTACTCAAATTGGAAACTGCAATCCAACAGGGTTTTACTAACTTCAACACCTTGCCATGGTCTTCTGTGACCCACATAAGGCATATGACATGACTTGGCGCCTTCGCATTTTAGTTACCATCCAAAACCGGGGCTTTTGTGGCCCCCTTCAGATTTTTATTTGCAAATTTTTATCCCACCCGCTCTTCTGGATTCAGTTGGCACTTCACGTTGCACCCCTCAGATTCAGGAGAATGGTATCCCAGATTCAGGAGAGCGGTATCCCACAGGATTCTGTATTAAGTGTCACACTGTTCCTCATAGTCATCAATGGGGCTGTAATCTCTGTTGGTCCTCAGGTTGCCCTGGCATTGTATGTCGACGATTTTTGCATCTGATGCAGCGCCCACTTGGTAGCGCTTGCTGAGTGCTGGCTCCAAGGCGCCATCTGACAGACCTCTGTGTGGGCCATCTCCCATGGCTTCCAGTTTTCTCCCTCCAAAATGCGGGTTTTGCATTTTTGTCATCAATTCACAGCACACCCTCATCCAGAATTTTATTTAGGCAACCAGCTCCTAGATGTTGCAGCACAGTCCTGTTTCTTGGGCCTTTTTTTGAAAAGCTGACATGGCTACCCCATATTCGCCGCCTGAGGATGACATGCTTGCGGAAGCTTAGTGCTCTCCACCTCCTGGCCCCACACATCTTGGTGTGCAGACCATGCTACTCTTCTCCATCTTTACTTAGCTCAGGTTTTCTCCACGCTAGATTATGGAAGTCAGGTTTATAGTTCAGCGGCTCCTTCCACTCTGAAGAGCTCCAGGATGCTACCATCTTCTGCTCTGATGGTTCTAAGATCATAGATAAAGTGGGATACGCTTTCACATCTCCTACTGGCTTAGAACACTATTTACTGCCAGAATCATGTAGTGTGTTCACAGCAGAACTGCTAGCCATTACCATGGCCCGTAATTTTGTTACTCAGGCCTCCCTCCACAATGTTTTAATGTGTACCGACTCATTGAGCAGCCTGCTACTTTCACCATCCTTTTGCCCCTGCTATCCATGACCTTCTCTCCTAACTTGGCCGTGCCACCTGCTCACTTGTCTTTCTCTGGCTCACAAGTCATATGGGTAGCAGGGAATGAACTGGCTGACCATTTGGCAAGATAAGCTGATACTCATCCTCCATTCCCTTTCATGACTCCAGATGTGGATATGCAGATCTATGTCAATTCTCTCTTGCCCAAAAGTGGTATGACATCTGGTGTGCGCCACTGCTCTCAGTAATAAACTTGCACAATCAAGGAGACCACTACACTTTGGTGCTTTTTCCTTCCACTCCTCTTGGAAGGAGTCCACTGCTTCATGCCGTCTACACATTGGTCGTACCAGGCTCACCCAATGTTTCTTCATGTGTAGTGCATGTGCACCACCCCCACAATATGGTTGTGGAGCCAGACTGACAGTATCCCACATATTGGTGGAATGTTCCCTTCTTTTGGTCCATCATGCTAAGTATAGTCTTTCTTAATTTTAATATTAGCAGACAATTCATGGATGGGTGAACTGGTCCTCAGTTTCCTCCATGAAAGTGGTTATTTCCAGATATAAGGTTTTGCTTTACTCCTGAACCAGAGGCAATGTGGTTGCGATTGGGGCCTCTCTTCATGTTTTCTCGGTCTGGGACCCCATGACAACTCCCCCGTGGAAAGACCACTCTTTTTTCCAGTTTTTAGTTTTGGTCTAACATTTTATGCCGTTTACTGTGTGTGTTTTAACTTCCTTGGTTTATAGTTTGACTCCCCTGATTGGTTCCATCCACTTTTAGCAGACCCTTTGCTTCTGTGAGTAATTTTGGAATTGTGGGGGTAATGACCTTGCTGTTTGGTCCCATAACCCTCCAATTAATCAGTCAATCAATCAATCTTAAAATTTGTCGGGGAAAAATTCTAAAACTTGTCTGGAAATCGGGGAAATATCAGGGAATTTCACCTGGGGAAACTTGTGGCAACCCTGACTGCATTTAGGTGTCTCATTATTGTGATTTTCTGTTCAGTTAGTTGTCCCTGAATTTCCTCTTCAAATTCCTGCTTGTCCTTTTGCAAAACATCTAACTTAGGGTGCATACATTTGCAGACTTTTCAAAGCCTTCCTTTTGCCTTTTATTTTCACTCTAATCGTCATCATCCTGTCACTTCACCACCTCTTTCAATCCTGTGCTCATTACTACTGCCATTCACTGGCTTCCTTCTTCCTCATTCCCACTCCAGTGCAGCCTATATCCAATGCTCAGTGCCATACGTCCTTTATCTTTCACCTCGTTTCTGACTGTCGTAGAATATCAAGTATCCTCCTATTCATCAAGATTGTCACTCTTTATCCTGTCAGCACCTGTGTGTTCATTGAACCAAATCTTGTCATAGAGAATACCTAGGTTATCTTCCATTGTATTCATCTGTTGGGAGACTTATTGTATGTTTGAAAGTATGTAATTTTATCCACTACTGGCTTGCTGGTCCTATCATAGCTTGATTTGTTATTAGAGTTTTCTTTACAACTTTGTTAGTTCACAGAAGGTGTTTTATTTCTCTTGTACCCTTCATCAACCAGGAACTCAGCGAGCTTTCTCTGATCTGCCACCTAGGGACAAACCCTCTAAGTTAATGTTCCCCTGAGAGTTACAGTATGAGTAACTGTAGATTTATATATCTCTTATTTGATGTCTAGTATGAATATACTCACTCCCCCCCCCCCCCCCCCCCCTCATGAACCATGGACCTTGTCCTAGGTGGGGATGCTTGTGTGCCTCAGCAACGCAGTTAGCCGTACCGTAGATGCAACCACAACAGAGGGGTATCTGTTGAGAAGCCAGACAAATGTGTGGTTCCTGAGGAGGGGCAGCAGCCTTTTCAGTAGTTGCAGGGGCAACAGTCTGGATGATTGACTGATCTGGCCTTGTAACATTAATCAAAATGGCCTTGCTGTGCTGGCACTGAAAATGGCTGAAAGCAAGGCAAAACTACGGCCCTAACTTTTTCTGAGGGAATGCAGCTTTACTGTATGATGATGGCGTCCTCTTGGGTAAAATATTCTGGAGGTAAAATAGTCCCCCATTCGGATCTCTGAGCGGTGACTACACATGAGGTTGTCATTATCAGGAGAAAGAAAAATAGCATTCTATGGATTGGAACGTGGAATGTCAGATCACTTAACCGGGCAGGTAGGTTAGAAAATTTAAAAAGGGAAATGGATAGGTTAAAGTTAGATATAGTGGGAATTAGCGAAGTTCAGTGGCAGTAGGAACAAGACTTCTCGTCAGGTAAATATAGGGTTATAAATACAAAATCAAATAGGGGTAATCCAGGAGTAGGTTTAATAATGAATAAAAAAATAGGAATGCGGGTAAGCTACTACAAATAACATAGTGAATGCATGGTTGTAGGCAAGATAGATACGAAGCCCACGCCTACCACAGTAGTACAAGTTTATATGCCAGCTAGCTCTGCAGATGACAAAGAGATTGAAGAACTGTGTGATAAGATAAAAGAAATTATTGAGATAGTAAAGGGAGACGAGAATTTAATAGTCATGGGGGACTGGAATTTGGTAGTAGGAAAAAGAAGAGAAGGAAAAGTAGTAGGTGAATATGAAATTGGGTAAGGAATGAAAGAGGAAGCCACCTGCTAGAATTTTGCACAGAACATAATTTAATCATAGCTAAATAATAAATGTTGTGTGACTAGGACCTCCCGTCAGGTATACCGTTCGCCAGGTGCAAGTCTTTCGATTTGACGCCACTTCGGTGACTTGCACGTTGACACCTGGTTTAAGAATAATGAAAGAATGTTCTATACATTGATGAGGCCTGGAGACACTGGAAGGTTTCAGATAGATTATATAATGATAACACAGAGGTTTAGGAACCAGGTTTTAAATTGTAAGTCACATCCAGGGGTAGATGTGGACTCTGACCACAATTTATTGGTTACTCTGACCACAATTTATTGGTTATGAACTATGGACTAAAATTGAAGAAATGACAAAAAAGGTGGGAATTTAAGTTGATGGGACCTAGATAAACTGAAAGAACCAGAGGTTGTAGAGAGTTTCAGAGAGAGCATTAGGGAATGATTGACAAGAACAGGGGAAGGAAATACAGTAGAAGAAGAAGGGTAGCTGTGAGAGATGAAATAGTGAAGGTAGCAGAGGATAAAGTAGTTAAAAAGACCATCCCTAGTAGAAATCTTTGGGTTACAGAAGAGATATTGAATTTTAATTGATGAAAGGAGAAAATATAAAAATGCAGTAAATGAAGCTGACAAAATGGAATACAAACGCCTCAAAAATGAGATCGACAGGAAGTGCAAAATGGCTAAGTAGGGATGGCTAGAGGACAAATGTAAGGATGTAGAGGCATTTATCACTCGGTGTAAGATAGATACTGCCTACAGGAAAATTAAAGAGACCTTTGGAGAAATGAGAACCAATTGTATGAATATCAAGAGCTTAGATGGAAAACCAGTTCTAAGCAAAGAAGGGAAAGCAGAAAGATGGAAGGAGGATAGAGCACGTCTATACAAGGGCGATGTACTTGAGGGCAATATTATGGAAATGGAAGAGGATGTAAGTGAAGATGAAATGGGAGATATGATACTGTGGGAAGAATTTGACAGAGCACTGGAAACAAGGTCCCGGGAGGAGACAACACTTCATTAGAACTACTGATAGCCTTGGGAGAGCCAGCCCTGACAAAACTCTTACCATCTGGTGAGCAAGATGTATGAGACAGGTGAAATACCCTTAGACTTCAAGAAGAATATAATAATTCCAGTCCCAAAGAAAGCAGGTGTTGACAGGTGTGAAAATTACCGAACCATCAGCTTAATAAGTCAGCAATACTGACCCCACATTTTGTCTTAGAAGATAGGTTAAGGAAAAGCAAACCTACATTTCTAACATTTGTCGACTTAGAGAAAGCTTTTGACAATGTTGACTGGAATACTGTCTTTCAAATTCTGTAGGTTGCAGGGGTCAAATAAAGGGATCGAAAGGCTATTTACAATTTGAACAGAAACCAAATGGCAGTTACAAGAGTCAAGGGCATGAAAGGGAAGCAGTGGTTGAGTAGGGAGTGAGACAGGGTTGTAGTCTATCCCTGATGTTATTCAGTCTGTACAATGAGCAAGCAGTAAAGGAAACAAAAGAAAAAAGTGGAGTAGGAATTAAAGTCCAGGTAGAAGAAATAAAAGCTTTGAGGTTTGGCGATGACATTGTAATTCTGTCAGAGACAGCAAAGGACCTGGAAGAGCAGTTGAACGGAATGGACAGTGTCTTGATGGAGGATATAAGATGAACATTAACAAAAGTAAAACAAGGATAATGGAGTGTAGTTGAATTAAATCGGGTGATGCCGAGGGAATTAGATTAGGAAATGAGACACTTTAAGTAGTAAATGTGTTTTGCTATTTGGGAAGCAAAATAACTGATGGTGGTCAAAGTAGAGAGGATATAAAATGTAGACCGGCAATGGCAAGGAAAGCGTTTCTGAAGAAGAGAAATTTGTTAACGTCAAGTATAGATTTAAGTGTCAGGATGTCATTTCTCAGAGTAATTGTATGGAGTGTAGCCATGTATGGATGGGAACCATGGACTATAAATAGTTTAGAAAAGAAGAGAATGGAGGCTTTCAAAATGTGGTGCTAAAGAAGAATGCTGAAGATTAAATGCATGGATCATGTAACTAATGAGGAGGTACTGAAGAGAATTGAGGAGAAGAGGAATTTGCTGCACAACTTGACTAGAAGAAGGCATCGGTTGGTAGGACATGTTCTGAGGCACCGAGGGATGACCAATTTAGTATTGGAGGGCAGCGTGGAGGGTAAAAATCGTAGAGGGCGACCAGGAGATGAACTAAGCAGATTCAGAAGGCTGTAGGGTGCTGTAGTTACTTGGAGATGAAGAAGCTTTCACAGGATAGAGTAGGATGGAGAGCTGCATCAAATCAGTCTCTGGACTGAAGACCACGACAACAACAATGAAAATACACTATTCAAAAACTCAAGGATGGTCCAGCCCATACCTTCATGAGGTACAACACCCAATACTGCCCCTAGAAATCTTTGAAAAGCAAAATAATTCTCATAAGTTTAAGAAAACTAGTTTCTGTTTTCAGTGAGACAATAGAAATGTGTTGGGAGAGATTTGAAAGGTATGGGGAGCAGTTTATTCAGACACCAAGCTGACAAGAAAGAAAAAAGTATCAGATAAGCTATTTCAGCAAGTCTGCCTTTTGCCATATCCAAGTTAGAGTTCCTCAAATTTTTCTCCAGTCCTGCTTGATTTTTGGTACCTCCCCTAAAGGTCTTATGTTAAAAGTTCCCATCTCCAGATGCAGTTCACCTTTATATCAATCTGTTCTTATACTACATTCTGTGGCCAAACCTTAATCCAACCTTATATATTGAAACTCCCAACTGCTCCTGTATACTTGAAATTATATACATTTCATTACCTGTTTCTGTAAGCATATAATGACTTGTTCTCTTTGAAGCCAGCCATAAACATCAGCAAAACATTCACACCACCTCAGGAAGCAGTCCACTATATTGGTCAAAAACTTCATATAAAGTGTCACTTTCCTACAACTGTCAGCCACAACATTGCCCTCAGCAAACACTCTTCCTAGCCAATAAACCCACCTTCGCCACTTTATTTAACCTACCACTCCTAGAACATTTCTCTTTCGTGCCAAACCAGAGGCACAATCACATCCCAATACTTCACAACAATAGTCTACTACATCACCCTGTCCCACCCACAAGAAACAGACTTAATAGTGAACACTGCCTCGAACAATTCTGCCCGTAGGCACAGTGGATACCTGCTTTTCCCTGAAATCACCTATACTCCAGGCATTCCAGTGATTCCTCACCTTCAGTATCACCTCCAAGCCCTTAGCAGAAAAGTCTCTGAAACTTCTGTCCTTACTCTGAGTCACTCAGTGAGTAAATGGTAAGGCACTGGACTCAAAATCAGGACACCAGCTTTTTAAATCCTCATCAGGCTATTCTGGTTTAGGGCTTTTGTGATTTCCATGACTCCCTAGATCATTCTCTTGAAAGGGCAGGGTGAATTCCCATTACAGTCCAATTTTGTGTTTGGTCTCCAGTGACCTTGTCGTTGTCAGGACATGTTCACTGATTTCGATTTTCAGTGGTCTCCACTCTTCGTATGTTTCAAGTAATATTCTCTCTTCTTCTCTCTATCACTCTGTGTGTGTGTGTGTGTGTGTGTGTGTGTGTGTGTGTGTGTGTGTGAGTGAGTGAGTGAGGGGGGGGGGGGGGTGGCTTGCATTCACATTGCAAGTTTTGTTCAATTAGTATTTCATCTCAGCTTTTGCTGTACTATCAATTTGTTATCACCCGTTCATTTAGTTTTCATTTTGCTCCTTAAATGCCAACTTCTGCATTTCACCTTCACTGCCTCTGCCAAGTCTCTGTTTTTGAGCTACATCTTACACATCTCAGTGTCATACATTCTAATTAAATTAGTTCTAAAGGATATCATATTTGTTCATCATTACCCCTCATTTTCTGAAAAATAAGTGTTTAAGATTAAGGAAACATTTATTTATTATTATTATTAAATTCGGTGCCTTTCATATGACATACTTCAGGTTATCTGTCTGCACAGGAGTGAGATTTTAATCTGCTGCAAAGATTTTTAAAGACACGTATTTAAGCTGGTAGTATATTTCAGTAATCTTTGAGTTTGCTAAATTATTTTGTGTAAATATATTCTAGAAATACTGTTAATTCTCTTAATACAATTTCTCAGTATTGAGTTTATAGTCTTAAATGTTAAAAAAGTTAGGAATCTGATTTACCTTTTTATGTACTGAGCTAAAATTTATCAATCACTCTTTTATTTTTCAGCATATTGTGTCTGATTACATATGGATTCTGTTGCTTGAAAGAAAAAGTAAACCTTTTCAGCTGCGGTATCCTTTTTCATATCCTTTAAACAAATATCTGATTTTCGAATACAGATGTAAGTTAATGTACTGCATGAGACAGTTTTCACCAGTTGCAGAGAGTAAATGAAAAACTAAGTAATTAAATAATGTCATGTGTGTAGTCACAGTAGGAGTGAGAAATGTTTCAATTTCCAGTTTGAATATAGTATATAGACGTACTGTCACTGAAACAACGCTGAGAAATCCCAGTCCCACAAACAAAATGGTATTGTGCATCACACAACTGTATGTTGTATTATGATGCTGCTACAGCAAGACATGGAACTGCATGTGTTAGGCATATCATTATTTATTGTGATGACTCATGAAGAAATGTTTGCTGACAAAATTAGACATTTGAGGAAACTGTTTCTCAATGCTAAATGAACCATCTTGAGGAAGTTAGTTTCCCAAAATGCTCTAAATCTAAAAACTTGCAAAGCAAGATCTATTGCTGTGATACAATAAGCTGTGTTGTATATCGTCATGACAGTGACATGGATTATGTTGATTCAGTGGCCATGCCAGTGTGCGGTAGTATTTATGATGAAGAGTGAAATGAGAATGAAAGACTGTATGAGATTGCACAGAATTAAGTGAGAATGTGAGTTCTCCATGCTTAAGGACAAGGTGGTTGTGTCTGTCCCATACACAGTAAATAAATTGAAACAGTAAATGAAGCCTTTGGAAACTCAGACATCAAAAAGAGTCTCTTACAACTGATTCGGTTGTTTCCTTATAATGTTTCATGCTTCTGTTGCCAGTTATTCAGTCACTAAAAACAACTTTCCTTCTCTGGAGATTGAATAAAATATTATTATATCTACAAAAGTGAACAATGGGTTGCATATGTTTGTAATATGGATAGACAAAATCTTACCAAGTGGTAGCAGAGGGAAACATACAGAAAGAAGCGAAACTGTTAGCTTTCATAATTAGAGGCTAGTTGTGATACAAGATAGGAAATAGATGGAGGAAAAGAAACTAAGAAAGCGTAAGGATACAAGAAAAAGCATAGGAATAGTCTACCAAAATCCTGGTCAAGGGAGAAACCCAGATAGGATAACAGGAAGAAAACCCTCTCATGCTCTGTGGCAATTTTACTGGTTTTCAGTGTAAGCATACAAATTATTAGAAAGAATACTGAAATAATAAAAATCAACCCTATTATATTATTCTCTGTGATGATTAAACAGGAAATAGAAGAGACAGATAACAGAAAAAAAACCTGGAAAGTAATCTGTGCTAATTGCTTACAGATAGTGACACTACTCTTTCCAGAAGAGATAACAACTTCTGTTAGTAGTCACCATTATAATGATTTGTAGGAATTGCTTTTTTATGTTTAATATGAGTGAAATGATTTTGTTCGAAGCTACGAAAATCTTTTATTAATATATATGGATTTTCATGACATCTCCTACAAACCTAGCCCAGCAAGGGTGTCTTTGTAATTAGTGATTAATTAATTTCTTTATTTTCAATTTAGATTTGATTTTAACCAAAGAGCTAATTTTGGAATTGTGTAGAAATAATGTGGAGCTGTTATTAGTGTGTTTATTACTATTTTACAGATTTTATGGTGTAAAACAGTATACATATACAAGTATTCCAATAATTCCTATCAAACTGATTTTTGTTTTTAAGGAATGTAATCTGTTTGGATGGAAAAATTATGTGATAGGAAAAATTATGTGATAGTATTTAATAGTCTACATAGTAGTGGCAGACACACTGAATTATTCGCAAAAGAAAAGTTATTGTTGCTGATGCAATGCACTGGAACAAGGATGGTTTTGAAAAGCATTTGTAAGCAGCTCTGTGTAGAAGTGGAGCAAGTGATTAGACAATGGAATTTTGACTTTCAGAGTGGGTGAAATAATTCAATGTACTGGGGTCGAGTGGTATGGGTAACGGTAGTGAAAATATATGTCTAATTGCCAATAACCTTGTGACTATTATTCATAAGACACAAATGAATCATCTCCACTACATAGTTATATATTTTACAAGACATACAGTGACTGGAGAGAAATGCAGGACAGAGTGGTGCTGAAATACACAAAAGAGAACAAAAACTGCTCTTGAGATTCAGTCAACTAATTACATCTAACTGGTTCAGGTGGGTAACAATAGATGGTTCTGAGTCATGTAAAGAGAATAAATGGCCATCTCATACTCCAGGATTTAGGTTCTGCATCCAAAGTTGTCTTGGCAGTATAGGGATGAGAACATTTCTCTTGCATAGTAACTCCAATTTAGGCATCATATTTCATTGAGTATTTATCTGTCCTGACACTTCTTGATTTTTGAAATTGTTTGCTACAATTTTTCAGTCATCACTTGCTTTGTGTATATCACAGTAATACACAAGTAAAATGCAGCTAATTTTTGAGTGCTTGTGTGGTATTGTGAAATAAGTCTGTTTTAGAAAGTCACATTCTATTTCTAATACGTATTATGTATTTTTTGTATGTTGTTGGTTACAAAACCTGTTGGTATTACATATTAAAATTCTACTGTCTAAGTATTGTTTCTGGTATCTGATACCGAACCTCAAATTCAAGCCACATTTATTGCTATGTTCAGAGCCTGTTGGCCATGTGTGTAACAGTTTTTAAGCAATATTCTCACATAATAACTTAACTCAGTCAACGAAGGAAAATTAGGGGAAAAAGTTTGAGTAGTTGCAAAATTGTGTACAGTGGTAGAAGGGATTGCCATGAGCAGCATACTAAAAATCCTGAACGGTCAAGTGGAGTATGAGCATGGCTTCACTTTAAGGTCACTTGTTTTAGATTTTTCATAAATAACATGAAAATCACAGCTCTTAAAAAAAGTGTGTCCCACTACAAAATTAAACTACATTAAATTTCCTGCAAAAAAGGTTCTCTTCACTTTATCTCTAGGACTAACAGTTTCTGCACTGAAAGGAATGGAAAAATTTCAGATTATTAAAAAGGTTTCAAAGGCATAAAATTAATATTTGTTGTTGAATGACATAAATTTAAAAAAAATGTGTGTACCACATCTAACTGCAGTGAACAGTATTATAAATTATGTTGTGTTCTGGGGTGGGTTGTGCTGGAGAAGGGGGGTGGCGGAGGGTAGATGTATGAGAGAAAGTAGATCACCAGATTGTGGTTACGCATTTTCTTTCTTCATAAATCTGCAAACTGAAGAGCGAGCAGCTGAGTCGCCCCTCTCTCTACACCCCACTGTGTCACCAGGCACAACTACAGGGTATTTCACCAACTTATAGTGACACTTGTGCAGCATATCTTATGAATCACAGGCAATGCAGTGTGCAGATCATGCCCAGTTGTGCTTCTGTTCCACAGAGTGTATTAACACTACATGGGCACATGGAATACACATATGACTTACACTACTGTATGGCAACTGTAGTGTGCTTTTGGGAAAGGCAACTTCCCCCTCCCCCCATGAGTGCTGCTTGTTTTTTAGTTTACAGACAGACCATGTGTCTGTCCAGTTCTCTTATGTGAGTAGACAAATTAACTTCACTGATCTTGTATTTACGTAGGAGAGTTATTTTCAATTTATTAAATGAGTCCCTATTTGCAGTGGTAAGTGAGCTATTAAGCAAAAAGAAAGCTCAATGGCTGGCACTGTCATCTGTCTAATACACTAAAGAATGTGCCAAAAGTGAAATATGCTGTCAATATGTATTTGACAAAGCCAATTTTATTGTGTCCACTGCCAGAGGCTGGAATACATTTCACAGGAAGGGGGTATCAAATGCAGAATTCCAGCCTCAGCTCTCCCAACATCTGAAGAGGGCCAGAGGCTTAAATTGGCTTTCTCTTCAAAAGAAGTAGGTCACATAGGTGTTTCAGATATTCCATTACAAGTCAAGCAATGCATTACAGCAGATTACAGTTCTAGACATCAACAAGATCATTCCCATTCTATCAGACATATTCGCATCCACCAAGCAAGACGTACTGTGGATGTGTATTAAGTTGCTCCACTCAGTGCAGCCCATTCAACAAGTGCCAGAAATTCCTGGATGGAAGAGATTTATTAAGTCCAACAATAACACAATTATTGTGGGAGAAGTGTAGTAATTTTCTGGTAATGCATTAATTACACAGCTAACTTTTGCCATAGACAAGCATGCTTTCCAGGAACAAAGATAAATACTGATGCAAAACCTCTGTGCTAGTAAAAAAGCAATAGAAAATGATTTTACCTTTTTTTATTTTTAGTTTTGACCCTTGATTTTTAACCATCTCCAGTGAAGGAAATAGAAATTCAGTATTGTTCGTCTCCCAGTGTAGTGGCCTTTCAAATATTTGTAGCAACAGTAACAAATTTCTTTACTTAAATACCAACAATGCATAACGCTTCAGGATATGCTGCAGGTCTGCAATACAGAATTGATGAGAACAATGTCAGACGATGGCGACTGTAAAGAGACAAATTATTTGAGTATTCCAGTAGCAGAAAATCCTTTAGTGCACCAAAATGTGGCCAATATCATGTTCTCGAAGTAATTTTAAATGAGTTTGTCAAGGAACAGCATCAGAAATGTCTGCCTGTGAACGCTGAAAATTTATAAATTAGGCCACATAAAATTGCTTGAGTGGAAAAATCAAAAATTTTAAGCCTAGCCACAACTGTGTGGGTCCTTTTATGAAGCATTGGGGCTTTTAACTTTGGAGGTGAACTTCAGTTGCACTGGAGCTGTCGAAAAATTATGAAGAAAAACTTGTGAAATTTCAGCACTTCATAATCAGGTGGCGCACTAAAAACCAGTACCTTATTGGCAGGCAGGGAATGCTGGCCAAACACCCATATATTTTGACTTGCCATTGACTTATACAGTTGGAACCAGAGGAAAGAAAGATATAAGTATTCTGACATTCGGTGGGTGAGCAGGGGGAACAGCGGATGTCCCTCATGCTTGCTAACATAGCAGATGGACATAAATTACCCCCATTCATAGTTTCCAAGTGAAAGACTGTACCAAAATTGGAAGTGTTTCCAAAAGCTATAATTATACGAGAAAATGAAAGTGGGTGGTTTTTGAAGGATGTGGTATTAGAATGTATTAGACTTGTACGGAAACATCGTCCCAGCACAGTGTTTCATTAACACAGTCTGCTGGAGTTAGATGCGTATGCAGGCCATACAACATCTGCAGTAAAACGAAAATTATTAGAAAGCAAAACGGACTTTGCAGTTATTCCAGTGGGATAACATCAATTCTGCAACCACTTGACATCTGTTTGAATAAATCATTTAAGGACAAGCTTAAATACAATTAAATTGGCTGACTTTCAAAAAATGAAACGCAACAATTATGCTCTGTGCGAAGAACTGAGCAGCAAGGAATCGAGTGATAGTCATTCAGAATTGTCCATTTGATATTTTAAACATTTCGTAAAATTTGTGTTATGAATGCAATAAAATTTTGTTTTATATTTTTACTTTTAATTTCTAAGTTATTTTCATTCTATTTTGTAGGTGCTGCTAGTCATACATGTGAAGTTTTAACTAAGAATCTACTACAAAAAGCCAATTGGCAAACCTGTGTTTATGATTTAACATTAATGTGGCTGGTGCTATATGTTGGATGTTTTCCTACCCGTGACAAGAGATGGTTCCTATGAATCGTGAATCACAACTCTCTTCACCATAAGAATAATAAGAATTTTAAACATTATACCATATATTCTTCTGTGTTAGCTGTTATCTCATATAAATAATGTCTGTCTAACGATTCCAAGTGAGGCAATGGCAAATGCAGAATAATTTACATATAATGTAATGTTTAAATTCATATTAATCTTGTGCTTGAGTTGATTTTAAACCTTCTATGACCATAAACTATGTGCAGACAAGTTATGTGGTTTTAACTGTTTGAAAGAGTAAATTAATCTACAAAATAATGTTGCTTAAGCTCCACTGCTAATTGTAAAACCCAAACTACTGCAGCTGTTTATTCATCCATTCTACCTATTTTTTATCTCTTATTAGGATGAACCAATTTTGTTTTGATTTTGAAGTACGACAAACTTTTTCCCCCTTGAATTTCGATTCTCATTTTTCTCATGCAGCTGAGATCCGGGTACTTTTTTGTATCTTAGATTCCGTATCTCATTTTTGGGTGTGGCTTAGATTCAGGTGAGACTTAGATTTGTGTAATTGTGGTAGTTTAATTTTGTACTGGGAAACATTTGTGCTAAAAAGCACCGTTTTTTAGTTATTCGAGAAAAGCCAAGCAAAGTGACTTCTAAGTGACCCCCCACACCCACACTCACACCCTAGAGGTCAGCTTTTTAGTATGTTGTTCATTGCTCTCCCTCCGACCACTATACAAAAATTTGCAACAACATGCATTTTTTCCTCTATTCAATCTTTTTTAGTGTTTATCGACTGGGCAATGTGGGTGCTAGTTGTTGCACAAAAAAGAAAAAGAAAAAAAGAACTGTTAACACACTCAGGTCAGCTCATAGTCCCCACATTTTATTGTGGAGAAATATATCCAGGAGATCAAAGACACACTGCGCATGTTATACTCTTGACACAAAGAGAGTAATTAAAGCAGTTCAGCCCCTGACTTCTTAAAATAATATGCTTTCACAATGAAGCTGCCCATTCCTAATATTAGTGTTGGCAGAAAATATTGTGGCACAAGAACTCTACTTGCAAAAATAGTCGCAGTGTTGTGAACAAACATACTGCATTGTTTAATGCTGGAAGACCAGTGGCCAGCAAATCAAATGTCATCAGTATTGCTAAGCAATTATAGCAAATGACTCGGAAAATGTTAGTGATTCAGAAAACATCAGCGCATCACACAATGAAGCTGCATTGCCATTTCCAAAAGCCAACAAATAAACAAACAAGAATGCAGAGTTTACAAAAACAGACTTCTGCCTCTGAGAAAAGACATCTGGTCTGATTCCTTCAGTGCGTTCAGTGCATCCTGTGCACGTAGACAGCAAAGAAGCTAGTCCAGTCTGTTCAGAATACCTTCGTTTGCTAGGTTCCCGGGCATATGTGAATGTGAAACAATGAAATTGTGTATGTAGTACCCATGGAAGCCATAACAGTTCCTACTGTTGCAGAATGTTGAGTCTGTCCTAAATGCAGTAGCAACACACCACAGTCTCTTGTGCTTTTCGACCAGTCATGAAAAGAAGCATCTAATTATGACATAGTTTTTGACGTGCCAGTTCTTGCTTAAACATGTTTTCTGTATACCACGGCACTATGTTCACTGGTATTAAACAGCATTCTATGTAAATGTGTATTTGTCTTTGCAGTGTTAAATGTAAGCCCTGCCTATGATTTCTTCTCATATTTTATGATGAGAAATCTGGTTTATATATACAGAAATGTTTGATATATTTTAACAGTGACATGTTATGTGAACGTGTCTGACATACCCTGTGATGTTTTTCTCAGTTGCACTTGAAACCAGAAATTGAAATACTGGTAATAATACTAAAACATACAGTCAGTTGTGACAGTGATGTCATCTGTCAGTAAAGGAAAGATCATCATACTGTAGTTTGCCTGTAAACTGGAGAGTGAGTGGGCGGGCCTCCACACTTTCCACCTTTCTACATTGCAACAAGACTCAATGACCTGTTTTGCTTGTCAACAGGCCTTTTAAATCAGTGGTAAAACAGTGTGCAGATGTGTCTGGGAAATGTTTATTTTATGCTAAATGCATTAACATTGTACCAAATACAGACATTATATTCTGATTAAAATTACTTGTCGGTTGACACTTCATGCATTGGAGCTGGTTTCGTCTAGTCAGAGTGCTCAACATCATGTCTGAACTGTTTGCCATTGCAAAACTACCACGAATGGTCAGTTCACTTCCAGTTCCTTGTGTGACTTTCTTTCTTGATATGTTTGGGTCCTGAATCCTGTGTATTCCCCTTTTACTTCACATTTCATCAGACACGATAACCACACCAAAAACACCACACGCGACAGTGGTAATGAAGTATGCACATTTCATACACAGCACTAGCCAAACACTATTGGGTTTTTTCACAAGATGCAAATCAGTGTTACATATACAATTATCCTCATCACAGAGATCGGTCTACATTAGATAACTTTGTACAACATTATGTGAGACTGAGCTATTAAGTTGCTTTCCTCATATGTAGAAGGTCAGCAGTTTGAATCATGTCAGATGCTGCAATTATTATTTTTTTCAATCTTTATCAAAAAGATTTTGATTATTATTTTCATTATGTTAATTGATTTAAATCTAGTATTTATTTGTAATCCTTTGCTGCATCATTTTCTCATCATATTGATTTTTTTATTTGCTCTTATATTTTCTTCATGTCATTCTTTTTTCATCTGTAACCTGTAGCTGAGTGCCATCCAGGACTGATCATTAGTTAGTAATGTCAGCTTGTGTAGCCAATGTGATGATAGTTTCTGGTAGCTAACGAAAGTGAGAAATTACCGTTTGCTTTTAGTGCCGAAAAAGAAATTGTCTTGTAGATGTTAGCTTTATCACAGTGAACAAAGCGATTGTGATTAATAGTTCTGCTACAGGTTGTTGATCACCGTTTTCTCAGACACATTGCTCATACTTGAGATTGTGATTAGGTTAGGAGATGACTTTAAATTCAAGTCTACAAAATGTGTCATCTGCCAGAGTTTAGTCATTCTTAACTTAGAATCGGCTGTTGACAAAGCATCTTGCATTCCCATCATGCCTCAAGCTGACTGCTGCTACTGTTGCTCCCTGTTACATGTAAGTAACAGTGCTTATGAACTGTCCCAGTGTGTTTGTGTGTCACCTTTAATTGAGAGATGACTGCCAGCCGTTGTAGCAGCACCGCAGCAGCAAGTGACTGACATAACGAACAAGTAATTTTAATCAGACTATAGTAACTAATGTGACAGTATTATGTAAAGGATAGTTGCTACTCATTATATAGTGGAGACGCTGAGTTGCAGATGCAAAGCTCTTGGCCAAACAGGCCTTCATCAGAACTGACAACATACAAACACACATTCGTGCAAGTGCAACTGACAGGTCTGGCCTTGGCAGCCAGAGACTGTGTTGTCTATTCTGATGAAGGCCTGTTTAGCCAAAAGCTTTGTTTGACATTCTTTGTGTTGTGCCTATCTGCAACTCAGCATCTCTGCTACGAGAGCTGTTCAATAAAGAATGATCTTTTTTGTTTTGACAACTTAGTTTTACTCATCCTCGTAATTTTGATGGTCTTTCTCAAAGTAGTCTCCCATGAATGTGAGGCACTTGTCCCTGCATTTCTGCCAGTCTCCAAATACATCCTGGGAACCATTTTTTTGAGAGGTCCTTCAAAATCGCCTCTGCAGCCTTCACCATTGCTTCTGATGTTTGATAATGGCTTTTCTTCATGTTAGGGAATAGAAAAATGTCACTTAGGGCTAAATCCAGACTATAGGGAGGGTGAGGGATGCACTTCACATTGATTTTTGCGAGATATTCAGCAAGAACATTGGTAATATGCGGCCGCACTTTATCGTGGTGCAGCATCCAGTCCGCTTCACGGAATTGTGGTCTTTTGCGCCTGATACGGACTTTCAATGTTTTCAGGACATCCCTGTAGTATTGTCCAGTTACTGGTGTGTGTGCAGGTACAACATGCTGATAAACCATTCCATGAATATCAACGAATGAGATGACCACAACTTTCCCAGCGGAAGCAACCACTTTTGCTTTTTTGCAGTCGGTGATGAAGGAGATTTCACCCTGAGCTTTGCTATTTGCTCTCAGGGTCAAAATGATGTAGCCATGTTTCATCAGCAGTGATTACATTTGAAACAAACTCCGAATCTTCCTCTAATATCAACTTTAACTGCATGCAGACCAGCACTCAAGTGTCCTTTTGTTTGGGAATCAGCAGTCTTAGAACCCACTGTGCACAGATCGTGTAATTTTTTCTGTCACCGTGTGGGTGGCACTCAATGAAATGTTCAGTATTTCAGAAAGTGATCTTAAGGTAAGTTGTCGATCCTCTCTCACAATGACAGCAGCAGTATTGATGTTTTCTTCCATAAGAGCAGTAACTGGAGTACTGGGTCCACCTTCCTTTGAAATTGATTGTCTCCCCTCTTTAAACATTTTAAACCACATTCGAACTGTGCTGTGGGGAAGAACAAACTCTCCATAAGCCTCCTGAAACATTGTATAGGCCTCAGCTAAGATTTGTTGAGACGAAAGGAGAATTTCAAAGTGGCATATTGTTCCTCGTGTGTTACCTCCATTGCAGTGGTAGGTGATACTGAACATGTCTGACCTTGCCTGCCTCTCACAGGCGGGAACCAGGAGTCCGGACAATGAAACTACTGCGGCATATTTGTTGCATATTAAGCTAATAGACTATCATAGCGCGAGAAATTATAACCATAAAAAAAAAGATCATTCTTTATTGAACAGCCCTCGTTTATGGTGAGTAACAACTATCCTTCTCATAATATTGTCATTATTCCTTCCTGGAGTTTCCATTGTTTGTAATTAATATGAGAAACACATCCTTAGTGATCCTGTATGTCAGTTGTAATGTTCTTCTGGGAAGGCCACTTCTCCCACTGCAAGTGCTGCTCCCACTTCAGTTTACAGACACTCTGTATTTTGAGGGCTCTAGAACAGACGAGACATATTCAGTCTATAAAATTTCAACTGGGCTGAAGTCTTGTATGAACTGCAAGCCACCCAGTGCATTTAGTGAACAGGGAAGGCAGTTAAGTTCATTCAAGAGACATTCATTTACTTACAATAATTATTGGCTGGATGTAGCAGCCAAGAAGACCTGCACACTGCCAACTGTTGCAAAATGAAAGGTCTTCCTCTGCCCCTTTTCATGTTGCATTCAGTGACCTCACCCTGAGATGCGAATGTGTTGTGTGTGTGACCCGACAGATTTCAGTTGTGGCTCATTGCTATTGTAGTTACACGATACTACTTTTCTGGGTTTTGTGAAGTGCAAAATTTTACATTACAGTACATTTAAGGGGGTAGCTCACTTTGAATGCATGAAAAATATGTGATTTTAGTGATTTTTTTCAAGTAAAATAAAAGGATGATGATATGGTTGTACACCCTACACTTTTGTCTTTAACAAATCTTTTTGTGCCCACATTGGATGCTTCCTGCAACTGCAGCACCAGATGGAATGACCCCTAGCAGTTGGAACATTGGTGTCGGCAGGAATTTCCGAAGTCCTCCTATTGGACCTGTAACAAAATAATTTTTTATAAGTCATTTGCAATACATTTTCTATCAGAAAACATAGGATAATTGAAAAATATTAAGGTCCAACAAAATTGTGATGTGCTGAAATGAATGTCATATGGTCATTCACAAAATTAAGACAAAAGCATGCACTGAAAATAATAGATTTTTGAAGATGTCACAAATTGGCTCTGTACACTGATAGAGAATTCAGTTTTGAATGCTGACATCAAATTCCAATCAAAATTGTTTGTATTGTTCTCTAGTTATGTTTACCGCCAATTTGAAAAATACAGTTTCAGGAAAAACGTATTTGAAGCTTTGGGTTACATTTTTTTGTTTTTAACTCCCCAGTCAGCAATCCCTGGACCTTACTGCAATCCCCCCAGATCCAAAAGCAGGTCCTCTTCCATCTTCCATGTGGCCTTGATGGTACTGCGGTCCTCTGTCAGCTTCTGTCATCCGCTACTCTGCTTGCTCAGTATGATTTTCATATGCTTTTGTGCAGAAGTTTAACAGGCTGCTCTAGTCTCAAGATCGAGGAAATTCATAATTTCTTTTATATCTCTAACACCGTCACTAAAATTACATGTCAGCTATTTTTTCCACACTGTGAGTGGTTTTCAGAGACACTTTCACAAATCGCTTTGTAACTCAGTAATGGAGTTTCTTAGGAAGTCAGGATGAATACTACAATAAAATAGACATCCCAGAAAACATTTCAAGCTAAAAACAGTTTTTGTAGACTATCCCCTTAACACATTCACACCCAGCAAAACATTACTGAACAGCTTCTCTGAAAACTGCCTAGAATAGATAGACTGGATCACCATACACGATGAAAATATATGGAATCAAATGGCAGCAAATAAACATGATCTTTAAGAGAATGTCCATGTTAGAGCTGGTATCAGTGTCGATAAGACAGTTGTAGCAACATTGATTACTAAAGTAAAAATGAAAATAAAATGAGTAGAAAGATTTTATATGCTAAGTAAACTTAGGTAATGAAGAGTAGTGTCATATCTTAGTGAGGAATTTGAAACTTTTGCTCAGATCAGGAGCATGTAGATGATCTACAGCTTTAAAAGAACAATTGACCATGCACTTGATAGATATGTAGTGAATAGAACAATTCATGGTGGGAGCGATCCTTCATACTATGCAGTCGTTATAAACAAACATCCAAGGAAATAGAGACTACAGCTTAGTAGTTTTAAAACAAAGCATAGGGCTATAGGCAGAGAAGTGCTGAATAAAACGTGTTTGGCTGTCAAGAAGGCAAAGCAAGAACCCTTCAACATCTGCTGCAGCAGAATATTGTCATATCACAAAAGCCAAAGAAGTGTTGGTTGTATATCAAAGCTGTGTGTGGTACAAAAATTAGTGTCCAGGAGCTCATGGATGAGACAGGAATTGAAATTAAGGGTAGGAAAACAAAAGCAGAAATGCTTGCATCCATTTTCAAATGTTCCTTTAGAATGGGAAACCTAGGAGTGTTGCCCCAATTTAACACACATACCACTTCATTTATTATGAAACAAATATTAACATAAAATTTAATCTATTACAAGACAAATTTTAATAATTATTTGAAATTAACTTTCCGAATGAACTTGTTAGAAAGGACATTAAACAGCCATATAACAAAAGAAAAAAGGAAAAGAAAAGAAACTGTGTGATCCTGCAATAGTCTCACACTACAAAAACCACTCAAAATTACTGAGAAAAGTTATTTAAATAATAAAGGAAAATTGACCTCATGCCAGAAATCAGTATTTCCGACAACAGGCTATACAGAATGTAGTGAAATGAGAGGCATGATAACAGGCCACAGAACAGGATAACATCACTGTTGAATAAAATGGAAGGGCTACAAATGATCAGTCACATATATCAGATATGTTTAACAATCATTTCTTAAATATAGTTGAAAATATAAGGACAAACTATTCAAGAAAAGAATTGCAGCAGTTCACTGAAAAAAAAAAAACTCTCTTAAAATTCAGTCACGTGAATGTTTCACCAACTTCACCTTCTGAAATTAAGAAAATTATATATTCTCTAAAAAATAGAAACTCATCTGGATTTGATTGTGTTCCAAGCAGAGTGCTAAAGATTCATACACGTATAATAAACCTTACATTAAATATGTAATGCATCACTAACTCATGGCATTTTTCCAGAGAGATTGAAACATAGGGTATGATCAAAAGGCAATGGAAATCAACTACATCCCCGTCAAGTAATCCCTCTCAGATATAATAACTTCTGCCAGCACTTTTTCCAATCTTGGAGACACTTCTGGAACTAACTTACCTTTGTGGGTTTCAGCTCCTTCAGCGATTCTGTTATCATCTCAGCAATGGTGGCAAAATGATGTTCTTTCATAGTTCCCTTCAGCTTTGATAGTAGAAAAAAGTTGATTTGTTTTTTGCCAAAAAATCACGAACAAGCATTGAGGTGTGAGTGGGAGCATTATCATGATGCAATTTCCACGAGCGCTTTTGCCACAGTCCTGGTCATACAAACAGCACGTAAGTTTCAGGCAGTATTCCTTAGTCACTGTATGACCATAAGGCAGGAACACATGATGCAACACCCCATTGTAATTTTAAAAAAACAGTGAGGAGAACTTCCCATGTGTCTGAACTTTTTTTTGCCCCCCCCCCCCCCCCCCCTCCCCGTCCCCAAGGCAGCTTCCATTGAGGCGATTGAGCCTTGGTTTCGATGTCGTACTGAGCAATGTGTACATGACATTCTTGGTTGAAATTCAACAATTTTGGAACAAGCTTTGTTACAATCTGTTTCATGTGCAAAACATCTGAAAAAATTGCTTGGCTTAAGCCAAAGGATTTGCTGACATAATCAGCAACCCGTCTTTCAGTGATTCGGCAGTTTTCTAGAACCATTTTTTTTTTTTTTTTTTTTTTTTAAATTTCTTCCACATTGTCATCAGTAATTGATGAGCTAGTGCATCCAGATCAGTCATTGTCTTCAAAGCCTTCTTGACCCTCTTAGAAACATTTATACCACTCATAAACTCTTGTCTTACTCATAATAGATTCGCCAAAAGCCACAGTCAATATTTCGAATGTCATGCTGCACTTAATTCGATTTTTCAAGAAAAATTTAATGCAAATTCTTCGATCCATCTTTTTTGTAAGTAAAAATCCGCCAAGAACTTGAAAACACGAAAACTATAACCTTCCCGGCTGTCAACCACAAACTAAATATTCATTACAACTGAAAATGCAAACATACATCAGGAGCTTGTGTGCCAACCAGATAAAAAAAAGTTTTGAAAATCAGATTTGTAAAACTTGTAAAATTAAAAAAATCCCATTACTTTTTGATTATGTCTCGTATGTCATTGTGAAACCCCTCTATAAGAAAGGTGATAGTGATGTCAATAACTGCTGACCTGTTCCAGTACTGACACCTTTTTCCAAAATTTTTAAGGTGATGTATTCTAGAATAGCATCCCACCTGAGCAATAATAATATCCTCAATGAATCATAATTTGAATTTCAGAAGAATTGCTCAATTGAGAATGCCACTTACTAGGACTGTTGATATTTTTTAAAAATATCGGGAATCCGATATATCAATAATTAAGAAAATGTCTCGGCCTTTGGTACGTTGATTATTGATATATCAACGGCAAAAATATCGGGTGCACTTTGTAAATACACTGCCAGTTTTAGAGCTGTATATTTAAGTATTGATTTATTATTAGATATTCTGTACATAAATGATGTAGCAGCCTGCTTATCCCCTGTAGAGCAAGAATTGAAGGGAAAAAAATGCACGTTTACATTTTCATGCTTGGTGATAATCACTTTGCTAACAATGGTAACTACAGGTAAGTGACAAAATAGAAGGTGTTTGATGGGTCCATCGTTCGGTTTTGTCACGTATGTGATTTCTCTGGAACTCTTCTTGCTGATGTCCCTGTCTTTTCATTTCTACAAACACCAATGACCTAGCAGTTGGGTCAAAATAGTGTGGTGAAGTTAAACAGTGCAGTTTTTGTCGGTAGCACCAAGCGCCGATTACATCAGCATTTCCTCTCACGTCTCCTTCCACTGCAAAGTCCAATCTTGTCATTTAGATTTTTGTTTATCAGTTTCAGCAAGCATTTGTGAAGAGTGCTGATGTGAAGAAATAGTGCACTAATTTTATATAAATTTGTTTTTTTAACACAATTGGTGTGCTATTTCTTCATATCAGATACCTTGTTATTCCACTCTCACTGCCGTCCCTCAGTGCAATTGGACTTCTTCTTTGGGCCATATGTACTTGCTTCAAACAGTCAGAGGGAAAGACTGGACGTGATGAAAGCTGAAAAAGTAGAAAGAATCCTTCACACAGTGAAAGTAATATTATGTTCTACTACAATTAAAAAAAAAAAACTTCAAATATGTATTGAAAATTGTGAAAAATTTGATATAAAATTAAAATACTGGCACTTGATATTGCCATTTCGATATCAATATATAAGTGACAAAAATATTGCCAATATATATCGATATCTTTTGGAAAAAATATCGATATATTGATATTTTATCATCAGCCCTGCTACTTACACATTCACTCATCAAATTTACCAGCATTAAATAACAAAATAATACCGGTTAGTATTTTTTGGAACATATCAAAGGTATTTGATTTTGTGAATCACAGTTTTCATCTAGACAAACAGAAGTTTTATGCAATTGGTGGTGTAGCCAACCAATGGATAACGTCATATCTAACCAAAAGAATACAGTAAGTTGTACTTAATAATTCAACCAATGTAATCAGGGAAGATTCTTCTGACTGAGGAGAAAACACATATAGGGTTCCCCAAGGCTCAGTTTTAGATTCGCTGTTGTTCCTCGTATGTGTAAACGATATTTTGTCCAGTATACAACAAGCAGATTTAGTGCTTTTTGCAGATAACACTACTGTTCTAACCAACCCAAGCATGCATACTGCAACAGAAGAAATGGTAAATAGTATCTTAAAGCTATTGTTGACTGGTTTTCCGTAAAGGGTCTTACTGTAAATTTCAGAAAGACACAACGTATTCAGTTCTGCACATTTAGAGGTTCTATAAAAAAAATGTATATGTATGATATGTAGTGTGGAAATAACAACTATCAAAGAAATTTCAAAAACTTTAGCTATCCATAATGGTGAGAATTTAAACTGGAAAAAGATGATTTTGAAATGTATAAAATAACTTAGAATCATTGCAAATCTTTGGGAGAGACGAATCACTAAGTTGACATATTTTGCATAGTTTCATTGAGTGACTTATGGAATGATGTTCTGTAATAACTCATGTTTAAGAAAGAACTCGTCATTGCTCAAAAACATGTTGTAAGAACAGTATGCGGTGCTCACCGATGATCATCTTGTAGACATCTATTTAGGGAGCTGGGCATTCTGACAACTGTTTCACAGAATATTTATTTCCCATGAAGTTTGTTGTAAATAATCCACTGTAGCTCAAAAGGAACAGTGATGTACATAATTACAGTACCAGAATGTAAAATTACATTCAGTACTCCATATTAAGGTTTGTCTTGGTGCAGAAAGGGGTGCACAATACTGCAACCAACATTTTTGATAACTTATCCAATGATATAAAGTGTCCGATAGTCAGCAAAGTAAAATTTGATAACAAACTGAAAAAGTTACTGCTGGATAACTCTTTCCGTTCTGTTGAAGAATTTCTGTAGTTATAATGTATAGAAGGTGGTGGGTAGGAATTACTAACTTCAATCTGAATTTCTAAAAAAAGAAAAAACACACCACCTTTTAAATGATCAGCATTTAGCCACACTTACAAATGAATGTGTAATTTGAATGTAAAATAACTCTTTCCACATCATTATGATGTACCATGCAAATGATCTGTGTAACATGATAATAACTAACTGCAAAGATGAGTGAAAAAGATATTAGTGTAAGTGGCATTGAAAAATATCAGGAATATTTAAAACTGAACAAAGCTCCAGAGCTGCCTGATGGAATCCATATCAGATTCTATATTGAATTTGTGGCTGTGTTAGCCCCTGTTTTAAACAAAATGTACTGAAAATCCTTCCAAATGAAAACTGTGCCCAGTAGTTAGAAGAAAGCACAGGTCACACCCATATGCAAGAAGGGCATCATAAGTGATCCACAAAAGTACCATCCAATATATTTGACATGTATTTGTTGTGGAATCTTAGAACATTTTTGGGGCTAAAATGTTATGAGATGCCTCAAACAGAATGACTTCCACCATGTCAACCTGCACGGATTCTGAAAACATCATTTGTGTGAAACTCAACTCTCACTTTTCTCACACGACACCCTGAAAGTCATCGATCAGGACAGTCTTGTAGATGCAGTATTTCTTGACTTCTGAAAGGCATTTGAGTCAGTACCACACATACATTTATTATCGAAAGTATGATCATATGGTGTATTGATTGAGATTTGTCACTGAATTGAGAATTTCTTGGTGGAGATGAGACAGCATGTTATCTTGGCTGTAGAATCATCAACAGATGTAGAAGTAACTTCAAGCGTTCCCCAAGGAAGCAAGTTGGTACCCTTACTGTTCACATTGTATATTAATGACCTTGCAGATGATCTTAGACTTTTCGCGGGTGATGCAGTTGTCTCTATTGAAATTCTATCTAAAAGAAGGAGCCCAAATATTCAGTCAGATCTCAATAAGATTTCATGCAAAGATTGCGTACTTGCTTGAAATGTACAGAAACATATTTTTGTGCACTTTACAAAATAAAATAAAAAAAACACTCATTATCCTACGATACAATATCAGTGAGTCACAGTTGGAATCAATCAACTTGTACAAATCCCTGGGAGTAACAATCTGTAGAGATATGAAATTGAATGATCCCATAGGTAAAGCAGGTGGTAGAATACTAGGGAAATGAAATCGGTCTACAAAGGTGATTGTATGCCAAACATTCATACCACCTATCCTAGAGTATTGCTCAAGTATGTACGATGTGTTCCAAATAGTACTAACGGGGGATATTGAACATATACAAAGAAGGGCAGCACTTATTGTGACTGGTTTGTTTGACATTTGGGAGTGTGTCGCAGAGAGTTTAAGCGAAGTGAAGTGGTGGAGTCTTGAAGACAGATGCGAACTGTCCCATAAAAGCCTACTTGGAAAGTTTCTAGAAGCAGCTTTAAGTGATGAATCTAGGAATATACAACAAGCCCTAAGTATCACCACCATAGCGAACACAAAGAGAATAGGGTTTATTACAGTACATACAAAGGCCTCCAAGTAAGCACTCTTTCCATGCTCTGTATACAAATAGAAAGGAAAAAGCTACTAATAAATGGTGCAATAAAAGTACCCTCTGCTATGCATTTCACAGTGGTTTGCAGAGTATAGATGTAAATTTAGAAGCAAATTGGCATAGCTGAGTTATCAATCTTGATTTGTTGTGTAGTTCAAACAGGCAGACATATTTAGTCTGTTAAATTGTATGAAGTATTTAAACAATTGAAAATCCTAACTGGAATAACAACAATGCAGATTAGACTAGATTACTGCTTCCCACGTAAAGGAAATGTTGAGCAGCAGATAGGCACATTTAAAACTAGGCTAAGCTAATGGACGAAGTCCTTCTTCAGGTTTAGAAAAACACACAAATGTTCTTACATGCAGAACTCATACACACTACCTCTGTCGTCTTTGGGCTCTGAGGCCTGAGAGGAAGTAAATTAATGTAAGTATGTTATAAAATAGAGTTACATGTGATAAGTCAGGCCTCAGGCTCAGTGGCTAGAAGCAACAAATGCTCTGTGTGTGTTTGTGTGTGTGTGTGTGTGTAAATCTGATTTTGTGCATCAGTGTAGCCTACATTTAAATGTTATTGTCTGCCACTGATTGCTTCCTCTGTGTCATGAGCAGCAACCAATTTTGATTTAATTCATGTTGTATGAAATATTCGATGGAGGATGGGATGAACTATCTTCATTTAGTTCTCAAAACAACATGATTTAAAATGATGAAAAAAAAAAATAGATATCCCATTAGAATGTTATTGTACAAGGCTGACAGCAAAGATAATGTGTCCTTCATCATTATTTTGTATTTCATGATGAGCATAAACATAATATTGTTGTAATGAAGTTGTTGTGATGAACTTAAGTCACAGTGATGCAGTTGACAAATAGATTTGTTGTAAATGTGATGAAATGGTATTTTTTCAGATAATTCAACACTTGAGGCGAGAAATGTGCCACAGACAGCAGAGAGGCTAATGTCCGACTTTAGCAGTTCTGAAAGGCTCGCTCTTTATAATTATGCGGTTGCAAATACAATGCCTCCAGCATTTCTGAAAGCAGACGAGCTCAGTATCTCGTAAGTTGATATCATATATTATTTATTTCATTTGTTTATAAAGTCTCGTAGTACCTGAAACTTTTGTGCTCTTAGTTAAGATATTCAGTCATGGAAAATCCGGTTTTGAGTGTAACACTATTACAAAAGGTTGTTTCCCACTCACTATATAGCGGAGATGCTGAGTCGCAGACATGAGCAACAAAAAGACTTTCAGAAAATGAGCTTCCTTTGAACACATACACACACACACACACACACACACACACACACACACACCAGAGACTGCGGTCATGTATGTGTTGCGTTTGCATGAGAGTGTGTGTGTGTGTGTGTGTGTGTGTGTGTGTGTGTGTGTGTTTTTCATCTCCAATGAAGCCCTTGTTGGTTGAAAACTCATTTTCTGATAGCCTTTTTGTAGTGCATGTCTGCAACTCTGCATTTCCACTATATGGTGAGTAGCAACTATCCTTTTCATAATATTCTTAGTCAACATATGAAATATTTTTAATTATTTCTATGACAGAAATTAACCCTGTATTGCATGACCCTTTTTAGGGGACCAATTAAAGTGAAAAAAATATCTGGAACACAAAATACTATGTAACAGGTTGAAAATATAAATTTAGATTTATTCAGTAACTGTTGCCATATAGCGACAAACTGAAAGTATTTGTTATTTATTAATCATTGTGTTACAGAGATATGGAAACAAAATCTGTGATATCATTAAAAATCATTTTACATACCTTAAAAATGTAACTACTTGTGATCTAAATGTCAAAAATAATTTACTCTTTCAGTTACTTTCAAGCAGCCAGATTGTATTTGTTGCCAGATGTCAACATCATGCATATACAAGCAGTTTCCTTAGCATTATAAGTAAATTTACAGTTAGTTACCAAATGGTAACACCATGTAACAGAGGGTAATACCGTTTACATTATGTGTTGACTAGAGTTAAATGGTTTGCATTAAAATTAATTACTTTGTGTTCTGTTTTAACTATTTTTATAACTGAATTGCATTAATTTAGTTTTCATAAATAATTGTGGAGCTTTCTCTTTCATGTGTGTGCCTGTCATCAGTCCAACGCTTATTCAGTGAGTGGTCTTCTTTACTCTTAAATTATCTACATTCTGCCTGAACTTTCGTTACTATTTATACTACCTAGTGGCTTTCTTCTATCCTAAACCTTTTATCGACCTCCCTTTGTTACTGTCTCGTAACTTTCTCTCTCCTGTATTGTCATTCAGCCTTGTTCCCAGTGTTTTTCTTCTCGGTTTATACTCACGTGACTCAATGCTTCTGCTATTCACAGAATGATCCCCTCGACTCCTAAAATATGTACGTTCTGTGAGAACTTTCCGTACTATCAATTTATTTTCTCTTATGTATTCATGATGTGTGTTCATCTTGGGCAACAATTTAGGTTAATTAAACACATAAGACTATGACTAATTGTAAGATATTAATGCTTTGACTTATTTCTGCATTTAGTAGGCTGTAAAGGTTGCAGTAATTGTTACATTTCTCATTGTGTCACTCTTTTTGAATGAGGCCTGGATACAAAAAATCATGATGAAGGTCCCATGAAGTAAAGTGAACAGTGTTAACACAGTTTTAATCCTGCCAGGAACTTTCATATCAGTGCACACTCCACTGCAGAGTGAAAATTGAATCTGGAAGAGATGTATTTCATTGTGTACATGAAATTAAATCTTTCCATCAGTAATTTTTGAGTAGCTTTCCATTAATTCAAATTTTTATTGTATAATGTTATTGTTCATACATAACTTTCCTTAGGAATTCTACGTATATTCGCCACTCCCCATAAATATTTCTTTCCATTCTTTCTTTTGTGGGAATAATCAAAATCCAAATGCCCAACTGTTTGAAATGAAAACATGAAAGTGCCTTTCAAAACCAGAGCACTATCGAGAAAGACCGGCATCCACATCCATCCTCAGCAAACCACATTATAGTGTATGGTGAAGGGTACTTTGTGTACCACTTTCACTGTGCACAATAATGATCGTATAAAAATCCTTTCTGGCATGCCTGGAGTTAATTTTGCCTCTGAAGATTTCTGACCGTTAAGAATGACATTCTGTATTGTAATTGCTAGGAACTTCTCATTCCACTCATAAATCTAGTCTGATATTCCATATGCAAATATTTCATTCATTAGGTAACACTGCAAGCTTTATCGAACACCTTTTGGAAGTCAAGACTATGGCATCAACATGGGTGCCAGAATCTACTTACTTCTGGATCCTTGGATGACCAGAGCGATCTGTGTTTCATGCAACTGTTGTTTACATAATCTGTGTTGATTCCTATAAAACAGATTTTTGGTCACCAGAGAGATCAAAATACACAAGCATAAAACAGTATTTCAAAATTCTATGACCCATTGTTTTTTTTGTGTCAGGTTGAAAACTTTTCTGGAAAATGCGGAATGAGTGCTTATGTTTCCAGTCAGTAGGAACACTTCATACTTCCTTTGATTAACAGTATACTACTGCTGGAAGAAGATAATTTCTTTCACGTACTGTATGTTCGAGGGCTGTTCAGAAAGTGAGGTCCAATCAGTCGCCAAATGGAAACCTCAGTGAAAATCCAATGAAGATTTACATAAATGGGTTCAACACTATGCTCATTGATCATGTCATGTTGCTCTTTTCAGTTCTGAGTGCACAGTGAGCACACAAAGATGCATAGAAAATAGTGTCTCCCACCAAGTATGAGTGTCTGTGGGAGATGTAGCAATTTGCCTACTGTATTTCTTCTTTGATTGACCTCAGTGTCGATGTACTGGCTGAAAAATTAGGGTTTGGATGTGCAGCTACTGTCTACTGTAAATGATGTAGTCGACAGATGCACAGTTGCCATTCACAGTCTTTTACTTTCACTTTTCACAACCCCCCAATCATACACAGTTATATATGTCCAGTGCACTATTGTCCAACTTTTGATAAGCCTCATTAATAGTTTGCAGGCGAACATCCACATACTGCTACAATAGTTTCCTGTTGAACATCAGCAAGCAGTAAAAACCTAACCATACAGTTCACAGTCTTACGAATAAATTGCTTTAACACACAGCCTATTGGTGTAACACTTATTTCATTGTTAAGTTGATACATTGATGTCGTTTCAACCAACACAAGTTCCTCATCTGAAACTCGGCCGTGGACTGATTGTCTCGGGACCAAAAATCGGGCCCTTACATATCACCACAATAATAGGGGCCTAAACCACACATTGTTTGAAGCTTAATTTACTGAAATTACAACTAAAACTTAACTCATTAAATTAACTGAATACATAAAAAAATTTGTTCCTTTTAACAGTTTCTTCTACTACAAGGTTTAGGCTGAATTATTTGTTTAAATGATGAAATTAACATACATCGTTATGTAAACAATACTTTTGACAAAGCTGTTAAGTACTTTGGAATTAATGAAGGGCTGATTTTGCTAACATTTTTTCGAGTAGAGGCAAATAGATACTTTAAGATTACTAGTATTTCGTCTTCCAAATGTTTATAATTAGTATAGAATTTATATTTGTTTATATGTCAACAACAGAATTCACGTTACGAAACAATTACTGATTAGACACTGTAATAAAAGATACTAACTAGTAATAGTCAAAATAAATTAGAAAATCAATTACATACATAAAACTAAGCACAAAATTAGATCTGGTGTTATATACTTGGACTAAGGGTTAACCTTTCTCTTTCATGAAAATGCAGATTATATTCACGTATGTTAATGATAATCAGTTAAAACTGAAAAAAATGAATTTTAGGAGGCAGATGGCAAAACAAGAGGGGAAGTAAAATTATCCCAGCATGCTTTGCCACAGAGATTTCGTGTGATTTCATCCAGCTCGCAGAATATAACTGTCGTGCATTGCCTGCTGCCCTACAGTTCTCAGACTCACAGTGCAGGGGCAATGAGAACATCCCTACAATGTTTTCAGTGAGAAATGTCTGACTACTCACCATATAGGCCAGATTTTCATGTCTGCTCGGAAAGTTGGTACCACACTAAGACAAATGTCTGGTGACTATGTAGAGAAGTATGAGGGTTTCCCAGAAAGTAATGCACTACATTTTTTTTCTCGGCTGCAAACAATGTTACGAATGCAAAATGTTACATATGTGTTATTTGAAGTTTCCTGAGTGAGCACGCCAAGTGTCTGTGACTTCTGACAGATAACGTAGTTGCAGGACAGTTTCAAAATGGTGTCTGTAAGTTACGTATGTTACAAGCAATGTGCCATTATTGAATTTCTGACTGCAGTGAAAGAAACTGTGGGAAATATTCACAAACGCTTGTGCAAAGTCTAATGAGCATCTGCTGTCGACAGAATTACAGTTAGTTGCTGTTCACGCAGGGTCAGGTCATCAGTAGGTGGTTCGGCGGATCTCCACGATTTGCAACTGTCGGGGAGAACATCCACGGCTGTCACACCTGACAAGTTGCAGCAAGCTGATGCTGTCATTCGCAAGGGCAGATGCATTACAAGTCGGTAGTTGATGCTGCATCTGTCAATCAACAAAGGAAGTGTGAATGCAGTTATCCACACTCTTGGATATTCAAAAGGGTGTGCAAGATGGATCCCACAGTGTCTAACAGTGGATCACAAATTGCACAGAAAAAATGGTTGTCTTGATTTGTTGCAACGTTTTGAAGCTGAGGGGGAGGTGTTCTCGTCTTGGATTGTGACAAGTGATGAAACCTGGGTTCACCATTTTGAACCCAAAACAAAACGACATTCGATGGAATGGCTCCATTCCCACTCCCCACAGAAGAAAAAATTCAAAGTAACTGCTTCCGCTGGTAGGATCATGATCATCATGCTCTGGGACTGTGAAGGTGTGATTCTCATTGATGTGAAGCCAATATGTGGTACCATTAACTCAGAAGCATATGCCAACATATTAACAAAACTCAAGACACACTTCTGGTGACTTACGCGGCACAGCAACCCAGGAGATATTTTGCTGCAACATGATGACACTCAGTCCCACACAAGTCTGAGGACTGCTGAACACATCCCAAAAAAGAGGTGGATAGTGTTACCCCATCCACCCTACAGCCTTGACCAAGCCCCCTTGGATTACCACTTGTGTGGGCCATTAAAAGGGTGTCATTCGTGGAAGACATTTGTAGGACTTTGAGAGGGTGATTCATACAGTGAAGCACTGTCTCCGCCACCAGGACAAGGGTTGGTACTGACAAGGGCTTGTTTTGTGCTGGAGGGAGACCATAGAATGGAATGGAGATTATGTGGAAAAACAGGGTGTGTAGATAGAACACCATTCTGTTGTGTGTGTAATTCTCATTATGTTCAATAAAGAATTGTTGAAAAAAAAATGCAGTGCATTATGTTCTGGGCAACCCCGTAGCTGGAAGGTGTAGCCAACTGTAGCAAGTAAAACATTTTTGATTTTCACTGTGGTTTCCATTCCATGACCAGTTGGATCTTACTTTCTGAATAGCCCTCTTAGATTTACATAGGCAACCCATCAGGTTCAATCACCTTTCCTCTGTTGAGCTATTTTAGTTGATTTTTTATCCGGCACTCACTTATTTCAATATCTGTCATTTTAGTATTCATGCAGCAATTGGAAGGAGGGAACATAGTACAGTTTTCCTCAGTGAAACATTTTTGGAAAAAATCTTCTGTTTCAGTGCCATTATGGTCAGTGAGTGTGTGAACAGATGGCTTTGATCCATTACTGATTTAATGTAAGACCAAACTCCTTAGGGCTTGCTGTATGATCAGTAGATAGAAATTTACTTTTGAATTTGTTGAATGCATCACATAGGCTATCCTTACGCTAATTTTGGATTGGTTCAGGTCTCGATCGCCTCCCCACCCCTCCACTTTGCCCTGCTCCAAGAGGCTTTGTTTGTGTTTAAATATGCAGCAGAGCTCTCTTTGCTTTTGGAGCAGCTTTCTAACACTGCCTTGAACCTCCATGGTTTTTCCCCACTCCTTCCAATTGTACCCATTACATACCTATGCAAGACATACTGTCTTGAAGTTTGTCTGTTTATACTCAGTATTCTCAGTCTTGTGGATGAGTGCTTGATGATGATTGCCCAGGTAGTCTGTTTATACTCAGTATTCTCAGTCTTGTGGATGAGTGTTTGATGATGATTGCCCAGGTAGTCTAAAATCTGTTTCATGTCACATTTAACAAGCAGAAATATCTTCCTAGCTCTCTTATATTCCTGCTGACACCCAAAGTCAGTGATGCTATAACAGCCTTATGACTACTAATTCCTGTTCTTTCAACCAAAAAAGAAAGAATTGTTCAGGCTATAAAGTTGTTGGTTGCTCTATTATGAAATACAGGAGGGGACTGTTGGAGGTCAAACAAACATAATGAGCAAGATGGTATGAATCATACGGTGACGTTCAATAGTGTTGGTGGTCATTGGCTAAGGAATTCAATCATCTGACTGTGTCTTCTCATCCCACCTACATTTTACATCCTGAAATATTTTTGTATTTAAAACTGAGACTCTGCAGAATCTGTCATGACAACGATTTGCTGCCTTCAAAAAGTTCGCCCTCACGCAATGTCGTACAAAGCTTATTTAATGTAGGCCGATCTTTGTTATGATTATAATCATATATGTGACACTGACTTGCTTCTTGTGGGAAGGAATCCAGATTTGTTACTCATTTCTGAATACTTCTGTTCTTCCCAAGTGTGTGAAGATAAGAGAGTCCTGTTTCACTTCTTTCCTTTTTGTTTTTTCTTTACCAGTTCGAAATACAATTGATTCTCTAGCATTAACTGTGGCTGTGGTTTGTGTGATTACCTTGGAACTGGTAAGAGGTGTCTCTAATTTTCCACCTCCTACTCAAAGCATTCCCACACATTACACACGAGCTAGTGTCTTTTAAGCGCAATTCGTTGCCCGACTTTCTTTCCTGATGTGTTTTGCATCCAGAGTCCTGGGTCTCTCTCTTTTCTTTTGCATTTCATCAGATGTGACAATCACACTAAAAACAAATAAACGCAAACCTTGTAGCAAAATATTCAAGTTTAATGTACAGCACTAGGGCCAACAGTGTAAGTGAACTGACCATTTGTTGTGACAGTTTGGCAAAAGTGAACAGGTCAAGTGTGACAGTGTGCACTCTGATTGGAGAATGACAGCTCCAACATGTGAAGTGTCAACTACCAAGTAATTTTACTGAGACTATAATCATGGTCCTATTGGAGTTGGCATGCCATTGTATTCCTCTGACCTTCAAACTGACTTACCTAGCCAGTCATAGGGCTCCTCCCCTTAACATGGACTCAGAACCAAGGTGCATTTATCACATTAACAACTATTGTTAGAGATGAAAGAAGTGATAAGTGACAGATAAAAATTGACCAAGTACTGATCGCAAGACCTTTAGATGTGTTAATGGTACTTTACCAATGAAACAATGAACAAAACCACACCTAATTTATAATACATAATAAACACATATCGGAAATCTAACTCTTGGAAGGCACAACAGAAATGTTGTGAAGCTGCATGCCCTGAGAGATGCATAACACTCTGATGTACAATTATAAAATTCTGATGCAGGCCAGTTGGAGATTATTATTCGCTTAGAGATTATTACACACTTATTCACTTGGAGATTATTACACACGTATTCAATGTCCTGAGGTATGTTGGGTAACAGCCACTGGAGCTGGCACTTATATATTTTGTAAATGAATGGTGGATCCAAGTCATTGTCAAAGTTAATCACATTGAATTTATATTGAGAGGTCACGCTGGTTATCAGACTACTTCTTCGTAATGCTGTCAGTTTGTAGGTCCATGTGCCGTTTGTGGGTGACCATTGTCTTATTTGAATGACCCTGCACAGTAATAATGAACTGATATTCAGCATTGTAGATTTAGAGAAAGCTTTTGACAATGTTGACTGGAATAGTCTCTTTCAAATTCTGAAGGTGGCAGGGATCAAATGCAGGGAATGAAAGGCATTTTACAGTTTGTACAGAAACCAGATGGTGGTTATAAGAGTCAAGGGGCATGAAAGGGAAGCAGTGGTTGGGAATGGAGTGAGACAGGGTTTTGGCATATCCCTGATGTTATTCAGTTTGTATATTGAACAGGCAGTAAAGGAAACAAAAGAAAAATTTGGAGTAGGAATTAAAATCCATGGAGAAGAAATAAAAACTTCGAGGTTTGCCAAGGACATTGTCATTCTGTCAGAGACAGCAAAGGACCTGGAAGAGCAGTTGAACGGAATGCTCAGAGTCTTGAAAGGTGGATGTAAGATTAACACCAACAAAAGCAAAATGAGGGTAATGGAATGTAGTCAAATTAAATCAGGTGGTGCTGAGGGAATTGGATTAGGAAGTGAGACATTTGAAGTAGTAGATGTGTTGCTATTTGGGGAGCAAAATAATTGATGGTAGTTGAAGTAGAGAGGATATAAATTGTAGACTGCCAATGGCAAGGAAGGCGTTTCTGAAGAAGAGAAATTTGTTAATATCGAGTATAGATTTAAGTGACAGCAAATCTTTTCTGAAAGTGTTTGTATGGAGTGTAGCCATTTATGGAAGTGAAACATGTATGATAAATAGTTTAGACAAGAAGAGAATAGAAGCTTTTGAAATGTGGTGCTACAGAAGAATGCTGAAGATTAGATTGATAGATCATGTGACTTATGAGGAGGTACTGAATAGAATTAAGGAGAAGAGGAATTTGTGGCACAACTTGGCAAGAAGAAGGAACTGATTGGTAGGACATGTTCTGAGGCATTAAGGGGTGACCAATTTAATATTGGAGGGCAGCGTTGAGGGTAAAAATTGGAGAGGGAGACCAAGAGATGAATACAATAAGCAGATTCAGAAGGATGTAGGTTGCAGTAAGTACTTGGAGATGATGAAGCTTGCACAGGATAGGGTAGCATGGAGAGCCGCATTAAACCAGTCTCTGGACTGAAGACCACAAAAAACAACAACAACAACATTCAACACTGAAAATTATGCAGTGATATTTGTCGTCAGTCCTGGCTCCTGAATATATAACTACTTCAGACACAGCCATTTAAGATCTGTAGGTAAGAAAATCTTGTGTGTAGTAGCAATAGTTAACTTATATAATGGCTGCAGCATTTACAGGAGAACACAATGTGTTATGGAGAGTCTACCTCCTCTCGCAACAAGAAGCACAGAAAGCTGTGGGATTGTATGTTCTATAGTACATAATATTGTAGTACACTCTTGATGTTGTAAAAATGAACTGACAGAAGCCTCATGATATTTGTGGATGTAAGCATTGTTTGCACTGTAAGGGTGCTGTAACTGTGGACTGCTCTACAAGGGCCATTGTGTATTTTATTGATTGCTACAACTCTGATTACTATACTAAAAATATATGCCAGTTGGATCATTCCTTTGGTTTCCTTAAAAGGGTTTTGTTTTATGTTTTTATTTTCTTTGTGTAAGGTTTAGTTTGTTAGTGGAAAATTTCTGTTTTGTTGTGGTTTAATACATTATTTCATTAATGTTTAGTGACTGAATTGTAATTTGATTTAAAGTTTTTCATTTATGTTTACAGCTATAAGAAGGACGAGGGAACACGTGCAAAAACGAAGTTGGAGTTGTTAATGGAAATGAGGGATGCAAAGCGACGAAGAATTAGTTATCGTAGCAAGAAAGTTCATACTAACCGAAAAAGCCATGTTGAGGTATACTGCGCAACTTATTTTAATACCTAACAACAATGCAAATTCCTTGATGGAACAATACATAAAATAGAGGAAAGCTAACAACTCACCTATAACAGACTGATGTATGGCATATAGGAACCCATAACAGAAATGAGTCGTCACACTAGCTTTCAAGCTCCAGCTCTTGCTCTTTTTCTTGCAAAAGTACACACACACACACACACACACACACACACACACACACACACGCACGTCATAGCAGTGACGAGACTAGTTATTGATGATCAATTATTGAGAGCAGCTGTCAGGGCAGCTAGAGGTGGTAAGCTGGTAGAGAAGGACGCATGAGGCAAGAACACTTTGTAGGGATATGGAATGGAATGATCACATAGGGTCAGTCATAGGAAAAAGCAGTTGGTACAGTTCGGTTTACTGGTAGAATACCGGGGAAGTGCAATCAGCCTACAAATGAGATTGCTTACAAATCACTTGTGCATCCAGTTCTAGAAAATTGTTGAAGTGTGTGGATTCCATACCATATAGGAATAACAGGGATATTGAATGTATACAGATAAGTGCTGCACAAATGCTCACAGTTGTGTTTAATCTGTGGGAGATTGACACAGTGAGACTGAGGGAACAGAACTGGCAGATTCTTGAAGATAGATGTAAACTATCCTGAGAAAATACATTAACAAAGCTTCAAGACCAGCTTTAAATGATTTACATGATTACGCTAGGGACGTACCACAACCCCCATGTATCGCTCACATAGAAATCATGAGGATAAGATTAGAATAATTACTTTATGCACAAAGGCATTCAAACAGTCATTCTTCCCACGTCCTAAACATGAATGGAACAGGAAGAAAGCCTAATAACTGGCACAATGTGATGTATCTACCCTCTGCCTGGTGGTTTTCTGAGTATAGATGTAGATGTAGGTGTAGAACCAGAGTGATAAGCATCGTAAAACCATGGAGAACAGTCATTTTCATGGCACTGAGCACACCAAACAAATGCTGCATTTTTACAGGTGTAAATTTCGTTTTTCAAGATATCTGTTGGAAAGCGAACGTCATTCACATTCATAAAGATGAGAATAAAGCAAAGTTGTGAAGTGAACCACACAAATCTGATCATTTCATCAAAGACTGGTGAGGACAATTGATGAACAATTGAATGAATTTTTATGCAATTTTTCCATCATTGAATTTGCATTCTTATTTGATCAGGTAGGTGCAGTTTTATAATTGCTTAATTAAGTTTTTACTTCACGGTGCAAATAAATGTCGCTAGGAATTACTAATAAGGTTCATGTTGGTGGAAGTACTTGTGCAGTGTAAGTAGTCAGATGTCTACCATTTAATAAAATTTCATTGTGCGATGCGGAATAGATTTGTCCATCCCAGGAATAAGTAAGTAAGAGAAACCTTTCCTTTTTTACATATGGCTTTACACTGTTGATTAAAAAAATCTTTATATAGCTTTGAAGTCACGTTTGCCAATTTCGATGTCATGACTCTGACATTTTGATATTTTTTTGTTTTGCTTGTCGACCAATTTTTGAAACCTACGTCCAAAGGACCTTGTTGTTTCCTTTAGACATATTAAGACTAGGGGCAACGACTGGATACATTTTTATAAAACATGATGATTAGATATTTGTTAATTAGCATATATTTGATGGATTTTGTATTTGAATGATATAGATATTTGAACTGAACAGGGGGGAAAAGAGATAGAAACTGACCAAAGTGAGGCTTGAACCAGCAATCCATTGATTATCCCATTACCAATCTCCAACATTAGCCTTTAAGCCATGTGGTCTGTCAACAAAAACACCTTAACAATAATGAATGACACTTCCTTAGAAAACTTCAAAGTCGACTTTCTCAAGCCTTTTTGCGAGTTGACTTGAACTGCTTTGGGGGACTGATATTTGAGTTCTGAACTTCACACACCATAAACATAAAAAATTATGAAAATCCTATTGCCAAGTTATCCTCTTGTAAGTGTAAATGTATGGTATATTTCTGATCTGATCCTCCAGTAACCATACCATGAGTCTCTTAACTGGTACTTTCTGATTAAAACTCTCATCAAAAATAAGTCTGCTTTTGTATATTTTACACTTATTTTGTTATTCTATAGTTTCTTAATTTCCTTTGCCATTTGTGATAGTTCTTTGGCCTTGACATGCTAGTAGTACCATTACTTAAAATCTGTCACTATGAATCTCACAGTTCCATGAATCATATAATACTTGTAATGGCTGTTCAGTGGATTACTTTATTCCTAACTAACCTATAAGTGTCAAAGATATGCTTTGTGCATGTGTTTACTTGTCTTTTTCTTCTTGCAGATATTACGGGAAGTTATACAAAATCAGATGGATTTCCTTCGGGAAATCAATAGTAAAGAAAACGAAGAAGATGTTGGAAGTACAAGAAGTTCAGAAACTAATATTATAAAAGTGGAGAATGATACAACTGAGATCGATATACCGGAATGGAAGCGGAATAATCGTGACACAAAAAGTGAAACAAATGCTTATGACAGCAGTGGAGATTTTTCTAGGTTACGAAGGCATGATTCACAGGAATGGTACACAAAGGATAAATATGGTTCTAGGAAGAGGGACCCTGAGTCGAAGGTTCATAATGGGTCTTACAGAAGAGATGCTGGTTTAAGATATGATAAGTATGAACAGAGTTCAACAAATACAGACATGAGTCAGGTTCTTTATGATGATCATTCAGGCACTCAAAGTGAAAGTAGAAGAGAAAAAAATACTAATTGGTACTACAAAAGAAAGAGAGAGAGATCTGAGAGTAGTGACTGGGAAAGTGGAGACAATGAAAGAGCAAGAAAAGTGGAATCTACTTATTATGAAACAGAACGTAGCAAACATCACAAAAAACATGGCCATAGATGTGAATCTCACAGGTCACACGAAAGTTCATTTTCTAGATCAGAGAAGAGAATCAAAGATGGAAAGAAAAGAATGTATGAGACTATGAGCACTAACGAATTTGAGTATGGTGAAACAAGCAAATGTGACTCTGAGAAACAAAAATACCATGATGTAAAACACAAACAGTATAAATTGAAAGCAGTGAGCAGGAACTTTCACAGAAGTGACTCAGAGAGTAGTGAATTTTCGTACGGCAAGCAAACGGCTCAAGAACATAAAACTGCCCACACTTATGCATCAGAAGAGGAGTATGTTCATGATAAGGAAGAGAGTATCTCTAATAGTTATTATTCATATTGGAAGCAAACCAAGGAGGAGAAAGAAGGGTCTGAGAAGAAAAGCAGACACCACAAGAAAAAGAAAAAGAAGAAAAAATCTAAATATGAAGATCGTAGCTCATCTGACTGAAGGCAATTTAAGATGAATCAGAGGTGCCAGAGCATTGTAATTGATTGTCTTTGTTTTTTAGTCATTCTGTGAGTTAAGAAACTCAGAAACCTGGCACTCTTTAAAACTTTTGACAAAAGGAAAATATGTTAAAACATTAGTTTATTCTTTCTTTGTTCTTGTAAATAAAGTGCTAATATTTTTTAATTTCTGTGATTCAATCTACCTGCCCATATAAAATGTCCTTGAATAATTACTTTTGCTTTTGTAGGTATAACCACTTTTACGGCTTTGTGCATCAAAAAAATAAATGGAATTAATGCTTAGAAAGTATGTACTTCCAGTGTAATCAGTGTGAACGTGTAGCGTCTGCATGCAACCACAAGTAGGGCCTAGATTATTTATGAATTAAGAGATTCTGTCGTGACTATGCTGAGGACATTTTGTCACTGACATATGTTGTTGTGATCTTTTGCCCAAAGACTGATTTCTTCAGCTCTCCCTACTATCCTGTCCTGTGCAAGTCTCATCATCTCTGCATAAATGTTGCTACCTACATCCAATTTAATTTGCATACTGTAATCAAACGTTGGTGTCCGTCTACAATTTTTACCTCTCACGCATCCCTCCAACAGCAAAGTGTATCCCTGGATGCCTCAGGATGTTTTCAGTCAACTTCTTGTAGTCAGTTAGTGCCATAAAGCTCATTTTGATTCCATACCTCTTCATTTGCTGTCCAATTTTTCCATCTAATATTCAACATTTTTCTGTCTAAGGCTACATTTCAGGGAAATACTTTCAGCGAGGGCTTCCTACCACTTAAATTTTTTATTCAGTGGTAAAATATTTTTCTCTTTTAGGAACACTTGTCTTGCTATAGAGTGTCTGCATTTTATATCCTCTCTAGCTCAGCCTTTATAAGTTATTTTGGTCCGCAAATAAAGAACCGAGTGAGGTGGCCCACTGTGCTCACATTCAGGAGGACAGAAGTTAAAGTCAACATCTAGCAATCCAAATTTATATTTTCTGTGATTTCCCTAAATTATTCCAGGCAATGACAGAAGCTGAAAAAATGAATTAAAAGTTTGTGCCACAGCTGAGACTTGAACTTGGGTCTCCCTGCATATAGACAGGTGTGCTAGTAATTACACCACCACAGCATTATAGCTAACACAGCTGCATGATGCACCCTATTCCAGTGCTCTCCCTAACACAAACTCCAGTTCACTTCTTAAGCTTATTTTACCCTTCTTAGATTATCACTACTGCCGAGACTCTCCGGTATTGGAATATCACCCCAGCATTGGACGTAATGGGGAAATCCTGCCTGTACCTCAAACATATGTGATCTATAGATATGATATAATGAAATTTTTGTTGAGATATTTGAGTCACATATTTATCTGCGATAATAACAAAAGCTGAAGAAATTAATGATTTCCCCATTACCTCCAATGCTGCAATGCTTTTATAATAACAGAGAGCCTCAGCAATAGTGGCGATCTGGAAAGGGAAAATAAGCTGAAGATGTGAATTTAAATGTGTGTTAGGGAGAGCACTCGACTAGGGTAGTCCGTGCAGCTGTTTCTGCTATATGGCTGCGGTGGCACGAGGATCCAGGTAGCTAGCACAAGGAGACCCCAGTACAAGTCCCAGTTGGCACAAATTTTAATTAATTTCTTCAGCTTCCGTCATTATCGAAGATGAAGATGACACTCCAATGCCTCAAGAAAAATTTAATTTTATCAGATGTACTCCAGACAAATTGTGGAATGTTTCATTTGAAAGTGCACAGCTGATTTCCACCCCATCCTTGAAACAATCTGAGATTGTGTCCTGTCTGTAATGACCTTGGTGTTGATGCAGCATTTAACCCCACTTTTTCTTCCTTCAAAATAGCAAAGCTCTGTTACTTTTAATGTCTCATCTCGTAACCTGATTACCTCAGGATCATTTGAATTAATTTGACAGCATTCCATTACGCTTGTTAATGTCATCATATTTCCTCTTTTCAAGGTACTATACATTCTGTACAATTGATCTACATTTTACGCTGTTCCTTACGGAATCTCGCCATCAGCACACCTTATTGTTTTTATTTCTTCTCCTTGGAGCATTGATCCCCTTAACAAATTTCTTCTTGGTTTTTCTGTACTGCTTGCTCAGTGCAGACTGAATAACATCAGGGATGTTTAATTCCCATCTCAGCTATTCCCTTTTGTACTTGATTCTTATAAATGCAGTCTGTCTTTTGCACAAGCTGTAAATAACTTTCACTCTGTGTATTTAATCCTGGTACTTCAGAATTTCAGTGTATTCCAGTCACAATTCATCAAAAGTTTTCTGTAAATCAACAAATGCTGTATACGTAGTTTACCTTTTTTTTTTCAGTCTAGCCTCTTACGAGTAGTTGTAGCATCAGTATTGCTTATGGGGTCATACATTTTTCTGGTAGCCAAACTGATCTTTTTCTGACATCAGCTTCTGCCACTCTTTCCATTCTTTCGTAAATAATTTGTGCTACTGTTTGGCAAGTATGACTTATTAACCATATGGCTTGGTAATATTCACACCTATTGAAACCGGCCTTCTTTGGAACAGGAATTATTACATTCATGTTGAAATCCTGTGGATATTTTTTGTATGTCATACATCTTTCATAAGCGGTGGAATAGTTTTATTATGGCTGGCTCTCCCAAGGACCTCAATAATATGAGGAAAAATTGTTTACTCCTGGGCTCTTGTTTCTCTGTAGTACTTTCAGTGCAGTGTCACTTTCTGTAATATTGTCTTCGAGTTCATTTCCCATGTATACCCTTTGTATGTATGCCTTTCACGTTTCCCTTCCTTACTCGATACTGGCTTGATATCCACACAGCTGTGTCTCTGTTCTCGTAAGGTCTCTGTAATTCTTCTGTAGATTGCATTTACCTTTCTCCGGTCACGAAAACTGACATCGGCCAGGAGAGTGCTGTGTGCCTCTCCGTACCTGCATCCGACACCACAAATTGGCAGAGAATGACACGGTGACTAGTTGGTACCATTGGGCCTTCTGAGGCCTGTTTGGATGGAGTTCAATTTAGTTCTCTTTAGCATCTGTCTTGCCCACAGTCATATATGCCTCCTGTTTTGCATATTCTGTTGATGTCATGAGGGGAGACCATGACGTTGGGATCACGGATTTACTTCAAACTTTATACACTTTTAGTAAGTCACTCAAACAACATAATGTGCAGGTAGTAAGAGGCACTACTCTGGCAATTCTGAGAAATCGCTAGAGAAGTTTTATGCATGTATTATGTAACTGATGTATCTGTGCATAGGTGCTGGATGTTAGAGTACACAGTGGTCAATGGTTTGCGTTCGAGGTTCGTAAGACGAACGTGTTTGAAGTGACTGTTTGACTCATGCTCAGCTATTTATTTTGTAGTGCAAGTGTAAATTCTGTGATATTCATAAAATTTGCCCATCCACTTTTCATTCTTGCTACATCAGCAACATCTTACTGCTACACAAGTTAACTGCCAAATGGCACCTGCTTCTGTGCCTACTGCTCAAAGCATCGAGGTGCAAAGTAGTTCCGGGTACCGTACCAGATTGCGTGTGTAAGGGATTTCGCAAATCATGACAAGCATACTTTTTCAGGAAAACTCTTTGCATTTCTTCATTTACTTGTTGATAGTTATAAGTATATTTATATTAGTATATATGTTAGTATAGTATATATTAGTACATATATGTAGTTAAGGCTCACTGGCCACTTCACCATCTTCTTCTGTGCCGATGCACAAACAGTGCCCGAACTCTTACAGGAATCGGCAGTGCGCCGCGAGTAATGAGTATAATGGGTGGGGGCACTACGAATGTAGTGCGGGACAATACGTTGAGCATGTGGGTTTCGCAGGAGGCGTGCCAGAGATAAATCCCTGCAGTGGCACTATCCTCTGTGTCCTCGGTGGCTCAGATGGATAGAGCATCCGCCATGTAAGCAGGAGATCCCGGGTTCGAGTCCCGGTTGGGGCGTACATTTTCATCTGTCCCCATTGATGTATGTCGACACCTGTAAGCAGCTAAGGGTTTTCATTTCATTGTAATTTATTCTAACGAGCTGCATGGTCACCGATGGTATCTGTTCTTTCGGACATATCCAAAAGAACAGATACCATCTTAGTGTATATATACAGGGTGGTCCATTGATCATGACCAGGCCAGATATCTCACGAAATAAGTGTCAAACGAAAAAACTACAAAGAACGAAACTTGTCTAATTTGAAGGGGGAAACCAGATGGCGCTATGGTTGGTTTGCTAGATGGCACTGCCATAGGTCAAACGGATATCAACTGCATTTTTTAAAATAGGAACCCCCATTTTTTTATTACATATTCGTATAGTATATAAAGAAATATGAATGTTTTAGTTGGCCCACTTTTTTTGCATTGTGGTAGATGACGCTGTAATAGTTACAAATGTATAAGTACATGGTATCACGTAACATTCCGCCAGTGCGGACGGCACTTGTTTCGTGATACATTACCCGTGTTAAAATGGACCATTTACAAATTGCGGAAAAGGTCGATATCGTGTTGATCAAAATGCCCAACGGGCGTGTGCTATGTATGCTGCTCGGTATCCTGGACGACATCATCCAAGTGTCCGGACCGTTCCCCAGATAGTTATGTTATTTAATGAAACAGGAAGTGTTCAACTACATGTGAAACATCAACCATGACCTGCAACAAATGATGATGCCCAAGTAGGTGTTTTAGCTGCTGTCGCGGATAATCCGCATATCAGTAGCAGACAAATTGCGCGAGAATCGGGAATCTCATAAATGTCGATGTTGAGAATGCTACATCAACATTGATTGCACCCGTACCATATTTCTGTGCACCAGGAATTTCATGGTGACGACTTTGAACGTCGTGTACAGTTCTGCCACTGGGCACAAGAGAAATTACGGAACGATGACAGATTTTTTGCGATTTTTAGCGATGAAGCATCATTCACCAACAGCGGTAACGTAAATCGGCATAATATGCACTATTGGGCAATGGAAAATCCATGATGGCTGCGATATGTGGAACATCAGCGACCTTGGTGGGTTAATGTTTGGTGCGGCATTATGGGAGGAAGGATAATTGGCCCCCATTTTATCGAAGGCAATCTAAATTGTGCGGTGTATGCTGATTTCCTATGTAATGTTCTACCGATGTTACTACAAGATGTTTAACTGCATGACAGAATGTACTTCCAACATTCTGGATGTCCAGCACATAGCTCGCGTGCGGTTGAAGCGGTATTGAATAGCATATTTCATTACAGGTGGATTGTCGTCGATTGGACGTCCCCGGATTTCTTTCTGTAGGGAAAGTTAAAGGATATTTGCTATTGTGATCCACCGACAATGCCTGACAACATGCATCAGTGCATTGTCAATGCATGTGCAAACATTACAGAAGGCGAACTACTCGCTGTTGAGAGGAATGTCCTTACACGTATTGCCAAATGCATTGAGGTTGACAGACATCATTTTGAGCATTTATTGCATTAATGTGGTATTTACAGGTAATCACGCTGTAACAGCATGCATTCTCAGAAATGATAATTTCACAAAGGTACATGTATCACATTCGATCAACTGAAATAAAATGTTCAAACGTACCTACATTCTGTATTTTAATTTAAAAAACCTACCTGTTACCAACTGTTCGTCTAAAATTGTGACTATTACAGCACCATCTATCACAAGGCAAAAAATGTGATCCATCTAAAACATTCATATTTCCTTATGTACTACATGAATATGTAATAAAAAATGGGGCCAACCATAGCACCATCTGGTTTACCACTTCAAGCTAGACAAGTTTCGTTCTTTGTAGTTTTTTTCATTTGACGCTTATTTCGTGAGTTATGTGGCCCAGTCACAATCAATGGACCATCCTGTATAGTTATGGCTCACCGGCCACTTAACCATCTACTTCTTCTGTGTGGATGCACAAACAGTGCCGGGAATCGGCAATGCGCCGTGAGTAATGAGTATAATGGGCGAGGGCACTATGAATGTAGTGCGGGACAATACGTTGAGCATGTGGGTTTCGCTGGAGGCATGCCAGAGATAAATCCTTGCAGTTGCACTATCCTCTGTGTCCTCAGTGGCTCAGATGGATAGAGTGTCTGCCATGTAAGCAGGTGATCCCGGGTTCGATTCCCGGTTAGGGCGTACACTTTCATCTGTCCCCATTGGTGTATGTCAACGCCTGTAAGCAACTAAGGGTTTTCATTTCATTGTAATAGATATGTTTGTTCTAATACTTAAATTTAATTAAAAGTTGTAAGTAGTCGAATAACATGAAATTCGCTAAAACTCCTTGGAAACACAATTGGTTTTTTTTTATTATATTACCTCTCAAATGTCATATAAATTAAATAATATGAACAATGATGAAATAAGTATAGATTTAAAATTAAGTTTGAGCGGGAGTCGAACCATCACCTCATACATGTTCATCTTAGTAAGCTCGAATGCTAACCACTTGACCACTATGAACTGTCACATTCTGCACTTATATACAGATATGTCCCTTACGTAATAGACACACAAAACTTCTCTTGCGATTTTCTCGGAATTGCCAGAGTAGTGCACCTTACTGCTTGCATATTATCTTGTTTTTATGGCCTACTGGAGAAGCACAATGTTTGAAGTAAATCTGTGATCCCAGCATTGTGCCCCCCCCCCCCCCCCCCTTGTCAGTTTTTAGACATCTGCATTCCCTTCCACCTACCTAATTTTCTGAAATTTTATATTTTCTTCTTCCATCAATTAAATTGAGTATCTAGTGTGCTATCCAATGATTTCTGGTGGGCCTTATCTCATTGCCTACTTGATCCTCTGCTACCTTCACTATTTGGCTTCTCAAAGCTACTCATACATCTTGTATTCCATTCCTTTCTTCTGTTTGTCAATAATTGCCCTTTGAAACAGTAACAACCATTAGTTCTTTCAATTTATCCACGACCAGTTTCCTTCCTTTCTGTTGTTTTTGTATTTTCAATCTGCATTTTGTGCCCAATGAATTTTTATCTGAGTTCTGTTCTCAGTTTTAAAATCTGATTTCTTAATTTGTTGTTCCACTGCATAATCACTTATGACAAAGAGTTTGTGTGAATTAAATTGTGATCTGAGCAAAATTCTTCCAAGGGGCTTCCCTATTCATTCCTTTCACTCAGTCCAGCTTCGCTTACTATTTTCCTTGTCTTTCTTTTCCTACTATTAAATTCTAATCATTGTCTTCTCCCTTAACAAACTGAATAATTTCTTTTATCTCATCATACATCTATAAAATCTCTTCGTTATCTGTGGAACTATTAAGTTTTAATTAAGCTTTTTGTCTATCTTGGCCAAGATGCTATTCCTATTTTCTTATTCATTATTAGACCGACTCACGCACAACACTGTTTGAATTTATGTTGATAACCCTATACTCTCATTACTAGAAAGCCTGTACTTGCTGCAACCGCAGTTCACTAATCTGATTCTCACCAAATCTATCTTCCACCCATCCATTTTTCTTTTCAAATTCTATACCTTATCTTCCCAGTCAAGAGACCTAACATGTCACCCTGTGACCCATAGAATGCCAGTTTTGTTTTTCCTAATAACGAGATCCTCCTGAATAGGCTCTGCTTGGGGATCTTAATGGGGGCTATTTTACTATCAGAATATTGTCGCATTGTAACCACAATCACAATTCCAAATCTGATAGCATGATTACATGATTATCATCTTTATTACAAACACAACATAATAACAAGCAGGAGAGAACTCCTGGACAGTGGATGCTGCTGTTTACAGAAACACTGCATATTCCAGAATACACAAACTTAAGAAATTTCATGGACTTTCCGGAGATGGCAAATACTATATAACAAATAACAGCTGGTGATTGCATTTGAACTGGTAACTGTTTCACATGTCAGTCAGCGGCTGATCACAATGTCACATTGCATGCAGCACAGCAGTGCTCCCTCTGCTGGAGAAATAACCACCTGCTGTTTCAGAAGTTCTCATTGAAGCCTGCTACAGTACCCTGGATCTAGATCTCGATAATGGACCGAGCGAGGTGGCGCAGTGGTTATCACACTGGACTTGCATTCGGGAGGACGACAGTACAATCCCACATCCAGCCATCCTGATTTAGTCTTTCGTGATTTCTGTAAATCGCTCCAGGCAAATGCCGGGATGGTTCCTTTGAAAAGGCACGGCCGAATTCCTTCCCCATCCTTCCCAAACCTGATGAGACCGATGAACTCGCTGTCTGGTCTCCTCTCCCTTAAACAACCCAACCCCTTAATAATGGTCCTCTGTATGACCGTACAGGTGAATCCTTGAGTTCTGGTCAACTTGTCACGACCTCTTCACTACTATGAGCATTGAAGGTAGCCCCTCCCTTTGAAGATTTTCAGTCTTAGAGCGTGTCTTCAAGGAAACTGAATGAGAAGCTCCCAGTGTTGATCTGTGTCTCAGGACTGTAGTGGGATGTCATACAGAGGACACGGACATGGTCTGTGTGCTTTTATCTTCTTGGTGAAGGGTCATAATCTTCAAATTCTTGTGTGACATCTGACTGGCAATGAAGGGTATGATATGGCCCAAAGTAGCACTTTATTAATTTTTCCAATAGTCACACTTTCCACACAAGCATAAAAATCCATACCACACCATATCTTATGAGCTGTATCTCCCTGACTGGTGCTTGGTGTTATAGTGCTCTCGGTCCTTCTCCTGGGCATCCAGAGTCCATATGCAAGTCCGCTGTCTTGCTTGTTTGATCCTGGTGATGAGATGTTTCACGTAGTCATCCAGAGTTGAAGTGGCAACAGTGTACCCATTGTCATTTCAGCCTGCTGACCATGTAACAGAAAGAATGGAGTGAAGCCACTAATATCATGCTTTACTGTGTTGTATGCAAATCTTAAGACAGGTAGTATTTTATCCCAGTCTCTCTGTTCAACATCACCATACATCAAGAGCATATTTGCCAACATATTAATAAGATGTTTTGTGAGTCCATTCATCAGTAGATGGTAGGTGTGTCAGTAGGCGGTAGGCACTTGTCATCTTGAGATTTTCACTCTGCAACAGAGTGTGCGCTGATATGAAACTTCCTGGCAGATTAAAACTGTGTGCCGGACCAAGACTCGAACTCGGGACCTTTGCCTTTTGCGAACATGTGCTCTACCATCTGAACTACCCAAGCACGACTCACGCCCTGTCCTCACAGCTTTACTTCTGCCAGTATCCTGTCTCCTACCTTCCAAACTTCACAGAAGCTCTCGTGCAATCCTGCAGAACTAGCACTCCTGAAAGAAAGGATATTGCGGAGACATGGCTTAACCACAGCCTGGAGGATGTTTCCAGAATAAGATTTTCACTCTGCAGCGGAGTGTGCAGTGATACGAAACTTCCTGGCAGATTAAAGCTGTGTGCCGGACTGAGACTCAAACTTGGGACCTTTGCCTTTTGAGGGCAAGTGCTCTACCATCTAAGCTAGCATGACTCACGCCCCGTCCTCACAGCTTTACTTCTGCCAGTATCTCGTCTCCTACCTTCCAAACTTTACAGAAGCTCACAGGAGAGCATGTTTGCTATGTCATGATCTGAAATTACCTTTGACACAAGTCTTGGCTGGGAAATTATTCCACGATCACCACAGTGTAGCAGGTGAGGTAGTTGATGCAGACTATTATCCATTAATTTCCGTTTGTCAACTTCAGGAAGCTCTCCAAGAGATTGATTCCAATTTGGTGGAATGGTGTTGCTGCAGGTGGAATTGGTACCAGACACCCTGGAGGTAATTGCAGCATCTGTTTCTGCTACTGGCATTCCTTACAGTGGCCCATACATTGTCTAAAGGATTGGTAAAGACCTGGCCCGTGATACTAGGGCCTGCTATTGTCACGAATCTTTTTGAATCACAAGTGACCAGATGTTGAAGTTTCATGGAAAAATTGCAGGTTAGTTGGCCGTAGATGAGCTAGGATGACAAGCAACCATTTTCGATCCATTGGTTCATAGTTCCTCTTATACAGTGTTCCATTTATTCATTGGAACCCTTCTTTGACCATTTCTTCCTCCATCAGAGATATGGTTTTCCGAAATGCTGGATCTCCTCTCTTTTCAGCATAAATATCATTCAGCACAGTAATTACTGAGATTTCATTTATGGTGTTGCGTTCCACCAAACAATTCCTTGAAAGGCAGTTAGCATCTTCATCTTTACAGCCAGGCAGGGAGAATCAATACATACAGAAAGAAGTGGGATACAGAAGTACTAAGTAATGCTGAGATATGCTTGAAGTTCTTCAAAGCAGTTCAGTTGAAGAGGAATGGAAATCTCTAAAAAGGACAGTCACAGAAGTTACAAAGGATAACATAGGTACAAAGAAGGTAACTGCGAAGTAACCATAGGTAACTGAGGAAATACTTCAGTTGAGCGATGAAAGAAGGAAGTACAAAATTGTTCTGGAATGCAGAAATATAAGTCACTGGGGAATGAAATTAATAGCAAATGCAGGGAAGCTAAGACAAAATGGCTGCATGAAAAATGTAAAGAAATCAAAAAAGAAATGATTGTCGGGAGGACTGAGTCAGGATATAGGAAAGTCAAAACAAATTTCGATGAAACTAAAAGCAAGGATGGTAACATTAGGGGTGCATTGGGAGCTCCACTGTTAAATACAGAGGAGAGAGCAGATAGGTGGAAAGAGTACATTGAAGGCCTCTATGAGGAGGAAGATTTGTCTAATGTGATAGAAGAAGAAACAAGAGTCAATTTAGAAGAGATAAGGGATCCAGTATTAGAATCAGAATCAGAATTTAAGAGACGTTTGGAGGATTTAAGATCAAATAAAGCAGATGGGATAGATAACATTCTATCAGAATTCCTGAAACCTGGGGGGGAAGTGGCAACAAAATGACTTTTCACGTTGGTGTGTAGAATGTATGAGTCTGGCTACATACCATCTGCCTTTTTGAAAAATATCATCCACATAATTCTGAAGACTGCAAGAGCTGACAAATGAGAGACTTATCGCACAATCAGCTTAACAGCTTATGCAGCCAAGTTGCTTACAAGAATAATATACAGAAGACGGAAAAGAAAATTGTGTGTGTGTTAGATGATGATCAGTTTTGCTTTAGGAGAGGTAAAGGCACCAGAGAAGCAAATCTGACATGGCGGTTGATAATGGAAGCAAGACTGAAGAAAAATCAAGACACTTTCATAGGATTTGTTGACCTGGGAAAAGCGTTTGACAATGTAAAGTGGCACAAAATATTAAAAATTCTGAGAAAAATAGGGGTAAGCTATAGGGAGAGACAGATAATATACAATATGAACAGGAGCCAAGAGGGAATAGTAGGAGTGGACGACCAAGAACAAAGTGTTCCAATTAAAAAGGGTGTAAGACAGGGATGTAATCTTTTGCTCCTACTGTTCAATCTGTGCTTCAAAGAGCAATGATGGAATTAAAAGAAAAGCTCAGGAGTGGAATCAAAATTTAAGGTGAGAGGATATTAATGATACAGTTCACTGATGACATTGCTGCCCTGAGTGAAAGTGAAGAATAATTTCATGATCTGCTGATTGGAATGAACAGTCTTGAGTACAGAATGTGGATTGAGAGTAAATCGAATAAAGACGAAAGTAATGAGAAGTAGCAGAAACGAGAACAGCGAGAAACTTAAAAATTGGTTTTGATAATCAAGAAGTAGATGAAGTCAAGGAATTCTTCTACCTAGGCAGCAAAATAAACCATGACGGTTGGAGCAAGGAGGACATCAAAAGCAGACAAGCACTGGCAAGAGGGCATTCCTGGCCAAGAGAAGTCTACTAGTATCAAACACAGGCCGTAATTTGAGGAAGTTATTTCTAAGAATGTACGTTTGGATGACAGCAGTGTGTGTTAGCGAAACATGGACTGTGGGAAAACCACTGAAGCATTTGAAGTGGGGTGTTGTAGATGGATGTTGAAAATTATGTGTACTGATGAGGTAAGGGATAAGGGAGGTTCTCTGGAGAATCGATGAGGAAAGGAACATATGGAAGACACTAACAAGAAGAAGGGACAGGATGGGGGCATATGTTAAGACATCAGGGAATTACTTCTGTGGTACTAGAGGGAGCTGTAGAAGGTGTAAACTGTAGAAGAAAACAAGAGACTGGAATACATCCAGCAAATAATTAAGGTTTTTAGGTTGCAAGTGCTACTCTGACGTGAAGAGATTGGCACAGGAGAGAAGTTCATGGCGGGCTGCATCAAACCAGTCAGAAGACTGATGACTTAAAAACACACACACACACACACACACACACACACACACACACACACACACACACACAATGACCATATCACTAGTTGAATCGCCAGAACTTTCAGGCAAATCAGCCAACAAAGGGAATGGTGATCCATCACAATGGTGAATGATCTGCCAAATAAACATGATTGGAACTTGTTGATTGCTTAAACAACTGCAAGGCACTCTTTTTCATTCGTAGAGTAGTTTGTCTCGGACTACGAGAGTACTGTGCATGCATAAGCAGTCATCTTATCATCACCTTCCTGAATCTGAACTAGGACTGTAGCTATCCCTTAACTATTAGTGCTTGTGTGAAGTTCTGTTTTGGTGTTCTTGTCATAAATTGCCAGAGCTGGAAAAGATGTTAGCACCTCCTTATGGACAAGGAAGGATTTTTATTGTACCTTGTTCCAGGACAGTTTGGTGTCTCCCTGCAACAGTACTTGCAAATCCTTTATGAACTGCCAGTAGTAAGACACAATTTGACCAAATTTATCACATCACAAATGTGCCAAAGAGTTGGAAAATCTGTGACTGGTCTGATTTTCTCTGGCGTACTCCCTTCCCATTAACTAGGTGCCCCAAGACTTGTATTTCTATTTCAATGAAGAGGACATCTTCAGATACAGTTTGAGTCCTGCAGTCTGAACACACTTCAACACAGTTGTCAGGTGGCTTACAGTAGATGTTCCTTGAATGTCTTAAAAAACGACAATGTCATTCAATTAGCAAATAACGATAGACCATATGAGGTATCGAAGGAGGTTGTCCATCCTATGTCCGAAGCAGGCTGGAGCATCAGGTAGCCCAGATGGCATAACTTTGATCTCATAGGGAACATTAGGAATAACGAAAACAGTCTGATGATGGCAGCATGCTGCCAAAACGTTTTGTGCTATTAAGTATTAGTAAAAAGTGACTGAAGAAGAAAAATCATTTTATAAATTAATTTTTTTATTTGAAGATCACATGTAAAAGATAATTTTGTTAGATATAAAAGACCATTTAAAATGGCATTCACATTCATTTAACTAGTATTTTTAGGTACACAAGTGTGCGTGACCCTGCTGTATTGTATACTATCAATGGCAGGCCTGTTGTCCATAATAATTGTTGAATAAATGATCCTGGGAGTCATGTATTACAAATAAATCTTGGTTCACTGACAGGGGGAGGACCTCAGACACAGCCAAGCAATTTAGCTCGTGTTTGGCAGGTCACTTATGTACAAACTAAAATAAAATACTGTAAGATATTTTTGAGAAAACCACACCTAAAGTTCAAAATAAAATACTGTAAGGTATTGTTGAGAAAACCACCCCTAAAGTTCATGTCACACAATCAACTCAGAATTGACTGGATCGATGGGTAATTATAAACTGAGCATTTTTCATCATGTTTAGATCCACAAAAGTGTGTATTTCTGGAAATCGAGGCAAGAAACTTTTACAACTGCCACTTATGCACCCGTAAGGTAAAGACTGTTCATTGCAAGTGCTGCTGGTGTAGTGACCAAAGCATCTGGCTGTTGCAATGGTTTCGCCATTTGATGCTCACTTTTACCTTCAACTCACGGAACTCACCACTTCTTCCATACGTTCTACGTGAAAATTGCTTTTTACAAAGAAGAACTATTCAGGAAGATTATCTGGTTTTATTTGTCAGATTACAAACAGACTTGAATTCACAACTCAGATTACAACTTGTTAGTAATACAAGTATGACTGACTCTTCCAAGGCTATTGAAAGAATTCCCCTTTACTTCATTCAACACTCTTAGGTCAGCATTGACCACCGTCATGGAACTTCATAGTGGAGGGGCTCAGTGGTGCGACACACAACGCTGTAGACTCTGTAGCTACTTATGATGATATGGTTTCACCATAAGATGGTTTTTCTCCACTGCAAGACGCCCCAGAAGCATCTCTAACAAAAAAATCCAAACATATCAAGGCCAGAACTGGGTCAGTACTCTGACTAACCATAATATCATAATTTAAACTTGATTGCATATCAACTAGCCATGATTTGTCAATTAAATCAGCTGTTACAGAGCAAGTGTTTTATGAACTCCTGAATTATTAAGTCCCATATTTTCACCCTCACACGGTGTTTGGTTTCCAAATGTGTATTCTTTTCTGTTTTGAAATTAGTAGGAATAGGTGGGTTAATCACTAAAGTGAATCAATAAAGAATAATAAAGTAGGCAACTAAATTTCTCAGATGACATTGACAAGTAAAGAATTAAACATTTAATTTAATTTTATCCATATTTTGCAGCTTAAAACATGACTGTATTCAAAACACTGGCGGTATGAATTAAACAATGCCTTCAGTAACAACTTTTTCGTGTTTTATTAACTACACGATGCATTTCAGAGCCTGTGGGTCCATCGTCAGGTGTAATTTGTCTTAATACATGTTTTATTTCTTCTCCTGAATTCCTCATTTCTTCTCCTCATTCAGGAGAAGAAATAAAATATGTATTAAGACAAATTACACCTGACGATGGGCACACAGGGTCCGAAATGCATCGTGTAGTTAATAAAACAAAAAAAAAGTTGTGACTGAAGGTGGTGTTTAATTCATACCTCCAATGTTTTAAACATTTAATCCTGGTCGCTTTAAAAGTTCTCTTCCACTAACTCTGTTACATGTCCTCAATTTCCTTTGAACAGGTAGATGGATGGTACTCGTCTACAGTTGCATCAACATGATTACTCTGCAATTCACACTTAACTGCCTGGCAGAGGGTTCATCAGAGCACCGTTAAGCTACTTCACTGTTGTTCCACTCTCAAACAGCACACAGGAAAAACGAACAATTAAATTTTCCCATGCAAGCTCTGATTTCTCTTATTTTATTGTTAGGGTGATTTCTCCCTATGTAAGTGGGTGCCAACAAAATATTTTCTCACTCTGAGGAGAAAGTTGGTGATTGAAATTTCATGAGAAGGTCCTCCCACAGTGAAAAACGCCTTTGTTTTAATGACTGCCACTGCAATTCCTGTATCATATCTGTGGCACTCTCTCCCATATTTTGTGGTATTAAAAAATGGGACCAGAAGAGGGAGAACAAGCGTATCATAAGCAGTCTCTTTAGCAGACCTGTTACATTTTCTAAGTGTTCTGCCAATAAATCACACTCTTTGGTTTGCTTTCCCCACAACATTATCTATCTGATCATTCCAATGTAAGTTATTTGTAATTGTAATCTCCAAGTCAAATAAACATTCAAAGCCAATAAAATGTGAAGAATGCAGTCTTGGTGCAAGTAGATCATTCCTTCCAACGATTTGACAGAAGACAGACTTAGTTTATGTTTAAAAAGATTTCTTTTTCAGGATTTGCAATTGATGCATGTCGTGCCTACAGTAACATCGCCAAAAAATCAGTGCTGAAAGTTGGTCTTGAATTACACTGTGAAACATTATTGCACCTAAACTGTTGGGCAGTTCCTGCCAGGTTTCCAGAACCAGATTGCAATGTTGAAGTGTCAAAATAAAGTTTTTAGCTAGGCAATAAAAATGAACATCACATGGCTGGCACACAGTTCTACAGTTTGGCAATATTACTTCTGTCATCTAAGCTGAAGCACCCTTGTCATTTATAATCATACAGTTGTACATGATGGTCTGAGTCTGTCCACACTAGGGATCAATATTAGACAAAACTTGTTATCTGCAACTTATGGTTTTAAAATGTTCTCAAGATATGTGTTGTAAATTGGATTTGTCAGTTTCCTGGATTTGGAGCAAGTTACATAAACATTTTTTAACGAGTCAGTTAAACAGTTGACTTTTCTACACACTGAGGACCAAATTAATCATTGGTTTCTTGTAAGTACTAGAAGCTTTAGGCAACAATTTTCCAGATGCTATGATTGAATAAAGCATAATGTTTAAATCCATTATTTTATGTATACTACCAGCTGTGACAACAGTTCTTTCCTGTGTTGAATGCTTGTCTTCACAACAGTCTCACTTGGATCTGTTTTCATACAACAAGGCTTAAAGTTTTAATTCTTTACTAAAACCTAAAACACACACACACACACACACACACACACACACACACACAGCGCATCTCGGAAGGCTGTGGATGCCTTTGTAGCTAGACCATGACACTTTTATTTAATAGCCTTTATCTTATCTGTGCATAACAGCGATCAAACAAGTTTATATCCCCATTTCCCTAGAAAATGTGTGTGTGTGATTCGCATATACGATGATGAAAAATGCTCAATTTTGAATTATTTATCAATCCTGTCAGTTTTGGGTCTTATTGCTCACTATGAACTTCAGAGGTCGTTGAGCCAAAATATCTGAAAAGTTTCTTATTTTAGGATGTACAAAAGTGACCTCCCAGATATGAGCTGAATCAGGTGGCTGTGTTATTTTGTAAATGAACATACCCACTGGAACCATGATTCATCCAAAAAGAAAGTTAGGTTATGGTCAATTTCTCTGTCTTGCACCATATTCAAAATCCTTTCACAGAACTTCAATCTCTTTTCCGGGTTACCAAGTTTAAGACTGTGCACAGGTGCTATTTTATAGGGCTGCAACTTTACCAATTTCATAGCTGTTTCAATAGAGCCATAGGAAATTCCCATTTGCTGAGAACGCTGTGTAACTAAATCTCCGCATTTATCATTATTTGTGTAAGCCTAATAAAACATTCTCCTGCACCAATATTGTTATTATTTATACAAGATGGATACAGATAGCTGCGGCAATCTTCGTGACGGCGCATTACGAAAGTGATGGTAGGTGAACATGTCCATTTCTTCCCTTGTGGCTGTCATTTCCGTATTTTTTAATTTGGTCATTTACTGCAACACTAATAAGTGCAATCTTCATCATTTCTCTTTTTCTAACGAAGTCCAATTCCTTTTGTTATAATTTTTATCTGATTCTTGTTTCCACCATAACCAATATTCTTTGTAATCAGGCCACAAAAAAAGGTAAATCTAAGAAAATACGTGTGTGTGTCTGTCTTTACCATTTATTTGTCATATGTGAGTAACTTTTACAATAATTGCAATTTCTTACCATCATCCCCAAATGCAGTAGTTATTAGACGGCTCACTCACTTGCGAATGTACGCGCCTTTTCTTGTTGTTGCAGCCAGTCTGTTGTTAAATATTATTTATACTTTATTAATATCCTGTGGCATAGTTTCCACTTGTGTATATTGCTACTGTGACAACACTGCTTCGTGATGAGAATTATTTCGTGACTTTATAATTAAACCCGTTTTCCAAATTACTGCACTGCCTGGTGAAATACTCAGAAAGGTTAAAAAAAAACCAAAGAAGGTGAACTACAGCACCATGCATTGATCAGCTAGAAGTAAGAGGTTTGGTTGTCTTTCCTCACTTAGGCAACATAATGCTCTAACGACATTGTATTAAGATAGAATCCATCAGAATGCTCCACAAGTTAGACCAGGGAGGGTGTGTTTCTTTATACCTCTAAGCTATTGCAAAGGATATTTAAAGCTTAGTCCTTGTTAAACTGGCACTTATTCATTCAAAGATTCAAAAAAAGTTTACAGTGTTTCCAATGAAGTGGCAACAGGAAATGTGTAAATGGATGGCGATGGTCTCAGAAGTACCCTCCCTCACATACTTTGGGGAGTGTAAATGTAGATTTAATTTAGTTGGTGGCAGAAGCTTTGCTATTTGTCTTGTATGAAATTAGTGTGGATGGTTCAATCATTGTTACTACAAACAAGAAAGAGCATTTTATTTTGGAGGAAAAATTAAATGTCCACTCTACAAGTAATAGAAAGTGTGTGGAAACTTATTTGTCATATAATATTCACTTTTTCAAAATTGTCAGCTTTTTGTTTGGCATCACTGGCATTCGTTGTGTCCATTATGTGGTATTTCATGTGCGTATGCTGTCACTTGTGATGTGATCTGTTCCTTCTGTCTCATTTAAACATGCCAACAATTCTAACAAGCATATGTGTTTTGTGAAGAAAATGTGCTTCAACACTAATTGAATGGAGCAACTCTCGATTGGGCATGTGCTGAATTGAAGCTGACTTATATGGCTCTCACATAATTACTACAGACATTACCAGTGATGGGGGCACATAATTGGTTGAAATTACTATGACTCATTAGCAGATAGAGTCTTGTGTAGTTTTTATCAGGAAGTTGGGCTTGTTTTTGGAAGCTAAGGCATGCTAATGTTGAAATTACTTATGCGAGAGAGCACAGATTGATAAGTAACTTTCTCCAGTCACAGATAGTGGTTTGATAAAGTGACATGGCAGTATTGCTTCCTTTTGATTAGCTGAAAATGTTGCAGTCAGTACCCTACTGCAGAACCCTGAACACACACTTTGGATACTCTTCCTGTGTACAAAGATGATTGTCACCCTTTTAATTGTAACATTTCTGTATTTTGTAGAAACCACTGATTTTAATATTCTTCGAAACACAAAGGCTGCTACAATAGGTAAGTTATTTGATAAGTGAAGCAAATTTAAGTAAAAGTCATTTATACGTTATTGATACATTAACTGTGATCAGATATCCTTTGCTTACTAATTAAAAATCCTTGGTGCTTTGTTGAGAAGTAATAATAAATGAACTAGTGAAATGAGAAACCACTACTTTCACTGAAATTACTGTGAGGGCAAAGTAGAAAGTTACTGTACATGCAATGAGATATTAAATAGTTTAAAAATTCTTTTTTTTTTTCTTTTTTTTTTTTTTTTTTTTTTTTTTTCTTTTTTTTTTTTTTTTTTTTTTTTTTTTTCGTGTACCTCCCATTCAGATCAGCGTGCATTGTCCAACATTTTTTAGTATGTAGGTTTTATCCTTGGAATGTTATTCTTGATTTTATTCTTGAAGTGTTATTCTTGAAGATATGCACAATATCCATCTACAACTCACATAATCTCTTCTCTGGACCTTAGACATTTACAAGCACAAATTTCTGTAGTTGTAGGAGGTCCTATTAAAATGACAGATAACCTTTCTAGGCAAGTGCAGTGTTGGAAAGAACTTAAGGAAACCAGCTGTTTTTCATGTTCTATCGGAGTATTCAAAGTGCTAGCTGAAAAAAATTTTCTGAAACAGGTGTAGAAACAACGCACTGGTCAGGAAATTAAAAAAATGTCAGGAAGAAAGTTTTGAATACAAATATTATTATCAAAAATCTACAATTTTTATAAAAGATTATATAGGATTTTTAAGACTGAATGTACTATAAAGATGGTGAGTTCTCCTCTTAACTAAAGGTATTAGGAACATTAATGCAAAATCAAGAAGTTTGATAGCTTAGGAAAATATACGTTTTAATGCACAGTTTGCTTGATCTGGACTGAACAAAAATATTTCTATTCTTTAGAAAAGTCATCATCATTATTCATATAAGACTACATAAACCCTCTGGTTGTTGTTTCAGAATGCAATGAAAGTATTGCTACTCACTCACAATTTAGTAGATTGTTGGGTCACAAAAAGATTGCTAAACAAGTAAGCTTTCAGCCAAAAGACCTCCTTCTGGATCAAGCAAACGCAACTCTCCCACATGACCACTGTCTCTGGATGTTGAGGCCAGACTGCAAGCAACAGTGCATATTGTGAGAATCAATCTTGGTGGTGATGTGACGGTAAGGAGGAGGCTTGGACAGGATTGGGGGAGGGGGGGGGGAGGGGGAAGAGAAAGAGAGCAGGGTAGGGGTAGCGGTCAGTAAGTACTGCTTGTGGGAGCATACAAGGATGAGGTGGGAAGAGGGTAGGGCAGCTATGGGGGGCAAGAGGTGGGGGGGGGGGGGAATCAGAGAAGGAGAGAAGTGTAAAGACTGTGGGTGCATTGCTGGAATTGAAGGCTATGTAATGGGGATAGGGGACGGATAGGTGGGTGAAGGATAGTGACCAATGAAGGTTGAGGCCAGGAGGGTTATGGGAATGAAGTATTTACTGCAGGGAAAGTTCTCACCTGTGTGATTCAGAAAAGCTGGTGTTGGTAGTAAGAATCCAGGCTGTGAAGTAGCCGTTGAAATGACAAATGCTGTGTTGGGCAGCATGCTCAGTGACTGAATGGTCTAGTTGCGTCGTGGCCACAGTTTGTCAGTAGATTTCATGCGTACAGTACGCCCTTGTAGAATGCAGCACATTGTTTGCAGCTTAGCTTGTAGATCACATGACTGATTTCGCAGGTGGTGCTTCCTTTGATGGGATAGGTGATGCTTGTGACAGGAGTAGGTGGTGGTGGTGGGTGGAAGTATGGGACAGATCTTGCATCTAGGTCTATTGAAGGAATATGAGCCATGAAGCAAGGGGTAGGAATAGGGGTTGTTTAGGTATGGATGAGGGTATTGTGTAGTTTCAGTGAGTGGCAGAAAACCATTGTGGGAGGGATGGGGAGGATGTGGGTAGGACATCCCTCATTTCAGGGCATGACGAGAGGTAGTCGAAATACCGACAGAGACTTTGATTCAGTTGCTCCAGTCCTGGGTGGTACTGAGTCACAAGGGGAATGCTCCCTTGTGGGCAGATGGTGGGACTTTGGGAGGTGGTGAGTGATTGGAGAGATGTACAGATCTGTTTCTGTGCAAGGTTGGTCTCAGTGAGACCTTTGGTATATTTCGAGAAGGACTGCACATCACTGCAAATGTGACGGCAATGGGAAGGGACTTTTTGTTATGGAATGGGTGGCAGCTGTTGAAGTGGAGGTATTGCTGGTGTTGGTAGGTTTGAAGTGGATGGAGGTACTGATGTAGCCATTGAACCCTGCACACCTCGCTTCACCCCACCATCCAATCGTGATCCAACCCCACTGTCCCAAATCAGAATTGTTAAATTTTCAGAATTTCTTAATCTCAAACCTTGCCTCACCATCATTCCCTAAATCTTTCAACATGTAAGGTAACCTTACATCCACATAACAAACCACAATCCACCTACAAACCCTGCCACAGTGACCCCATTCTAGAAATCCAACACAATCCGCAGTATCTCCTCAAATTCTTAGATCCACCCCAGAACCTGTTCCTGGAGTCTCTCTCTCTCCTCACCCGTACCACTCCTTACACTCTAACCTTCTACCTGTTTCCTAAAGTCAATAAATCCAACCATCCAGCACGCCCCATTGTGGCCAGTTCCTGTGCCTTCACTGAGAGAATTTCTGCTCTCATAGACCAATGCCTTCAGCCTATTACCCACAAGCTACCATCCTACATAAAAGGTACCAACCATTTTCTCCACCGACTCCCAACAGTTCCTATTTCTTTACCACACGCTGCCCTGCTTTTCACTATTGATGCCCCCTCCGTTCACACTAACATCCTTAATTCCCATGGCATTGCGAGTATTGAACACTACCTTTCCCAGTACTCAAAGGATTCAAAACCTACAACCTCCTTCCCAGTCACCACAACCAAATTTATCCTACAAACAAATATAGGGTAGAGCAGTGGGCATCTGCATGGCACCACCCTTTGCGAACCTATTCATGGACCATCTAGAGGGACCCGTACCAACCACCCAGGATCCCAAACCCCTCACATACTTCAGATTCATTGATGACATCATTTCCACCCTCAGCCACCTACCTCGATGTTGATCCACCTCAAAGATGACTGACTATACTAGTACTTATATCCATATCAAACCTATCAACCATCAACAGTACCTCCACTTTGACAACTGCCACCCATTCCATGCCAAGAAGTCACTTCCATACAGCCTAGCCACCTGTGTGTCTGTAGTGATGAGCAGTCCCTCTTGAAATACACCAAGGGCCTCACTGAGACCTTCAAGGATTGTAATTACCCTCCCAGCCTTGTACAGAAACAGATCTCCCGTGCCTTATCTGTCCAGTCACCCACCAGCTCCCAAAGTCTCACCATCCGGCCACAGAGGAGCATTGCTCTCATTTCTCAGTACCACTCAGGACTGGAGCAACTGAATCACATTCTCCACCAGGTTTCCGACTACCTCTCAGTGTGCCGTGAAATGAGAAATGTCCTACCAACATCTTTCTCACCCCTCCTACAGTGGTATTCTGCTACCCTGTGAACCTATACAGTATCCTAGCGAACCCAACAGAACCCCTACTCCCTAACCCGTGCCTTATGGTTCATATCCATGTGACAGACCTAGATGCGAGACCTATACCACACATCCATCCATCAACACCTACTGCAGTCCTGTCCTTAAGTATCCCATCAGAGGCAGGGCTACCTGTGAATCCAGTCATGTGGGTACAGGCTGAGCTGCAACCACTGTGCTACATTCTACCTGGGCATGAAAACCAAAAAGCTGTCAGTCCACATGAATAGCCACTGAAAACTGTGGCCAAGAAACAGGTGGACCACCCAGTTGCTGAGCACACTGCCCAACACACTGTTCCTCATGTCAATGACTGCTTCAAAACCTGTGACATCTGGAACCCTCCTACCAACACCAGTGTTTCTGAACAGTGCAGGTGGGAGCTCCCCATACAGTATATCCTTCATTCCTGTAATCCTCTGGGCCTCAACCATTGTTAGTAAGTGTCGTCCCCCCTCCCCCCTCTCCAATCTCATCCCTCTATTCTCCCACAAGCAACACTTTTACATCCTCCACTCCTACATACTACACCTGCTCCACCCCAGTCTCCTCCTTACCGTCACCAACCAGATTACTTCTCCCATCATGCAATTTTGCTCACAGTCTGGCCTCAGCAGTCAGTGTATCTTCTATATCCTGCAGCCTTTGCCGCCAAAACAGTATCTGCCGTGGAAAAGAATTACATGGTTTCTGAGCAAGATGCATCAGCTATAATGTATGGTTTTCTTAAATTTGCTGGGTTATCAAACTGTTGTTTTTACTGACCACAAAACCCATAGTTTCCTGAAGAGATACAGCTTGAGGCATTTTCGCTTTGGTAGGTGGATGTTATATTTGTAACAATTTGATATGGAAATTAGGTTTGTGAAGAGAAAAAGCAGCATAACTCTAGATGCTTTGTCATGATTACCAGTCTGTAGGGAAGGTGATTATCAGGAAGAGTGACTGGAGGGACTAAACTTGTTTTATTTAATGTGAAATCAGAGGTATGAAAAGTTTGTGGGGAGAGAGCAGAATGCAAATGAATATATTTAAATAGTTCCTACATTCAAAGAAACTCCCAAAAGTTGAAGTCAAATACAAATAAGGATGTGTTATTTAGGAGAAGGAAGGCTGGTAGGGAAGAATGAAAGTTGTGTTTTCCTGATGAGCATTCCGATGCTGTTATGGGTATTACAAGATGCGAAAATGCATTGCCAAAGTACAGGAGACAGTGATGTTCAATGACTTATGGGACGGAGAATAGAAGTGGGTAACTGCCTGTGTTTAGTGTGAGAGAAACAGATCTGTATCCATACCTTTTCAAGCAAATATATACAGTTTCATACCTCAGGGGCCATGACAGCTTATTGCGGTAGATCTCTTTGGTCCCATACATGCTTTTTGTGGTGGGTGGTCTTTATTTTTGTTGTATTGAACCCATACTCAAAATATATGAGATTTTACCTGATCAGGAGGGCTACAGCATCAGTATTAGGAAGTAAACTACAGGAGAATTATTTTGTGCATGTGGGCTTGCCAACAGCACTTTTAACAGACAATGGACCGCAGTTTCTTGCAGGAAATTTACTGCCCTGCTTGAAAGCAAGCAGGCCAAAGATGTTCGCATTTCATCATATTTTCCTAAGCTTACTGAGGTGAAATGTGGGCTAATTATTTGGGGACCTTTACATAAATCATAAGTCATTTGTGGCATGAATCAATGAGTGTCCCTCCACATGAACTGATGTTTGGAAAAAAAGCCCTCAAATATTATTGAGGAGGAGGTTATTTTCCACTACTGCAAACTTTAACGACAACACAACTAGGACTTGAAGCTTTATGTAGAATGGAAAACAGAGCCACAAACCAAGTGACATAACATGACAAAAAGGCAAAAGCTGTAATGTTTAAAATGAACAATTTGGTTTTGGTCGAGAGAGGCCACTGCAGATATTAAAAAGTTTCTCCATGTGTATGGGCCTGAGATGGGGTCTGTTGTTCCTTTTCACCTCATTCCACTTTGTTAATGATTATTGAATGATTTTAGAAGCTAATGTGAGCTCAAATTATTCAAATTAAGAAAAAATGATGTGGTAGGAGACCTTTATTGAAAATTTTGTTTGCATGAAATTCATCTCATGCTAATGTTTGCTTGAACTATTCTGCAGAAGAGGGTATGTGTTCAAAAGCACTGAAACCCAACAGGGATGACTTTACAGTGCTTTCTTGTTGGAAAGGGGTATATGGCCAAGAAGGAAGAACAAAGTTTAATGCACCATAAATAACAAGGTCATTAGAGACGGAGCACAAGCTAGGATTGGGGAAGGATCGGGAGGAAATTTGCTGTGCCTTTTTGAAAGAAGCCATCTCGCATTTGCCTTAAATGGTTAAGAGAAATACTGGAAAATCTATATCTGGATGGCCTGATGGGGCTTTGAATCAACATTCTCCAGAATTTGAGTCCAGTGTGCTAACCATTGCACCATTCTGCTTGGTGTTTGCCCAGTGGACAGCTTCCAGATACAGTGGCGGAATAATACTGCCACTGGCTCCTTAGCTTTCAGTGCAATTTTCTTTTCTGAAATAATGGGCCCCATTTTTTACCTGTCCAGGGGAGAGACATAAAGTAATGGGAATTTTTTAAATATCTTACTAGCATCCTTCATGGAGCTGAAGAGGACGTGAGGCAAGGGGTATGAATTAACTTTAGTAAGTTCCCTGGGTACTTATAGGAAGGCATCCAGTGAAAATAGCATTTGCTCTTCACTAAACCAAGGCAATAAGTTGGGCCACCTTCTCGTTTTTTTGGGAGAGTGGGCTGTGACTGGACTCTAAATGTAAGTCTGTGTCAGCACTCGATGAAAACAACAATGTAGCCAAGAGAGGTATGTGGAGCTTATCACAATAAGAACAACAGAGAAGCTACCAGACTCCTCTGTGCTCCATCATGCTGTATTACACCAAGGGCATCTTCAGCACTGGTGAATCATCCCAGCAGCTGGTGTTATGTATTCCTTGGTGTTGGAGATGGTGATGCAGCTAGCCAACTTGTCTCATACGTTTCCGACATGCTTGTACTTCGTGCTTGCATCTCCCTGACCACAGTACTAAAAGTGCTGAGGGCTCCTGGGTCATGATAAATAATATTTTGATTTAAAGTGCTCTAACATTTGGTGAAATTTTGGAAATCATGAAATACTGTCGTAAGACCAATGTGAAAGGACTAAGATTTGGCTCTCTCTGCTTTGCTGTTGGGTACTGTAGTAAATGGTAAGTGTTTTGTTCTTTACATTGTTTTAGCAAGCCACCACTCTTCAAAATAAATTGTTTATTGTCAAAATATGAATCTCAAGGAATAGAGTGTAAATGAGTTAGCAAATAGTGTACTATGTGAAATGAGCTCATGGCTTATATATAAAATTTTTGATGCTGTTGTGGAATGACAGCAGTCATGTTTAATATTTTAATGAAAAGCAGCCCAGACAGTTTCTTTAAATAAATAAATAAATAAATAAGAAAAAAAGTAGTTTGTGACGTGTCAGTTAGTGCTACACAGTGGCTCTGTGAACTGGCTCCTCAGGCCATCTCGAGCCTTTGGTCTGAGTATGACCTTAGAGACTGAAACTGATTACCAGAATTAAATTTAAAGAAAGAAATGTTGGGATCTGGACTTAAAAATAGACAACAGATTTCAAACATGGCAACTTTTACATTTATCTGTAAAATTTACGAAACTGCAGCATTTTACAACTTTGCGGACAAAAATTTGAAACGTTAACGTTCGGTAAGCACTCCATTTCTGTTTGGTCAATTGTTTGCATGGGTTGAAGGCAAGTCTGTAGTAGTCAATAACTCATTCTGTGATATGATTGGTGCTTTTAACCGTGATGTTGGTTTTGTCATTGGAATTGAATTTAAAGCAGGGATAACAGTTCTTGTTCTTCCAAGTAAATGTGTCGACAGGCTCTGCTCCACAAATTCTTTGTTCCGCTGAGTTCACTCATTGTGATTTAACCTATATTCTTTGACCATGTGTGAACTAATTACATTTGTTCCAAGTGTGTGTATGGTTTTTTTTCCATGTGCATATTCTTTCTTCCAAGGTTGGCATCGTGTTCATTAAATGGTTTTTGAGTGTTCATGTTGTAAGTTTATGTGACGTTTGTTCTTGGACATTTTTATACATTATATTCCTGTTGTAGGATTCATGAATAAATCCATCAAGAAACAGAACTTCCAGACAGTTAAAGAATCATATTCTGTTGATTTTCCATTCATATTAAAATCAAGAAAGGGAGGAAAATTTGCCTTTTGCACAGTATTAGTATGTGGGTGTGATATTAATATAGCACATGGTGGAAGAAACAATTTAAGTTATCACCTGAAGCATGGTGAACACATAAGTTATGTTAAATCAAGGGGAAATAACAAGAAAATCACATTTTTTGCCAAATCTGGAAACGTTGACAGTGATGTAATTAGGGTGGACTGTCTGTTTACTTCCTTTTCAGTGGAACACCATGTGCCCTTAAGTGTGGCTGATCATGCTGGTACTCTAAGGAGATGTCTCCCACATCAGAAGTTGCAAAGAAATATAGTTGTGGACACATGAAAACAACATGCATTGTAAATAAAATAGCAAAAACTGCATCATCTGAAGTTTTTAAGTGCCTTCAGAATGGACCATTTTCTTTGGCAATTGATGGAAGCAGTGATACAATGCCAAGTTGCATCCTATTGTTATTATATTCTATGATATTCTGTGGGAAAAAGTAGTGAACACTGTGCTACCCAGACCAGCGTTAGACAGGGATTCAATAGGGCAAAACATAGGTAACCTGATTTTATCACAGCTAGATTCTCATAACCAACTGAAAACTGTCGCTTTCTGCTCCAACAATGCTGCTGTTATGATAGAACACAAAAAATGGGGATCCAGCAGTTCTGAAGGAAGTTCAGCCAGGTATTGGCATCATAGGTTGCATTTGTCACCTGATTAATCTAGCAGCTGAAAAAGATGCTGGAAGATTATCACTTAAAGTGAATGAGATCCTTGCTGATTATATTTTATTTCTTAGAGAAGAGTGTCAAAAGAAAAGAATGTCTTCAGAAATTTCAGAACTCTCACAATAAAGAGGCAAAGAAAATTCTGAAGCATGTGTATACTAGGTGGTTATCTTGAGACAAATGTTTGGACAGACTACTGGACCAGTGGGATTTGCTTCTTTCTTTTTTCAAGGAAGAAGTAATATTATGTACCCATAACATTTCTACAAGACTGACATCTTTCAAAATACCTAGAACTGAACGACGTGGATCCAAAGAGATGACAATTCTTGATTCTGCTATTGCCCCTACAAGAATATCTTTATTCTTCCAAATGTGACACTCCCATCCTAAAAATTAAAGACTTATGATACAACATGTGAGGAAAAATTGTTTTTGTTTCTCCTCAAACTGGAACATGGCATTTTGCATTTTCCTTCATGTGACTATTCCTGTATTTGCTAAATTGAATGTTGCCATTCAGACTTCTTCCCCACGAGTTCACTTTTTATTAGAATTTCTAATGGATTTGCTAAAGCAGTTGTTCACCAAATTCGTTAAGTCAAAAATCATCAAAAGCTCCTCATTTGCTTGAAGTTCAGTACAACTTGCTTCAAAATCAAAGAAGTGACGATGAGTTAGTTATTGGCATTGAGACTTCGAACATAGTCAATGATCTCCAGGATACACATAAATCCCTTTTGTTCTCATCAGTAAGAAACTACTTTTGTACTGCCTGTGACTATATCATCAACAAGTTTCCACTCAAGATGACGGGTTAAAGCATGCTCAAGTTGCTAGGTTAGACAAAATTGTAGATACACATTTCTTCCATTCGTTTTTCTTGGAAAAGTTTCCTCTCGTAATATGTGGGGGAGAGAATGAAACAACAGATGAGATGGTGAATGAGCTTCAGAGGCAGTTCACAGGTCTTCAGGTAGATGACACTTTGGCTGCAAATCAAGATGCTGCAAGTGATTCCAGTTGGGCACAAATATCAAGAATTCATGGAGCTGATGGACTTCTTAAGTATAACCGAATTTCTAGAGTAATGCTCTCTATACTCACCAAATCCCAGAATGTGAAAGCATTTTCAGCCTTGTGAAGAAAAATAGAACAGAATTCAGATCATCCATGTCCAACGAATCTCTGGAGTCTTTCTATTTTAAAGACCAGGCGTTCTATTTCCTGTCATAACAAAATGTTTTCTCCAGACTTTTTTCAGGAAGCTAAAAAGTCCACAACTATGACTTAAAGTCAAACTAGCATGTAGTTTGCAGTACACATCACATTATTTTTTGTCTGTGTTACAAGTTTTAGTGTGTAAAGCTTTTTTCAATTATTGCGTATCTGCTTAATTTATTAGGGAAGTCCTGTTATGTATGCTTCAGACCAATATTCACCACAGCTGCAGCTGTTTACCATGGATTTCTTCTTGATTGTTATATTCATCTAAAAATCATTGGCTTATGATGATTTGATTTCATTGAAGTATCCTGTTTAGAACATGAATTATTGTATCTTGTAGCTCAGAAGTATTATTATTTTTGTCAAGCTGGGTTATGTCAAAAATCGTTAGATTTTTTGTCACGTGTGAGTTTTACTTATAGCCCTTTTCAAAAGTTGTCAGCTATACACTTAGATTAGATTCGATTAGATTTACTTTCATTCCAATTGATCCGTAGTGAGGAGGTCCTCCTGGATGTGGAACATGTCAGAAAAACAACAATACATGACAAATATTTACAACTAAAACAAATAAACTAATGTACCATTCCACAGGTCCCAAGTGGAATGATCGTCATTTTTAATGAACACTAAGAGTCATTTTACAAATACTAATGCACTGAATTTAAAATAAAAAACGTTTTTTATTTATTTATGAGGTAATAAACATGTAATACAACTACTGTAATACTTATTTACAATGAACACATTACTGCACTGAAATGGTGCAGAAGTTAGATTATACTTACACACACACACACACACACACACACACACACACACACACACACAAATTTTCAGTGAACACATTACTGCACTGAAATTGTGCAGAAGTTATGTTGTACTTATATACAAATCAGTTGGTTTTACTAAGAAATTCATCAATGGAGTAGAAGGAGTTGGCCACCAATAAATCCTTTAGGCTTCTCTTAAACTGAATTTCATTGGTTGTTAAGCTTTTTATGGCTGCTGGCAAGTTATTGAAAATGTGTGTTCCTGAATAATGCACACCTTTTTGTACAAGACTAAGTGACTTTAAATTCTTGTGAAGATTATTCTTATTTCTAGTATTGATTCCATGAATTGAGCTGTTGGTTTGAAAAAGTGATATATTTTTAATGACAAATTTCATTAAGGAATAAATATACTGGGAAGCTGTAGTTAGTATCCCTAGTTCCCTAAACAGGCTTCTGCAGGATGTTCTTGAGTTCACACCACATATAATTCTTACTGCACGTTTTTGTGCCCGGAAAACTTTAGCTTGGCTTGATGAATTACCCCAAAAAATAATCCCATATGACATTATGGAATGAAAGTAAGCATAGTATGCCAGCTTTTTCATTTTTATATCCCCTACGTCTGACAAAATTCGCATTGCAAACAGAGATTTGTTAAGACGCTTCAGCAGTTCTGTGGTGTGCTCCTCCCAATTGAATTTATTATCAAGCTGTAATCCCAAGAATTTAACACTGTCCACTTCTTCTATCTTCTTGTCATCATATGTTAGACATATACTCTTGGGACACCCCTTACAAGTTCTGAACTGCATGTAGTGTGTTTTTTCAAAGTTTAGTGACAAAGAATTGGCTAGGAACCAGTGATTAATGTCCACAAATATTTTATTGGCTGATCTTTCTAAGACTACACTTGATTTGCTATTTATTGCAATGTTTGTATCATCGGCAAACAAAACAAACTTGGCACCTGGTAATGTTACTGATGAAAGGTCATTGATATACACAAGAAAAAGTAAGGGCCCCAAAATGGAACCTTGTGGGACCCCACAAGTAACTAGTTCCCAGTTGGATGATGCCTGATAGACATGTATCAAGCTCTTTCCTAATAACACCCTTTGTTTCCTGCCAGAGATATAAGATTTGAACCATTTTGCAGCATTTCCTGTTACACTATAATATTCTAGTTTACTTAAAAGGATATTGTGATTTACACAGTCAAATGCCTTTGATAGATCACAAAATATACCAGTTGCCTGCAATTTTTTGTCTAATGAATTAAGCACATTTTCACTGTAAGTGAAGATAGCCTTCTCAATATCAGAACCTTTTAGAAATCCAAACTGTGACTTTGACAGTATGTTATTTGAGATAAGATGGTTATAAAGACGACAGTACATTACTTTTTCGAAAATTTTTGAGAATGCTGGTAACAGTGAAATTGGACGGAAATTTGATGCTATTTCTTTATCTCCCTTCTTAAACAGTGGCTTAACTTCAGCATATTTCAGCCATTCAGGAAATATTCCACTGATAAACGACTGGTTACACAGATAGCTTAATATGTTACTTAGTTCAGAATCACATTCTTTAATTAACTTTGTTGATATTTCATCATACCCACTAGATGTTTTTGATTTTAAAGATTTTATGATGGACATTATTTCTGTTGGGGTAGTGAGGGTCAAATTCATATTATGGAAATTACTTGAAATGTCTGGTCTAAGGTAATCCATAGCAGCATCTACCGAACCTGACAACCCCATCTTTTCAGTAACAGTTATAAAATGTTTGTTAAAAAGTTCTGCAACACTATACACATCTGTCACCAATGTATCATTTACTCTTAATGCTATTTGTTCCTCTTCATGTCTGGTCCTACCGGTCTCCTCCTTCACTATATCCCATATTGTCTTTATTTTGTTATCTGATATGACTATCTTTTCCTTGTAATATATTTGCTTTGACATCCATATTACAGTCTTTAATATTTTGCAGTATTTCTTATAATGTGCTATAGCATCAACATTGGAAATGTTTCGGATTGACAGATACAGTTTTCTTTTTGTTTTACAAGATACCCTTATTCCTCGAGTAATCCATGGCTTCTTTGTAGATTTTCCTCTAACCTTGGTAAGTTTTGGGGGAAAGCAGTGTTCAAATAAGGTAAGCACTTTATTAGCAAAAATGTTATATTTTTCATTCATGCCATGAGCACTGTAAACATCAGTCCAGTGAATGTCTCTGAGGAGTGTCCTAAAATAATCAATTTTTGGCTTACTGATTACCCTCTTGAGCTCAGATTTAACAGATTTTATATCCTGTTCAGTATTAACATTTAACAGAAGGAACTGCATGTCATGGTCTGAGAGGCCATTGGCTATTGGTTTTGTAATATAATTTTGTTCATTGGACTTTTCTATAAAGATATTATCAATGGCTGTTTGTGAGCAAGTGGCTATCCTAGTGGGGAACTTTACTGTGGGAATTAAGTTGAATGATAGTGTTACTAACTCAAATAAGTTCTTATTCGGAGAGTCTTTAAGGAAATCTACATTGAAATCACCAGCAACCACTATTTCTTTGTTTTTGGTTATTAAATGGGCCAGTACAGCTTCAAGGTGGTTTACAAACAGATTAAAGTTACCTGCAGGTGCTCGATATACACTTAATATTATGAAAGATTTTTTGTGAAAATCTAATTCTGTTGCACATGCTTCCATATGCTGTTCTAGGCAAAATTTATGAATGTCTATGTTCTTAAATTTATGACAGTTCCTGATGAATGTGGCAACTCCTCCTTTCTCCATTTCTGATCTACGAAAGTGAGATGCTAACCTAAACCCTGTAACACTTAAAAGTTCTATACCAGTGGTCACATGATGTTCAGAGAGGCAGATTATGTCAGCTGGGTTTGAAGACTCTAATTCATCTATGCATATAGTTAATTCATTAATTTTATTTCTCAGTCCTCGAATATTTTGATGCAATAAAGATAGCTGACATTTCACATTGTCTGAGTTAAAATTGGGTGGAGTTAAAATATCTGCTGACAGTTGAAAATTCTTAACCAATGGCTGTTTATGCTGATGTAATAAGCTGGAATTATGTTTTTTGATTTCTTTTTCAAACTGAAGGTTTGTCTCAGTTCTAACCTCTCTTAAAATTTGCTTTCTTTCTGTCCTCTCTACCCTAAAAAAGGGTCTTTTCTGAATCCTATAACCACTGGTATTTTACCACTCATGACAGTGCCTCCGCCCTTTAACTTTCCTGCTATTTCCCCAGCCAATTTACCCTTCCCCTTCCTGTTGAGGTGAAGGCCATGCCTAGTATAATCCCACCTACTGAGAGAATCAACATGAACCACACCAATGTGTGACCCCGCACCCGACATGAGCAGCCGTTCCAGCTCCAAATTAACTCTCTTGACAGAAGAGTTCAAATGAGGTCGGTCATGGCGCCCAAGAACAGATACAAACTCAACACTAGTATGCTTTGATGCTGATGCAATCTTCGCCAGGTCACACTCTATACTGTACCCAGGATTTCTGTCAATACTGTTACCTGCCCCACCCACTATAACCACGGTGTCTTCCTTAGTGAAATCTTTGCAAAGTGATCCTAAATCCTCTGTCACCTGCTCCAGACCAGCACTAGGTTTAAAAAAATTGGTGACCTGGTATTCTGATCCTAGTTCATCCTGCAAGAGTTGGCCAACACCTCTTCCATGGGAACTACCTAACAACAACACTTTCTTTCTCTTTTCTGATTTCCCTACATTCTTACTTTTCAATCTGCTGCTGAAAGTTTGTTGTGCCCTGTCTACACCTGCAACTGCTTGAGGCTCACCAGCTTCTAACTGAAGCAACAGGTCAAATCTATTTTCCACATTCACCATAAAGCTGTCAGACAAAGTTCTAGGCCTGTTCCTCCTGTTGCCTGTTGCCACTTCCCACCTCTCTTTACCCTTCTCCCTCCTTAACCTGTCAAGATCTCCCATGGCCTTGTCTAATTCAGCCTGAAGGGCAGCAATTTTCCCCTCCTGTTCCAGTATCTTCCTATCTCTACTACAAATCCTACAAAACCACTGATGAGTCTCATTTACTTCCCCTATTCCCACGCCACTACAGTCACCCACATGGAAAAAACTACAGCACCCATCACACCAAAGCCCCGACCTAACAATTCTACGGCAAGTCAAGCACTTTTCACTCATGATAAACGTAATAGTTGATTAAGAATAAGTCAGTTAAATTACAGATAAACACGAAAATATGGTTACACAAATTTGGCCTATACGCAACTGTGTGTAAACAAAAACAAAAGTGCAAAGTTTCTGAAACAACAAGTTAAACTTTACGCTACTTTCCGGAAATGCTAGTTAAATAATGAAGAGGTAAGCTAAGTTAAATTGCTGGAGAGAGCAAGGAACAACTAAGCGAAATTCTATAGGTTTGCTGCAGCAGAACGTAAACAAAAAATACGACTGTACGGTCTTTTCGCGTTTTCTGCTATATTACGTAAAGAAAAGTGAAACCTTTAATGGTACACTTAAACGGCACACTAATACACTTATTTACCACGTAATCAGTACTAATCTATATGTTTTATAATCTAAAATAACTTATCTTTACGAGAACACCAAAACTCGCGCTAGTCGCCTGGCTGCAGGGCTGCCAACCTGTCTAACTGCAACACAACACAAATGATTATAATTATTATCACAGACTGGCCAGACCACATCAAGTCAAACATTTAAAATTATTATGACTGAAGATAGATGAAAAATGCAGAAAGTGGAAGCCATTGTCTCCACTGTAAGAATATTCTCCAATGAACTGTGGATGGTTGTTTTCTTGGTCTAATTTTGGTCTGTTATATAGTGTCATATTTTTTTCAGGTTTTTGCATCCAAAACAGTGTCCTTACTGTAGAAAAGAACAGTCGGAATGACCAGATTGTCTGCTTTTGAAATTCATGGAGGCTGTTGTATGCAGCTTGATTATAACTCTTCTATCTCAGTAGATATGTAATATTCCATTGTGATAGTCGTGGTTAATAATGAGGACTCATTCAAACAGAATGGCAGCAGTCATTCAGTGACATGAACAGAAAACTAATTTAAATTTGTTTTAACATTTTTTCAACAATTTTACAGAAAGGTTTGCACTTTTCTGCAAGTTCAGATGTTGAAATCTATGTGGAAAGACTTTATTGTGGTAAAATCCTGTTACTCTGTACAGGAATTTCATACAGTAATTTAAAGCCTCTCACTGTAAAGCTCTTACTAATTGACCTGTTCAGATATGACTTGCAACTAACCTTCACAATTTCAGTTCTGCCACTACCTGAATCCCACTTTTCAAACTTCACAGAAGCTCTCCTGAACACCCAAAAATACTCCTTGGGAGAAAGGATATTATGGAGATATAGCTTAGCCACAACCTAGATGCTGTTTCCAGGATAAAACTTTGACTCCAAAGGAAAATACTCAGCCACAATGTAGGGTTGTTTCCAGAATAAATCTTTGGCTCCAAGGAAAAGTACACACTTCATGAAAAATGAAAACTTAGTGTTGGAATGGAATGAACCCTCACACTTTCCAGACAAAACTGTTATGACTGAACTGTAAGGGGGGTTGTAAGTCATGCCTGTATGTGAAATACAGTTGGCTTTGTGGGTGGTATACAAGGTTATTACAAATGACAGAAGTGATTTCACATATTTGATATAGGTATATTATTTGACATTTTGTCACAGGACATTGCACACAAGTAGAACAACTCAAACTTTTTTTTTACAAGTTATAAGTGCTCCACATGTACCCCACTACTGATTCTGCAGATATCAAATCGATAGTCAATTTCTTCCCTATCAACCTGTTCAAAAACACTGTTGATATGAGTCTGCAGTTCTGATAGGTTTGTTGGTAGAGCAGGCATTAACACATACAAAAACGTGGGATTAGATCAGGAAATGTTCGAAGCCATGACATGAAATGCTGATCATCTACACACCACGACTGATCAATCAGTTTCTCAGTTCCCTGTTTAAGAATTCATGAATATCGTGATGGAAGTTGGTGGATGAAGCCCACACTGTCAGTTTCCAGTTGTGGCATGAGCCAGTTTACATGCACAACCAGATACAAGTGTCCTTTAATGGTCTTTTCACGAAAGAAAAAAAGGACTGTAAAGTTTAAATGACGAGACTGCACAGAATTCATTAACTTCTCGTGAATGCTGAATGCGCTGCACAATAGCATGAGAATTCTCTGTCCTTGGATTCGGTATAGTGCCTGTTCACTGTGCCATTCACAAAAAATGTTGCTTCATTGCTGAAGATGAAGCAGCTGAAGCAAACTGTCATGTAATATGCTGAGAACTGATCTATGACTGATTTTCACTTTTTCCATTGTCACCTCAATTGGAATTTGCAAGTCATCTTGTGATTCCCTGTACTTCACAGAAGGGTGGTCTGCCGTTTCATGCGCATTATTGAGACTTGTTTGACCACAGGGTGAAGCACCTGTTGCATGTACTGCTGTGACATATGCTTCTGTATTGTTTCTGTACACTTCTACCAACTAGGCCTGTTGTTGCCCTTCAAATGCAGAAAACGATACTCCACTTTGTTAGTGGGCTCCACCATCTTCTTTTGGCGCCTAAAGTAGTGAATTTTTGTACTGTGGTGTGAGATTTCATTGTTACAAGAACCACAGACATATTACTGCAAACAAACAAAAATTATGTAATTGTAGTGTGTCAGAGTGAAAATTAAAACTTTATGATTACCCCCTTGAACAGTCACTAACACAGCCACAGGTATCAGAAATATAAGAATTCTTAGCATACCACTTGAAGTCAGTGGTGAATAAACCACCACACATTAACAGATTTAGGGATATATGAGGGCAGTGTCATACATGTACGTCTGCACAGACTACATCTGCGATAAGCTATCCATATTGCCATTGATATATCTCCAGTGTGAAAGAGCAGCCCACAGAAAATTGCAGTGGACATTACGTTAAACCTGACACTGCAAAATGAGATGAAAATGATTAAAATTGTTATATGGCAAGCCAGGGAAAAGCTGAATGAGCTACCAACTAAAAACCACAGAAGATCTCAATCCAATAACATGCCTGAAGGCTGGAATAACAGCAAAAATAACAAAATGTGAGAGATTAAAATAAAATGGGGACAGTATTTTTGGCTTGTGTGTTTAATATGGACAGCTATTTTTATGGAGCCACAATATAAATCTTTACTATGAACCTTAAACATGGTCACACATTCTCTCTCTGCATAAATACATGGCATCTCTCCTCACAGCCTGCAATTTCCACCAGAGTAATTATGTAAGACACTAATTCAAAAAATTCTTAATTATGAGGTAGAGTATGACCTTTAAAAGATAACAAATATTATCTACCCTTAACGATCTGTACATTACAGAGGCATTTCATCATGTTTATCTTGACACAATCTCCATTGCTGAAAATTATTTCTTGCGATGGGGTCTATCGAACATGATGTGTGAATGGAATAATGTTGACTGTGTGCAAATGAAGTACGATACAACCTAAAGTTGAACTGCAGTTGATATTCCCCTGGTAAGTTTAGAATTACAAGGAACATTATTGATTGTGATTTAACTTTTGACAAAACTAACCTGACTCCTGAATAAACTTGACCCAACTATCACTGAAGTCAGATGGCTGAGCTCCTGACTGGCAGATTTGAATCAAGATGTATCCAGGAATATGAAAAGGCTTACCTGTAGCTTCATAGCATCTACCACCCAGAACAGCATGAGTTGCGCAGCTTGCAGCATATGTGGTAGTGGTTCAAAGAGCTCCAGGATGAATTTACTGTATTTTCCTGTCCACCATACTCCCCAGATTTAAACCCAGTTTAGAATCTGTGAGATCACATCAATTGGCCTGTTCATGCCATGGATCCTCAACCAAAAAATCTAATGCAGCTGGCCATGGCACTGGAGTCAGAGTGGCTCCACACACCTATTGGGGCCTTCCGGTACCTCACTAACACTCTTCGTACATGTCCTTTCTGTAAAAGGTGTCCCGACCCTGGTAGCTGTGTGGTCAGCACGACAGACTGTCAATCCTAAGGGCGCGGGTTCAATTCCCGGCTGGGTCGGAGATTTTCTCTGCTCAGGGACTGGGTGTTGTGTTGTTCTCATCATCATCATTATTTCATCCCCATCGACATGCAAGTCGCCGTAGTGGGGTCAAATCGAAAGACTTGCACCAGGCGAGCGGTCTACCCGACGGGAGGCCCTCGTCACATGCCATTATTATTATTATTATTATTATTATTATTCTGTAAAAGGTGATTATTCAGGCTTTTGACAGGTGGTGACATTAATATGACTGGACCGTTTAGTTAACACTTTGTAGTCCAAATAGTTGGAGAATCTGAAACAAACATGAAGTATCTGGGCCGCAAGTCTCTGGAAATGATAACCAAATCTGGAGCACTTTTGAAAATACAAAAACAATTTAAATGAAACTGGAAATATATTATTCAGTCCTCATGGATGCTTGTAGATACTGACCTGAATATGAGAATTCGACGTGTGCCGTGCATGAAAAACAATTTAAATACAGCATTTGGTATCAACTGGGTATTCCACATGGATGTCTGTAATGCAAACACACACATCAAATGTGGATAGTTTTGAGCATAGAAAACATACTAAACCCAAAATGAATACAAACTGGGCTCATGCTGTGCATGAAAAATTGTTTACCAATAATGTCTTGTAACGGTTACCACTGACAGTGCCTACTGACATGCATAGCGCAAAATTATTCTGACTTCATTTGGAAACAACTGGGGGTTTGAGATGAAAAAATACATTGATTAATGTGCTGATATATGGAACTACAAATTTAATAACTATGGATCCAACAGGGCCAAAAAAAAAAAATGGACTCCCCAAAGGGGAAAAAAATAAAGACTGTAGCTCATGAGCTATTAAACGTGGGAAAATCATCTGGTTCTGTGTCAGAAAGTTGGGTGCCTGACACTAGACACTGCAAAGCAGCACAAGGCAGAATTACATAAAACTTGGCTGAATGTCATCACTGCAGTGCTCAGGCTCTATCTCATAGCAATTATATATCAGCTAAGTAGTAAGGTTCTTGCTACACCAACAGAACATCACTGGCACACCGAAAAGAAAGCAAGTTTCTCACATGGATGGAAATTTCTGGGGAGAAACTTGAGGGGATCAATCTCAATGGTGGTGGAAAGATATTCCTACCACCTATGGTGCCTGCCATAACGAGAGCACTTCAGAGAGTGTCTACCTGTCTGACTACTAGGAGAGGATCATCTTCTAGAGAAGATTGTGAGGGTCACAGGTCCTGAGATGAGAGAGCACCTCACAGGAGACCTCCATCCCCATCCTCAAGAGGAGGATGTTAGGATGAAAACGCCAAATGCAGCACTAGTGGCATCGGTGGTGGCATCATGCGGAGGTGGCTCTTGAGGAGCAGAGTGATGACAGCGAGGCATGTCAGCATGGCAGATGGTTGAGGGCAGCTGACAGCTACCAGGAAGACAGGCAACCCGGAGGATGGTGTGCTGGTCAGCAAAGCAAACGCATGCCACATGAGTGTGAGGTAGCTTGGGCTTTAACTTGAAAAAAACCATACCTGTATGGCACAGTGACTGGTGTACAGCGTGTGTCAGCCTGCCAAGGAGTTGTGAGGTTGCACGTGGTAACCCAGACATACGGGACATGGACGACAAGGTACTGTGTGGCCAACGCATGTGATTCAGTACACGTTGAAGTGCACAAACGCCTGCGGCAGTGGCTGGTGCTGCTGCTGCTGTCTTCCAGAAGCCCTTGTGTAATTCTGTCATGGAAGTGGGTTATGACATTGAGCTCTGGGCACTAAAGGAAGTGTCTGGTGCTACAACAGAGGTAGCAGTTCTGCTGGCGTCAAAGACACCCGAGCATTGCCAGGAGCTGGAGGAGCAGTGCCTGCAGCTGCATTGGGTTGCAGTAGTGAGGTGACAGGCTCCGTGTTGGGTATTGAATTCCCTCCATCAGGCTCTGCGTATTCTGCAATGAAATCTGTGTACTGAGTACCAAGAGCAGGAAGTAAAATGAAGGGGAGGGAGGTTGTTGCATGTGGTTCCCAGGCAACAGGTGGTGGTTTAGCAGCTGTGGCAGGGGTGGTGCCAGTGGCATCACTGGCTATGACACCAGCAGTGTTGGCGGTGGCAGCAGGTAGGCCACAACTGCTGGGGGGGGGGGGGGGGGGGCACACAGGCATTATGCAGGGTGACCACAAACGCTGGATTGAATCTATTGACAGAAACAAATGATGGGGCACTGCGGAGACACAGTGCAAAGAATTTGTCACCACTCTTCACGTTAAGGTGAGGGTGTGAGTACTATGGGCAGAGTAGGCAAGCATAAATGCTTAACATCTCATGCATGCACATTGCAAGGTCACGTTTCATAAAAGCCTTCTGCTCACCATGGCGCTTTGAAGAGTTTGGTTGTAACTGGTCCAAGTAATCTTGAAGCTGCTCTACATAGGCTGGGATACAGGTTGTAGCAAAGTGAGGCTAAGGTCCAATAAAATCACCAGGTAGGGCTAGCAGCTGCCTGTAAATTAAGTCAGGCGAGCACATCCAAGTCAGCCTTGTGGGCCACTTGTAAACCTGGCATGATCAGTGGCACGGTGGCAGAGTTTTTACATCATAACAGATGAGGGCAAATGCAATGTCTGGTGGATACATTCCACTATGCTGTTGGCTTGGCAGTGGGATGGTAACCAATGATGAAATGAACAAGGCTGCTGCAAGTCTCTATAAGGGTCTTGAATAGACCAGAGGTGAATCGGTGCCTGCAGTCTGATGTTATGTTGTGGGGGCACCCAAAATCGATGGCAACAGTTTTAACCAAAATGTCTGAGATGAGACTGGCTTGTGGCCAGTGCATAACCTGAACTGTCAGAAAATAGCAACATCTGTTTTAAAATGGAAGAGGGTCGATAATCTCTATGTGTACTTGAGAAAATAGGTGTTCAACATGTGAAATAAAGCATTTGGCGTGTGCACTTGTTGGCCCGCTTTCGTTTGCTGCCACAGAACACAGGTGTGGACTTAGGTGTGACACTCCAGTTGGGTAATAGGCCAGAAGAAATGTTCTTGGACAAGGGCAGCGGACACTGGAGTCTGCTAGGCCATGTAGGTGATCAAATGCTGGTTTGTGGAAGATTGGAGGAAGCTAGGGGTGGGTGCAGTCTTTAGAGCTGTTGATGTACTTGGGATCTGTCAGTTGATCTCACCAAATACTCAAGATGTGGACCACACCAGGGATCTGCTGGACTTGGAGGAAAAGGTTGGTATTTGAGTCCAGATGCAATTTGACTTTGGCAGGGTCAGTGGATTGGGCCCTTGTTAGGACCTCATAATCTAAAGGAGGGCTAGGGCACTGGGGGAACTGAGGCAGTCAGCAAAAATGTCATAAATGGCAGATACATGGCATATATCAGTTCACAATTGCACAATGTATTCCTTCTGGTGGGCTGTCAGAGTGAAATTTTGGCATCATTTTTCTGGAAACACCTTGCCATAAGAGATTGGTGATCAGTTAAGATGGTGAAAGTGCATCCCTCAAAAGTACTTAAACACCTCGAAGATGGTAAGTAATTGCCTGTTGTACATGACCCATTTGCGCTGTGGCTCAAAGCTTAGCCAAGAAGAAAGCCAGCAGCTGCCAAGAGTCCTTGACACGCTGTTGAAGAATGGTACCTATTGCGGATTGACAATAGCAAGCAGGGTGGTGAGTTGGAGATGTGCCAGAAGGGCCTCATTAGCAAGGTCACATTATGTGCAAAGCTAGCTGTCATGGACAGTGTCCAAGGCATGAGCTTGTTAGCCTTTGTTCGGTCACCTTGCAGTGCAGCCATGAGGGGCTCCAGAATATAAGCCACAGTTTTGAGAAAGCATTTAAAAATCTTGGCTGGCCCAAAAGTCTCCAAAGTTCCTTATATTTTGTGAGGTACAGAAAATTGGCGATCACTCGGACTTTTTCAGACAGAGGTTGAGAGCCAGAAGCAGAAACGATATGGTCTATGTTGTTTTGGTACCAAATGGTGTGCAGAGGACCAAGGGCCTTTCAATGGATGGAGGAGCACAGAAGCAATGGAGACCACAATTTATGCCTGTGCAAATTTGTGCTCATCTGGTGGAAGAGGATAAGCATGACAGTGGGCAGGCATGCCTAGAGTGGTTATGATATAATGCACCATGTCATGGTGCAATTCACAGGATTTTTTTGGGGGGGGGGGGGGGGGGAGGAGGCTGGAATGATGGGTGAGAAGCAGAGTTCATAAAGAAGATTGGAAGATTGGCAAAGGAACTGGAGTAGTTGTTTGATGTTAAAGGGGGTGGCAACATGGGAAGTGCAGGGTATGGAATGACCCAATGTGCTATCAACTAGGCAACACTATACAAAGTTGAGAAGAAGGTTAAGTGTGAAATGACATCTGCACCAACAAATGGGTCAGAGGAGTCAGTCACAGCGGAGTACTAAGGGAACTCCTTACCAAGGTTGAGATCAACTTAACAGGTGTGGAAACTGTAAGATGTGATTACAGAGCTGTTAGCGGCACTGAGGAGGAAGAGAGGGGGAGGGCCAGATGAGGGCAAGAGTTTGTGTGGGAAAATGGGTAAGTCCGACATGTTGTCAGTCAGCAGGAGACAGGTGAGGTGGGATTGCAGTAGCCAAGCACAAACAGCACGGAGATATCGCCAACAACCAGGTGCACCTACTGCTGACTGCTATTCGAGTCTAGGGACTATGTGCATCATAATCTGCAGTTGGTGACATTACAGCTGAGACACTCGTGATACCAGCACATGGACTTGTTCTCAGCCAGATCCTCCAGATAGCCAGATGCACCCAGGGAAATGCGCTTGTGCAGATGTGTGCACTTGCAGTCATCATTCAGAGGAGTATCACAACTGTGTGAGCCATGTTAATAAGCACAGCTAAGCTATAATAGACCTGGTGCAGAGGTGGATAGATGCAATCAAACGAGGGCAGTGGTTAGCTTAGCCATCTCACAGCTCATGTGTGTCATTTATATGTGCTAAATCGGACTGTATGTCTTGTGGTACAGGTTGTAGAGGTGTCCCTATGGATTGTGCCTTGGAGCGGCTAGGCGACTTACTGCCATGGTGACAAAAAGGAACCAGCTAGGGCAATGGGGGATACAAGGACTGACTGGCAGCTGCTACTTGGGTGGGAGGGGGGTGAGGAGGAATCGAGAGTCAAATACCTGGTGCACTATTACAGTGATGGCAGTGATGTTAATGTGATACTTCACAGTGAGCGCCCTATAGATCGCAGCTGGTGAATGCGAGTGCCAGTTATGAAGTAACAGCTTGTCTGGAAAAACATTGGAGTCAGATAGGGCACAAAGGTACTGCAGGAGATGCATGAGCCTTATGTTGAAACATCCATTTGTAGAAAGCATTTCCCAAGAGTGTGGCATCTCGGATGAAGCTGACCACATGATTAAGCAGTCTTTTAACTTAATATAGCTGCCAGGCTGTGGAGGATTTCTAATGATATTGTGAGTCTCTGCCTTGATGATGGACTCAAGTTTTGTAATAATCATGGTGAACTTTGTTGCATCGTTCATGATTTCAGGGTCAGCTAAGGAAAAGTAACTTGAAAATCCAACATTTAATATTTAACTTCTTGTAGTCCACACAGTTGGGGAAATTTTAAATAAGCAAACATGAGATATCTGAGTTGCACATCTTCAGAAATTAAAACCAAGTCTTGAGCAATATAAAAATGCAAAAACAACTTAAATGAAACTGGAAATATAATTATTCAGTCTTCATGGAAATTAAAATGTATACAGGAATTTGGCATGTGATGTATGTGGAGCATTTGGTATGAACCAGTTAGTCCATGTAAATGCTTGTAATGTTAACATGCACATAATATGCAGCCAGTTCTGAGTGTTGAAAACATACTAAATCAAACATTAATACAAAATGTGCATGAAAATAGTTTACCAAATATTGTCTGGTAACGGCTATAGCTGACAGTTAGCTCCTGCAGAAATCATAGCATAAATTATTCTGACCTTGTTGAGAAACAACTGGGGTTTTGGCATGGAAAAATACATTGATTAATGTGCTGGTCTATGGCACTGCTAATTTAACAGCTAAAGGTCCAACAGAGCCAAAAGGTGGACTTTCCAAAATGACTAAAAGGTGACGAGACTGCTACACATGAGCTATTAAATCTGGGAAAAGCCACCTGCTTCTGTTTCAGAGAGCTGGGTGCCTGCTAAGCTGGTCACTGCAAAGCAACGCAAGACCAACTTACCTAAAAGTTTGCTCGAACTCACTGGTGCAGCGCTCTGGCCCTGTCTTGTAGCACTTGTATTCAGCCAAGCTGTAAGGTTTTTCTACACCAACTGAACATCACTAGCACTCTGGAAACAACGCGAGCTTTGCAAATGGACAGGAATTCCTGGGGAGAAACTTGTGGGACCTGAGATGAGAGAGCAGCCATAATTGATTGAGTACTTTATTAATCTATGAAACAATGTATGGATTTTGTCAGTGACCACACTGAAAAATTAATGGCTTAAAATTGATTCCTTACACACTAATAAATTAACACTGAATTTTCTTTTAATTATTATTTCTGTATTTATTATAATACAGGACTTCTTAAATTAAGTAACATGTTTTAATTCTGGTTCTCGATTGCGGTATAGAAGTTTTAATTTTGTAAGTATTTTTTTATTTTAATTTTGAAAGAGCATTTAGAATCTTTATCTTTTATATGTTTTGGTAATTTGTTTCATATTTTGATGGCTTTGTACAATAAACTCTGCTGAGTTCTAACTTTTTTCTGTCCAAATGAAAAATTATAGCTGTTTCTAGTTTCATAATCATGTACTACACAATATTTAATGTAGTAGTTTTACATATATAACACTCTGAAAAGTAAAGTCACAAGGGATAAGTTGGATTTCCAGCACTTTAAAAAGTTCAATGAAGTGAGCTGTGCTGCCACTTTTGGTCATTATATGCACTGATCTTTTCTACAATCTTAATATAACTAGAATATTTTTCCTTTTCAATACTCAAAAAAAAAAAAAAAAAAAAGAGTATAGCTAATAACAAAATGAATGTAAGCAACATATACTGATCAGATACATAAAGATCACATAACAGTGAAAGAATTTGGGGGACATATTGTGCTGCAGAGATTCTATTACTAAGTATTTTTACATGTTCTTCCCACTTTCTGACATTCAAGATGCATTCCAAAAAATTTTGTGCTTTCCACACGTTGTATGAATTAATTATTTATTTTCAAGTTACTTTAATCTGTTTTTTTTATTTACGTAGAAGTTCATAGTGATTGTGTTCTTTATATTAAGTGTGACTTTATTGTTCGTTAACCACTTTGTACACAGCTAAATTTTTCCTCAGCTTTTTTGCTTGTACTTCTGGTGACAATGTTCAGTATCCAGAATGAGACTTTCACTCTGCAGTGGAGTGTGCGCTGATATGAAACTTCCTGACAGATTAAAACTGTGTGCCAGGCCAAGACTCGAACTCGGGACCTTTGCCTTTCACAGGCAAGTGCTCTACCAACTGAGCTACCCAAGCACGACTCATGCCCCGTCCGAAATATCCTTTCTTTCAGGAGTGCTAGTTCTGAAAGGTTCGCAGGAGAGCTTCTGTAAAGTTTGGAAGGTAGGAGACCAGGTACTGGCAGAAGTAAAGCTGTGAGGATGGGTTGTGAGTCGTGCTTGGGTAGCTCAGTTGGTAGAGCACTTACCCACGAAAGGCAAAGGTCCTGAGTTCGAGTCTCGGCCCGGCACACAGTTTTAATCTGTCAGGAAGTTTGCTGGCCGGTGTGGCCGTGCGGTTCTAGGCGCTTCAGTCTGGAACTGCGTGACCGCTTTGGTCGCAGGTTTGAATCCTGCCTTGGGCATGAATGTGTGTGATGTCCTTAGGTTAGTAAGGTTTAAATAGTTCTAAGTTCTGGGGGACTGATGACCACAGATGTTAAGTCCCATAGTGCTCAGAGCCATTTTTTGTCAGGAAGTTTCATATCAGCGCACACTCCACTGCAGAGTGAACATCTCATTCTGGAAACATCCCCCAGGCTGTGGCTGAGCCATGTCTCCGCAATATCTTTTCTTTCAGGAGTGCTAGTTCTGCGACGTTCACAGGAGAGCTGTAAACTGTAAAGTTTGGAAGGTAGGAGACCAGGTACTGGCAGAAGTAAAGGTGTGAGGACGGGGCGTGAGTCATGCTTGGGTTGCTCAGTTGGTAGAGCACTTGCCCGCAAAAGGCAAAGGTCCCGAGTTCGAGTCTCGGCCCGGCACACAGTTTTAATCTGTCAGGAGGTTTCATAGTGTTCAGTATGTTAGATCATCTACAAACAATATTGTTTGCCCATGTTTGATGCTTTGTCGGAAATCATTAATGTAAAATAGGAAAATACTAGACCAATCACACTACCCTGTGGTCTGCCTATATTTATATATATTTAGGGTCAAACTTATGTTTTTCAATATAGTTAGAGCTACTTGACTCACTTGTAATTTCATCCAACTGTACTCTGTTTTCTGGATATGACTGGAACCACTCCATCTTATTTAACAGTATTTTGTGATCCACTGTGTCGAATGCTTTACTTATATCAGGGAATATACCTGTTGCTTAGTTCCCTTTATCCACTGCTTCAAGGACATGTTTCGTGAGATGTGCTGTTGCCGATTCACTACCTTACCTAGGTCAGAAACCAAGCTGTTCATTGGAAAGGAGGTTGTATTAGGTGATTACAATTAAACTGCAGCTACTCACAGAGGTCCAGTGAGGGCTGTAATTATCATATGACAGTGAAACTTGGTAGATATGCATTAATGCACAACTGATCTGCACTGGAAAAAAGTTAGGTCCAATTTTTGTCATAAGTTACAAATCTGGCATTGTGATTGCAAGAAAGATGCCTAGAAATGTTTTCATGTGTAATGGGTTTAGGTGTATAATGTGGGCAGAAAAGGTCAAACAAGTGAGAAAGACATAATTTGTTTTTGTTATTAACTGCCACTTATGCAATTTGTTCAATATGAGCAGCAGAAACATTGATGAGATGATGTACAGTACCACGTTTGTAACTGGTGGCCAAACTTGGAACTAATTTTTTTTATTTTTTTATTTTATTTATTTGTTTAAGTGAAAATCAGTTCTGGATTAATGCATTGGCATATATACCAAGTTTCATTGCCATATGATAATTGCTTAATCACCTGATATTTATTTAAATAGTTCATAAGTCTGTCTTTCACAATAGCTTCTATTATTTTTCCAAAGCACTAGATTAGTGAGAGTGGCTTACAATGTTCTCTATTTTCCATGCCTTCCGCTTTGAAGAGAGGCAGTTATTTAGTACATTTAAAGTAGTCAGGAAAGGAACTACACATGAATGACTGGTTTATAATATGAAATAGTGGTGAGTTAGACTCCTTAATCGGACGAGTTGGTACTTCATCCAAACCCCCTGAAACATTATTTTTCAGTTTTCAAAGTGCTCTGTAGATTTCCTCCTGTGTTATAGTCAATAATAACTTTGAATGCATTACACATTTATTTAGCTTTCTGACATAAGGGACTGTTTGAAATTTTTTTGCATGCTGTAATTTTATTCTAATACTGCTAAAGTAGTTATTTACATAGTTTGCCAAATCTTTTGTATCTTTTCTTACGTTTTGTTTGAAACAGTATTTGCATTTGATTTTTGTTTGTAATTGAAGCACAAACACACTATGTATGGTAAATGTATTTCTACAAAATCTATAACATGACTCATTCTCCATCCTTCTGTCTTGGAATATGTTAATAACTTCAGTTTGTATGCTAAGCTTATACAAGAAATCTGTTGTTTCTTTGTAGGCACAAATAGTTACCCAGAGCTTGGAAAATTTTACCAAGGAGACATTATATTTCCTACTGGTTCCAGAAATGCACTTGCTATACCTTCTTTGCTGTGGCCTAAAGGAATAATTCCTTATAAGTTTGATCCAAGTTACAGTAAGTTACTTAATGTAATGAATTTGTTCAAAGAATATAAAAGAAATTGTTGTAGGCAATCTCTCTCTCTCTCTCTCTCTCTCTCTCTCTCTCTCTCACTCACTCAATCACTCACTATCACTGTCTCTCTCTTTCTTGTGCTGCATATTCAGTGTGGCACCTGTACTTTGGCATACGATGCCATTAATTCCATTGTAGCTATTCACATGTCATTAATATGATGCAGTTTACAGTTAATAAAAGAGCATTGCTTTTAACATGAGGAATTTCAATAATAAGTTATAGGGTTCTCCTACTTAAATGAATTCAGAGTTTCTCTTTTACAGTCGTGTTTCAAAGTGTGTAGATTGAAAGAAAAATACTACTGAGGAATTTGTCATTGGCCATTCATGCAGACAGACAGCTTGTTGGTTTTCATGCCCTCATAGAAAACAGCACAGTGGTTGCAGATTAGTTTGTAGATCACATAACTTCTCTCACATGTAGCCCTGACTTTGATGGGGTAGGAGATGTCTGTGACAGAACTTGAGTAGGTGGTGGTGGCACTATGTCTGGGACAGGTTTTGCATCTAGGTCTGTTGCAGGGATATAAGCCAAGAGGCAAGGGGCTGGGGGAAGGGATGGAGTTGGGATAGACAAGGATAATACGTAGGTTTGGTGGGCAGTGGGATACCACTGTGGCTGGGACGGGAAGAATAATGGTAGAATGTTCCTAATTTCAGGGCTTGATGAGAGATTTTCTGCCAGGGTTCTGAGTACCTCTTGTTGTGCCCTGAAGTGAGGAATATACTACCCACTATCCTTTCCAACCCTCTCACAGTGATATTCTGCTGTCCACTGAATTTATACAATATCTTTGTCCATCCCTACTCTGCCTCTGTTCCAGCTCCTCACCTCATGGCAATAGACCTAGCTGCAAGGTCTGCCCCATGGACCCTGCCTACAAATTAAGTTGCAACCACAGTGCTGCTTTCTATGTGGGCATGAGAGCCAACAAGCTGTCTGTCTGTCTGCATGAATGGCCACTAACAAATTGTGGCTAAGTGACAACTCAAACACCCAGTTGCTGAGCATTCAACCCAACACAATGTGCTTCACTTTGGTGACTGTTTCACAGCTTGTGCCATGTGGACCCTTCCTACTAACACCATATTTTCTGTATTGTGCAGGTGGGAATTTTCCCTGCAATATATTCTACATTCCTGTAATCCTCTTGACCTCTACCTTTGCTAGTCCCTATCCTCCACGAAACTATCTCCTTTCCTGCTACCACTCCAGCACTATGCAGTCTTCTATCTCATCAATGCACTCACTACTATTTTCCCCTCCCCTACTTCTCTCCTTTTCTACTCCCCTTTCCCTCCTCCTCCACCCCTCCAAACTCCCGAATGCACCTAGCAGTCCTACCCTGTCCCCACCACATCCTTGCATGCTCCCACAAGCAGCTCTGCACCTTCCTCCACCCCTACCCTGCTATCCCTTTCCATCTTTGCCCCAGTGTTTCCTTGTCCCTACCACTCACAGAATGATTTTCCCCTCAGGCACAGATGCTGTATGCTGTCCAGTCACAGTGGCCAGTGACAGTGGTCATCTGTGTGAGAGTCATGCTTGTGTGTGTGTGTGTGTGTGTGTGTGTGTGTGTGTGTGTGTGTGTGTGTGTGTGTGTGTGAGTGTGTATTTTTTCTCTACTTCAGAAGAAGGCCTTTTGGCCAAAAGCTGAAATGTATAGCAATCTTTTTGTCATAGCTGTTTGCTACTCAACATCTCCTCTGTGTGGTGAGTGGCAATCTATCCCTTTCATAATATTGTAGTTATTTTTTATATTACTACAATTTTAGTAAAATTTGAAATACATATTTTTGTTAAATCTAACACTGTTACATTTTAAAAACAGGTTCTAAAGCATCAAATTGCACTAATATAAAGAAAGTATTTTAACTGCTTTCAGTTACAGAGTTTCCAGTGCTAATGTTTTATTATTGTATACAAAGAACTACATGTAGAACCACACTGAAGGTTGTTAAAATGCTAAATGTTGATATTTTGAACACTGAACATTTGAAACAGACGAACCGAATATTAATACTTTCAGTTTATACAACGATATAACGTGTGTGTTACATAATTTACAATTAGACAGTGTTTTTACTCATATTGATGAATGGCTATTAAAAAAAAAAGGTTTTGATCCAGAAAAGACCCAATAAAAAGTTATAGTGCCTTCTGTCTAAGCAGTTGAAACCAAATCGTGCTTAAGTACTTGCACTGAACTTTGAATTTTATAGTATAACTATTAATAAAACTGACTTTTTATTTAATGATAGAAAACTGAATTGCTTGATAAAGGTTTGAAATGTAATATCAGACCAGCATTTGATTAAAACAGTGTTGCAGAACTGATTTATATTTTAAACTAGGGCTAGATTCACTTAAAACAGACAGAAAACAACTAACTAAAGTGGCACACAAAATGATGATATTGTTATAGGATTGTGGATTCCAGGAGTAAGAATACCACTACTGACAAAAAGATTTTGAATGCACTGGTAATCAAAGCAACACAGCAGTGATTATGTACTAGGTCTGTTCAGAAAATTCAAAACTTTATCTACAAAATTTTTCTGTGATTACCTTTTACTTATTGTGCATGGTCTCCTTTGAAATACTCTCCTCCACAGTTGATACACTGCTTCCAATGCCGTTTCCATTTCTGGAAACAGTCTTGGTATGCCTCTTGCTGTATCAGACAAAGTGGCTTCTGCGAATTTTCTGTCATCTCATCTATTGGTGCAAATCTTTGTCCTTTCAACAGGATTTTCTACTTTGGCTACTTTGGAAATAAAAAAAATTCTGCAGGGGCCAGGTTTGGAGAGTACAGAGGATGAAGCAAGCAGCACAGTGATTTTGTTATTTGTGCAATAGTCATGCACCAACAGGGATGAATATGCGAGTGTCTTATCATGATGTAAAGCCATGAATTGTCTCACCACATTTCAGTACATTTCCTTCTCACATTTTCTCACAAGCGTTGCAGCGCCTCCTGATAATACCATCAATTAACAGTTTGTCACCACGGCAGGAATTCATGATGAACTAATCCTTGAAAGTCAAAGAAAACTATCAGCATGGATTTGACATTTGACCTGACCTGAGAAGCTGTTCTTGGTCTTGGTGAACCTTTCCCGACCCATTGTGAAAGGGTCTCGACATCATAACCATAGACCCATGTCTCATCACCAGTTATGATTCTGTTAAAAAACATTTAGTTCTCATTTGCAAGATCCAAACACTTTTTACAGATTGCTAGGTGACAGTCTTTCTGGTCTTGGCTTATGAGCTATGGGATTAACTTGGTGGCAACACAGTGATTCCAAGATGATGTGACAGGATTTCATGACATTATCAAATTGAAATGTTATACAATTCTGCAATATCTGGACAGTCAGTCTTCAATTGGGATGCACAGTTTCATTGAAATCCCTGACATGAGTGTTATTGGGAGACATCGAAGGGTGTCCTGAATGAAGATCATTTTTGACTTCCGCCTGGTCATTTTTAAACCATGTGAACCAGTCAAAACTCTGGGTATGGCTTAAGCAATCATCACTGTAGGCTTCCTGCATCATTGGTGCATCACTGTAAAGGTTTTCTTGAGTTTCATGCAAAATTTAATGCAGAACTGTTACTCCTCTATCTCTGCAATCTCCTAATTTGCCAACTATGCGACACTACGTTCTACTTAATACAGCACTGAACAATAACTGACAGACATACAACAACGAAACTTCCGGCAGTTACACATTAACCCAGAGGCATGTGCAGGGATGCCAACAACATTTTGCACCAACACACCATTGGCATGAAATTACGAATGTTCCAGAATTTTTTGAACAGACCTCATATAAAAAGAGCTATGTACAAAAAACAGAAATTTTTAATGCTAACAACATTTAGTGTATGCTTGTAACAAAGAAATTAGGAAAGTAATTAATACTAGTAAACATCTATTTTACCCTAAAGATAAACATAAACTTATTTATGTGAATGCTAAAATTCCGTCACTTAGAGTCCAAGTCAAGATTCATAAACAACATTGACCCATTTGATGAACAGTTAATTCTATTGGCAAATCTGATTATCAGCTATGTAAAAAAACTAAAAGCTTTATTAAACAGATTTTATAAATACAAAAATAACTATTCAATCAAAAATCATAAAGCCCAACAACTCTATCTTAGTATCATTTGATATTGAAAACATGTATACCAATGCACCTGTTGTGGAAATCATCCAAATCATTGAGAATAATTTTAGAGCACAAAATATTCTCACAAATGATGAAACAGATGAATTTATTAGTTTATTGCACACTGCACTTAAATACAATATTTTCTCCTTTAATAAGGAGCTATTATTTATTTATTTATTTATTTATTTATTTATTTATTTAGTGTATGGCAAATAAGGAACTATATCAACAGCAAGAGGAATTAGCTATGGGCAACTACCTAACTGGGTGTATGGCTGATATCTTCATTAATACCTTGGAAAATAAATTTGTAACCAGTTTCCTAATGTATATTAAAAAAACAAACATTATCTTGTATAAACGATATGTTGGTGATATCTTTCTTGTATACCAAGGGCGACCAGCAGATATTCCATACATTAAGGAAACTTTAAATAGTCTGTATAATAATAGCAATTTCTCCTGTGAATTACAAGATGATACAGGCAGTATTAATTATTTATATTTGTCCATCAAGATCAAAGACAATAACATTAATCTTGATATATTTAGGAAACTTAATACTACCAATAGTATTGTTCACAGTACCTCTTGTCATCCAGAAAGTTACAAAATTATCTATTTCAACTCTACGATTGATAGAATTATTGAAGTTCCACTGTCAATGCTCACTGTCAATGCTGTTCAGAAAGAGTTGCAGAATTTGGACCATGTGGCAGCGAACAATGGTTATGATTCCAGTTTAATACAGAAATGATTCAAACAGAGAACACGTACTTCTAAACATGGTACTTGTGATGAAGCAAGCTGGGATCTTGTTACTTCCTCTCTTGTTTTGACACCTACCTCCTTAAATTCATTTTTTCATTTTACTAATTACCATTGACATACATAAATACACTCCTGGAAATTGAAATAAGAACACCGTGAATTCATTGCCCCAGGAAGGGGAAACTTTATTGACACATTCCTGGGGTCAGATACATCACATGATCACACTGACAGACCCACAGGCACATAGACACAGGCAACAGAGCATGCACAATGTCGGCACTAGTAAAGTGTATATCCACCTTTCGCAGCAATGCAGGCTGCTATTCTCCCATGGAGACGATCGTAGAGATGCTGGATGTAGTCCTGTGGAACGGCTTGCCATGCCATTTCCACCTGGCGCCTCAGTTGGACCAGCGTTCGTGCTGGACGTGCAGACCGCGTGAGACGACGCTTCATCCAGTCCCAAACATGCTCAATGGCGGACAGATCCGGAGATCTTGCTGGCCAGGGTAGTTGACTTACACCTTCTAGAGCACGTTGGGTGGCACGGGATACATGCGGACGTGCATTGTCCTGTTGGAACTGCAAGTTCCCTTGCAGGTCTAGGAATGGTAGAACGATGGGTTCGATGACGGTTTGGATGTACCATGCACTATTCAGTGTCCCCTCGACGATCACCAGTGGTGTACGGCCAGTGTAGGAGATCGCTCCCCACACCATGATGCCGGGTGTTGGCCCTGTGTGCCTCGGTCGTATGCAGTCCTGATTGTGGCGCTCACCTGCACGGCGCCAAACACGCATACGACCATCATTGGCACCAAGGCAGAAGCGACTCTCATCGCTGAAGACGACACGTCTCCATTCGTCCCTCCATTCACGCCTGTCGCGACACCACTGGAGGCGGGCTGCACGATGTTGGGGCGTGAGCGGAAGACGGCCTAACGGTGTGTGGGACCGTAGCCCAGCTTCATGGAGACGGTTGCGAATGGTCCTCGCCGATACCCCAGGAGCAACAGTGTCCCTAATTTGCTGGGAAGTGGCGGTGCGGTCCCCTACGGCACTGCGTAGGATCCTACGGTCTTGGCGTGCATCCGTGCGTCGCTGCGGTCCGGTCCCAGGTCGACGGGCACGTGCACCTTCCGCCGACCACTGGCGACAACATCGATGTACTGTGGAGACCTCACGCCCCACGTGTTGAGCAATTCGGCGGTACGTCCACCCGGCCTCCCGCATGCCCACTATACGCCCTCGCTCAAAGTCCGTCAACTGCACATACGGTTCACGTCCACGCTGTCGCGGCATGCTACCAGTGTTAAAGACTGCGATGGACTCCGTATGCCACGGCAAACTGGCTGACACTGACGGCGGCGGTGCACAAATGCTGCGCAGCTAGCGCCATTCGACGGCCAACACCGCGGTTCCTGGTGTGTCCGCTGTGCCGTGCGTGTGATCATTGCTTGTAGAGTCCTCTCGCAGTGTCCGGAGCAAGTATGGTGGGTCTGACACACCGGTGTCAATGTGTTCTTTTTTCCATTTCCAGGAGTGTATAATCTGTGTTTCCATGGAAGAGAAAGTTTGGCCCTCAGCATTAAGAATATATCACCAGGTCTAATTCTGTACTAATGATAAACATTTGGAAGAAGTAGTACTAGTATTCTAAAAGTATCAATTTGGCTCTATTCGGAATCATGTTAGCAAAGCCAGCCCTTAATTAATTCCAAAGCAATGACCAGTTTTGTCGAAAGTATTGTTTGTATAACTATATCTGTTAATTTCAACATTTAAACAAATAATTCAGCCTAACCCTTGTAACAGAAGAAACTGGTAAAATGAAGGAATTTTTTGATGTATTCATTTAATTGAATAAATTATGCTTTAATTATAATTTCTGTAAATTAAACATCAAATGATGTATAGTTTCAGTACCTATGATTGTGATGATATATAAAAGCTTGATTTTCGGTCCTGAGACAGTCAGTCCACAGCTGATTTTCAGATGAGGGACCTGTATTGGTTGGGTTAACAACAATGCATCAACTTAACTGCGAAATAAGTGTAACACCATTAGGCTGTGTGTTAAAACAATGACAGTGTCTGTTCAATTTATTTGAAAGACTGTGAACTGTATGGTTAGAATTTTACTGCTCACAGATATACAACAGTAAAATATTGCAGCAGTATGCTGATGTTTGCCTGCTAACTATTAATGAAGCTTATCGAAAGTTAACCAATAGTGGACTGGCCATATTAACTGTGTATATTGGGGGCAATGTGTTAAGTTGTATCATACAACCAGGGGACTTATACAAACAGTAACATCATTTTATAAAATTCTTAACTGTGGAGTCCCTCAGGGAAGTATTATTGGGCCTTTTCTGTTCATTGTGTACATCAATGATATAATAATTCCAAAAAATGCAGACCTTGTGAATTATGCCGACGACACCTCCTTCATCAGCTGGGGTCCTACAAAACAGCTAGTAGTGCAAAATAATATGAATAACACTAGCCTAAACACAGAATATATGACTAAAAATAAATTGACATTAAATAAGGAAAAGACAATTCTAATGGAGTTTATGCTAAACTACAAATCGAGACAAGTGGATACTGAGCCAGAGTTATCAATTGAAACAAGTGATAAACATAAATTCCTGGGTATTATAGTTGATGAACATCTTACATGGAAGGAGCACATCAGCTACATGTGTAAAAAAATCTCGTGTAATACCTACCTGCTTAAACACCTTTCTAGCATAATAGCATCACCAGTCTTAAGACAAATCTATTTTGGTACTGTACACTCTCACCTACAATACAGTATTGAGATTTGGGGCGGGGCACCAATGGTATACATGGATAGGGCTTTTAGAGCCCAGAAGAGAGCAATTAGGATAATAGCAAATATTAGTAAATGTCAATCCTGTAGAGAATACTTCATTAAGTATAATATACTAACAGTGTATTCATTATATGTTCTAAGGACTATACTGTTTGTAAAATAAAATATGGAGCACAGTATAATACATAGTGATATCCATAGTTATAATACAAGGAAGAAAGAGGATTACCACATAAAATTCAGAAATAAAAAAGCAACCGATCATAATCCATTTTCTGCTGGAAGATTTTTTTACAACAGACTGCCAAATACCATAAAAATGTTAAAAGGAAACAGCTGTTAATTGCTAAATGTTTGTACTCCATCAAGGATTTTTAATGTTGTATGTACTTTATTTCTACCACTAAACTATTATTAATGTTCATGTATGTACTGACTAACTATATCCATTATTGTTATTATTATTATTATTATATAACTGTGCATCTGTTGGATACATCATTTACAGTAGTCAGTGTTGAACTTCCACCCCCCATTTTTCAGCCAGTATCACAAAGCAATATGTCAACACCAAGGACCATCAATGAAGAAATAAAGCAGGTGAACATCACATACTTCACTCCACAACACAGAGAAACCAAATTATGCAACTATTCCTTTTCTTGGCAATATATCTTATCAAATACCAACCTGCTTAAAAGTGAGATATTACAGCAGCCTTTTCTACTGATAGTAAAATCACCCAATTACTTGTTCACAATGAGCAACCAATAAGTAATGCATTAAATAAACCTGGCACTTATCAAATGAATTTCCTAGAAGAAATAGAAATATACAAGAAATCCAAGCTATAAGAGTGTCATTTATTGAATGAACAAACTCCTTTAAAAAACAATTTTTTTGATTGTGTATCTACACTCCTAGGAGACTCTTAATTTACCATTTTAAATTTATTATACTTCCTAAACAGTGAAATTGCTTGACACTGCAACTTCATTCTTCCTGAGTGTTACTGGTTTTTGTGAAATGCTTACCAAACAACAACAGCTGTGTGTGTGTGTGTGTGTGTGTGTGTGTGTGTGTGTGTGTGTGTGTGTGTGTGTTTTTTTTTTTTTTTTTTTTTTTTTTTTTTTTTTTTTTTTTTTTTTTTTTTTTACTGATGAAGATTGTGGCCAAAAGCTTTATGTAAGTGTTTTTTAATTGTGCCTGTTTGCAACTTAATGTATCTTCTTTACGATAAGTAGCAATCTGTCTTTTCCTATATTGTTGATATTCCTACCTGGGGTTTTCCTTGTGTTACTTTACAGCAACATTGGTTGAAACTGCAACTTATTTATTCCTAACTGTAACTGGTTTTTGTAAAATATCATGTGCAGACATCACTTGCATTAATATTACTATTTCTCCTAGTTATTCACACAATTCCACCCACCACACCCAAATGCCCCCACTGTCTTCCACCCTCCCCACATGGTATGATATGCTCATGCAGTTAAACTTTTCCCTCTTTTCTTCCCCCTACACCCTTTCTGTTTAGTTTGACACTTCCCTGTTTCCTCTCCCATCTCCCCCACTGCTCCCCCCACCCCTTTCAGTGTTCTGCTATGATTACTACAGTGCTTCATAATCTGCCTAATGTATAATTAATTCTCTTCCTGAGATACATATGATGATTTATAAGGACTGTTTATCTTTCATGAGTAAAATCTTCCCATACAGTAAGCCAAAATTGGTGCTACTGCAGTAATACTTAGTGGGCTCTACTCAGTGTTTTGCAGTTACTGTGTTAGCTTCAATAGACAGCTGAAAGTTAGTATAATTAGGTAGCAATGACTTAGTCTGCTAGCTACCACTTTATCGATCATAAGACTCTAGCTGTTACAAGCTAATTCTTTTCACTTGTTCTTGTTTATCACTTCTCCCCCTTCTGCCTCCACCATTCCAACAACTCTCTACACCCCCCCCCCTCCAGCCCGGTTTACTACATTATTACACTACTCCCCAAACCCCATACCTGCTGTCAACCCACACAGGTCAGCTTCCCATAATTGTTCTGCTGTAATGGGAATGGTTTATTATTGGTTCCTGATATACAATCAGCCCCACTCCTGTATATAATTAGTTCTGGGAACCTATCAGCTCTCATAGGTAGAATGTAATTATTTAGTAAGCTACTAGCAGTGCCACAATCATTCCATTACAGTTATAATCACTTGATTACACTCCATAAGTTACAATTAGTATGTTATTTTCAGCAGTTTGCAGAATGTTGGTACAATCATGTAGCAACCAATTATCACAATTGCCATGCCTTGTCAATTGTAACAATTTAGCTGTGATAAGCCTATTTTGTTCCTATTCAATACATCCCCCCATCTCTCTCTCCCACCTCCCCCAGGGGGCTAACAACTCTTTGGCGAGTTCGTGCATGGCTGCCACAGGGCCACAACTTTCGGAGCAGATTTTCCCTTCCATGCTGCATGTCTGTCCTCCTGCTATTCTTTCACCCCTCCCTTGGGGAACTTGCCTGGGAAATTTTTGGAAATATGGTGTGAATTTTCAGTAGCCTTTTATCAGAACAGTCCTTCCACTGTTTTTTTCTCTCTTTCTTTGCTCCCCTTCTCCTATCATTCCTCTGCCTAAGTGTGTGAGGTTCTGGTACAGGCCAGCCCCAGAGAGGGATGATTGCCTGAACTGATGTTTTCCAACATTGCCCGTTCAGGAAGTGTGACCTGAGGTGTGAACGATCACCTAAGGTGGGTGAGCCCCTATCTGAGGGGGCCCACCAGTTGGAAGAAGTACACCAACAGATACGCTAGAAGTCACAAGGGATTTTATCATAATGAGTCAGTCATCTTCTTCTCAGTCTACATCTACTAAATGTAAATGGAATGACGCTAATGATTCAAAGACTCTCCCATCTGCATTTCAATTCCTCGTGGTTTCACATACTGAAGATGGTCGGTCCCTTGCTAAGGTTAATCTGTCTATTATTCAAAAAGGTGTTGTTGCAATTGCAGGCCCTGTGAAATCTTAGTCTCACTTCCATAATGCCACTTTGATTTTGCAGACTAATTATGATTCTCAGGCACAACAACTGCCTGCAGCTTCTCTCTTCCGTAGCTATCTGTTCATATTGAGGCCTGTCGAAAGCTGAATTCTTCACCTGGTGTTATTTACACTAGGCTTCTCAGTGGTCTGACTGAGGGAGAAATCCAAACTTCTCTCTCTGATCAGGTCATCACTGCAGTCTGTTGGGTAATGAGAAAGGTTGATGCATCCTTACTGCCTACATGCGCACTTTTTTTCATGTTCAGTAGAGTAGTACTTGCATCAAGGATCAAAGCAGGCTATGAAGTCATCACAATCTGACCATGCATTCAAAAGATGATGCACTGCTACCAGTGTCAACATTACTGCCACACTCAACTGCCCTGTCAAAACCCAGACAAATGTGTAACTTGTGGTAGGGATGCTCACAAGGGTGATTGCCCACCTCCTCCTCCTCCTCGCTGTATCAATTGCAATGGCGTCAATGCAACCTCATCCTGAGAATGTCCTGTGTATCTTGATAAGTGGGCCATCCAGGAGATATGAGTGAAGCAAAAAGTTCTTCCCTGTTGCTCCCAAGTTGTTGGCTAGTAGAAAGCCCTGCAATTTACCATCTACATCTACATCTATACTCCGCGAGCCACCTTACGGTGTGTGGCGGAGGGTACTTATTGTACCACTATCTGATCCCCCCTTCCCTGTTCCATTCACGAATTGTGCGTGGGAAGAACGACTGCTTGTAAGTCTCCGTATTTGCTCTAATTTCTCGGATCTTTTCGTTGTGATCATTACGCGAGATATATGTGGGCGGTAGTAATATGTTGCCCATCTCTTCCCGGAATGTGCTCTCTCGTAATTTCGATAATAAACCTCTCCGTATTGCGTAACGCCTTTCTTGAAGTGTCCGCACTTATGGTACCATTCCTGCCATGACGGACATGGTCACCCAGACTTGCGACCTCAAATTCTGCTCTGTGGTTGTAAAACCACCCAGTGTCATGGTAGCATCCCTGTCTCCTCCAGCTATGCAACAAGCCATCAAATTTTCATGTCCTGCAGCGAAATCACCTGCTCCACAACCAGCAGGCCGAACAGGACAGAAAGAATACTCCTGCGAAGACTTTTTATGTCTTTCCAGCCAAAAAAACTAAATCTTCATCTACCAACTGCAAAGGCTTCAAGAAATCGAACAAAATCTAATGGTTTTCTCCTTCGCCAACTCGGAGAACCTCCTCAACAGTGTCGCTGCATGATACCACCACCTGCCCGACGTCCGTGTTGCCAGTGTGCAGCGCCAACCATTTTTCTACCCTGGAATCTGCAGACTGACCAAGGGAGAATGCTGATGCCTCTGTAGATCTAATGGAACAGGATCCTCCAGACTCTGTGCCCTGTAGGAGAGAGTCTTTGTAGGCTGGCACTCAGCAGCCACCAAGTTGACAACCATTCATTTTTTCCCTCCTCCCCTTTCCCCATCATGACTCTCCTCCAATAGAACATCCATGGAATTAGTTCCAACAAGGAGAAATTATTTCTGCTTTTGTAATTGCAGCATGCACTTGTTCTCTACCTCCAGGAAACAAAATTGCATCCTCTCGACTGCTCTGACCTCTTGCATTGCTTTCTGGTCTACTTTGACCTTCCCCCTGAGGACGGCATTCTGTCTCATGGGGGGAGTCATGCTGCTAATCCAGGATGATGTTCACAGTCAAACCATCTCACTGAACACATGGCTGCAAGCTCTTGCAGTCTGCATCTCCTTCCTCGCTTCACCTTTTCTGATTGTACCATCTACATCCCTCTGTCATTCAGTGTCACTAGGACAGACTTCCTTCAGCTTATTGGGCAACTCCTCTCACCCCTTTTTGCTGCTGGGTGACTTTAATGCACACCATCCCCTTTGGGCGTGTCCCAGAACCTGTCCAAAAGATGCATTCTTGGCTGACCTTCTCAATAAACTCAGTTTCATTTGCCTTAACACTGGAGCACCCACATTCCTTTCAGACCCCACACATACCTATTCCCATTTGGACCTCTCGTTCTGCACTTCCCAGCTAGCCTGTCATCTCGAATGGTCCATTCTCTCTGACACATACTCGAGCAACCATTTTTCATATGCTATCTGTTTGCTGACTCCTACTCTTCCCCCCCCCCCCCCCCCTCCCCCCTCCTCCCCCCACATGCAAACCCAACTGGCAGCTTTCTAGGGCTGACTGGTGGCTTTACCCCTCCCTGGCAACCTTCGATGAACATTTCCCCAGTTGCCATGACCAGGTAGAATACCTCAGAAATGTTATTCTTACTGCTGCAGAATGTTGCAATCCTCACACTTCATCTTTACCACACGGTGTCGCTATTAACTGAGGTGTACCGTGATGCAATTCCACATGGAGACGTGCTCTCCATGTTTTTAACCATCACCCTATGATGCCAAAGTGCATTCAATGTTTGTGTGCACAGTATCGTCACATTATTCAGATAGTAAAAAAGCTAGCTGGATTTAATTTACTAGTACCTTTAACAGTTCCACTCCCTCCTCCATTGTATGTGCCAACCTCTGTCAGCTCTCTGGAACCGAGGCCCAGTCCCCAATTTTCAGCCTGACCATAGAAGACGATGTAATAGTGGACCCTATTGCTGTCTCCAATAGCGCTGATATTTTGTGAAGATTTTGAGCTTCACCCCCTATCTCCCACTTTCTTCCATTGGAGGAGGCTTGGGTGACGCCTTTTTACTCTCAGATTCATGAATGCCACACTGTCTCCTTTACTAAGTGGGAGCTAGATCATGCTCTCACTTCTTCTGACCTTCTGCCCCACGACCGGATGATGTTCACATTCAGATGTGACAGCACCTTTCTCTTGTGGGCAAGCACCTTCTCCTTCATACGTACAATCGCATCTGGGCAGATGGCACATGTTCCAGATGCTGGTGTGAAGCCACTGTCATACCCATACCTAAACCGGGTAAGGACAAACACCTTCCTTTTAGCTACTTCCCCATTTCACTCACCATCTGTGTTTGCAAGGTGATGGAACACATGATTCATGCCTGTCTGGTATGGTGGCTTAAGTCTCGCAGTCTACTAACCATTGCACAATGTGGATTTTGAATGCGCTGTTCTGCACATGGCCATCTCGTCATGTTGTCAATCCATGTCATGAATGGTTTTCTGTGGAAATACCAGAACCAGACTGTGTCTGTGTCTTTCTGTTTGGAGAAAGCATATGACACTTGCTGGAGGACACTCTACATGTGGGCTTCCGAGGCCACCTGAACCGTTTCCTTCAGGAATTTTTAAAAGATAGAGTTTTCAAGGTACGTGTGGGTTCTGCCTTGGCAGACACCTTTATCCAGGAAAACAGTGTGCCTCAGGGTTCTGTCCTGAGCATTGTCCTCTTTGCAATCCCCATTAACCCTATTATGGCCTGTCTCCCACTGGGCATCTCTGACTCCATTATTGTTGACGATTTTTGCAATCTATTGCAGTTCTTCATGGACTTGTCTCCTTGAGTGCTGTCTTCAGCCATGTCTTGATCATCTTTACTCATGGAGCATCGACAATGGCTTTTCCACTGACAAAACTGTTCGTATGAATTTATAGCTCCACAATGAGTTTCTTATGCCACCATTACATCTTGGGCCTGCTGTCCTTTCATTCACTGAGACCGTGAAATTCCTGCAGTTCATGTTCGATAGGAAACTTTCTTAGACCTCCCACATGTCTTACCTGGCCGTCCACTGTACCCGGTCCCTCAATATCCTGTGTTTCCTCAGTGGTAGATCCTGCGGAGTTGATCAGACCACCGTCCTCTGTTTGTACCAATTCCTTGTCTGTTCGAAAATAGACTGTGGGTGTTTCTTCTATGGATCTGCACATCTGTCCATCTTTCGCCATTTAAAAAGAATCCACCTTTGTGGCATCTGTTCGGCCACCACCTTTTACAGCTGAGTTGAGAGTCTGCATGCAGAAGCTGTCCAAACTACTGCTGTCATACTGACATGATATTCTCATCAGCAGGTAAGCACGCCGTTTGTCTGCTATGCCTGGCCACCTATCCTATGCCTCAGTCTTTGATGACTCTTTTGATTGCCAGTATGGGGTGCTTCCCTCTTTTATGTTACATCCTGTAGTTCACTTTTGGTTGTTGCTCTGGCAGTTTAACTTCACGGTACCTGCCACTTTCCCTTAGCTTCATGTGGTGGCCCGTGTTCAACTTGGACTTCATTTGCTAAGGACACTACTCCAGACTCACTCTATCACCATAAGTTTCTTGACTTTCACACACAGCTTCACGATAGTACATTTGTGTATGCTGCTGTTTCTTGGAGTGATTGTGGGGTCAGGTGTGCCTTCGTCTTTGGCACTGATAATTTTTGGTATCATCTTCTGGAACACTGCTCAGTATTTGCAGCAGAGCCCTTTGCCCTGTATCAAGCCATGCAGTGACACAGGTTTTTCAATTGTATCATTTGCTCTGGCTGTCTCAGTGCCCTTCAGAGCCTCTTGTATGCTGTACACAGTCCATCCTTTAGTGCAATGGGTCCAAGAAAGTTTCCATTTGCTCACTCTTGATCTAGCCTCTGTGGTGCTTATGTGGTTCCCTGGTCACATTGGTCTGATGGGAAATGAGGCTGCATTCCTCCTACCCTGACCCATTAGTTCTTCCCTTCCCTCTGATGATCTCTGTGTTGATGTCTGTCAGCAGATGGTGTCCCTTTGGCATCACAACTGGTTTTCCCTTCATGGGAACAACCTCTGGGGAACTAAACCTCTTCCAGCAGCTTTGCTGACCTCCTCTTGGTCCTTTCGCCATGAGGAGATCATTTTAGCTAGGTTGCATATTGGACACTATTGTTTTAGCCATTGCCTTTTGTTAAGTGGTGATCCCTCACCACTTCATGCTCATTGTTGTTGACCTTCACTGGTTCACCATTTCCTGACTGAATGCCATTTTTTTAATCACTTGTGTTCTAATTTATGTTTGCTGTCTGAGTTATCAGCCATTTTAGTGTACGATGCACAGGCTGTCGACTGCATTTTACTTTTTATCTGTTGCAGCAATATGGTGAAGGACATTTAATCTTTAGTTCAGGACCTCTGTTTCCTCTACGGCGTATTTTATGGACCTTTCTCCAAGAGGGAGTCATGTTTTTGGCTGTCTTTCCATCCATTGATTTGATTTAATATGTAGTCACTTTTAACTCCTTTTTTTGTCTTTGTGTTCTAAGGTTCTGATATGGGCATGTATTATCTTAGTTGTTTTCCATCCCACTCCACCATCCATTTCCATTTCCCACATGGTTTATCATCTCATCACACCTCTTCCTCCCAGCCTGCCACACACTCTCTCCCCCCCCCCCCCCCCCCCCTTCCAACTCCCAAGTTAGCTCACACAGTTAAGTTAGCTCACACAGTTTTGCATATATAGTTTAACTTTTCTCTCTCTCTCTCTCTCTCTCTCTCTCTCTCCTCCCCCTCTTTTGTATATTTGAAACTAATTTGCCCCTTCCCCAATTCCACCCCTACCCTCCCAAAGACCCATCTGCCTCCCTTCGCCCCTGCCCCCCTTACATTTTTCTTGTTATTGGTCCTATTGTTGGTCTCTTATGATTGCAGTGCTGTACAAGCAGAATCTTGTGTATAATTGGATTCCCTAGGTGTAGATAGTTAATTATATGAGCCTATTAATTTTCATAGTTAGAATTTTGCCCATATGTAAGTTACAGTTGCTACTACAGCTATTTGTTTGTAGCTATATTTAGTAAGCTGCAATCATTAGGTTGTGATCAGTATGCTAGTTTGGTAATTCTCAGAAGTGGCTGTATGCAGATAGTCACTAATTTTCTATTCATAACCAATGAATTTTTTGTAGTATTTTACACACATAGCTTGGCCATACACTGTTGCATTTATTTGCTGTTAGCTATATACAGTCACAATGAAAAAACTGCTTACATCTATGAATAGTCCACTTTTTATTATCAGTACATTTGTTGCAGGTAGTTAGTTTTGCAGCTTTTTTTATGCAGTGAGTTGATCATATATAGCTACAGATTATTAGACATATGCAGTTGTAAGTAGTGAAACATTTCCCATTCTAAGTGGTTAGCCACTTACATTGTCAGGTAGTTTACCATTTATTATTGCAAATGATCTATAGACAATCTATTCTTAAAGTTAGAGATGCTTTGCTCTGCAGTTACAGTTAATGATTAAATCCAATAAGCACTTTTATTGATCCCTGGTCAGATAACTAAACCTATTGTGATTATTCCAGACACCTTATGCGAATATCACTAGTTATATTAACTTCAAGAATGTATTTCTTAGTTTGTATACATTTCTGAACTAGTTATTCCACTGTATCAAAAGTGTACAACAATGCCCATGTTTCCTTTTACCTATAGTTTATTTTGAGTCTTCGTTTTACCTATTGACTAGGAATTGTTTCTCCATGTGCACTAATTGCTCCTTCTCTCTCCTTGATGCATCTTGTGCGCTGTTTGTGTTGGTGTATCTCCTGCTGCCAAGCTATTAACATCTCTACACCAACTCACTGATATGTTCTGAAACTTACAGTATCATACAATTTTTATTAATGTATAAAACACACATTTGACTATCAGCTGCTTTCATTTTAAATCCAAATATTGACCAGTTTCAGTCATGGACCATCTTCAAGACAAGGGTTAAAATGCTTTAAGCTACAACATTACATTTGTCATTTTTTAAATAATGTGTAGAGCATGTCATGAATATCAATATATGACATAGATCTTTTAGATGCAAACATACTAAGACCAAATGTGCACAGAGCAGTACTGAAGAGAAGATTGTGGATATCTTCTGTTCAGTACTGCTCTGTGTACATTTGGTATTAGTATGTTTGCCTCTGAAAGTCCTGTGTCTTATACGCTGATAAATACAATTCTTTCACAAAACGTACTTGCAACATGCATATCTTCCATTACTAGTTATTTCATTATTATATAACTGTGCCCATGCTTCTTTTCCTCTACAGTCACTTTCTGATACTTAATATTAGCTAACGATGGAGAATAGTCTCTCCACCTACTCCAGGTGCAAGCTCCACCCCATGACGCCCTTTGCACTTTGCTTTTGTTGAAAGGTTCCCTATAAGCATGCTACTGACCTCACTACAGCTGTATGGAGATTAGTTCCCAAATTCCCCATCCATAGTGCCACTTGTTGTCAATATTAACTTATTTGATTTATCATTAGGTTTCTATATTACTCAATATACTTCTTATATCCACTTACTTACAATTTTGTGTAAGCATTAGGACAACTATAGTTACCTTATTATATTATTTTATCATACTTTCACCCCCAACTTCAAGATATGCATGTCATTGGCTGATAAGCTCCTGTGCTGGCACTTGTTATTTCATTTCTTTATACTAATTTTGTACAGACAGTATGAACCACATGTAAGCACCTAAGAGCTATTATTGTATTAACATATTCAGTATTGTATTACTTACTGCTCCTGTATATTTTTTAGAACCATGGCATTTTGCTGTATGCATGTTATTGTTGACAAAGAAGATGACACACTGAAAGGCAGAAGCGCTATGTTGTTGATAGGTACACAAACATAAGGTACAGAGCTTTGCTAGCTTTTTCTGTGCTCAGTTGAGTACAGGGAGACGGTGTGTGTGTGTGTGTGTGTGTGTGTGTCACTTCTGCCTTTCAGTGAGTCATCTCCTTCATTCCTAAATAATTAGTTACTAAACGGAAAAAAAACAAACTTTCTATACATTCTTAATATTGACACTTGCATGTAATGCATGTACCATTTTTTACCTTTAAATTTTTAATCTTTTTGTCTCTAATTTTAATATTATTATCTGAGTCCTACTTATTTGTGGTGTATTTTCCTGTACAGCCTTCAGAGGAAAGGCACTAAGTGCCCAAAAGTGGCAAAGAAATTACATTTTCACTATGCAACTGGTTACCTATTGTTTCATTACATTTGACAACATCATTTCATAATGGTTTTCAGAAACTTCCATTTGAGTGTTCTGAGTATTTTATACAAAAATTGCATCAGCAAAACAAACTTCTGTCTTCCCAAATTTAAAAATATTGAAATGACTGAAGAGGAACATATATATACACAAAGTTACAATCTGTTCAGAATCATAATTTTTCATAAGGAACGAAATGATGAACTTTGTACTGCAGGTCATTAAATTTCTCAGGTGATGTTAAACAGTGATTAATGTATGTGGCACAAAAGTAAAACCATCAATATACAACATAAAAAATTGCAGTTCGTTGAGTACTTTAGTATATGCATTTATCATCTACTCCCGTGTGAAAATCTAGTCCTGTTAAATTACAGTGTGCGTCAATGTTGTATCAGCAGCAGAGTGAACTTTTCCTTTGTCATATTCCTATCCACATCCTGTACTACCTCTCTTTCTCAGTGCTTACCTCTCCCTCACTTTCCCATATTCATCACACATACTCGATCCAACATGAGAACTCAATATACTTAGGTCACAAGAGCAATAAAACTGACCTCACTCTCTTTGAATTCAGTTGTAATTATTTTGAGGAAAGGAGACCACTCACCAGAAATCAGAAGCATTGAGTCATCAACAAGCATACACAAAAAAGAAAGAAAACTTGCTAGCTTTTGAGCAAAAGTACAAATACACAAAGAAAAAGCACACGTACCTCACCTCCCCACACTCACACACCTATGCCCCTACGTGGGGCACCGGCTGTGCACACAGTGCCAGTGCTGCATTATGGCAGGTGGGCTAGACTGGAGTTTGGGTTGTGTTGGATGGTGTGCTGAGGGGAGGGGGGGGGGGGGGGAGCTGGTGGCTCAGAGGGAGGCATCCAGTTTGCCAGCTGGGAATGCAAGAATGCAAGTAGGAGAGGGGGGGGAGGGGGGGGGGAGGTGCACAGGCTAGGCAGCTAGGCATGTGAAGCACAATTGTCACAGCCAGTGGGGCAGTGGTGCATGCTGAAAATTTCGTGGGGATGTGATTTGGCGGGAGGTGACAGAATGGAGGAAAGGGAAACCTCAGCACCTTCTCCATCCACTTCACAAGATCCTCCTCAACCCAACTTGCCACCTTCCTGGATGTTGACCTTCATCTCCATGATGGCTCCACCCCCACATCCGTCAACATTAAACACACTGAACGCCAACAGTATCTGCATTTCAACAACTGACATCCCTTCCACACCAAAAAGTCCTTCCCATATGGCCTGGTCATCCTTGACAATGTGTCTGCAGTGACGAGAATTCCTTTGTCCAGTATGCTCAAAGACTTCTGAAGGCCTTCACAGACAGGCACTATCCCCCAAACCTAGTCCAAAATCAGATTTCCCATATTTTATCCTCACACTCCCAATCTCCCACCACCCTCAATAATCAGCTACAAAGGAGTGCTTCCCTTATCACCCAGTATCACCCAGAACTGGAAAAACTGAACCACATCCTTCGTCAGGGCTTTCATTATCTCTCATCATGCCCTGAAATGAGGGACATTCTACCCAAGTTCCTTCCCACCCCTCCTAAACTGGTGTTCCACTGCCCACACAACCTACATAACATCCTAACATCTTAGTCCATTCCTATGTCACTTCCACTCCCAACCCATTGTCACAGGGATCATATCCCTGTGGAAGACAAAGGTGCAAGACCTGCCCAGTTCACCCACCCAATGCTTTCTATTCCAGTCCTGTCACAGGCTTATCCTACCTCATCATAGGCTGGGTGAAAGCAGCCATGTCATATACCAACTGTGCTGTGTCGGTATGGCTACCAACCTGCTGTCCACCAGAATGAGTGGCCGCCACCAAACTGTTGCCAATAACAGAATTGACCACCTGGTAGCACAACATCCAGGTAAACATAACATGCTCAATTTCAGTGGCTGCTTCATAACCTGGGCAATCTGGATCCTTCATACCACTACCAGCTTCTCTGAACTATGCAGATGAGAGTTATACTTGCAACAGTAGAACACTGTCTCCACACCCTCCACCTAACAGTTTCCCCTTCCTTCATACATCACCTTCAGCATGTGCCCCCCTCCCGGCTCTGACAACTGTGCATCATGTGCCTAGCCTGTGAGCCTGAGCACCTCACACATTCCCAGTCGGTAAATTGACTATCTCCCTCCAAGCCATTAGCCACTCACCCCCAACCTTTCTGCCTGCCTCCCAGCTCACTCCCTCCACATTTCCTACCCAAAACAATCCGCACCCATTGTATTCCACCTGCTCAACTCCAGCTCTGACATTGTGTGTACAACTAGCACCATGTGGGTTTTCTGTCTTTTTTGTGTGTGCCTCTCAACTGCTCAACACTTCTGCTTTTTTGTGAGTGGCCTCCTTTAATCCAGAGTATTTACCTTATACCAGAACTCTTCTACAAAATTATTCTCTTTTGAATTTACTCGTGCTCATCACAAAACTAAATAATAAATTAAATGTAATACTTTGTTTTAGCAAAGAAGGAAGAAAATATGGTTACTGAAGCCATGGAGGGTATTGAAAATAAAACATGTGTCAAATTCACAAAGCAGGAGAAGCAGAAGCAATATATTTTCTTGACGAAAAAGAGAGATGGGTGTTATTCAATGGTTGGCTATCGTGCAACAGCTCAAGCTCATACATTGAATTTACAGTCCCCAGAATGTTTTGATCAGGTGGGAACAATTCAGCATGAACTTCTACATGTACTGGGTTTACTTCATGAGCAAGCAAGACCTGACAGAGATGATTTTGTGAAGATTTACTGGGACAATATGGATAAGGGTAAGGTTTAAAATTGTTATACTAAACTATTGCACAGTTAGCAAAATTTATTACAAAACTGTCACACATAAATGTGTCCTGAAATTTTATCTGTAACATATTATGGAATAGTTATACTCTAATTTAGCTGCTAAAACTCTTCCTCATTACTCCTTACAGACACAACAAATTGTCCAGGTGCACATAGACGACATAGGAACTGAAATATTGGGTAATAAAACAAAAGCAGAAATGCTGAACTCTGTTTACATGGTTCCTTTGAAAAGGACAGTATGGAAGCACTTTCCAAATATAATTATAATACAACTGGAAAGACAAGTGGAATAGATAACACTGTCAGTGGCATTGAAAACTGCTGAACCACGTAAACTAAACATAACACCAAGGCCTAATGTAATCCCTGTTAAGTACAATACAGAATTTACAGCTTAGTTAGCCCACATATACTGTTATATCGACAGTAAATAATTTGCACAAAAAAGTGTTCCCAACATTGGAAGAAAGCACAGGTCACATCTGTCAAAAGAAGGGAAGCGGCAGAGATTCAAAAACTACCACCCAGAATGCTTGAGATTGATCTGCTATACACTGTGGTGACAAAAGTCATGGAATACCTCCTATTATCATGTCAGAGTGATGACAAAAGTCATGGGATACCTCCTCATATTGTGTCTGACTTCCTTTTTCCCAACATACTGCAGCAACTTGATGCGGCATGGACTCAACAAGGCACTGGAAGTCTTCTGCAGAAATATTGAGCCATGCTGCCTCTAAAGTCACCCACAAATGTGAGAGAGTTGCTGGTGCAGGATTCTGTGCATAATATAACCTCTTGATTATGTCCCATAATATTCGATGGGATTCATGTTAGGCAATCTGGGTGGCCAAATCGTTTGCTTGAACTGTCCAGTATGTTCTTCAAACCAGTCACAAACAGCTGTGGCCCGGTTAAATTGTGCATTGTCATTCATAAAAATTCCACCATTATTTGTGAAAATGGAGTCCATGAATGGCTGCAAATGGTCTCCAAGTAACTGAACAGGGCAGAGGACCTAGACCATTTCACGTAAACACAGCACTCACCATTATGGGGCCACCACCAGCTTGCTCAGCACGTTGTAGACAACTTGGGTTTATGGCTTTGTGGAATCTGCGCCACACTTGAATCTTATCATCAGCTCTTACCAACCACAATTGGGACTCATTCCACCAGGCCATTGTATTCTACTCAGCTAGGATCCAACTGATACGGTCATGAGCCCAGGAGAGGTGCTGCAGACGATGTCGTGTTGTTAACAAAAGTGCCTGCATCATTCATCTGCTGCCATAGCCCATTAATGCCAAATTCCACAACACTGTATTCACAGATATGTTTGTCATATGTCCCACATTGATTTATGCTTTTATTTCACTCATTGTTACTTGTATGTTTGCTTTGGCAACTCTATGTAAATGCCATTGCTCTTGGTCGTTAGGTGAAGGCCATTGGTTACTTTGTTGTCTATGGTGAGAAGTAATGCCTGAAATTTGGTGTTCTTGGCACTCTCTTTACACTGTGGATCTTGGAATATTGAAGTCCCTAATGAGTTCCAAAATGGAGTGTCCCACATTCAACGTCTGTTAATTCCCATCGTGTGGCTGTGATCAAGTCAGACAACTTTTCATACAAATCACGTGATTACAAAGGACAGCTCCACCAATGCACTGCCCTTTTATACCTTTTGTATGCAATACTACTGCCATCTGTATGTGTGTTTATCCCTATCCCATGACTTTTGCACCTCAGTTTTGAATCTTAAAAAATATTTGGAGCTCAAATGCGATTAGTTATCTAGAACAGAATGATTCCATCCTTGCTACCCAGCTTGGATTTTGAAAAAAATTGTTCATACAAAACCAAACTCTCACTTTTTTCACATGACTTTGTGAAGGCTATGGATTTATGCAATCAGGTGCATGCCATATTTCTTGACTTCCAAAAAGCAATTGACTAATTACCATACTAATGTTTATTATTGAAAAGAAACATTAGTATGGTAATTAATTGACTAATTACCATACTAATGTTTATTATTGAAAATAAACATTAGTATGGTAATTAGTCAATATAGTGAATATAGGAGGTTGAATGAATTCAAGCTCTCTTGGTAGGGAAGATGCAGCATGTTATCTGGGATGGTGAATCATCAACAGATATAGAAGTAACTTTAGGCTTGCTCCAGGAAAGTATATTGGCACTCTGGGTGACCTGTCAGACAATATTAACAGTAACCTCAGAGCTTTTCATAGGTGACTCTCTACAGCTGTTAAATAATATGATGAAAGCATATTTGTACTATCAGCTATACAACTGTATGTTTATTATCTACTGGTTTTGATTGTTACAATCACCTTTACAGGAAGGCTGGGTTATATTTGACAAAAATGTATGATGGAGGAACACTGTTTTTCTCCTGTGAAGATGATTGTAATAATCAAAAGTGGTAGAGAATAAACATGTAATTTTAAAGCTGACAGCACAAATATGATTTTTTCCCCAAAGTAACCTCAGACTTTTTGTAGATGATTCAGTTACATATAGGAAAGTACTATCTTAAAAAGTCTGCACTAATGTGTAGGTAGAGCTTAATAAGATTTCAAAGTGGTTCAAATAAAGGTAAAACATGACTAACAAGGGATATTGAATGTATGCAGCAGGGGTGTCCAATCTTTTTGATAACCTGCACCACAATGGAAGAAGGAGAGTATTTTTGGGCCACAAATAATCTGTTTCACAATAACAATAACTGCTGAGAAAAACATGAGACACTTGCATGGCAGAAGTTTCAAATTGAAAATATTCAATGTAACACGACTTTACATAAACAGAATTTTATGGATTTTCTCTCCCCCCCCCCCTTTCCCCCAAACACAAAACTGCCATGGTATTATTATCAGTGTGGAGGAAACTGATGGTGGTAGTGACATAATATTCTGCGAAGCATGAAGTTATGCATTTATCTCTTGCGGAATCTATGAGAGAACTGTAACTGATTACTTTTCTTTACAGATACACCTACATTTTTATGAAAATTAATTTCATACTGAATGAATTTGCATATTTTTGCTAAAACAGATCAGTACAGTCAGTAATAACTGTTTTCTTTGCTACATTTTGAGCTTGTAAGTTACCATGTTTGGATTGCTGAAGCTTTTTCATGTGAAAGGATTTCAGTTTATCATTTCATAAATGCTGCAACCTTTTTTTTACATGATCTGATTAGTTGCAGACAATGCTCTGTAAATGACTTTGTTAAAATTACTTGTAACACATGTAATGTTTGCATATCTTTTTCATATTATTTTTTGTTTTGAATGACACCTTCATTCACATAGGACTGTTGTACCAAATCATACATTTTTGGAACATTCACAACTAGCCCTTTGTTGTCTGGAAACAATGAAATTTTCAACAACCAGTACATTCCAGATTGAGTGACTAAGCAAAACATGAATAATGTTTAGTAATGATAAGCCATTTGTATGTGCTAGCATTACAGTCATTGTCATCCCAGTCTAAAGCTATGTGCCACTTGTTAAGAAGAACATATAGCCTTTAGGTTACTAAACTGCTCAAAAAAGAAGGAGAAAGTTAAGATGGTGACTTTGATGCTTCACATGTTCTAAATAGTCTCCCCCACTTGAATCTAATGCATAGAACATTCATACAACCAGATGAAACTGTCAGATAAATCCTTCTTTGGGATATTTTTCAACTCACATATCACATTGGCTTAAATGTTAGTTATGTCACGAAAGTGTTCACCCTTTGTGCAAATTTCTGCAATCTGTCATTTTGTGGTAGGTTTGTATTGTTATGCTGCTGAATAATTTCATTGTACATGCCTAAATTTTTTGAAGTTCTACCCGGCCAGCTCAGAGGTGAGGGGGCTAGCTCGGGGCGGTGAGTCAGTTGGTACGTCAACAAGGCATTTTGCCAATGTAGTGGAAGGTTGGGCACCAGATGGGCATTGCCACATAATCTCTGAGCAATGGAAGCAGAAGTGCAAACGCTTCTGTGCTACACAACAGGGTAGTATGAAGCAACATGCCATAACTTCAGCACTAGGACACCACTGCAGTAGCCAAATGTTGCTGAAAGACTCAAGCTCTTCAAACCAGATTAATTACTGACTTGCCATAGTTAGGCAAGGAGTGCTGACAAGTACCAATAAATGAGTGCAAATTTAATCATGTAGCCAGAACCACTGTGTCATAGGTGCAGGCTCAGCTCTTTAAATAATGAGGCTTTCAGAGCTCAAAAACACATCCAGTCCTGCTGCCATTCTGTCCATTTCATTAGAACCAGAGAGAGTGATGGTCTATTGAGTTTCAGTGAAACCATGACAAGCTGATCAATGGTGGTCTGCCCGATACCCACTTGCAGACTTCAACACCAAGACACAGCCAACCTAATGCAAACCACAGCTGTGGTCCACTGTTGCTGCCCACTGAGGGTCAATTGTGGGTGGTCTGTATGCTGTCATATCCATACTGTCCAGGCACTGAGCACTTGCATAGCCTTCTAGCTGACTTGCGAAAATCTACTGCAGTCATGGTCATTCCAAGGTGGATGACCAGAGCCTAGTCTTCACGAAACCCGATGTCCTGGACTATGCACAGTTGGCTGTTCTCACCTGATTGTGTGATGGGCTGTCTATGAGAGCACTGAGGTGAGTGTCATACTGCACCACAAAAAGTCTGGAGAGGCAATGCCTACCCATCCCCACACTACGGCTGGCACAGCACACAGCTGCAGCCACTGGCCTGTGGCTTCAATGTCATGTCTCATCAGCACTTCTTCGCAGTTCACTCTTACTCCTGTCAACTGTCCGATGCACAGAGATACTTTGTTATTTTGTAAACTCATCCTGGAAAATAAATGTTATTGCAGCTCCAGGCATCCTGGACCACTCCTCACACTCTGTGCCTGGCCTCCTACACACACACACACACACACACACACACACACACACACACACACACACACACACTAAGTGACTCCCACTCCCCGGGTTGCAGCAATACTGATAACCACTAATCGCATCACCCATGATAACTTTTTTAAAGAATTGTCTGACTTTTGTGGCAGCATTCGGTCCCCCCCCCCCCTCCCTCCCCCCCTCACACGACACCCCTCTGGGAGTCAAGGTTTGTGGCACAAATTTTGCGCAAACTTTTATGTTCTCAAAACATTCTGGAGGATGTCTTGAATACTTGATTTAGAGATGTTGTTTCATTGCGATTTGTGCCACAACAACACTGACACACTACAACTGCATGTCTAGTGCCTACTACTTAACATTGCCGGCTCACAACTGACTGATCAAATCCACATCTGTTCTTTATAGTAGTTTGTTCAAGCTGCCACTGTAATTACTGTGCTGAAACCACTTAAATGCCGCAATAAAATCAGTATTTGAACTGTATGCATGGACAGTGTATGTTTCTGCTGGTCAGAAACCTCTTTCACAATAGATCATTACATATAAGAACAACTAACTACTATCATGATATGCAAACCCACAAACAATGTGCGTTTGAAGAGACTAATCACCAATGATAATCAGTCTGTTATTCATCACTCAGAATGGAATTTGTGTAGCCCATCTCTGTGCAGCTAGAGTAAACCTTATGTACAAATGTGAGAACATTTTCTAAATGTTTGTATAGCATGTATCTGAGGCCAGATGTGGGTACTATCCCAATATTCATATATTTGAATGTGGAAAACTGCCCAAAAACTACATCCGTATTGGTTAGCTCACCAGCTCATCATTAATACATGAGGCGAACTCAGTCTGAGTTAGGCTAACCTCCCCATGTTCCAAAATGGCGCACTCAGCTGTCCGGACGGTTCATTGAATGTGTGCCTCATATAGGTTGACTTGTGTCAATAACACTAACTGATGACTGCTACTTACGAATCTTGGTGCATAGGTACCCCAAGGAGAGTGCAGATCGCCTTTTAGGAGACAACTCGAAAAGCTGTGTCTGCCCATACAGTATGCATCCATCTCCACATGAGCAGTTTGGCCCATAGGCATCCAATAGAAATAACACAAAACCCCTGACTTGCTGATGCTTGGAGGAGGTGGCCAAGGGAAAGCACGGAATGGACCCTGGAACAATGCCATGAGATTCTCTTATTGGTGATTCTAGGATTTGTCTGATGATCATTGTAGAAGAGTGTAGAGGTAGCCAGGTATCATTGCATGTCTCAAGCATGCAGTCCCATAGGTTCAGCAGGGAGGTGGCTCAGTCATGTTTTTGGCCAGTATCATGTACAAATGTACATGTCTCTCACCACTATTAAAAGTAATTTGAAACCTTACAGTCTCAAGACAGGATCTTTTAACTTAGTTTTTCAGCCGTACAGTCAACATTTCAATGACATGTTTATCTTTCGCAACAATAATGCATAAACACACCACAACCACCTCACAAAAACATTTCTCCAGGATCCAGAAATCAACCAAACTGAATGGTCTGCTGCATCTGGTGACCAAACCTAATTGAACATATTTGGAACCAGTTACAATTTGCTTTGTTTCATCATGAGAACCCTCCTTGAACACTAGAAACCTTGGGAATTATTTATCAGAGTAATTTCCTACTCCTATGTGACTGCATCTATGTCTACAGGCTGGAGAAAAATTGTGTTACAAATTTTAACCCTAGATAACTGATGCCAGTAGGAACCAAAACTACGAATGTTGTATAGGTGGAGAATGCACAATTTTAAAACTACAGAAACTTATCGCCACGTGCTCCGATTGGCCACAGGATTGGCCTGTTACCTGATTCTCTGGACAATGTATGACCATGAATGCTTTGCCTGCCTGAGATCATGACATATCGAAGGACGCCCGCATGCTCGGTGGTAGCTCACCAGCCTTCCACACTGGGGGCCTGTGGGTGAATCCACCAGGGTCTTGACACATTCATTGTAGTTTCATGATAAGATGTACTGGGAACAAACCCATCAACAGCTGTTAGTTTGAGAACAGAAAGGCTTTTGCAAATTGTGTAGGCCCTGAAAAGGACCTTTTTTGTAGCTAGGACATTTTTTACTTAAAACAGGTGATGTAACTGGCGACCCTTTCACATGCCACAAGCTCGGTAATGTCGAACGGTGGTTTTCTAAACTCTTTCAAAGATTCCTGGCATTGCCATGATGTGATTTTGCAGCATGTTGAATGCAACCCATTAATTCGTCTTTGTTTCTAGGTGGTTTGCATTCGGTTGGTTGAACTAGAAACTTGAAGAATCCCCATAGGAAAAGTCCGATGGCGTCATGTCTGGTGATCATGGGGGCCACGTCCTACGAGCATCTCTGCCAATTACCCGGCCGTCGAAGAGTTCCTTTAAATAACCACACACAGCAAGACTGTTACGTGCGTGTGCTCCATCATGCTGCAACCACATGTGTAGCCGTATGTCCAGGGGAACATCTTCCAGCAGACCGGGTAGAGTTTCTTGCAAAAAGTGAAGCTAATTTTCCCCGGTAAGCGAGGGGATAGACGGACCAGCCCAATCAGATGTTCACCCACAATACCTTCCCAAATGTTGAGCAAAAATCATTCCTAGTGTCTGTGGATGTACGTGATGTGAGGTTTTCCCCTTGCCCAGTGATGAACGTTTCAAGTGTTGTAAAGGCCATCCCGATGGAAGGTGCACTCATCAGTAAGCAACACAATGATGGGGAGGTTGGGATCTCATACAGCATGTCGCAGAAACCACTGGAAAAACCCTAGCCTGTGTTCATAGTATGCCACAGGATGTATGTCTTGGACAGGCCGGAAACTAAATGGGTGCTGGCTGCCATCCCTCAAAACCTTCCAGACTTACCGATGAGTGACCCCCAAGTCGTGTCCAGCCGCTCGAGTACTTGCCATAGGTTCTTCCTCAAAGCACTCGAGAACAGTCTCTTCAAGTGCAGCATCCCGTCGTGTTCAAGGTCAGCATGACCATGATATCCTGGTAAAGAGCCTGTTTCACCAAGTCGCTGGTGAATTGCTGTAAACGTTTGTGGGTGTGGGTGGCATCTTGGGGTACCGTTCCTCATACAACCGTTGAGCTTCATGCGCATTACCATTGGCTAGTCCATAAACAAAAACCGTATCTCATTGTAGTTCAAATGAATACTGTGCTGCCATGCTTACTGTGTGACTAAATTGCAGGTGATGTGTGTGTGCTCCAAAGCGAAGCTTATGTGTGAATGGCTCTGACGTGAGGTGGAGACAAACAGCAAGACCTATTCAGCACGTGAGCATATCACATTGGGATAGTGACAATGGAGGGACGTTTGTGTGTGTGAACTGACAACCATAGCGCTGCTTGTCAACCAACGAATGGCAACAGGGCAATCCCATTTCTAATTGGGTTGTGTGGTGCCAAGTTTCTATAGTTTAAAAATGGTGTGTTATTGGCCTACACAACATTAGTAATTTTGCTTCCTACTGGCATCAGCTATCCAGGGTTAAAATTTCATGACACAGTTTTTCTCTGCCCTGTCTATTAAATATTATTGGAGCATTCTTGTTTTACTTTCTGATTTATGACCACTTTGCTCTTGCGGTTAACTTGACTGGTCCCAACTTTTACTATATAGGATTACTTTATCAAATATTGGGGATATCTTTTAACTTCCATTAATTTCCATAATTTAGTACTGATAATACAATCAAGTGCCTTTCATATTCTATGACTAACAAGGATGTTATTAGGTATATTAATTTCTTTGTTAAATCAACTGCTCTAGCACAAACATGTAATCAGAACATGAACCACATTGTTCTTCTGTTAGAAGGGCTTCACTAGTTCTATTTAATCATCTTGTCACTATTTTTACGAATTTTTTTGTAAACCAAATTAATAAAACTTTTTCTGTGATGTCTTCATCAAATATGCAGTGTGTTACACTTTCTCATACTGTAAATGTCCTTCAACAAACATTTGATAAGCCCAACAGCTTGTATTTAACTTCCAGTGGTGCATAATAAATTAGTGAAGATTAATTTACAGCCCAATCGTGTAAAATGATTGGCTTGAGCTAAATATTTCACTGAGAAAATGCATTATGTTTACAAACTAATTGACATGTTTCACATTGGAGTGCTCACAAGTCTGGTTCATGAAACTTGCAAATTAAGCTAAATTGCTGGCTTCCTTGGGCTCAAAAACCATGATTTTCTTGGATTCTCTCTGGTTATTAGAAAATTCTTACCACATGATTTGCAGAAACAACTACATCCATGTGTGACATGCTAGCACATCAACAACTACATCTACACTGTGGAAACCACTGTGAATAGCTTAGCAGAGAGTAAGCCTGATTTATTAAATTTGGACAAAGGACAGCTTGTGATAACCTGATATCTGGGAAAGAATAGCATGAAAATGCTGTCATTCTTCAAATGATTTGTTGCAACTATTATAAATATGTATTGAAAATAAACAAACAGTGATGGGTACAGTGATAAACACCATTGTCTAAAAGAATGAAAAGGTTATTAACTCATCTATAGTGGACTGATGTGTAAAGATAGAAACATGTAACAGGCAACCCTGTTCACATTACGGTGTGAATAGTATTTCCTGTTATGTGCTTTTATATTTCACACAATGGTCCTCTATAGGTGAGTGGTTGCCCTTCCCTTTGTTTTATGTATTTTTCTATCAGGGAATTTCCATTATTGTTAGACAACAATAAGCCCTGTATATCCATACCACATCACATATTGTGAACATTAGAAGCTTGTCCATGCTATATAGTAGAACAGATGGTAATTTAGAGTGCAGTTGCTGGAGTAATATACAGTAAGAGATACCAGGTCTCTTCAGATCACACCATTCATTGCACATTGCTGCTGCAGTGTATCTGCAACGCATGGGGTAAGAGAATGTTGCCACAAAAAAGAAAATAAACCGAAAGTTCGTCATCTTTTAATAATGTTAATGACTGCTGAAAAACAAAGTTCTTGCAATTTGGGGGTGGGGGTAACTTGGTATATGAATGTGTGACATCTGTTCTTTTGGATGTGCCCCAAAGAACAGACACCTCACATTCATATAATTGATTTTGTTGATGGGTAATAAATCTACCACCTTCAGTGTGGATGCACAGTTACATCTAATGTCCTGTGAGAATTTCAAAATATGAGCATGGAGGGCATGGACAGGGACTGTGGATAGATGGTGCTAGATGGGAGTGTGGGTCGGCTAAGAGGTGTGCCAAAATAGTCTACGCTTTCCTGATAAACACTGTGTCCAGGTGGCACAGTGGTTAACGCAACAGCCTAGTAAACAGGAGATTCCAGGTTCGAGTCCAGGTCTGTCACAGATTTTTCACTTGTCGCCGCTGATTCCACATACAGTCCCGATGCAGCTGACAGCAACAGTCCCTTCTTCCCTCCCCCCCCCCCCCCTCCCCCCTTCATAACTGAACGGTTGCAATTGTATCTAAACAAACTGATTATATATGTTTCTAGCAATGGATGAAAGTAATATTGATGAATACTTGGACATGATGTTATTGAAAATTAAATTTTAGTGTTCAAAAGGTGAAATTATCTACATGGGTACTACCTGATAATATAACTGTTAATTAAGCAACCTGAATTAGCTTTAGTGTCATTTGAAAGATAAGCTATCATATGAAGAATGAGCTGTTACATTTTGCTGCAAATAATTTTTTGTTATGTTGTTACAAAACTGTGTATGTGTGCATGACTGTTGGTCCAAAAAGTTTTTAATTTGTACTTGTGAGTGCAGTAATATTACAGGAAATCAAGGAACAATTTCACCTTCTTGGTTATATAAAAATAGAATGCAGCTTGTACCAATTCTAGTGACAGTATTATGGTAAAATGATCTGCCTTGGTCTTACAGATAGGACCATAAAATTTGTGAAGTGCATCAGTATTAGTGATGGCCATTCATGACAAATGGTCTTCCCCACTGTACTTTGCACTGTACAGTAGGACAGCTCTTGATATAACAAGGCCGGAATCATGCTACAGGATTTTCACAGCTTGCTGATGAATTCTAGTTAATGTCCTTATCCCGCCACTCACATTTGTCTGTTGTTAACTTTATCAAACACACTGAGCAACATTCATATCTCAAAGGCTGTCAGCTCATAAGCTTTAGGACTGTCTAACTGTACATGATAATCTGGTAATGTTCACCTCTGAGTGGCTGTAAAAGATGTGTAAAATCTATGCTGTGACAATATGGTGCAATCATGTAAGTCAAAAGGGAAACAATGTATTATTATTAGGCTGGCGGTGTACTCATCTGGCTGATCCAATCATTCTTTTCCATGAAGTGTAGGGCTGAATTTCTTCAGCATAATACCACTGATGAAATATTCATATGTGAATGAACTACTTATTTGCTGAACTGTTTATTTTTCACACATTTGCAAAAATGATTGAGCTCATCCAAATGTAATAGATTAGAACTGTTCAAAAAACTATTAGAAAATATTAATTTTGTTACAGCTTACCATCCCGATTTTATAAAGGCTAAAGAACCTGAGTTTACAACTTTTGGGTTACCATATGACTACAACAGCATCATGCATTATCCTCGTACTGCATTCTCAAAGGATGGAAAGTTACCAACAATTGTTGCTAAGGTACTGTAACCTGATTATAGCATGCTTTACATAACTGAAGTGATTCCTGCTCAGGTTGTACAAATTCTATACTATTATGTAGTGTGAAACAGGAGCACCCTTACCAATTGCCAAAACAGCAGCAAATGAAGCAGGTATACAGAATGAATAAAATAAAATGAATAAAATAAAATAAAATAAATAATGCTAGGTGTAAAGGCAACCATTCAAGACATGACTGAGGCACTGAAGGGTCAACAGACACTTAAATGAAGTGTAAGACACTCTATATTGTAGCTAACTAATTACAACACACACTCACACTCACACTCACACACACACACACACACACACACACACACACACACACACACACACACACAGCCTCATTGTCCTAGCACAAAAATAAAGCCTATAGCCTCATTGTCCTGGCATAAAAATAAAGCCCGTGTAACTTTCAGCCAGCATCTTAATCAGTTGGAAAATTGGAAAAATTAAGTGGGAGATGTACATCTATGTAAGAGAAAATAAGTTCTATCTTGAAACCAGATATGAAGCAACTGTAATATATAACAATCAAAATTCAAATTTCAGAGTAGGGAGACAACAGCAGTTATGTTACTACCAGCTCCATTCATGCACTTTACTTCTGGTTCAGGGCCTGGAGCAACTTGCTCTTTCCTCCAGAACTGGAATTCCTTCTCTTTACTGTTTTTCCTGTTTCCAATGTGATTGTTTCTTTTCACAAAGAAACTATGTAAATTTTCCAAATCTATTTCCTTACATCAGATTTTTCCATTTCAGCAGATGGTAATTAGATGTTAGTCTTTTCTTTCATGTAATTTTTACAATAATTTTTATTGTTATGTTTTCAATTTAAATCTCATAATGTAATTTATAATTGCACAAAATATGGGAAAGGTAAACTCTTACTTGTCGAGGATTCATATGTGGCGCACAGAAAAGCATAATAGAAAACAATTAACACTAGTTTCAAGATCTTGCTCTTTTCTTTTAATAAGAGTAGATGCATCCACACACACAACCACACAGACACCCAATGTGTACATTTTTGTGTTAATGTGTGTAGTCTTATTAGAAAAAGAGCAAGTGTTTGAAAGATAGTGTTAACTGTTTTTTATTACATGTTCTTGAGTGTCATACCCAAATCCTCTGTTGGTAAGTGGTTATCTTTCCATTATTTTACATATTTTTCCATCCAAGAACTTCCATTATTGTTATTATACATAATTATATAGTCAAAATATGTTTACAATCTTTTTGTGTAGCTCTACTTAATTTTCTGAATTTCAAAGGGATGCCATATTCACTTTGAAATATTTAGCATAGTGAATTGCAAAGATGACTGCGTTACTGTATTACTGAAGAAAGAGATATGTCAAAAACTTGGAGTGAATGTTATTTGTGACAGTGGTCACTACATCAATGTAATCAGTTTATTCAACCATGGGGGTTGTACTTTGAATATGAATAGTAGAAAAATGGAGACTGCATGGACACCATTGCAACTAACGGAAAAAAATATGGAATGAAAATTAACACGAATAAAACAAAAGTATTGGCACTAGGAGGAAATAAGGAAATAAAAATTATGCTGAATGGAGGAATACTAGAACAGGTGCAAAATTTTAAGAATCTTGGAAGCAGGATAGACACCGACTGGAAGTGCACCACGGAAATTAAAACAAGGATAGCAATGGCGAAAGAGGCGTTTTATAAGAAAAGGAGAGTCTTCTGCAGCGGTCTGGACAGAGAACTCAGAAAGAGACTCATAAAATGTCTTGTATGGAGTGTTCTTCTATATGGCGCTAAAACGTGGACTATGAGGAAAAAAGACAGAGAAAGGCTGAAGGCTTTTGAGATCTGGACATGGCAGAAGATGGAAAGAATAAGTTGGATGGACAGAGTAAAAAATGAAGAGGTACTGAGAAGAGTGGGAGAGAAAAGATAGTTACTAGATGTAATAAAGAGAAGAAAAAGAAATTGGATTGGGCATATATTAAGAAAGAATGACAGACTGATAAAAACAGTTTTAGAAGGTTATGTAGAAGGGAAAAGGAAGCGAGGAAGGAAGAGATTCCAGATACTGGATGACATGATGGACAGTGCAACATACAGCAGCCTTAAGAAGGAAGCAATGGATCGCAGAAAATGGAGAGCAGATAACTGATGATGATGAGTAGAAAAAGTTGGCCAGCAAGATGAGAGATATAGCAGTGAACATGTCCTGACCAACAGGTTATCTGCCAACATCTCAGGTTAAATTATACTCTCTTAGACTCTTCATAGTAGCTCGTGGAATGAGGAAATAGACAATTTAAAAGTGATCTGTCTGCTGGGTGGGAAAATAAGCTGTTCTGGAGAAAAATGGGTAAGGTTCCCGTCCAGAAATTCCTTATTTCCACAACCTGGCCTCACCCTCCTTGCCTAGGATCCTTCCCCAAAATACAGTTCTCTCAGCAGAGGAAAAAACAACTACCCATAACCGTAAGACACACCTTGATTTTATCATTCTTCTGGCAGACAAAGGCACCAACTCTATCACGCACAGTGATTACCTGACATGAGATATCCTTTCACCTGCAAATCCTGCTGCAGTGATCTCATCCGAGAAGTCTGACATAACCTCCAAGCTCAACTCAAATCCTTAGGCCAATCCCAGAAAATCTCTCCCACCCCATCCCCCTCCCAAATCCATCTCCCTCCTCGCTTTAACTGCTTCCTGCATACCCATATTCTGCATGCTTTCCAAAATCCATAAACCTAACAACCCCAGGAACCCCATTATTGCTGGTTACTGTGCTTCCAAACCTTGTTGACAAACATCTCCAACCAATTGCCTAGCCTCCCACAGCAAAAATGCAAACCACTTCCTTCACTGCTTCTCAACCATACACAACCCCTCTACTAGCTGGATGCCTGCACATTAATGTTGACACCACTTCTTTACACACCTTCACCCTGTGAATGGCGATGTTACTATTGGAAAAAATATCTCCCAATGTCTTACCTCCCAAAGTCCTACCAATAATAAACCTTCCCCACCCTGATGATCTACTACTCTTTTGGGGGAAGATTTAAAAACAACCCTGCAGGATGGTCTTGGACACCCACCTATGCCTACCTGTTTATCTAGAGATGACTTTCCTTGCCACTTGAGATCCTAAACCCTTTGTCTGCTCCAGGTTGATTCATGATATCTTCATAATCTTGACCCAGAGCCAAGACACCCTATTCTCATATCTCTATGGTCTCGTGCTCTTCAACCCAGCATACCATTTTCCTGGAAGTTGACCTCCACATTTCCAGTTCTCGTATAAAAACTTTTGTCCACACCAAGTTCAAGAATCATCAATAGTATCTGCATTTGGACAAAGTTATCCCTTCCATACTACAAAGTCACTCACATACCGCCTAGCCATCCATGAATGGCATGTCTGCAGTGATGACCATCCCCTTGCCCAGTATGCTGGCTATCTTGCTAAGGCCTTAACGTACAGGTATTACCATTCAGACCTAATCCTAGAGCTCCCATACCATACCCATGTATGCCCATATGCCCCTAACCCTCTCACCTCCCTTACAAACCAGCTGCAAAGGAGCAGTCCTGTGTTATGTACAAAATATCCTGGGCAGTCATTAAATCACACCTATGCCCAGATGCAATACCTATCCTTTTCCATTGCCGTCAAGGCACATCGTAATCCTAGCATAGGTGACCCCCCCCCCCCATCACCACCACCACCACCACCACCACCACCACCACCACCATCACCAATACCAGTCCATGGGAATATGGTTTGTCCATAAACACATCTTTCTATCCCACACTCCTCTTGCCTTCAGTTTCCTGTAGCTTTTGCTTCACACCCACCTCCACCACCATTCGCTATCACTCGCAGCCTCCCCTTTGCAATCTCTCTCTCTCTGTTCTATCTCCCATTCCCAGTTCATTCTTAAATATCAATGTGTGTCACACACAACTCTCCTTTCCACACGAAGGTGAGCCCATTGATACCAAATTCCTATACCATCTGCTAGCAGCCTTTTCCTCCCAGTCATAAGGCAACCTTTATCTTCCTAGCCCCACTCCACCCTTCCCCCTCCTAGCCCCTCTCCACCCTTCCCCCTCCCCCTCCGTTCTCCCCTCAACCAATCTACCTAACCCTACTCCTCACCCAGTCAAATTGAAGGGCTGCTACAATGTACTCAGCTGGGAAAATGTAGCCATGTCTTTGTGTATTTGGTACCAGTTAGCTCTGAAAGAGGTCATTATCTGGAAGCCTAGCAACATTTTCAGTCTTGTTCATGTGCCACTCAACTACTATAGAGTAAATTTCTACCTTTGCTCCTTCCATTATTTGTGAACTTATAAGAAAATTATAAATTATATCCATATCAGAACAGAACAGTTTTTCATGACCAGTTATTAATTAAAGCTATTTTCTTCTGTGCAGCATAATGAAGACTTGGAACTGGGACAACGAAAGGCCCCTACAGATATTGATTTACAGAAGGTCCGAAAACTGTACCACTGTACTGAAAAATAGCAAGTGATACATTTTCAAAACTACACTGCGCAATAGAATTAAAGGATCACTTTTTAGAAACCCCATAATTGCCTCCCATTGTGGTACAAAGGTCCCATTGGCTCCAAGGCACCTACAACTTTCCTCTGTAATGATGATGCCCTGCGACGTCACCCTCGGACTTGGCGACACTTCAAACAGCAAGGTACCGATACACGCCACAGGCCATGGCTCAGAAGTTCATGTAAACTGTTACGTGAATTAATGATGTCACATTGGTGCATTTCTCCACAATTCTGGCCAATGCCACCATGGACATGTCACATGGCGAGGTGGTCATCACAGCCCCCTCTTATCCACATTTCACCCCACCTTTTGAATTCTCTGTGATGGACATCAGAACCATGAAATCAAGCATTGAAATTATGTGATTTTCTTATGAGTGGCCGCTCAGAACCAATGCAAAAAGGCCTCTGGGGGTGGCATAAATGTCAATGAAACCACCCTTTCTCTGGGCATAGATTCACACTCATTTTGTGATCAAAAATGACAGTTCACAATTCGAATGAGCAACGGTTTCTTGACAAGCTTTGACACTGCTGACACCCTTGGATGTTTCAACTCTTCCATAAGGACATTGTGGGGCTGCAGCACCAACAAACATGACCACATCCCTTTGGAGTGCAATGCGACCCTACTTTTTGCTCTCATGTACAGCTTGAAACTAGTACATCTACATCTACATGGATACTCTGCAAATCACATTTAACTGCCTGGCAGAGGGTTCATTGAACCACCTTCACAATTCTCTATTATTCCAATCTTGTATAGCACGCAGAAAGAACGAACACCTATATCTTTCCATATGAGCTCTGATTTCCCTTATTTTACTGTGGTGATCCTTTCTTCCTATGTAGGTTGGTGTCAAAAAAATATTTTCGCATTTGGAGGGGAAAGTTGGTGGTTGGAATTTCTTGAAAAGATTTCCATCGCAACGAAAAACATCTTTGTTTTAATGATGTCCAGCCAAATCCTGTATCATTTCAGTGACAATCTCTCCCATATTTCGCGATAATACAAAACATGTTGCCCTTCTTTGAACTTTTTCGATGTACTCCATCAATCCTATCTGGTAAGGATCCCACACTGCACAGCAGTATTCTAAAAGAGGACGGACGAGCAGAGTGTAGGCAGTCTCCTTGGTAGATCTGTTACATTTTCTAAGTGTCCTGCCAATAAAACGCAGTCTTTGATTAGCCTTCCCCACAACATATTCTGCGTGTTCCTTCCAATTTAAGTTGCTTATAATTGTAACTCTTAGGTATTTAGTTGAATTTACAGCCTTTAGATTTGACTGATTTATCGTGTAACTGAAGTTTAATGGATTCCTTTTAGCACTCATGTGGATGACATCACATTTTTCGTTATTTAGGGTCAACTGCCAATTTTCACACCATTCAGATATCTTCTCTAAATCATTTTGCATTTTGTTTTGATCTTCTGTGACTTTATTAGTCGATAAATGACAGCATCATCTGCAAACAACCTAAGACGGCTGCTCCCAAATCGTTTATATAGATAAGGAACAGCAAATGGCCTATAACACTACCTTGGGGAACTCCAGAAATTACTTCTGTTATACTCGATGACTTTCTATCAACTATGAACTGTGACCTCTCTTACAGGAAATCACAAATACAGTCACATAACTGAGATGATATTCCATAAGCACACAATTTCACTACAAGCCACTTGTATGGAAGTATGGAACAATGTCAAAAGCCTTCTGGAAATCCAGAATACAGAATCACTCTGAAATCCCTTGTCAATAGCACACAACATTTCATGCGAATAAAGAGCTAGCTACATTTAACAAGAACAATGTTTTCTAAATCCAAGTTGACTGTGTGTCAATAGACTGTTTTCTTTGAGGTAATTCATAATGTTCGAACACAATATCCAAAATCCTGCTGCATATTGACGTTAAGAATATGGGCCTATAATTTAGTGGATTACTCCTACTACCTTTCTTGAATAGTGGTGTGACCTGTGCGACAGTCCAGTCTTTGGGTACGGATCTTTCATTGAGTGAATGGTTATAAATCATTGTTAAGTATGGAGCTAATGCATCAGCATACTCCCAAAGGAATCTAATTGGTATACAGTCTGGACAAGAAGACTTGCTTTTCTTAAGTGATTTAAGTTGCTTCACTACTCTGAGGATATTTACTTCTACGTTACTCATGCTGGCAGCTGTTCTTGATTCGAATTCTGGAATATTTACTTCATCTTCTTTTGTGACGGCTTTTCAGAAGGCTGTGTTTAGTAACACAGCTTTGGCAGCACTGTCTTTGATAGTATCTCCACTGCTATTGTGCAGAGAAGGCATTGATTGTTTCTTGCCGCTAACATACTTCACATACAACCATAATCTCTTTGTATTTTCTGCCAGCTTTTGAGACAAAATTTCATTGTGGAAACTATTGGAAGCATCTCACATTGAAGTCTGCGCTAAATTTCAAGCTTCTGTAGAAGATTGCCAATCTTGGGGATTTTGCGTATGTTTAAATTTGGCATGTTTGTTTCGTTGTTTCTGCAACAGTGTTCTGACACATTTTCTGTACCAAGGAGGATCAGTTCTGTCGTTTGTTTATTTGGTATAAATCTCTCAATTGCTGCCAATACTATTTCTTTGGATTCAAGCCACATCTGGTCTACATTTATATTATTGATTTGGAAAGAGAGGAGATTGTCTCTCAGGAAGGTGTCAAGCGAATTTTTATCTGCTTTTTTGAATAGGTATATTTTTCATTTAATTTTGGAGGATTTGTAAATTACAATAATCAGTCTCATTATGACAACTCTGTGTTCAATAATCGCTCTATCCATTCTGATGCTCATTATTAACTCAGGATTCTTTGTTGCTAAGAGGTGAAGTGTGTTTTCACAACCGTTTACTATTCACGTGGGCTCATGAACTAACTGCTTGAAATAATTTTCAGAGAATTCATTTAGCACAATTTTAGATGATGTTTTATGCATACCTTCAGAATTAAACATGTATTCTCACCAACAGTAAATAATTAAAGTCACCACCAAATATAACTGTATGAGTCGGGTACATGTTTGAAATCAAACTCAAGTTTTCTTTGAACCTTTCAGCAACTGTATCATCTGAATTGTGAGGTCGGTAAAAGGATCCAACTATTATTTTATTCTGGTTGCTAACAATGAGCTCTGCCCATTATAACTCACAGGAACTACCTACTTCAATTTCGCGACAAGATAAACTACTTCTAACAGCAACAGACACACTACCGCCAATCGTGTTTAGCCTATCCTTTTGCAACACCATTACGTTCTTGACAAAAGTTTCGGCTGAGCTTATTTCTGGCTTTAGTCAGCTTTCAGTGATTATAACAATTTGAGTAGCAGTGCTTTCTATTAGTGCTTGGCACTCTGGTACTTTCCCATCACAGCTACGACAATTTACAACTGTTTTACCAATGGTTCCTGTATCTACATTCGTCCTGTGTTCGGCCTACACCCTTTGTAACTGAAGCCCTTGTTGTGTTTTCCCGAGACCCTCTAACCCAAAAAACCACCCAGTCCATGCCACACAGCCCCTGCCACCCATGTAGCCGCCTCTTGCATATAGTGGACACCCGACCTATTCAGGTGTAGGGACCATTCAAAACTATTCAACAAAATTTGAATGTGATCTGAAGCAGTCGAGGGTACTTATGGTTTTTCAGCTATCCTGTTTTCTGGCACCCTGTGGCATGACCACACAGGAATGCAACTTTATCATTTATTTATTTATTTATTTATTTATTCTTTGCCCATGGACTCCAGCTGAAAATCCAGCTGAGAGTATTGGGTGTGTCATACAATAGCCTATTAACATCAAACTTGATTTCAATATATATATAAATGAAACAAATGATTAAACAGAAATAGTCCATAATCATACAAAGGTTTTACATGTTTCACATTATATGTACACACAAATCAAAAAAACATACAGAAATGATAATTTTTACAGGTACATTTCAGTAATGATATATTTAAACACATCCTAGTATTCACTCAAACTGTATATACATTTCTCTGTGAGATATAGTTTCAAATGATTTTTAAAACATTTTAGATCTGTTTCTTTTTTAATGATTTTGGGGAGTTTATTAAAAAACCTTTTGCCTGCTTCTTCTGGGGCAGTCATAGACAGTTTTAGATTTCTGTTTATCATGTAGTAATTTTCATTTCCTCTTGTACCGTGTTTGTGTACATCTTTATTTAGGAGGTGTTTATCACTTGACCTTACCACCATTATGCTTTGGTATATATACAGTGAATATACTGTCATAATATTATAGTGTACAAAAGCTTGCCTACAGGTCTGTCTTGGTGGTATTTTTGCAATGCATCTCACTGCCCTTTTCTGAATTGTGAATATTCTTTTTAGGTAGCCAGCTTGTGCATTTCCCCATACATGAACCGAATAAGACAAATGTGGGAAGACAAGTCCATAATACATTGATCTGAGGACTTTATCATCCACAGTCTTAGCTGTTTTATGCATGATGAAGATCTGTTTGTTTATCTTTTTACACAGTGCATCTATGTGCTCCCCCCATGCCAAATGTTTGTCTATTATAGTTCCTAGAAAATTTGTGCTGGTTACTTCTTTAATAGTGTTTCCATTTATATTAACATTTATATTATAATTTTCACTATGCTTGGTCTGAAATACTACATTCATTGTTTTAGACTGATTCATAAACAGGTTGTTTTGTGTTAAATATTTATTTGCATTTTCAATAGTCAGGAGTGCTTCCTTCTCAAGCTCCTCCTTTGTGTCAGCTGTGCAAATGATTGTTGTGTCATCAGCATACATTATAAGTTTCTGATTTATATAGTTAGGGAAGTCATTTACGTAGAGTATAAATAGTATTGGCCCAAGCACAGACCCTTGCGGCACACCGTGTTTAACTGTTTGTAATTCTGATATGTAGTTTGTTATGTTTCCCCCACTAGTATGTCTGATTTCTGTACATTGTTTCCTATTTGTAATGTATGATTTAAGTATGTCATAGCATTTTCCTCTAATTCCATACTGATATAATTTCATCATTAATTTTGAGTGGTTCACACAATCAAATGCCTTAGATAGGTCCATAAAAATCCCGCAAGTCTTTTGTTGCCTGTCAAGTAAATTAAGAATGTGCTCAATTATATCTGTTGATGCTGTTTTTGTTGACTTCCCTTCTCTGAAACCATGTTGTGATGAATGCAGTATACTGTACTTTGTTATAAAACTTACAATTCTATTCTTTATTATCATTTCATAGATTTTAGCAAATGTTGAGATCAATGATATTGGCCTGTAATTTCCTAATTCATCCCTGTTCCCTTTCTTAAATATTGGCTTCACTTTACTTACTTTCAGGGAATCTGGAAATATACCTTCTTCTATCGCAGCATTCAGCATGTGTGTCAATGGTTTTAATATACATTCTCTGCATTCCTTTATGAGATGTGATGTGACACCATCCAAGCCAGAAGAATGTTTAATTTTAAGTTGTTTTATTAGGTTTGACACTTCTGCATCTGTTGTAGGTATGAAAACCATAGTATGATTTGTATGTGGGGGGTTTAACAATTTACTTACTGCATTTGTTTTATTTTGACTTATTAATTCGTCTGCTACAGTAATATAATATCTGTTAAAAGTATTGGCTACTTCTAGAGGGTTTGCGTTGCTTTTCCCACTCATCAGTGGGCAGATGTCCTCTGCCCGATTTGTTACTTTTCCTCTCTCTCCATTAATGAACGACCATAAACCTTTTGAGTAGTTCTTTCCCTTATCTATAGACATCCTGATGAATGATGCTTTAGTTTCTCTGATAAAACTACAGTACTCTTTCTTTTTTATTTTATACAATGTGTTGTAGGCCTCATTATTTTTTTGTTTGGAGAGGTCATAATACACTCTCAGATTATTTCTGGCATGGATTACTTCTCCAGTCACCCAGCTTTTCTTTTTTTGTTGCTGTTTGACAAGCCTTTTACTAACAGGACATGTAACATCATAATAATAATTGAATAAAGAATAAAACTGGTTCCATTTGGTGTTTGCATCTTTAGCTGCATATATTGTTTCCCAGTTTTCTGCCTCTAACATCTTTTTTAGCAGATTTATGTTATGTGGGTAGTTCTGTCTTCTCATCTCCCATACCTTCTGCACTGAATCACTAGTCTTTATATTTATGTCTATCATGATTGCAAAATGGTCTGCTAATGTGGAGTTTATTACCTGTGTGTCACAATAGCATGTAGGAATATTTGTTATTACATGATCAATAATAGTTTCACTATGCTTTGTTACTCTGGTTGGTTTATCTATTTTTATTTTTAGATTGTATATGCACAATAAGTCCAGTAGGGTCTTAGTATTGTCTGTATTTTTACTCGTGTCTATGTTCAGATCTCCTATAATGATCAAATAAGCATATGTTTTTGAGAGGTGTTGGATTATATCTTCCAGCTGTTCAAAGAAGGTTTTAAATATACCATTTGGTGATCGATACAAACCTAATACACAACATAAATTCCCAGCAATTTTAGTTTCCAGTGCTGTAGCTTCAAAGCTCAATTCTATAGCATATTTTGTTATATTTATGGCTTTAGTTGATTTATAGTTAGAAAAAATAGCAACCCCACCACCTTTATAGGAAGTTCTGCAAAAACTGGCTACTTTCACATAATTCTTCAAGTTGTACATTCCTATGTGATTTTCTTTTAGCCCATGTTCTGTAACTACTAGAATGTTTGGCCTATACTCCTGTAATATTACCTCTAGTTCCTCTGTTTTATTGTTTATGTATTGAACATTTTGGTGAAGTATTCTAACAGTTGGCTTTAAATGTAATAGTTCCCCTTCCTGTAATATACTAAGCAGTTCACTTGCTCCCTTTGCTTCTGGTACTATGCAGTGATTTTTTTCAGTTTGTGTCATTAAACCTGGAACGTATCTTTGTCCGGTGTTTATATTCCTCTCACTATTGTCACACTGGTATTTAAAATGGACAGTTTTACTTACATCTTTTTCCATGTTCTCTTTCTGCTTACTCGGTACCATAAAAAATTCTCACTTAGTGTAGCAGATCTCCTAGTTCTCAGGCATCTGCCTTGATTGGAAGCTGCTTCTGCTGTTGATCTCCCAGGCCTCAGGCACCTCTTCTGTGTGGTTGCTGTTGCTGGTGGCTCCTGTGCTCGCCGACTTGGTGACTGCTCTTCTTCGTTAGCTGCTGCAGCTAATGACCTTCGTATGTTTTCCTCACATGCATTTTCATTGCCTTGAGGTAGTATTTTGGGGTCTGCTGTTCTGGATGCTGCTTCTGATGACGATTGTGATTCTGCTGCTATTGGTTTATCAGACACTGCTGCTGAGAACATCTGAGCCTTTGCTGCTGCTGCTGGTGTTTGTTGTAGCTCTACTGCAGATAATGATGGTTCCACTGTTACAGACAACTCTTGTTTTGGCGGAATTGGGATTGGAGACACTTCCATTACAGATGACTCATTAATAAATTTAAGTATTTCGGCACTAATAATCTTTTTCCCTTTTACGTTCATGTGGAGACCATGTCTTGTGAAGTGCTCTCTGTGAACACTGTTTATCTCTACAAAAGTCGTATTCTGGAAACCTCGACATATTTTCTCAAATAGCCTGTTTGCTGTAACAATCTCGATGTTTACGCACGAGTTTTCCATCAGATCGTGCCTCCTGGGGATACTAACAATGTAGAAATGCACTTGAGGCATCCTTTTGATTGTTTCCTTTAGGATTCTCGTTGCACGCCGAGTTTCATTACAGTAAACATCATTTGCGCCTCCTATTATGATGCAGCTGTTACCCGTCGTTAATATGTTGTCACTGTTTTTCAGAATTTCGCGTAATGGCGCGCCTGGTTTGATGATGCCTGTTACATTAAGGTCTGGGTGATTTCTTCTCATAATTTCCGTAACTCCTCTCCCATGACTATCTGCAAAAATATATGTCTGTTGCTTGTATCCTTGCTTATGCATAACGTGGTTGTTTACTTTTTTTTCCTTACGAATATTTACCTTGTGTTTTTCTCCGTTTAATCCACTTGTATATTTTTGTGTGGATAGTTTGTTCATATTTTTATCCATAGATGCACTATTAACACTTTCTTTTCTTGCGTTTAATTCACTTGTGTCTTTTAGAGTGATCAGTTCGTTCATATTTCTAGTTACAGTCGTACTGTTTACACTTTGTACATTTGGTTGTGCATACCTACGAATTTTATGGCTAGCATTAATGAGATCTTGTTGCCTTGACGATTCAGACAGTTCCCGTATGGATAGTACCAAATTTTCCATTGTTTTTATATATTTTTTTATAATGTCAAGTTCTTTTTGAAGTTCGTCATGCACGCTATCTTCTATTCCCGCGTAGCACTTTTCACTCGCGATCTCGCGGCCGTTACACTCTATGTCACATTTACACTGTATTTGTAAATCTTCTTGAGCATAACAGCGTGAATGGCACCATTTATGTTTAAACACGCATATTCTAACTCCATTTAGCACTGTTTCGTCACAAACAACACACTTGATTGAAATTAAGTCCTCAAAAACTGCAGAGCGGTTTAAAGTTACGTGTACACTTGCCGCCATTGTTCATGTGTGTGAATAAAACAGGGAGGTTCCCTCAAGGGCCTCCCCAGTTTGGAAACACTCTTGGTGCACCTAAGCACCTTTGTTGAGAATGTAACAAATGTACCTTCAGACATTTCAACAATCAGCCTGGTGGCTCTAGTGCCTGAGGGTTAGGCAACCACTTGGCACCTCTTGGGAGAGGTTTCCCTATTGTCAGGTACTAGAGCACCTGCATGGCTGAATCGGTGTTGAAGTTTCTGACAGAGACATTTGTAGCATGCTCAACAAAGTTATGTGGGTGGCACTGAGGGTATTGCCAAACTGTGGGGTCTTGCCACTTTATTCACAGACCTGTTGATGTTGCATTCCTTTGTGATTATGCCACAAGACAGTGGAAAGTAGAAGGGCTGAAAAAGCATAAGTACCCTTTGCTGCTTTGGATATCATTCAAATTTCATCAAATGATTTTGAAAAATCTCTTGCGATTCCTATCTGTATACAAGAGCAATAATTGTGGTCTTGCTGCACTCTAAAGGGGTGCAATCACATTCAGTGGTGATGCAGCCCCACAATACCCTTAGAGAAGGGCTGCAGTGACGGAGGGTGCCAACAATGTTAAAGGTTGTCAAAAAACTTTTTCCTTTTCCTCATTGCACAACGAAATGTTGTTTTCAACTGTGAACTGTGTGAAAATCAATGTCTCAGGGAAAGGGGTGCTCTTCATGCTGCCCCCCCCCCCCTCCCCCCTCCCTTACAGCTCAAATGAACTTTTTCTTGCATCTGTCGACATCTTGCAGCCTGAAGCATCACTGAGCCTGAGGGTGATGTTGCAGGGTACAAAGCTTTTGCACTAGTACAGAGGGAGGTTGTAGCCACCACTGAGGCAAATTTTAAACTTATGTGTCACTATAGGAGACAATTACAGGGTTTCAAAAAAGTGATCCTTTAATTTTTTGTACAGTGCAATTTACTTGGTGGATACCAAATGCATTATGACCAAAGCTGATTATGACAAAGTTTGTATTTACTCATATGTTTTGCATTCACATTGTCACTGGAAAAATAAATTACCTTAAAATTTTGTAAACTATGGCATGATTAGATTATTATTATTCAGATTATAATTATTCAGATTGTGAAGGGAGATGAAAATTTAATAGTCGTGGGTGACTGGAATTCGAGTGTAGGAAAAGGGAGAGAAGGAAACATAGTAGGTGAATATGGATTGGGGCTAAGAAATGAAAGAGGAAGCCGCCTGGTAGAATTTTGCATAGAGCACAACATAATCATAACTAACACTTGGTTTAAGAATCATGAAAGAAGGTTGTATACATGGAAGAACCCTGGAGATACTAAAAGGTATCAGATAGATTATATAATGGTAAGACAGAGATTTAGGAACCAGGTTTTAAATTGTAAGACATTTCCAGGGCCAGATGTGGACTCTGACCACAATCTATTGGTTATGACCTGTAGATTAAAACTGAAGAAACTGCAAAAAGGTGGGAATTTAAGGAGATGGGACCTGGATAAACTAAAAGAACCAGAGGTTGTACAGAGATTCAGGGAGAGCATAAGGGAGCAATTGACAGGAATGGGGGAAATAAATACAGTAGAAGAAGAATGGGTAGCTTTGAGGGATGAAGTAGTGAAGGCAGCAGAGGATCAAGTAGGTAAAAAGACAAGGGCTAGTAGAAATCCTTGGGTAACAGAAGAAATATTGAATTTAATTGATGAAAGGAGAAAATATAAAAATGCAGTAAGTGAAACAGGCAAAAAGGAATACAAAAATGAGATCGACAGGAAGTGCAAAATGGCTAAGCAGGGATGGCTAGAGGACAAATGTAAGGATGTAGAGGCCTATCTCACTAGGGGTAAGATAGATACCGCCTACAGGAAAATTAAAGAGACCTTTGGAGATAAGAGAACGACTTGTATGAATATCAAGAGCTCAGATGGAAACCCAGTTCTAAGCAAAGAAGGGAAAGCGGAAAGGTGGAAGGAGTATATAGAGGGTCTATACAAGGGCAATGTACTTGAGGACAATATTATGGAAATGGAAGAGGATGTAGATGAAGATGAAATGGGAGATGTGATACTGCGTGAAGAGTTTGACAGAGCTCTGAAAGACCTGAGTCGAAACAAGGCCCCCGGAGTAGACAATATTCTATTGGAACTACTGACGGCCGTGGGAGAGCCAGTCCTGACAAAACTCTACCATCTGGTGAGCAATATGTATGAAACAGGCGAAATACCCTCATACTTCAAGAAGAATATAATAATTCCAATCCCAAAGAGAGCAGGTGTTGACGGATGTGAAAATTACCGAACTATCAGTTTAATAAGTCCAGTTGCAAAATACTAACACGAATTCTTTACAGACGAATGGAAAAACTAGTAGAAGCCAACCTCGGGGAAGATCAGTTTGGATTCCGTAGAAACACTGGAACACGTGAGGCAATACTGACCTTACGACTTATCTTAGAAGAAAGATTAAGGAAAGGTAAACCTACGTTTCTAGCATTTGTAGACTTAGAGAAAGCTTTTGACAGTGTTGACTGGAATACTCTCTTTCAAATTCTAAAGGTGGCAGGTGTAAAATACAGGGAGCGAAAGGCTATTTACAATTTGTACAGAAACCAGATGGCAGTTATAAGAGTTGAGGGACATGAAAGGGAAGCAGTGGTTGGGAAGGGAGTAAGAAAGGGTTGTAGCCTCTCCCCGATGTTGTTCAATCTGTATATTGAGCAAGCAGTAAAGGAAACAAAAGAAAAATTCGGAGTAGGTATTAAAATTCATGGAGAAGAAATAGAAACTTTGAGGTTCGCTGATGACACTGTAATTCTGTCAGAGACAGCAAAGGACTTGGAAGAGCAGTTGAATGGAATGGACAGTGTCTTGAAAGGAGGATATAAGATGAACATCAACAATAGCAAAACAAGGATAATGGAATGTAATCTAATTAAGTCGGGTGATGCTGAGGGAATTAGATTAGGAAATGAGGCACTTAAAGTAGTAAAGGAGTTTTGCTATTTGGGGAGCAAAATAACTGATGATGGTCGAAGTAGAGAGGATATAAAATGTAGGCTGGCAATGGCAAGGAAAGCGTTTCTGAAGAAGAGAAATTTGTTAACATCGAGTATAGAGTTAAGTGTCAGGAAGTCATTTCTGAAAGTATTTGTATGGAGTGTAGCCATGTATGGAAGTGAAACATGGACGATAAATAGTTTGGACAAGAAGAGAATAGAAGCTTTCGAAATGTGGTGCTACAGAAGAATGCTGAAGATTAGATGGGTAGATCACATAACTAATGAGGAAGTATTGAATAGGATTGGGGAGAAGAGAAGTTTGTGGCACAACTTGACCAGAAGAAGGGATCGGTTGGTAGGACATGTTCTGAGGCATCAAGGGATCACCAATTTAGTATTGGAGGGCAGCGTGGAGGGTAAAAATTGTAGAGGGAGACCAAGAGATGAATACACTAAGCAGATTCAGAAGGATGTAGGTTGCAGTAGGTACTGGGAGATGTAAAAGCTTGCACAGGATAGAGTAGCATGGAGAGCTGCATCAAACCAGTCTCGGGACTGAAGACCACAACAACAACAACAATGGCATGATTTAATTGCTTTGAAGGCAAATTACTGTGCTTATTTTTTTCCAATTTACTTCATTAGTCAATGCCGCTCCATACGGCTAGAGCAGCAATGCTTGACCTGGAGGTAGCAGTTTGAATGCTAGTGGTGAGAAAATCCTCATCACCACTACTTTAGTACAAAGGTCGTTGAGGTACTTGTCTTCAGTTACTGGTCACTGTATCCCAGTGTCTTAGGTTTAATATAAAACCTTTATTTAATATCTTACACACTGGGGGACTGTAATGCTGTTGAGAGAAATCTGTCAGATGCAGACTTTAAGCATGACAGCTAGAGTGGTGCTAGTCAAGATACATATATTATGTGCAAGAGTTAAGCTTCATAGACTCCTTTCATTGCATTTTTATTATCAACAATATCAATACACACACACCCCTATACATTTCGCACAAGGACTCATCATGTTTGTCCACTCAACACAGATACACACTTGATATATTGTACTAAGAAAAGTAGAGGAAGTAGTCTAATGGAAACAATATTCACATTCTTGAACTAAATCTGATTTGGCACCTAAGAACTTACCAATAAGTAGTGTATCAGCAGTGAAATAGCCAGTAGGTACAGTTGGGGAAAAAGCTGTAAGCGCCACTCAGCAATGAGAAGACAAAGAAGTGACTCAGTTGTAACAAGTCACGTGACTCACTGAAAATACCATGCTATCATTCAGCCACAATTACTCTTGTATTCTGCAAAGGAAATTAATCAGAATTTCTAAAAGAGACTTGAACAAATGATAATATGGTTTGTGATGTAAATGTATTCAGGTATGTTGCGCTAAGAGATTCTAAGCAGATCAATGTGTGGAGCACAGGAACACATAACAGAAAACAGCATTCACATAAGCATTTGAGCACTAGCTCTTTTTCTAACAATAGTACACACATTCACACACACAACCACACAGGCACCTGAACACGCACTTCTGTGGCCACAGCAAGGCTATATAGTCTTGCCATGGCCACATGTGTGTGTGTGTGTGTGTGTGTGTGTGGTGGGGGGGTTGCAAGAAAAAGAGCTAGCATTCAAAAGCTAGTGTGAATGCTGTTTTCTGCTAAGTGTTCCCGCTATAGGTCAGTGGTTACCTTTTCCTTGTTTTACATATTCCTCCTCATTGCAGAGCATTTGTGGAAATGCTTTAACTTCTTAGGATCTGAATGATTTCCTACTCTTTCTAATCTTCCCCTAGCTACCCTTCTTTCTTCCCTGAGGAAGGATTTAGTGGTACCAAAAGCTAGGAACAGTTTTTTTCACTTTTAAATACATCTTTTGACACTTCTTTAAGGTAAGTACTGGTCACTTCCTTCAGGTAAGTACTGAGCACCAACTCTGTCTGTAATTTTAATGTAAACTCGAGTTTCTTATATATACAGGTGGGGAGCTGCCAACTGTCAGTATTAAAAGAAAAATGAAGTGTATTGTAACATCTGTGTAATGCTAGTTTTTCATATCTTTGTCATATGTGTACAATAGAATCTTGGGACAGTAGAACAGAGGGTGCTCGTCTTTGTCACAAAACTGAACCTATTGTGTGTGTGTGTGTGTGTGTGTGTGTGTGTGTGTGTGTGTGTGTGTCAGAGAGAGAGAGAGAGAGAGAGAGAGAGAGAGAGAGAGAGAGATCTTATGCACTGTGTAGTCTGTTTTAAATAAATAATCTTAAAGGGCCCAGACTGTGTGTGAACAGCCATGAACTAATTTTTTGCTCGTGACTAAAACAATGTGATTTTGCCCACTGTTTGTGTGTTTGACGAAAGTGGCAGCCGTTTTTTGTCATTACAAGATACAAGTACAAAAATTCGAAGAACCTGAAGACTGGGTGAAGTGAAAATGGCACATCTCGATGCTGTTATGAGCGTATGTGCTTGAAGACATCGTAAATGGTACATAGGAGTGTCCTGCATTGCCACACGATGCAATCGCTGAGAAAAAGGTGGCACATCAGCATTGGTGGAAAGATGATGCAAAGCAGAAAGTTGACTAGCGAGTGTGTTAGGAAAATCTGTTGCCAAGCTTGTGTTAACATGCACCCGTGCAACTGAAATTTGGGATAAGTTACATGCACAATTCGAACAAAGCAGTACACAATGTCTGAACATGTTGATAGAAGCATTTTTTTGTGTTCAACGAGATGCCAAAGAGGACATTAGCACATGCATCGCAAAACTGCAGAAGCTTTTTTGGATTTGAATGACAAATTGCAGAAGCACAATGAAACTGTTTTGTCTGAAAGAACTTTAAATGGCCAAATTCTCTCCACACTAGGTAAAGAATATGACAATTTCAAGGACCTGCGGGATACGATTCCATCTGAAAATCAAAGTGTGAACCTTTTGATTTAAAAATTGTGCACAACTGAATTGCATGATCAAAGTATGGTCGAACCAGTTGAGTTTGTTACACACGGTTGCCCTAAAAAGAAAATTCAGTGAAACAAAAGTGACAATACTGGTACTGAAAAATCGAAAAAGAATACTGAATGCGCAAAATGAAGATTTTCTTGTCACAAATGTGGGCAGGTAGGCCACTGGGCAGCAGAGTGTCCAACGAAAAAGAAAGATAATCTTCGCATCAATCATTCCAAAAAGAATATGGAAAATAATGTTGCATTTTTGTCACAAGTTTTTAGTGCTTCAATCGAAAACTGTGTTGGAATTGGCAGTTGGTCCTGTGACAGTGGTGCCACAAATCACATCACTCCAAATAAACGATATTTCATATCATATACGAAATTCGCCATCCCTGAAAAGATTTCTATTGGGAAAAAAGGTGTGAGCATGTTGGCTGGTGGACAGGGAACTGTAAAAACCCAAATGCAATTGAATAATGCCAGAAAAATGGTGCACTGAAATATGTGCTTTATGTTCCTGAAGCAGGTGCTCACTTGTTCTCTGTCAAAGCAGTTGCACAAAGAGGTTTTTGCCCTAGACTTGGTGACAAAAGTGTTGAAATTGAAGACAAAGCGACTGGGCAAACAGTGATGACTGGGCATGTCACCCATGGTCTCTATGTTCTTGACACATGTGTCATTAAATCAATACAGCCTGCTGAAGTGAATTTTGTGACACTGTCAGATATGCTGCAAGTTTACCATGAGAGATTTGGACATCAACACAAACAGCACATAAAATGTACCTTGAAGCAGATGAACATCAATGTCGATTGGTGCAAAGAAGAATTCTGTGATGGATGTGCACTCAAAAATATGCATAGGCTGCCATTCAGGAATAGAATGAATTGACCAATAGTTACAGGTGAACAAATCCATGCTGTCTACAGAGTCTCTCAGAAAAGCTTGCTATTACATATGTTTCAAAGGTGATTTTAGCAAGTTCCATAAAATTTTCTTTCTTAAGCAAAGAGGTGAAGTCAGCACAGTCCTGGAACAATTCTTGAATGAAGCCAAGACAAATGGTCATGCTGTCAACCAGTTCAGGTGTGATGGAGGAAGAGAGTTCTATAATAAGAAAGTCTCAGAATTGCTGGCAAGCAGAGGTATAGAGCATTGCATCACTCCACCACACACACCACGGTAAAATGGTGTTGCAGAAAGAGAAAATCACACTGTTTTGGAGTGTGCACGTTTTATGTTGAATCCCAGTAAATTGCCAAAGCAACTGTGGCCAGAAGCTTGCAATACTGCTGCATATCTTTTTAATCACACTGGGATGCTCTCTACAGAAAGCAAACCTCCATATGAACTGTGGTATGGTTGACCAGTAGGCAACCTGGATCATCTGAGAATCTTTGGAACAGAACGTTATGTGCATGTGAATAAGAATTTTCATTCAAAGTTGTGCTTGGACATCTGGTGGGGTACGTAAATAATAGAGATGGTTTTTGGGTCTGCATTCCATCTCAAACAAAAGTTGTACTAAGTCATGATGTAAAATTCAAGCCTGGAGTTGTATGCGGGCAATGGCCTTGCCGCAGTGGCTACACCGGTTCCCGTAAGATCACCAAAGTTAAGCACTGTCGGGCGTGGTCAGCACTTGGATGGGTGACCATCCAGGCCGCCATGCGCTGTTGCCATTTTCCAGGTTGTACTCGGCCTCGTGATGTCATTTGAGGAGCTACTCGACCAAATAGTACCGGCTGCAGTCAAGAATACCATCGTAACGACCGGTAGAGTGGTGTGCTGACCCCACGCCCCTCCTATCCGCATCCTCCTCTGAGGATGATACGGATGACACGGCAGTCGGATGGTCCTGATGGGCCACTTGTGGCCTGTAGACAGAGTGGTGGTGGTTTTTTTTTTTTTGAGTTGTATGCAATCTACACACCAGTGCTGCTGAATTTGAAGTTGCTGGTAAAGACACTGTTTAACAGGGTCACCCTAACCAGGCTTCTGATGAGAAAAAGTAATCAGAAGCTGTCAGCCATGATGAGAGAAAAAAGTGAAGTGGAAGAAGACTTGGAGACAATGTCAAGTTCCGGAGGAAGTAATAAGGAGGAAGAAGATTTGGATATGGTATCCAGTTCTGGAAGAAGCAAAGTTTTGAGTGAGAAGCAAAAGCAAGAAGAAGAAACAAGAATGGATGGCCAGTGGAGATTATGTGTACACGGCTGGAACTCCTATCATCCAGAGACAAGGATCCAAGCTCATAAGCAGAAGCTTTGCAGTGTAGCAATAAAAATCAGTGGCTGGAGGCCATTCATGAAGGATTACTGGAGGCCATTCATGAAGGATTGAAGCCCCCGAAAGAGAATAATACATGGATATTAGTTGAGCGTCCAAGTGGTGTACAGATTTTGCAAAATCGGTGGTTCTTACAGAAGAAAACTGCAGAAAACAGGAAATTTTGCTTCAAGGGTCGACTTGTGGCCGAAGGACACGCACAAAGACATGGAATTAACTATGAAGAAACTTTCAGACCTGTCATGCATTATGATACAATTTGAACTCTTTTGGCAGAAAAATTGAAGCTCGATCAGTTTGAAGTCAAAACAACTTTTCTAAATGGTGTACCCAAGAAGACGTATACATGGAACAATCTGCAATCTCTGAAAGATCTTCATGGATTGCTTTGAAATTTTGACACTATGTTGCATTAAAATACCAAATATACTTTACTGAAACACCACCTGGTATATATGTAATAAAAGGGGAAACATTATAAAAATGTAAATGCTGGTTTGTTCAAAATGTTTAATCTCCAAAGGTTCTTGACCAATTGCTTTCAAAATTACCGAACGAAAGCACTGGCAGGTCGATAGACACACAAACACAAACATACACACAAAATTCTAGCTTTCGCAACAAACGGTTGCTTCATCAGGAAAGAGGGAAGGAGAGGGAAAGACGAAAGGAAGTGGGTTTTAAGGGAGAGGGTAAGGAGTCATTCCAATCCTGGGAGCGGAAAGACTCACCTTAGGGGGAAAAAAGGACGGGTACACACTCGCACACACACACATATCCATCCACACGTACACAGACACAAGCAGACACATTTAAAGACTTTAGGTCCCTCCCCCCCCCCCCTCCCAAGGCAAGTCCCCCCAAAAGGGGGGTTGTTCCAGTCCCGGGAGTGGGGGGACTTGCCTGGGGGAAGGGGAGGGGGGGGGGGAGGGGGGGGGAGGAGGGGGGGGGGGTGCTCGCGCACACACACATGTCCGTCCGCACATGTGCGGGCGCAGGCAGACATATTTAAAGACCTGCCTCTGCACTTCTGTCTCGACTGACATCTCTGCCCAAACTCTTTGTCTTTAAATATGTCTGCTTGTGTCTGTATATGTGTGGATGGATACGTGTGTGTGTGTGTGCGAGTGTGTACCCGTCCTTTTTTCCCCCTAAGGTGGGTCTTTCCACTCCCGGGATTGGAATGACTCCTTGCCCTCTCCCTTAAAGCCCACATCCTTTCGTCTTTCCCTCTCCTTCCCTCTTTCCTGGTGGGGCGGCGGTTTGTTGCGAAGGCTTGAATTTTGTGTGTATGTTTGTGTTTGTTTGTGTGTCTGTCGACCTGCCAGCGCTTTCGTTTGGTAAGTCACATCATCTTTGTTTTTAGATATATGTTTCCTATGTGGAATGTTTCCCTCTATTATAATCATATATATATATATATATATATATATATATATATATATATATATATATATATTTTCCAGTCCCGGGAGCGGGGAGACTTGCCTTGGGGGGAGGAAGGGACGAGTGTGCGCTCGCACACGCACACGTGTCCATCCACGCATGTACAGACACAAGCAGACATAATATGTGTATGTGTGTGGATGGATATGTGTGTGTGTGCGAGTGTATACCTGTCCTTTTTTCCCACTAAGGTAAGTCTTTCCACTCCCGGGATTGGAATGACTCCTTACCCTCTCCCTTAAAACCCACATCCTTTCGTCTTTCCCTCTCCTTCCCTCTTTCCTCATGAGGCAACAGTTTGTTGCGAAAGCTTGAATTTTGTGTGTATGTTTGTGTGTCTGTCGACCTGCCAGTATTTTCATTTGGTAAGTCACATCATCTTTGTTTTTAGATATATATTTCCTACGTGGAATGTTTCCCTTTCCCTCTATTATATATATATAAAGTAATGTTGTTGTGGTCTTCAGTCAAAAGCCTAGTTTGATGTAGCTCTCCATGCTACTCTTTTCCTGTTCATCTTCAAGTAACTACTGCATCCTAAATCCTTCTCAGTCTACCTACTGTATTTGTCTCTTGGTCTCCCTCTTTCCTCCCTGAGGACGGAACTGACAGTTTCAAAAGCCAGGATAGCTTTCTTTCTGCTTATGTATCTATTGGCAGTACTTGGCATTTTGCCACCTGATGGAGAATACTGATCACCCATTTAGTCTCCTTGTGATTTGAAAGTTTGCGCAAGTTAATTTTCCTTTTGATACAATTAAAATTAATGAATTTATTGCCTGGTAAAATGGAAGTTGTTAATGTGTTTGAGCACAGCAGAAGTTCAGGAACTGACGTGTTGAATGTGTGAGATATAAAGCTGTCATCAACCTGAAGGTCATTTTAACACTATAGCGCTTTACTCAGCATGGCCCTGTTTGCAGTCGTATGTCGTTTCTTTCTCCAGCCTTTTAACTGACTTACCCAGGTAATTAAAGAGGGACTTACACTTTAACATAGACTCTAAACTGTGGTGCATCTTTGCAATTTTCACATGAACAAATCATTGCCGGAGGTGAATGAAGCAATAAGGGAAAGAAAATATCATATTGTTGACTGGGGATCAGATCCTGGACCTATGGATTTGTGGATTGACACAGCCCACTCAATCATAATGTTGAATACAGAAGACTATACAGTAATAACCTATTTTTGTAGGAAAAATGTGGAGAAAGGAGGAAAGGCCAGACCATGTTGAGAAGGAAAGAGAGGAGGAAGGAAAATCAAAAAGCAAGAGGCGACAGTTGAGAAGAGAAAAGTAGCAAAAAGAAATTCAGGTGACAGAAGAGTTAAAACAGAGATGGTAGAAAAAAGGGTGAGTGTGGTTGCAAAACAAAATGGAACAGAAATAGAGGCTGATCAGAAGAAAAAGAAATAAAAGGGGTAAAGCTGGGAACACTGACTGGAAGCAAGGGAAATGTAGAAGACAAGTTTAGACTGGGTCTGGAAGGGTGGACAGTTGAAAGGATATGTTGGAAGGCCAGATCCTATCTCCACAATTCACAAAATTGCTGTATTGTGGATGATCTTGTGGAGCCTTTGTGAAGTAACAAGCACTTAGGTATCGTGAGTGCTTGATCCACAACTGCATCCTGGATATTCCCAATGCAGTACATTCATGTGTGTTCTTCCATATGCATTACAAGTTGTATGGTAGTCTTCCCAATGCAGAAAATACTGTACTTAATAAAGGACCAGTTGCTATATCATGTGAGGAGTCACAAGTGTAGCCCTACCTTTAATGTTGTAGGTGGGGATATATGGCAGCTTCTAATTAGATTAGATTAGATTTACTTTCATTCCAATTGCTCCGTAGTGAGGAGGTCCTCCAGGATGTAGAACATGTCAGAAAAACAACAATACAAGACAAATATTTACAACTCAAACAGGTCCCAAGTGAAATGATCGTCATTTTTTAATGAACACTATTTTACAAATACTAATGCACTGAATTTAAAATAAAAAAAGTTTATTTATTTATTTATTTATAAGGTAATGAACATGTAATACAACTACTATAATACTTATTTACAATGAACACATTACTGCACTGAAATGGTGCATAAGTTAGATTGTACTTACACACACACACACACACACACACACACACACACACACACGCACACACTTATACTCATTTACAATGAACACATTACTGCACTGAAATTGTGCAGAAGTTATATTGTACTTATATATATTGGGTCTTTAAATATGTCTGCTTGTGTCTGTATGTGTGGATGGATATGTGCGTGTGTGCGTGTGTATACCTGTCCCTTTTTTCCCCCTAAGGTAAGTCTTTCCGCTCCCGGGATTGGAATGACTCCTTACCCTCTCCCTTAAAACCCACTTCCTTTCGTCTTCCCCTCTCCTTCCCTCTTTCCTGATGAGGCAACAGTTTGTTGCGAAAGCTTGAATTTTGTGTGTATGTTTGTGTTTGTTTGTGTGTCTATCGACCTGCCAGCGCTTTTGTTCGGTAAGTCACCTCATCTTTGTTTTTATATATAATTTTTCCCACGTGGAATGTTTCCTTCCATTATATTGATATATATATATATATATATACACACACAAATCAGTTGGTTCTACTGAGAAATTCATCAATGGAGTAGAAGGAGTTGACCACCAATAAATCCTTTAGGCTTCTCTTAAACTGAATTTCATTGGTTGTTAAGCTTTTTATTACTGCTGACAAGTTATTGAAAAATGTGTGTTCCTGAATAATGCACACCTTTTTGTACAAGACTAAGAGACTTTAAATCCTTGTGAAGATTATTCTTATTTCTAGTATTGATTCCATGAATTGAGCTGTTGGTTGGAAAGAGTGATATATTTTTAATGACAAATTTCATTAAAGATTAAATATATTGGGAAGCAGTTTTAGTTAGTATCCCTAGTTCCTTAAACAGGCTTCTGCAGGATGTTCTTGAGTTCATACCACATATAACTCTTACTGCATGTTTTTGTGCCCGGAAAACTTTAGTTTGGCTTGATGAATTACCCCAAAAAATAATCCCATATAAAACATTATGGAATGAAAGTAAGCATAGTATGCCAGCTTTTTCATTTTTATATCACCTATGTCTGACACAATTTGCATTGCAAATAGAGATTTGTTAAGACACTTCAGCAGTTCTGTGGTGTGCTTTTCCCAGATGAATTTATTATCAAGCTGTAATCCCAAGAATTTAACACTGTCCACTTCTTCTATCTGTGTGTCATCATATGTTAGGCATATACTCGTGTGACACCCCTTACAAGTTCTGAACTGCATGTAGTGTGTTTTTTCAAAGTTTTGTGACAAGGAATTGGCTAGGAACCAGCAATTAATGTCCACAAATATTTTATTAGCTAATCTTCTTTCTAAGACTACACTTGATTTGCTATTTATTGCAATGTTTGTACCATCGGAAAACAAAACAGACTTGGCATCTGGTAATGTTACTGATGAAAGGTCATTGATAAACACAAGAAAAAGTAAGGGCCATAAAATGGAACCTTGTGGGACCCCACATGTAATTAGTTCCCAGTTGGATGATGCCTGATAGCTTGATAGATGTCTCTTTCCTAATAACCTAGTAACCCTTTGTTTCCTGCCAAAGACAAGACTTGAACCATTTTGCAGCATTTCCTGTTACACTATAATATTCTAATTTACTTAAAAGGATATTGTGATTTACAGTCAAATGCCTTCGACAGATCACAAAATATACCAGTTGCTTGCAATTTTTTATCTAATGAATAAAGCACATTTTCACGCAAGTGTAGATAGCCTTCTCAATATCAGAACCCTTTAGAAATCCAAACTGTGACTTTGACAGTATCTTATTTGAGATAAGATGGTTATAAAGCTGATTGTGCATTACTTTTTCTAAAAATTTTGAGAATGCTGGCAAAAGTGAAATTAGGCAGAAACTTGATGCTATTTCTTTATCTACCTTCTTAAACAGTGGCTAAACTTCAGCATATTTTAACCATTCAGGAAATATTCCACTGATAAACGACTGGCTACACAGATAGCTTAATATGTCACTTAACTCACAATCACATTCTTTAATTAGCTTGTTGATATTTCATCGTACCCACTAGATGTTTTTGATTTTAAAGATTTTATGATGGATATTATTTCTGCTGGGGTAGTGAGGGTCAAATTCGTATTATGGAAGTTACTTGAAATGTCTGGTCTGAGGTATTCCATGGCAGCATCTACAGAACCTGACAACTCCATCTTTTCAGTAACAGTTATGAAATGTTTCTTAAAAAGTTCTGCAACACTATACACACGTCACCAATGTATCATTTACTCTTAAGGCTATTTGTTCCTCTTCATGTCTGGTTCTACAGGTCTCCTCCTTCACTATATCCCATATTGTCTTTATTTTGTTATCTGATATGACTATCTTTCCCTTGTAATATATTTGCTTTGATGTCCGTATTACAGTCTTTAGTATTTCTTGTAATGTGCTATAGCATCAACATCGGAACTGTTTCGGATTGACAGATACAGTTTTCTTTTTGTTTTACAAGATACCCCTGTTCCTTGAGTAATCCATGGCTTCTTTGCAGACTTTGCTCTAACCTTGGTAAGTTTTTGGGGAAAACAGTGTTCGAATAAGGTAAGCACTTTATTATCAAAAAAGTTATATTTTTCATTCATGCCAAGAGCACTGTAAACATCAGTCCAGTGAATGTCTCTGAGGAGTGTCCTAAAATAATCAATTATTGGCTTATTGATTACCCCCTTGAGCTCAGATTTAACAGATTTTATACCCTATTCAGTGTTAACATTTAACAGAAGCAACTGCTTGTCATGATCTGAGAGGCCATTGACTATTGGTTTTGTAATATAATTTTGTTCGTTGGAATTTTCTATAAAGATATTATCAATGGCTGTTTGTGAGCAATTGGCTACCCTAGTGGGGGGAGGGAATTAAGTTGAATGATAGTGTCACTAACTCAAATAAGTTCTTATTTGGAGAGTCTTTAAGGAAGTCTACTTTGAAATCACCAGCAACCACTATTTCTTTGTTTTTGGTTGTTAAATGGGCCAGTACAGCTTCAAGGTGGTTTACGAACAGATTAAAGTTACCTGCAGGTGCTCGATATACACTTAATATTATGAAGGATTTTTTGTTAGATTCTACTTCTGTTGCACATACTTCCATATACTGTTCTAGGCAAAATTTATGAATGTCTATGTTCTTAAATTTATGACAGTTCCTGATGAATGTGGCAACTCCTCCTTTCTCCATTTGTGATCTACAAAAGTGAGATGCTAACCTAAACCCTGTAACACTTAAAAGTTCTATACCAGTGGTCACATGATGTTCAGAGAAGTGAGATCAGTTGTAAGGGTAAGAAAAAAAGGAAGTAAGTCTACGTGTAATATTGCAATGGTCTTTAGATGTAGAGGGCAAAGTCAGGTAGAGGAAGGAAATTATCTGTGTCCTATTCAAAGCATTCAATTTCAGGAAGCATTAGAAAACATATCAGGATAATCAGATGGGAATGTGCACCCCATTTCTCTGTCACTGTAGTCCAATTGAAAGGTTTCTACGCTGTCTGTAATTAGAACATGGTTGATAGGAAGGCAAAGATTGATATGGGAGAGGATTGGCGCCAGAAAATGACAATTTGGTAGTAGCATATGACGATATTTTCTTTACGGAAGACTACATGAATAGTCTCAACTGGACAAAGGCAACATTCATGCACTATATAGCACACACATCTTGGTATGTTAGCAATGAGTGTTCTTAAGACAGTAGTCAGTCAGGCAGTAGTAGCCGACCGAGACAGACACAGCAACAGTGAAGTAACTGCTTTTGTGACATTTACAAGTTCCTAACTTCTGTGTGCTTTAATAGTTTAGTTTCTTGAGTTTCTGCGTGCAGATTTTATATCTAATAGCCACTGTTCTCGCGTTTTCGTTTCTGTCGGAAAGTAAACCAATTTTGTGACATATTATAAGTTCCTAATCAGAGGCAAAATATTTAGTTTCACCTGAGTGCTTTGGTAGTTAGGTTTTTGAATATCTGCATATTATTAGATACAGTTCCTGTGTTTTCGTCAGGGTCTACAGTAGAGTTACGTAGCACGCGCTGATAGTCCATTTATCTGAATAGTTTTGTTTTCCACTGTCTTTAGTATAGACAGGGACTGCGACTGTTGTGTGCGGGTGCGAGCCGAGTTGGTGACACTTTGCTCTCAGCTTCAGGCTGTGATGGCTTCGATTACTCAGTTTGAGGCTGCAGTGGATGGGCACCACTGTTGTGGGCTGGCCGTGGGGATCCAACGGACATCAGCACGTCCAAGTCCTCCGATCAGTCCTCACCGGTGGCCAACCCAGTTAATGCTCGCACTGAGGCTGACCCCTCACATGTGGTCGAGTGGGAGGTCACTCCGGGGTGAAGCAGGTGGTGAAAGACTTCCCAGGCGGCCACACGTAAGGCCTCCCTGGTTTGTCTGACAAACAGGTTCCAGGTGCTGTCTGTGGCTGACACTGTCGCTGAACCAGATGCTGTCGCCTGTCCTGTTTCAGAGGAAACCACTCAGCCTGCAAGATCCGGGCAGTCACAGAGGAGGGGAGTAATGGTAGTTGGGATCTCCAGCGTTAGGTACGTTATGGGCCCCCTTAGGGACTTGGCTGACAAGAAGGGTAAGAAAACCAATGTGCACTCCGTGTACATACTGGGTGGAGTCATTCCAGATGTGGAAAGGGTCCTCCCGGATGCCATGAAGAGCACAGGGTGCAGCCAACTGCAGGTGGTTGCTCACGTCGGTACCAATGATGTATGTCACTTTGGATCAGAAGAGATTCTCTCTGGTTTCAAGTGGCTAACAGAAGTGGTAAAGGCTGCCAGTCTTGCTTGCAAGATGAAACCAGAGCTGACCATTTGCAGCATAGTCGACACGATCGATTGTGAACCTCTGGTACAGAGCTGAGTGGAGGGTCTAAATCAGAGGCTCAGACACTTCTGCGACTGTGCAGGCTGCAAATTCCTCGACTTGCGCCAAAGGGTGGTTGGGTTTCAGGTTCCGCTGAATAGGTCAGGTGTCCACTATATGTAGGAGGCGGCTACATGGGTAGCAGGTGCTGTGTGACGTGAACTAGGCAGTTTTTTAGGTTAGAGGGTCTTTGGAAAACACAACAAGGGCTTCAGTCACAAAGGGTGCAGGCTGAACACAGGAAGAACGTAGATACAGGAACCATTGGTATAACAGCTGTAAACTGTCGTAGCTGTGTTGGGAAAGTACCAGAGCTCCAAGTGCTAATAGAAAGCACTGATGCTCAAATCGTTATAAGCACTGAAAGTTGGCTTAAGCTGGATATAAGCTCAGCTGAAATTTTTGTGAATAACATAACAGTGTTCCAAAAGGATACACTAAACATGATTGGCGGTGGTGTGTTTGTTGCTGTTAGCAGTAGTTTAACTTGTCATGAAATTGAAGTAGCTACTTCCTGTGAGTTAGTATGCGCAGAGGTCATTGTTGGCAACCGGAATAAAATAATAATTGGATCCTTTTACCGACCTCCCAATTCAGATGATACAGTTACTGAATGGTTCAAACAAAACTTGAGTTTGATTTCAAACACGTATGTAACTCATACGATAATAGTTGGTGGTGACTTTAATTTACCCTTGATATGTTGGCAAAAATACATGTTTAATTCTGGAGGTACGCATAAAATATCATCTGAAATTGTGCTAAATGCATTCTCTGAAAATTATTTTGAGCAGTTAGTCCATGAGACCACGCAAATAGTAAACGTTTGTGAAAACACACTTGACCTCTTAGCAACAAATAATCCTGAGATAATAACGAGCATCAAAACCAATTCAGGGATTAGTGAACACAGGGTTGTCGTAGCGAGATTGAATACTGTAATCCCCAAATCCTAGAAAAACTGTAATCCCCAAATCCTCAAAAAATAAGCAAAAAATATAACTATTCAAAAAAGCAGATAAAAATTCACTTGACACCTTCCTGTAGACAATCTCCACTCATTCCAAATTAATAATATGAGTGTAGACCAGATGTGGCTTAAATTCAAAGACATACTATTGGCAGCAATTGAGAGATTTATATCAAATAAATAAACAAACGACAGAGCTGATCCTCCTTGGTACACAAAACGGGTTAGAACACTGTTGCAGAAACAACAAAACAAATGTGCCAAATTTAAACAGATGCAAAATCCCCAAGATTGGCGATCTTTTACAGAAGCTTGAAATTTAGCACAGACTTCAATGCAAGATGCTTATAACAGTTTCCACAGTGAAACTTTGTCTCGAAACCTGGCAGAAAAATCCAAAGAAATTGTGGTCGCATGTGGAGTATGCTAGCTGCAAGAAATAATCAATGCCTTCTCTGCGTGATAGCAATGGAGATACTATCGAAGACAGTGCTGCTAAAGCAGAGTTACTATGCACAGCCTTTCAAAATGCCTTCACAAAAGACGATGAAGTAAATATTCCAGAATTCGAATCGAACATGAATAATGTAGAAGTAAATATCCTCGGAGTAGTGAAGCAACTTAAATCACTTAAGAAAAGCAGGTCTTCTGATCCAGACTGTATACCAATTGGTTTCTTTTCAGAGTATGCTGATGCATTAGCTCCATACTTAACAATCATATACAACCATTCACTCGACAAAAGATCTGTACCCAAAGACTAGAAAGTTGCACAGGTCACACCAATATTCAAGAAAAGTAGTAGGAATAATCCACTATATTACAGGCCCATATTGTTAACGTCGATATGCAGCAGGATTTTGGAACATATATTGTTTTCGAACATTATGAATTACCTTGAAGAAAACGGTCTATTGACACACAGTCAACATGGGTTTAGAAAACATTGTTCCTGTGAAACACAACTAGCTCTTAATTCACATGAAGAGTTGAGTGTTACTGACAAGGGATTTCAGATTGATTCTGTATTTCTCGATTTCCGAAAGGCTTTTGACACTGTACCACACAAGCGGCTCGTAGTGAAATTGCGTGCTTATGGAATATCGTCTCAGTTATGTGACTGGATTTGTGATTTCCTGTCAGAGATGTCACAGTTCGTAGTAATTGACGGAAAGTCATTGAGTAAAATAGAAGTGATTTCTGGCGTTTCCCATGGTAGTGTTATAGGCCCTTTGCTGTTCCTTATCTATATAAACAATTTGGGAGACAATCTGAGCAGCTGTCTTTGGTTGTTTGCAGATGATGCTGTCATTTATCGACTAATAAAGTCATAAGAAGATCAAAACAAACTGCAAAACGATTTAGAAAAGATATCTGAATGGTTTAAGAAGTGGCAGTTGACCCTAAATAATGAAAAGTGTGAGGTCATCCATATGAGTGTTAAAAGGAATGCGTTAAACTTCGGTTACATGATAAATCAGTCTAATCTAAAAGCCGTAAATTCAACTAAATACCTAGGTATTACAATTACGAAAAAATTACATTTGAAGGAACACATAGAAAATGTTGTCGGGAAGGCTAACCAAAGACTGTGTTTTATTGGCAGGACACACAAAATGTAACAGACCTACTAAGGAGATTGCCTACAGTACACTTGTCTATCCTCTTTTAGAATACTGCTGCACGGTGTGGGATCCTTACCAGATAGGACTGACGGCGTACATCAAAAAAGTTCAAAGAAAGGCAGCAAGTTTTGTATTATCACGAAATATGGGAGAGAGTGTCATGTAAATGATACAGGATTTGGGCTGGACATCATTAAAAGAAAGGCGTTTTTTGTTGTGACGGAATCTTCTCACATAATTCCAATCACCAACTTTCTCCTCCGAATGCAAAAATATTTTGCTGACACCGACCTACATAGGGAGGAATGATCACCATGATAAAATAAGGGAAATCAGAGCTTGTACAGAAAGATAAAGGTGTTCGTTCTTTTCGCACGCTACTGGAGATTGGAATAATAGAGAATTGTCAAGGTGGTTCGATGAACCCTCTGCCAGGCACTTAAATGTGATTTGCAGAGTATCCATGTAGATGTAGATTAATAGCAATTTTTTAACAGTTTCCCTGGTAATAATAACAAACATTTCAAAATTCACACAGCCATGGCATATATTTAGCAAAGACATACATTTTACCCTTCAAAATATTTTCAATACATTTTAAGTACAAATAATTACACTTTAAAAAATTTTCACATTTCCGCTTTACAAATAAATATCTTACACATGTCTGTAGACAGGATTCTATTCCTAATTCGTCTGACACTTGTTATAGAATAGCATGTATGCAGATGTTTGAAGAACTTCTGTCAGTGATGTTTCCATAACTTCTGTGTCTGATATGCAGTACCAACTGTAACAAAAAAGTTACTGGTTTTAGAGCTATTTTCATAAAATATACTTCCATACATAAAACATTTACATAGGAAATAAAAAATATCTTGAAAATTTCCATGTTCATAGGATGGCTAGACTTAAAATTATTGGTCAAAGTGAAATAAAATCACAACTGTGGCCATACAAAGGTACTTACTTGCTAACAGAAAGTGGAAGTATTACCACTGCAAGCCCAAAGCACGAAGTAATACCATAGGTGGGTTCCTAAATTTTGAAAAGTTTAAAATTACTGATGAACATGCACATATTTCATTGTAAGTTCAGTGTTGTTGTCACTCTCAGTCTTGTAATCCCAAGGGACGTACTGATGAATGATGCCATACTATCAATAGTATGCCTTATTACACCTTTGTTCAGAGGGTGAGCAGCAGAGCATCTTTGGATGGCTGGTCACACGAGCCAGTCAGATGGACAATTAAGACCAAGTGACCACAGTGCCATTCTCATTTCCGTTTGACAGCTAATGTGTTTATCTCCACAGACAACTGAAGTACTGATGACAACCCTGCAATATACTGATTATATCTGGATATTATTTGGACTGAATATGTTATTTGTTCATGAGGACTGGACCCTGCTTAGAATCTGGGTATATTGATGTCTGCCTACTGCTAATACTCCTGAGGAATGTGATATCATTTCCACCAACTGAACAAGTTTTTGACATGCTTACACAAACTATGGAGATTTATACAGTATGTGAATTTCCAGTTTTCCCGCCCTTAAGGACACATGAGACTTAAAAGCAATTTTCTAATGCTTTGGAGAGCAGAGCACTGCAGTGGCTGACTGCAGACAGTATTTGTTACTATTCAGTTGCAACTCTGGACCTTGAAGGTCAAATGCCAACTAATTTAAATCCAACTGTAATTGTTTTCCATATAATGTTAGTCTACTAATATTGTGTATGTGCTACATCAGTACATTCACTGGTGGCCTGGCAAAGTATGATACTGGTATGAATTGTACAAGTAAATGTTTGTAACAATAATATTGTGAACTGCAATTTATTGGTCTTATAACATTCATAATCAAAATTACTTGACATGTTCTACATGCAGGGTGAGCTCATTGCTTGGCAGACCTATGGAACAGCTAAATAACATTAGGGTTTTTTTGACAGCCCTTCAAAAGTGTCTGAAGGCAAATTATCTAGATTTGGAATAGGACCAAATCCATATCAAAATTTGATGGTCTCTGCATTTAATGTTCCCCCAGTCTTAGTTTAGTTTTGTTCTAGTGGTTCTAGGGGCTCCATCAGCAATTTAATCCTCTGATCCTTGTTATGAGGAGATGACTCCACCCATGAAAGAGGATTGCTGTTAATGCCATAACATTTTCATTTTCTAAGCACACTGCTGTACAAAACATAAGGACAAAAGTAAATTTCACATTTTGCGTCACTGCCATGTAACAGAGCTTCATGAAACTTGAACAATACACAGTAAGAACTGCTATCATCTAGCACAGAAGATAAGTGAAAGAAATCCACAATGAGACACACAGAAATGACACTTTTATTCAAAGACAATAATTACACTGAAGTCACACTGATTTATGATGGTCCCCTGGACATTACAAAATTTGCAATGTGGTTCTTAATACGGTGTGTTTGATCACCACAGACAGCAGTGTAAGCTGTGTAATGAATGTGCCCCCATGCTGGTCTGGAAGTTGGTAAGGAGTTCTTGTGGTAAGACATTCAACTCCTCCACCAATGTGGTTGACAACTTCTGAATGGTTGTTTGTGTATATGGATCTGCTGCAATATATCTTTCCAATATATCTCACACGTGTTCGATTGGACTTAGGTCAGAGGGTGGGCAGGTCAGTCCATTTGCTGAATATCCAAGAGCCCCTCCACTTGTATTGATAGGGATAAGCACACCCAAGCACGTTATACCTCCCCACATTATAACTGGACCACCAAAACGATTATGTTCTACAATTTTCTTGGGTCCATCATATGTTCCCACCTCACACCGTATGAGGGACCACCTAAACAACAATATTCAACAATGTTCTTGGGTACCTCACACCGTATGAGGGTAAGTCCAGAATTTCTATACAGACTGAATCTGCTCCCATTCAAGAACATCCCGCACCCCACTCCTTGTTGGCCCAATCCCCATGCACTTAGCACCATCACAAATCTTTGAACATGGTACACTCACTGGTCAACATCACTGTTACACTGTACTTCTTGCCCACATGCATCTTTTCAGGGGTGCATTTGGTCCTGTGCTCATTTTTATGGATGATAACATGAGACCTTATTGAACAGTGTAGGTGGAAGAGCTCTGTCTTATGTTGTCAATAATTACATATCTTTTGTAAGAACTGACAACTTTATAGCTTGACCCATACAGCATCTCTGTATAAAGTTATAAAGCTGTCAAATCTCTCAAAAAATACATAATTGTTCACAATATAAGACAGTAAGAAAATTATGACCATAAAGAAATCCAGTATATAAATATGTTATAAAACTTGATGCAAGTAAACCTGAATCAAGTTAATAAGCTGTCAAAATACAACCAACTATAAAATTTTATGGAAAACACACATTTGTTCATTATATGACAAGAAGAAAATAGCGACCCGACACAGATGCAGTCCATACATACATTATGAGCAACTTAATGTTGCACTAGAAAATGCCCACAATACTGATGGTTGGTTGGTTGGGTCATCGGTCTCATCGGATTAGGGAAGGACGGGGAAGGAAGTCGGCCGTGCCCTTTGAAAGGAACCATCCCGGCATTTGCCTGGAGCGATTTAGGGAAATCACAGAAAACCTAAATCAGGATGGCCGGACGCGGGATTGAACCGTCGTCCTCCCGAATGCGAGTTCAGTGTCTAACCACTGCACCACCTCGCTCGGTCCCACAATACTGAAATACGCTTATAGTATAAGGGGCGTTCAAACAGAAACGAGCTGGAGGCATAATTACAGAACCAGTACCTGTGTGTTAGAAGTATTCACCCTGGCTGTTGAGACACTTGTTTCATTGTGACACAAGGCAGTGAATGGCTGTCTCATAAAATTCCCGGGGCTTTGATGTTAACCAGTTCCGCACATACTGCTGGACGTCGTCATGCGAGGTGAATCATTTGCCCCTCAGAGCCTTTTTAAGGGGACCAAAACTTGCGTAATCACAGGGAGAGAGGTCTGGACTGTATGGAGGGTGGCCAAGAACCTCCCATTTGAATTTCTACAGGGGTGCTGCGACTATGTTGGTCATTTGAGGCTTTGCATTGTCATGGAGCAGAATGACCCCACAGGTGAGACTGCCTGATCATTTTGATTTGATCGCTTGGCGAAGGGTGGTCAAGGTTTGCGAGTAATGCTGGGCATTCACTATTGTCCCATGCTGCAGGAAGTAAATCAGAAGGGAACCATCTTGGTCAAAGGAGGTCAGCATAATGATTCACCTCGGACGACGACATCCAGCTGTACGTGCAGAACTGGTTAACATCACAGCCCCTAGAATTTTATGAGACAGTCATTCATTGCCTTTTGTCACAGTGGGGTAAGTGTCTCAACAGCCAGAGCCAGTACTTCTAACATATAGGTATCGGTTTCTGAAATTATGCCTCCAGCTCGTTTCTTTTTGAATGCCCCTTATACAAAAGAACAATAAAATTTAAGCAGCTAACAGAAAATAACTATTCATTAAAAAGTCCAGTTAGAAAATTTTGGAGGTTTTTCAAGTATACTTCTTGAGTATAATAGTTTTAGGGGTAGTGGTCTCTGGTGGTGTGTTACGAGTAATAATGTCATTACTGTTTATTTGGCTTGTTATCCCAATTACTTTTGTATTTGTGAAAATACCTCCACAACAGTAAAAAAGGCCTGTAAGCAATCACAAAAATGTACAACACAAAACACAGAGTAAAGTAAACACCTTCAGACAGTTTCAAAAGTACTGTGTATAACAGAAACCTATTTACACTACTGTGTATCACTATTAACATACAACCACTGCTCAAAAAACAAACCTGAGAGAGAACAGAGAAGTATGAAATGGAAGCTTGATGATGACAGTGAAGAGCCTTTAATATTATCAACAGCAAGTACCGTGATGAAATGGAACCAGTACAGGGTTGAGCAAAAATATGGAAACACCATTAGTAATGCTCACTTGAACATAAATAGGAAAACCTGCAGGTGGTGCTGTTGTATTAGACCACGAACAGCATCTGTGTAATTTCAACAAGTTGAAAATGACAGTCGTGATCAGAACAGTATTCTATTTAATTATGATAGTATTATGTCAGAGCTAAATGAATTCCAATATAAGCAAATTGTTGGTGCTCTTATGATGGGAGGTTCCTTAACCAAGTTAGTCGAAGTGTTTTGTGTTTCAAGAGGCACTCTATTGAAGATTTATACAGCATACAGGGAAAGCACGAAAACATCACCTGCAAAGTCACAATGTTTATGAAAGTGCGCGTCAAGTGATCACGACAGACGGCCACTGAAGAGGACTATGACAAAAAATAAGAGGACTATGCTGCAAATGTCACTGCAAAACTGAATGTCACACTCATGAACCCTATCAACACCACAACAGCATGAGGGGAATTCCATATGTTGGAAACTGCAGGGTGAAATGGAATTCCAAAACCACACTTCAGTGATGCAAATGCCTGTAAAAGGAAAACATGGTGGCAAAACCACAAAACAAGACCATAGTGCAATGGACAAAAGTAATTTGGTCAGGTGAGACTTGTTGCACACTGTTTCCAACTTCTGGGTGAATTAATGTCTTGTGCATGCTGTCCCAAGCCTATGATGCAGACTTCTTGCTGCCAAGAATGAAACATGATGGGGTTTCGGTGATGATTTTGGCAGCCATATGGTGGTATTCCATGGATCCCATTGTTACTCTGCAAGAACACACTACTGCCAAGGATTATGTCATCACTGGGTTATCCCCACCATGGTACAAAATTTGTTCCCAAATAGTGGTGCTGTGTTCCAAGATGACAGAGTCCTGTTCACAAAGCTGGCATTGTCCACTACCAGTTTTGTGAGTTTGAGGATGAATTGTTGCATCTCCCTGGCCATCATAGTTGCCAGATCTCAAATAATATTGAGTGTTTTATGGTTTACTTTAGAGAGAAGGGTGCATGATCCCTATCCACCTCCATCATCATTACCTGAACTTGTCGCTACTTTGCCATAAGAATGGTATAAGATTCCCTTGAAAACCACACAGGATCTGTATTTATCCATTACAAGATGAGTGGAAGCTGTTTTGAACGCCAACAGTTTTCCTACACGTATTAGGCAAGGTAATGTGCTGTGTTTTTGGTGTTCCATGTTTTTGCCCTCTCCCAGTGTGTTTCCAAACACAAACAAACCATGAACCATTTACATGTGCACTGCTGTGCAGTATTTTCAGTGCAACACAGATACAACAATAAATGGGGGTAAGGAATCAAATAAAACACAATTATCTATAACAAACCACTGGAGACCATGTCCCATATATCATAATACTTATAAAATATTTCTGAGCAATGCCTGAATTTTTTTCCTTGGAGAGCAGGTTCACCTCATATGATGCATAAGAGAAGAATACAAGACATAAAAAAAATATACACTATGTGATCAAAAGTATCTGGACGACCCCAAAAACAAACGTTTTTCATATTAGGTACATTGTGCTGCCACCTGCTGCCAGATACGCTGTATCAGTGACCTCAGTAGTCACTAGACATTGTGAGAGAGCAGAATGGGGCACTCCCCAGAACTCAAGGACTTCTAACATGGATGTCACTTGTGTCATATGCCTGTACGTAAGATTTCCACACTCCTAAACATCCCTAGGTGTAGTGCCAACAGTAACATTCGGAGGCGGTGCTGTTATGGTGTGGTCATGTTTTTCGTGTGAAGGGAGCTTCCACCCCTTTTTCTTTTGCATGGCACTATTACATCACAGGCCTGTGGTGAAGTGGTTAGTGGTTACACGACAACAACATCCCTGTAATGGACTGGCCTGCACAGAATTCTGACCTGAATCCTATAGAACACCTTTGGGATGTTTCGGAACATCGACTTTGTGCCAGGTCTCACCCACCGACATTGATACATCTTCTCAGTGCAGCACTTCATGAAGAATAGGCTGTCATTCTCCAAGAAACCTTCCAGCACCTGACTGAATGTATGCCTGCGAGAATGGAAGCTGGCATCAAGGCTAAGGGTGGGCCAATACCATACTGAATTCCAGCATTACTGATGGAGGGCGCCACAAACTTGTAAGTCATTTTCAGCCAAGTGTTGGGATACTTTTGATAACATAGTGTACATGTGAAGGAGTAACAATCTATAAGGTAGTGAGAGAAATTATACACATATTAACATTCTATTTTGTCTTGTGAATAAGAAGGGTCATACTTTGTGAACACAGCAAGATTTAAATTGATGTTTTTGAGTTCATATTACAATATTTCACATGACCACAACTTTTATTAATTTGATGAAACTCTAAGAATACTATTGCAGTTTTACTGAGAAAGGTTACCTGTTTGGATGTGCTGCAGATCTCCGGCAGGTCACAAAATGACCATGCTCCGCATTCCCCTTATGTACTATTACAGCAGACAGTCTGTACAAATGTTTGAACCTATTCAGTCCCCAAAAGAAGTGAATATTAGTAAAAAAAACACTGTATTTAAAAAGTAATTACAACACGATTTAATAATAATCTCTACAAAAAAAGTTAAAAATGAAATTTAAAATGACAGCAAATTGTTTGAAATAGTGTCTTACAAAGTGTAACATGAGAAAATGGAAATATTTAAATGCTCTGCTGGCAATCTGACATTTACTCTGAACTATGATGACACTTTTGAAAAGCATTTACCATGCCATAATAATGGGGCAGTTGGAGGTGCTGCAATAGTGTTTCAAATGGTAGCAGTGTGAATTTTCCAAAAACGATATTTCAGAGTCATTATTAGCTAGGACATCAGGTAGAGTCCTACCAGCACATGCTGCACAATTTTGGTGAAATTTGCTCAGTCTTGCAAAACAGGACGACGTCAGACAGAGCCCATTTCCACAGTCATGATTACATAAACAATCATAATTTTCATTACTGTTCAAGATTCAAAAGCATCCATATCATAGCACCAGGTTTATAAAATGAGGTGTACCCTGTCTTGCTGGCTTCATCAGCACAAACTGTTAAACCTACAGAAGCTATTACAATGACAGTAATACAGGCCTGCAATATCACACACGTAACATCACAGACATGTGGTTTCACAGGATAGAGCCATGTAAAATACTGCTTGAACACTGATAGCCATTCCAAGATTAAAGTTCCTGCCACATTAAGAGACAGAATTCCCTGAGACAGTGTAATGAAAAATTAGATTTAACAGAGTGAGTACCAGTCAAAAAATGTGACAATCAACAAATAATGGCACTGAAGAACATAAGATTTCAATTCCAGACAGCCTGGAATGTGCATTATTTAAAGTAATGCTAATATCCCAAGTTCAGTATTCATGAAGTCTTTATCATAAAATATGTGCCACGGAATCTTCAGTGAACTGAACAAAACACTTAACAGCGTCTCAATGGCTTTGCCTGTGGTGTAACACAATATAGTGTGTAACAAAGCAACTACAATATTTAGTAATGTATATGTGTATCCTCCTCTACTTTTCTTCTTACATACATGTGATAATAATAGAAATAACTAAAGGCTTCACCATAATTTAAAGAAAAGAATTTCGTGCCACCCATAAGACAACATGAAATAAACTATTTCGTTTGTACTCTGGTAACAGCAAGAGGGAGCACTTGAAAGAACACTAGACAGGTGGCCAACTGAACGTTAGGAATGGCAGGTCACACAGATGAACACTCAGCAAAAATGTTCATATTTGCTCTGATGTAACACAGTTCTTTTGAAGCACTATTATTTTTTGGACACTGCTCTGTCCACTACAGTGTGTGAGTGGCAACAGGTTATTCTGCAAATATTACACACAGTAACATGTACAAGCAGACAGTGACTTTGAATATGTGTACAAGTAGCATTTCCAACTGTGACAACTATTACAGCGATGTTAGGAACGCGTTCTCAAGTCGTTATGTGTCGGTGATTTTACCATACGGCTCGGTGTTTGCGAGATTTCTTATGTTTGTGTGTGGAAGGTTTAACCACACAGATGGCCAAATGGTCGTGTGATGGAAGTACTGAATCCTGATCCTTTATTTCATTCATTATGTGCAGACAAGCAAGAGTATAGTTTAGAGCCATCATTGAAAGATCCACCTGGCACTGCAAAATTGATTAGTACAAGTGCAAGTTTCATTGTGTCATTTTTCCGTGTTGCAACTGTGTTAAACTGTCACGTGCTTGAGATAGAGTTCGAGAAATGGCTAACATAAGTCAAGTTCTCTTTGTAGTGAGTACTTGATTTGTGACTTGAATTATATTTAACGTAACTGATGGAAGTATCACACAAGGCAATGAAGGGAAGACATTCGCCTGATACCTCAGTCTTTCATGTGCTCTCGTCTTAAACAACAGCTGCCAAACACAGCTATCAATCCTTTGCTACTGTAACTGCTGTTTAATAGTGGAAAAAGCACCTCCCACTTACATTTGTAGGTTAATGCAGTTCTGTTGCTTTAATTAGTGACTAGTCAATCTTACTTCCCAGGCCGCCTCAATATGATTTTGATAATTGCAGTGTTTACCTATGAGAGCAGATTATTAGGGCTATTCCCGAGTGCCTTTTCAACAATACAGTGAAATAGTGGGGTTTGTAGTGCTCGCAGCATTTCACATAGGTAAATAGTGGTACCTTTGTACTTTCACCATAAGGTCACATGCATGGATGCTTGTGCACGCAATGGGCACGTCACTCAAAGTACATAATGTACAAGAGCAACAGTTTAAGTTTCTACAAAAATAATGAAAGAAAAACATGTGATACAAATCATTTTATTGTTTTGCAAAAATAATCACATTTAAAATTTACACAGTTTATCATGTGTTTGAACCAAACACTTTCCCCACTCTATTGTTGGTATGTAAGAACATAGAGTTGGAAGGATTCAACCACCTCCACTTCTGTAACGGCTCTATTCAAACCTATGTCTATTTTGACTACTGCCATCCCTACCACACTACCAAGTCTCTCCTATACAGTCTGATCACCATTGGATGGTGTGTCTGCAGTAACAAGCAATTCTTTGCCCAGTTTGCTGAAGGGAGCTTTCACAGACAGGCCTTACTCTCAAAACTATTCTCTCAAAACAAGTCTACTATGTCCACACATAACCTCAGTCCCCTAACCACCTCCAGAAACCAGCAACAAGGCAACACTCCCTCATCACCCATCATTATCCTGGATTGGAATACCTTAACCATATTCTCTGCCTATGCTTAAACTACAATGCCTGACAAAAAAAGTGAAGTACAGGAAAACCTGGTCGGATGTCAATGTAACTTCATACTAAGCACTTCATTAGCAGATTTGTAAATGATTGAGCTGCAATTATCTCTATCAGGTAGAATGGCCACCAGAGTGCATTAGTGTTGTTCATATTTACATTTATTACCGGGTTCAATAGGATATATAAGGGGTGTGAACAGCATCAGGTGTTGAGCGATCACAGCAAAGCCCATGGGGGTGATGCATACTAGTGAGAGACAGCATTGCCAGTACCTGACAGTTTGAATAGGTACCTCACAGTGGGTCTCCATTTGGCCGGAACATCAAATTGTGCAATGTTCAGATTTGTTGGGAATTTGGGTGTGACAAAGGCACAATGTTGGGCTGCATAGGAACGTGAGGGAAAACATACTGATCATCAACGTTTCAGTCAACCACCACAAGGAAAGATCACCATATTGTGCACCAAGCCCATCATACTTCTTTGACGTCTACGTCTGCCATCCGAAATCATGTAATAGATTCCTTGCAACATTTTGTATGACTTTCCACCATTCGTCAGACACTAGCAGCAGCCAGGCTACGGACTTATCATCCCATGCACTGGCTGCTGTCACACCACAACACAATGACTGCATTTGGAGTGGTGCCACGAGAAGGAAGTATGACCACTGATAAATGGCGTACCATTGTGCTCAGCAATGAATCACAGTTCTGCACTATCTCGGACGATCATTGTCGCTGAGTATGGAGGTGACCTATGTAAACGTCTCATTCCTCCAATGTTTCGGAAAGGTACAATGGTGTTACTAGTGGTGACATGAGTGGAGAATCGTCACGAATGACTTCAGATAATTACTGGTAGTGACTGATGGTACAATATGGACATCCTGTATCCTCATGTACTACCTCTCAAGTGACTGTATTGTAGTAGCATTTTACATCAGGACAATGCTAGTCCACATATGGTATATGTCTCTACAAATTGTCTGGATTATGTTGGGATATTCATGTGGCTAGTGAGATCCCCAGATCTGCCCCTAATCGAACACATGGCGGATCAACTCGGACAGCAACTCTGTCCCAGTGCCTACATCCAGAATATCAGGGACCAGTTAAACAGTTGTGGGCCAGCTTAACTCAGGAGAGGATACAATGGTTTAGTTACACATTTCCCTATTAAATCAGCGCATGCATCCTGGCCAGAAGAGTCCAATGTCATACTTATAAATGGGCTCATTCTGCCCTGTTCTGGGGTAAATTTGACTTGATTTTGTAATTACTGAAACAACATCACATACCTCTTAATCCTTGAAGTTTCATTCTGTTTCCTCCTACCTTTCCAGACGCTTCACTTTTTTTGTCAAGACCAGAAATGAGGAACATCTAACCCAAACTTCTTTCCACAATCCCCAAAGTGGGATTCCACAACCCAACCAGTCTGTACAATGCTACACCTACTCCCAACCTCTTGCAAAAAGGATCATATACCTGTGGAACGCCCAGGTGCAGACCTCTCAAATACACCCACACACCACATCCTATGCATTACCACCAAACAACCTTGTCAATTGAATGAATGTTTGCAGCAACTCTGTGTCCTAGAGCAGAGTTGACCATGTAGAGGTAGAACATGCTGCTGAGCATAACAGGTTCAATTTCAATGGCAGCTCCACAGCCTGTGCCATCTGGATGATACCGCCCAACCCAAGCTTCTCACACTATTGAGTTTGCAGACGACACTGCATTTCTATCAGAGACAGCAAAGGACTAAGCAGTTGAACAGAATGGACAGTGTCTTGAAAGAAGGAGATACGATGAACATCAAAAAAAGCAAAATGAGGATAATGGAGTGCAGTCATATTAAATCAGGTGATGATGAGGGGATTAGATTAGGAAACAAGACACTTAAGTAGTAGATGAGTTTTGCCCTTTGGGCAGCAAAATAATTGGTGTAGAGAGGATATAAAATGCAGTCTGACAATGGCAAAAAAGCATACCTGAAGAAGAGAAATTTGTTAACATCAAATATAGAGTTACGTGTCAGGAATTCTTTTCTGAAAGTATTTGCATGGAGTGTAGCCATATATGAAAGTGAAATGCGGACGATAAACAGTTCAGACAAGAAGAGAATATAAGCTTTTGAATTGCGGTGTTACAGAAGAATGCTGAAGAGTACATGGGTAGATCATGTAACTAAAGAGGTGTTACTGAATAGAATTGTGGAGAAAAGAAATTTGCAACACAACCTGACTAGAAGAAGGGATCAGTTGATAGAACACATTCTGAGACATCAAAGGATCATCGATTTAGTACTGGAGGGAAGAGTGGGGGGATGAAATTCATAGAGAAAGACCAAGAGATGAATACATTAAGCAGATTCAGAAGGCTGTAAGTTTCAGTAGATCACTAGCCAACAAGAAAACAATTTTTGAATGTTTTCTGCACTTCATGAGTCAATTGTTATTAATTTTGGGTCGAGAAAAATGAATATGACAAAGAAAAATTTTCCTTAGCTCTAGTTTCCGTGATACGCACTAGGTGAAAGTATTTAATATTAATGGATTAAGAGAAAAAGATACATTTTAATTACATATGCAAACAACATCAAAAGTGTATTTGATTTTAGTAATTGCATTTTAAGAGTTCTAAATTGCTGGAAGAATAGCTCGCAGACAGTTGTGGCAGACAGTTGTGTCTGAAGACAATCATGTGGTGAGTGCATGACATAGTTGTCTTTTAGCTTGCCTCTTGTAACGGAGTTCTGGAGCATCCCTACACAAAGACCAACAGTAATCCGCAAGCATTGCTTCTTTCCAATGGCCTGATATCTTTGTTCCATAACAGAAATGTCCTGATGGAATCTTTCTCCACGTCCATTGCTGACAGCTCCACAACTATGAGTGAAAAAGTCTAGGTGGGAGTGGAGAAACTGGATTTTAAGGGACATGTTGCATCCAAGGCTACTGTGTTTTTGCAGGAACACTGTCATCAACACAATGTAGTTATCATCTCTTTTGTTGCCTAAAACCCATGAACAATTCCCTTGAAAGCTTCCCAAGCTTCCTTTTCTTTCCCCTCCGAAACTTGGTCAAATGCAAGATCCTTTACAAGTTCTTGAATTTGTGGCCCAATAAAAATACCTTCCTTAACTTTTGCATCACTTAATTTCGGAAATTTCTCTCTTATGTCCTTCATGGTTTACGCCTTTGACAAAATTTTTCATCAAACCCAGCATGATATGCAGGGGTGGAAGAAGAACGTCTTTTGGGTCCACGAGAGGCTCAGCAACGATATTTTTGTCGCTAGGGTTAAGATTTCTTGCAGGCCAGTCTGCTTTAATACAATGTGATTTCCTATCCATACTGGCCCATATACATAAGAAGCTGCAATGTTTTGTGTACCTCACTTCCATTCCTAAGAGTATGGCAATGACTTTTAGATTGTCATAGATTTTCCATTTCTGTTCATAATATTTGACTGAGTCCACGAGGGCTGTCATATCTGCATATGTCTCCTTCATGTGAAATGCCTGACCAACAGGAATAGAAGGAAGACTGTTACCATTGTGAAGTAACACAGCTTTCAAACTAAGCTTAGAGGAGTGTATGAACAGCCTCCATTCAGCTGGATCATGGTTCAAATTCAAAGATTTCATCAAGCCATTAACGTCACAGCAAACAACAAGATTGTTTCTCTTCTCCAAAAAGAAAAGCAGTTCCATGTAACGTTTTCTGTTCTGTGAGACTGTGACATCACTTTCGAGAAGATTCCATTGCTGCAATCAAGACCCAAGAATTTCTGCCTTCTCCTTTGACAGATCAAGGTCTCATGAGATCACTCATTCCGCTTGAATAAGTCTGTTCAGTTTATCACCTTTTATTCAAAATCAGAGTCACAGCATGTGCAAGTCTTGTTTGGTTGTTGTTCTTCTTCTTATTCTACACTGTCTTCATTTTCTACTTCAAACACACAATTTTCGGATGGAGTAGGAACTGGTAAACTATCTTAATTCGGAATGGGTCGATTAGAAGATCGAAGATTCAGGCACTGAACTGTTCTTCTTTACTTCATAGACAATACTGTCTTAATGAGTGGAGTCAAGCAGCAATAGCAGTCATCTGTATGGTTTGTAGGCTCCCACCAAACCATAGATACAGCATAAGCCACAGATTGTTTCTTATTTTGCAGTCATTCTTGCAATGTAAATGAATATGTGTTGCAATAAATATTTGGAGCTTAAGACTTATCCTGGTCACCTACTTCCATACTGAAATAATGCTGATAGGCAGTCTTCACAAGAGGCACCAGATTGCATTTTTGCGAGGAAAATGTTATTTCACCACAAATGCAACAAAAATTATTCATCTTAATTATGCATTTTTGTGGCATTTTTATGAATTTTACACTACAAAAGCACACTTGAACCAGAAATTCTGCTTTAATTACAGTAAAACAATATGAAACTCACAGCCACAGCAATAATATCTATGTTCATGACTTACAAATAGCTTAAGAGCATTTGTGTTCTATTATTCGACACGTGTGCTAACTCTGAAAACAAAACTTCTCCCAAACTGAAAGTGTTGACTATAAAAATGAAATGTCACTTTATCTCCGAAGCAAGAGCCACTTTTTTTGGTGATTTTTTAATTCAGCAAATGGAAATACATAAGAATTAACTATTTTTGAGCTCAAAACATTTTCATTGTTGGCTAGTGTATTCAGAGATGATACGGCTTGCACAGGATAGAGTAGCAACGAGAGCTGCATCAATCCAGTCTTTGGACAGAAGACCAAGGAGTTATCAGTTGTACATAAGAAGAAATAACTTATTTCCTTCATGTCTTGGAATGTGAGCAATTGAAATTTTAAAAGTACAGCTTCCAATCACACACAACATATTTTCCTGTAGCTTGTCCTACTATAGACTTAACATTTCTGTGACACACACAGTGGCTAACAAACATGAAAAGACATGTAGAGCTGTTCTTTTAATTTTCTACAGCTCTTCCTTGAATCCAACTTGGTATGAGTCAGACTGACATATAACAGTTGAGATTTTTATCAGGTCTTTTAAAGTAACCTACTTCATAAATGAATTACATAACTTTAGGATTGTTGTAACTGATTCCGTTTGTTGTCTGCCTTCATTATAAGTATGTTCACGTAGAGTTACAACCTAATTATGAATGTGATATGTAGACATTTGATGATCATGATTAATTCTCACAACTGCTTGGCTATGGTGTAATCAAGCTAGAGCAGATATTTTTGTCACTTTAAACATATTACAGCCTACAGCTTCAAGTCATCAAGTGACTAATATGAGGGGCATTTGAAAAGTTCATGCAAAAATAAAAACTACTTACGTGTTTGGGGTAATCCTTTTTTATTTTTCGACATAGTCTCCTTTTAGACTTACACACATTGTCCAATGCTGTTCTAATTTGTTGATCCCTTCCGGATAATAGGAATTGTCCAAGTCTGCAAAATAGCTATTATTTGCTGCAATCACTTCCACGTTTGAATAAAATCTTTATCCCGCCAGCCATTTCTTCAAATTGGGCAACGCCGGCCGCGGTGGTCTCGTGGTTCTAGGCGCGCAGTCCGGAACCGTGCGACTGCTACGGTCGCAGGTTCGAATCCTGCCTCGGGCATGGATGTGTGTGATGTCCTTAGGTTAGTTAGGTTTAAGTAGTTCTAAGTTCTAGGGGACTGATAACCACAGCAGTTGAGTCCCATAGTGCTCAGAGCCATTTGAACCAAATTGGGCAACAAATAGTAGTCCGAGGGAGCCAAGTCTGAAGAATAGGGGGGATGTGAAACAATATAGAATCCTATTTCCAATAATTTTGCAATCACAACTGCTGAGGAGTGTGCTGGTGCACTGTCGTGATGGAAAAGGGCTTTTTTTATGGTCCAACTGCCGGTGTTTTTCTTGCAGCTCAGTTTTCAAACAGTCCAATAATAATGAATAATATGCACCGGTGATAGTTTTACCCTTCTCCAGATAGTTGATGAGCATTATCCCTTGCGAATCCCAAAAGACAGTCGCCATAACCTTTCTGGCCGAAGGAATGGTCTTCACCTTCTTTGGTGCAGATTCTCCCTTGGTAACCCATTGTTTAGATTGTTGTTTGGTTTCAGGAGTATAGTAATGCATCCATGTTTCATCAACAGTGACGAAACGACGCTTAAAGTCCTGCGGATACTTCCTGAACAGCTGCAAACCATCCTTGCGACACTTCACATGATTCCGTTTTTGGTCAAGCGTGAGCAATAGCGGAACCCATCTTGTGGATAGCTTTCTCATGTCCAAATGTTTACGCAAAATATTATGTACCCATTTATTTGAGATGTCCACAGCACTAGCCATCTCATGCACCTTAACTCTTCTGTCATCCATCACCATACCATAGATTTTATCAATGATTTCTGGAGTCGTAACCTCCACAGTGCGTCCAGAACATTCAGCATCACTTGTGCCCATATGACCACTCCAAAAATTTGGAAACCACTTATAAACAGTTCTAATTGAAGGTGCAGAGTCACCATAATGTTTATCAAGCTTCTCTTTAGTCTCCTGAGACGTTTTGCCTTTCATAAAGTAATGTTTAATCACCACACGAAATTCATTTTCGTCCATTTTTTGACAATCACTCGACTTCCTTGATTCACATGAATGCCGTACACAAAGAAGTACACCAATGTGGCTGAAACTTGGTGTGCGTTCTTTGCAAAGATGCTACTAACTAAAAATGACCTTAATATTCACCAGTAGTGCCATCTCTCGGACTTTGCATGGACTTTTCAAATGCTGCTAATAATTGCCTTTTAAAATGAAGTAGGTCATAACCTACTATGCACACATGTCTTCCCATAAATAAGTTTTACTTGTGTATTGCGCTGGCTCATTTCACCATGTCACAAAGTACCAACACAATGATAAAACATTCATTAACATGTCCTTTGTTTCCTCTGATTAGAAAGAATAAGAAACAATATGAAGCAAAACACATGCACAGAGTTCCAATGTGTGGATGTGATCCTTAATAATAAATCTATTCCACAGGAACAAAATCAGTTTAACAGGATTTACAAGACAATTGCGCATTAAATTAATAAGTGGCAGCTTACATCTATCTCAAGACAGAGATTTATTTACTTGTACTTGAAAAAAATATACAGTTTTTCCAGTATGCACAGTACCAAACACAGCAGTATACGAAAGCATCCTTCCCCTTCAAATCTTTTGCGAGAAGGAGGAGCCAGTGGCTCTGAAAGCTTGTAAAAGTTAAATCCTTTTGTTTGTGTGTTACCCTGCTGCCGTTTTATTTACCTGTTTACATTATAATATCCATATATGATTTGGAGCAACAAATGACAGGACACAACTAACAGCTCCCCTTTCAGTTATTTCAGTTGAACAAGCACTCCACTGGGCACATGGAATGTACTTCCAGTAAAATGGAGTCTCTCCATTTTCTGCAACACACGTGAGAGAACATCTCCACTGAAGTTTTCTTAATGACGTATTTTGATAGCAGCATTAAATGACCACTGACATCTTTATACTTGACATTACTAATTTGCTTTTACGCTGGAAGAACACCCTATGCATTTCTCAAATTCTGTTTCTAAGCAACTGAATTTGATGGCTTGAATAGAGTTTTGTCGGAGAGACTGATACACATTATGAGGTAAGGAGTTTGTGCGTCAAATCCTGTTCTGCTACATGATGAATTGTCACAGCAGCTAAAGATGTTTGTGATGTTTAAGTAAAGTAAAGGGGTCAAATATTGACACACCTCCTGTGCGTAATGTGTCTGTTCCTAAAGAGTGGGCATACGAGGAAAGATGTAGCCACAGCGAACAGATGCCAGGAGAATGCTGATTACTTGCTGGGAGTCTGGTATGCACTCCATGGACCCAGGAGACGTGCACAGATTATGGAGTCTCTAAGGAGAAAAGCAAATGATGTTTTCTGAATTGTAATGTAAGAAGGCCTTTGTTGGTTGGTTTAAAAGAGGGGGAGGCGGGGGAGGGGGGGGGGGGGGGGCAAACTGCGAGGTCATCAGTCCCTTGTTCCTGGTAAAATAATTACACAAAGGAAGATGGATGCAAATGAAAACACATGTTCAGTCATCATTTGATAATTTGGTATAAGTTGTTAGTTGGATAGCTTTAGCAATTTACTGCAGCAGAGGAGACACTTTGGAGAAGTCTGCAGGGGTGTGGCATAGCATAGATGATCCACAACATTCCAAACAGTGACTGGAGATACAAGCCTGAGTCATCAAAAAAGAAGTAATCCTTTACCACAACATGTGATGCTTGGTGCAGGGTGCAAGTGAAATATTACTGGGTGATACCAAACTAGACTAAACCAACTAATACAACCAAAATCCAAATGGATATATTTTATTTCTTGCCATAGCTTCTACCTACTAGCTGTTAGCAGACTGACAGATGTATAAAAGCTGAAAGAAACATTAGCTTGCACCACAAGGTTCTGAAAGATAAGTTTATGTTAGCTTTTGCAGATGTCTAAGTCAGCTGCCACCTAGCAATTAAATAGTATTTTTTTTAAATACGTAGCTATGCTGTGTTGTAGCTTCATTTTGTATTTATTTTCTTTACAAATACTGTTACTGTGACAAAATGGGTTTTACTCAAAAAACTGCTGAAAATCAGTACAAAATGTTCCTGCTTCCTTAACCATTTTGCACCATTCCTGTCATTTAAGTTTGATTACAGCCATTTTCAATTTCTTTAGGAGTCTGAATAACATTACCATTATGCTTAGGACTGTAAAATGTTCTACTTTTGTACTATGATTCATGCTTTCATTCTTCGGTTTAGGGTCAAATCTGCAGTACTTTTTCTATTTTTTCCCAGTTTCTGACACTAATCGAGCTTTATAATATGAAACATTACAACTTATTCCAGGCACATGGTCTATTCTACACAGTGTACAGCAAGTAACACAGAGTTTGTCTTGGTTTGTCCTTATCATATGCTCATAGTTTTTCCTCTGCACTTTTTATTCATCAGCTTCAGAAAAAGAAACCAACATTCTGAATATTTGACATTTCATTTTATCCACCTATGTCATAGTTGTTTCTCAGATACTGCGAGAGTACAGTTATTCAGTGTGACACTAATAATGTTACATTAAAAACTTAATGTGAATCATGATATGCTCATTATATAAAGGAATGCTATAGAAGTTATCACATACCTGTCAATTACAACAGGTGCTTTTCTGCCAGAACCTTCACCTCCCATAATAGAAGTAAGATCATTCTTTTTCTGTAAAAGTAAACAAAAGATAGAATTTTCATTCCACTAAATTACTTGTATAAATTTTATTTTATGGTTAAGTACACTTATAAATGAGAAAATTGCAATGTCATGATGTAACCAGCAAAAGATACAGAATATGTATCTAACACAAAGCTGGATCAGACATACAAATAATTAGAAACTGAGTGAGACTGAGGAACCATACACACAGTATATCATTATTAATGAACTGTGGTTTATACCAGCTCAATGTTAAGAAGTGTCTTAAAATCAAACTTCAGTCTGAAATGGGCTGAATGTCCAATCTGTGCAGAGAAACTGTATATGCTGTAAATATACATGGAGTTAAATGTCACATAATTAACGGAAGTGTTGAACAGTAGAGTAAAGGGAGGTTGTCAAATAAAAAAATTCTATAGTAAGCCATAAACTGTACAATGTCTTGGAATGATAACCATGAACTATAGTTAAGAGCAGTGTGCAATAAATAATAACTGCGCATTCTTACATATGAATACTTTGACTACTTGAGCTTAAGTAAACGTTCCAGTCTGCAGGCTACTTTTTAAATTTTATTTATTTACTTTTGTTAGGATGGAGCCATCAATATGTTGCCTCTTGCAAAGGTCATACTATGGCTCTTAGTGTTACAAGTAATAATTACGACAGTCAATAATAATTATAGAAATTTAGTACACTCTTTAGGAGTATTAGTACTGAAAGGATCATGAATTTACTAAACATTATATGTTGTATATGCAACATATTAAAAAATACATGTGTGGGTTTTTACTATTTGAGGCTTTAAAATTCATGGATTGAATAACACTGCTTTTTAGTTTTTTTAAAAGATCTTTTAGCTTTGATTTTAACAGTCTTTGTTCATAGACTTCAGTTTTCCTATTAGTCTTTGTAACCTTTGTTTTTTAATTTTCCATTTTACTGCCAATATAGTTACATTCAAGAAGCGTGAAGTTATTCTTATTAAGTTTTCTCCATTTTCTGAAGTCATTACAGATGAATGAATGGATATTTCCCACAAATAGATAAATTGAAACTTTACCTCACACTTGTCCAGCTTAACTAGTGTGTGTCTTTGAAGATGTCTTTTTATGTGCTCTTCCTTTTTCTCCCTCCTGAGCCTGCTTGATGGGTTGTGGAGAGTTAATACTAGTCTTTAATCAATCGAAGTAAGGGAAATAGAGAGAGATCCATAGTTTCTTTAACACAAAATGTTCTGTGACCGTCAATTGAGCGCACCAAGACCTTAAGAGTGATAGCAGTTTTACAGTGTCAATCAATTCTCAACCTGAGAAGCCTGCTGGTTCATCAAATCCATATCCAAGCTATGCTTGCTGAACCCCACAAGATGCATATATTTTACCACCACTCAGATGACATACACCTTTACAGGATGCTATCGGCATGGTGAGCATCGATCTTTCTTCCTTCCCAGTAACTTTTTGGTTACAAAGACATGCTGACAACCAAGTTCTACAAGTAAGCCATATCAGAAACAGCTAAACAATTACATCTAATTCTGACTTAAATGAACCAGCCATAATCAATGTTTGCAGTCAACCAATAACTCTCAAGGCCTTGTTTCCAGAAATGCTGATAACTGCAGCAGTAACAACAATTTTAAAAAAAGATAACCAAATAATGTCTAGTTACACTCACATTACTCCCAATCTTTTTATGATTTCTTAGAAGGTTGTTCAATGGCAGAATAATTATTCATATTTCTGCCGTATTTTAACAATCTCTCAGTTTAGCTCCTGCATGTGATACTCAATAGAGACTGCCATCTCTAACACCATAGTCAAGGATCTTGCCAAGGTCTTTGATGTATAGTAATAACACATCATATCAGTAAATGCATGGCTGAAAAATATTAACACAAATTCTTTATAGATGAATGGAAAAACTGGTAGAAGCTGACCTCGGGGAAGATCAGTTTGGATTCTGTAGAAATGTTAGAACATGTGAGGCAATACTGACCCTACGACTTATCTTAGAATATAGATTAAGGAAACGCAAACCTACATTTCTGGCAGTTGTAGACTTAGAGAAAGCTTTTGACAATGTTGACTGGAATACTCTCTTTCAAATTCTGAAGGTGGCAGGGGTAAAATACAGGGAGCAATAGGCTATTTCCAATTTGTACAGAAAGCGGATGGCAGTTATAAGAGTCGAGGGACATGAAATGGAAGCAGTGGTTGCGAAGGGAGTGAGACAGGGTTGTAGCCTCTCCCTGATGCTATTCAATCTGTATACTGAGCACGCAGTAAAAGAAACAAAAGAAAAGTTCGGAGTAGGAATTAAAATCCATGGAGAAGAAATAAAAACTTTAAGGTTCGCTGATGACATAGTAATTCTGTCAGAGACAGCAAAGGACCTGGAAGAGCAGTTGAATGGAATGGGCAGTATCTTGAAAGGAGGATACAAGATGAACACCAACAAAAGCAAAACGAGGGTAATGGAATGTAGTCAAATTAAATCAGGTGATGCTGATGGAATTAGATTAGAAAATGAGACAAAGTAGTAAATGAGTATTGCTACTTGGGGAGCAAAATAACTGATGACGGTTGAAGTAGAGAGGATATAAAATGTAGACTGGCAATGGCAAGGAAAGCATTTCTGAAGAAGAGAAATTTGTTAACATTGAGTATAGATTTAAGTGTCAGGAAGTCGTTTTTGAAAGTATTTGTATGGAGTGTGGCCATGTATGGAAGTGAAACGTGGACAATAAATAGTTCGGACAAGAAGAGAATAGAAGCTTTTGAAATGTGGTGCTACAGAAGAATGCTGAAGATTAGAAGGGTAGATCACACAACTAATGAGGAGGTATTGAATAGGGTTGGGGAGAAGAGAAATTTGTGGCACAACTTGACTAGAAGAAGGGATCGGTTGGTAGGACATGTTCTGAGGCATCAAGGGATCACTAATTTAGTATTGGGGGGCAGCATGGAGGGTAAAAATTGTAGAGGGAGACCAAGAGATGAACACACTAAACAGATTCAGAAGGATGTAGGCTGCAGTAGGTACTGGGAGATGAAGAAGCTTGCACAGGATAGAGTTGCATGGAGAGCTGCATCAAACCAGTTTCTGGACTGAAGACCACAACAACACAACAACAACAACAATATGCTGACGGAATCTTCCACCATTATTTTATAGAAAACTTTACTATGTAACAATGAAAACACTAACGGTGAGTGTTCTGTATCAATATTTTGCATTTTTATCTTTAAATATAACAAATAATTGGACTGAAGACCACAACAACAACAAACAATATAAATGGTGCAGAAATCTAACAAAGGAGATGTGAATTATGACGACAAGTGCTATGAATGATTTAATAGAGAAAAGACATGCACTACAAAATTCTATATATCTATATCCAACAAGTGAAGAAGACGTTATGAGAATCATATACAACGATATTGCAGTGCCTCTGTTATTCTGATTACAATGCAATGTTCCTTGCCATTGCAGTGACTACAGCCATGGTGAAACATCATATTTATCTGCCGAAACAGGGCAAGCGACTTTCAAGTACAATGTCTTACCTGTACAGGAATATCCATAATGGATGTACAAATACAGATCATAGACACATGGTTGACGAGATATGGAAGTTTGAGTCTGGCCACGAGTTGTGCACAGATAGCCAATGGTGAGGTGACTACTCACAATACCGAGCGAGGTGGCGCAGTGGTTAGCACACTGGACTCGCATTCGGGAGGACGACGGTTCAATCCCGTCTCCGGCCATCCTGATTTAGGTTTTCCGTGATTTCCCTAAATCGCTTCAGGCAAATGCCGGGATGGTTCCTTTGAAAGGGCACGGCCGATTTCCTTCCCAATCCTTCCCTCACCCGAGCTTGCGCTCCGTCTCTAATGACATCGTTGTCGACGGGCCATTAAACACTACTCTCGTCCTCCTCCACTACTTGCAATAAGCGGGAAATTCGGGTTCGAGTCCCAATCAAGCGCAAATTTTCATTGTCATCATTCCATTTTATACCTTATGGTTGTCCTTATTTGCAAATGCGAATTCATGTAATCATAAACAAGTTGAAAAACACAAGGACCCAGGACATCTATGGTATCTCAAATAAGAGTATTAAACTTTCAACCAAATAGATCATTACCCCCTTGACCAAAACGATTAATGAGGCAATCACAGAAGGACTGTATCCAGATAGTTTAAAAAATGCTAGGGTGCTACCACTTTGCAAAAGAGGTGACATTACAGAACCTGGAAACTACAGACCTGTTAGTATTATACCAGTAACATCTAAAACCTTTGAAGATTTTGACCTAGTTAATCAGAACATTCTCCCTGAAAAACTAAAGTTCTATGGGGTGAAAGGCATTCGGTCTTATAAGATCCTACTTAATGAACAGAATACCAAAAGATGGTGTAATAACTTCAAGTTGAACAAATATATTTCAAGGAAGACGCAATACATGAAAGTCACAGATCAAGTAAACAGAGTAAGATGTGTGTACACTTAAACACTCAAATGATAACTGAGTCCGCGTAACTGCTTGGTGGCACTTTGAAAGATCGGCGAGTCACAACACTTTTCCCCCCTTTGAATTTTTTGCACAGGTCTTGATGGAGGTGGCCTGTAGATTGCTAACGTCCATAGGTGTTGTTTTACTGGCCGTACAGTCTTGAGGAGGAGGCTTCCCGTATGGATGGAAGTGTCCCCAATGATAACAGGTCGAGATGACAGGAGACGTGAGGGTCGAATCTGCTGGGGCCCCGTGCACCAATCTGCCCGTTGCGGCAAGTCTGGTTGTTATAACAGGAGACATGGACGATGTGTCCGCATCCGTAGGAGAAGGAAGCGAGTAGAGTTGCTCCGACAGATGATGGTCATCTGGTTCCTGCATGGGCACGTCTCCTGTTGGCGTCAGTTCTTGTGCTGGCACCGATATCATGGTGAGAGCAGAGAGCACTGCGTTTTGAGTAACAAGAGATTCCAGTATCCTGAGTGTCAGGTAGAGCTGAAGGTGGTGTAGTGGCATCCGGAACAGGTGCTGACGGCACACAAGGCTGAACCTGGTCCGAATGACGCACTGCAACACCCGTGTCCATCTGGATTTCATACAGGCGTTGGCCACAGTGTCTTAAGATGCTGCCAGGACTCCATTTTGGCGGCCCGCCATATCCCCGTATCCATACAAAGTCGTCGACGGTGAACCGGTCAAGCGAACACACCCGCGGCCGTGAGGTGGAAGGCCACAGAAGATGAAGTAGCGTGCGGGGCTGTCGGCCATGTAAGAGCTCAGCCGGGCTGTGGTCGCCCATGGGGGTGAAACGGTAAGAAGCCAGAAATTGGAGAAGCACATCATCAGCAGAAGAAGAAGTCAGGAGTTTCCTCATCTGAGACTTAAATGTGTGGACCAGTCGTTCAGCCTCACTGTTTGACTGTGGATGGAATGGAGGGGCCGTGACATGCATGACGCCATGGCGGGCACAAAAATCTACAAAATCAGAAGAGGCAAATTGCGGACCATTATCAGTAACAAGAGTAGAGGGAAGGCCTTCCAAAGAGATAATGCGAGCTAGAGCATTAGTGGTTGCCGCAGTGGTAGGCGACGTGCAACGGACAATGAAAGGAAAGTTATAGTAGGCATCAATAATGAGAAGCCAATAAGTACCTAAAAAAGGTCCCGCGAAGTCAGCATGAATACGCTCCCAGGGCTTCTAAGGCGAAGGCCATGGTGACAAAGATGACTTCGGGGTGGTGGCCTGTGACGCACAAGGGCCACAGGCAGCGACCATGTGTGCGATTTCTGAGTCGATGTTGGGCCAGTACACATGACAGCGCACCAGAGATTTTGTGCGAGAGACACCCCAGTGCCCTTGGTGAAGGAGATGCAAGACCGAAGCATGCAAAGACGCAGGTACCACAACACGCGGCGAAGCATTTTTGGTGGTAAGGAGGATAACACTAACCCTAGCCGTGAGGCGGTAACACAAAGCGTAGTAGTTCCGCAATGGATCAGAAGTCTTAGCAGACGCACAATCTGGCCAACCCTTCTGAATACAGCGTAAAACCCGGGAGAGGGTAGGATCAGAACCCGTAGCAGCCGCCAGCTGGTCCCCAGTGATGGGGAACCCGTCCACAACCCACTGCTTGGCAACATCCAGGTGGAAATACAAAAGTTCGTCCCTATCGAATGCCAGATGAGGACCTATGGGAAGGCGAGACAGTGCATCAGCATTCGCATGTTGAGCCGTCGGCCGGAAATGAATCTCATAATTGAAATGAGACAAGTAAAGAGCCCAACGCTGGAGGCGGTGTGCAGCCTTGTCGGGAAGTGATGTTGGTGGATGAAACAAGGAAACAAGTGGTTTGTGATCCATAACAAGATGAAATTTGGATCCATAGAGAAAAACACCAAAGTTATGAAGAGCATAAATAATGGCCAAAGCTTCTCTTTCAATTTGAGAATACTTTTGTTCGGCATCCGTCAGCGTTTTGGAGGCATAAGCAATGGGTTGTTCAGAACTGTCAGAAAAATGGTGCGCAAGGACTGCACTGATGCCGTATTGAGAGGCATCCGTGGCAAGAGCAAGATGTTGGCCAGGTCAATAAGTAGCCAGGCACAGGGCCTGTTTCAGCATAGTCTTCAATTTCTGGAAAGCCGCATCGCATGACGCGGACCAGTGAAAAGGCACGTTTTTATGCAACAGGTGGTGCAACGGCTGAGCCACCGAAGCAGCAAATGGTAAAAACTAGTGATAGTATGCTATCCCTAAGAAGGCCTGCAGTTCCTTAACAGATGTAGGGTGAGGAAGGGCATCGATCGCAGCGACAGTTTGCTGAACTGGACGAATACCATCCCGCGAGAGTTGAAACCCCAAGTACATGATAGATGCCTGAAAAAATTTTGATTTCTGAAGATTACACTTAAGACCGGGAGTCTGTAAGACATGAAAAAGTGTGTGGAGATTTTGAAGATGTTCGTCAGTGGTGGAGCCAGTGAGAACAATGTTATCCTGGTAATTTATACATCCAGGGACAGTGAGCAATAATTGTTCCAAGAATCGCTGAAAGAGAGCAGGGGCACTGGAAACCCCGAATGGCAATCGTTGGTATTGATAGAGGCCGAAAGGCGTGTTAAGGACCAGAAACTGCCGGGAAACAGCATCGAGAGGAAGTTGATGATAAGCTTCTGACAGGTCAAGTTTAGAAAAATACTGGCCTCCAGCAAGCTTAGTGAACAATTCTTCAGGTTGAGGCGTAGGGTAAG